>NC_046294.1:9433083-10073083 GCF_004115265.2 Rhinolophus ferrumequinum
TGGCCCCTGAACGCCAAGGATAGTATGTAGCCCCCTCTGGGGTCCTGGAGCCGCAGCCCTGTGTACTTGTGTTGTGCCCACAGTGTGCATGTGTGTGTGTATGGGGTGAGGCGCTCGCTGCCTGTCCTGCTGGCGCCAGCAGTGCTGAAGACTACACTATGCAGAGAGGGCAGGATTCCATGAAGTGAGGCCGGGCTGGAGGCCCAGAGAGGACAATGCACTGAGCCAGGGGGTGGGAGAGGACAGGCAGGGGAGGGGTGAGGAGGGCAGGGATGGGGCAGGGTGGGGTGGGAAAGAGGGGCAGACACAAGAGGGCTGAGAGCTGGGCTGCCTCCTGCCGTTCCCCCCCTCCATGGGACTCTTAGCCCTCGCCCCCCCAGGGTCCCTCTCTGCCTCCAGTTCTTCTCCAGTAGCTCATTCCCCAGCAATTTCATCTCTTGGACATTGTTCCATACCTTTTAGGCACCTACTGTGTGCAGCACATTCCACGAGGAGTCACCTGCTCCCTTCCTTCTCGGGCTCCCAAGCCCCCACTAGGTCTTTCCCCTGACACCCTCATCCTTCCCAGATCTCATATCCCAGCCATGTTGGCAATATTCTCCACGATTCCCAGCTTCCTCCTCCTTCCTTCTCTCTCACTGTCTGTGCAGCCCTCCCTCCCCACACACACCCCTCCCCCCTTCCACCCCTCCCCCCTCCATGCTCACAGACCTTCCCTTGTGTTCCCTGTTGTGGTCTCTGATCTTGCATCATGCGACCTTCTGCAGGAATGTCTTCTCACCGTCCGCACTTCTCTGGGTCCCTCAGAGCAGCTCCTTCTGTCCCTCTCAGTTAAGGCAGAGGAAGTAGGGAAAATGCCAGGATTCTGAGTTCTGGGGTTGCCCCACACGAAGAAGTTGTGGTCTCTCCGCCTTGGCTGCTGCAGACTCTAGAATTGGCTTCCCCTTGGAGACAGCAGATTTCAGGATGATCCCTGTTTAAGCCTGCTCATCCCCACGCGAGCCCTGGTATTGATACAAGACAGCTGGTGACAGCCTCGATTCCCGAGGTCCGAGAGCCTGGGCCTGACATTCCGAAACACACCGCCAGGTGGCGCCGGGAGACCGCAGTCTGTGACCGCGGCCCCGGACCTCAGTTCTACCCCAGATGGGGTTGACACCCCAGGAAAGAGACCCTGGTCCCCATTTACAGAGCATGGCAAAAGCATAGGCATTTAGGAACCGTTTTCCTTCAGTAGGCTTCCCCTTTGAGCTGAGCATTCTGCTCTATACAGTAGACAGGTCACATTTTTGCCCATATCAAAATTTTCTTACATTGAATCTCACACTTCCGCCCCCAGCCTTCCCCCTAGGATCCGGAGGAATAACACACAAAGTAGGTGAATTATTTTGTAGAGTGAAGAGTGCTAAGGTACAGCAAACAGTCACCCACATTCCTTGTAAATCCAAATTTTTCTCTATTGTAGCTTTGCTTAAAATGGGGGTCTGCCCCAACTGCACCGTCCTTATTGGGCGGGCTGGGGACCAGCCCCCGGCGGGGACAGGAGGGCTGAGACTCTGGAAGCTGTGGGGGAAGCGAAGGGAGGGTGATGTCTCAAGAAGCAGAGCGGACCCTCTTCCCCTCCACCCCGCGGGAGGCGGGCGGTTGAGCGAGCCCACCCCAGGCCCCCAAGCCTACTGCAGAGCCCCCAGGGATTGAACCGATTTGTAAAGAGTGGGCGGGGTAACTGCGTCCCTTTTTTTCTCCGAGCCCCGCCCATGGGACTCTTAGCCAATCATATGCAGAGCATCTCCAGGCAGTCTGTTCCCAGTCTGATCCCACCCAGGCACGTTGGTGTAACCCTCCTACGGTTCCTCAGCCCTCAGATGCGCAACGGGGACACGGGGGAGGGGCAGCAAGTGGTGGGCCGCGGGCCGGGTGGGCTGGCACGGGAGGAGGCGGGTGGTATGGGGTGAGGGCGGGGGGAGGTCTAGGCCTACAGGAGAACAGGGAATGGGGGAACTTGAGGGTGGGGGAGGGCACCGGAGCCCTGCCACCATCCCAGGACCTTGGGCAAATCACCCATACTTCGGGGCCTCAGTTTCCCCATCTGTAAAATGATGGTAATAATACTTCACCTACCTCATAGGGGAGGTTGTGAGGCCGCCGTCACCTGACCTAGGGGTCAAGGCAGGAGAACTGAAGGTGCTACCCGCGAGCAAAGTATTATTACTGTACCCTGAAAGCGAGGCCCACTTGCCCCTCCCCCCACAGAGCCTCCAGGGATAGCCAAGGCCGGCCTGGGCCTATCTGTCTCTTCTCCACTGTGTCCCAGGTCCCTTCATGAGCGTCACCTGCCGTCTTTGTGGGCGCCCTAGACTTAGTTGTTATCTTGTTCATGTATCCTTTCTTGTGACCATCTCCCCGGAACTGCTGTACAAATTCCACCTACCCCAGGACCCCGCACCTGCCCACCGGCGCCAGACGCCAGGAAAACAGCCACAAAAAAGCCAAGGGGGGTCTCAGAGCCCCCAGCCTGGCTGGGGCCCCAGGGGTGGGGGTTGATGGCCATTGTTTGTATTGTGTTTGAGTCCTTGAGCGCAAGTGTTTTATAAAAAAACAAAACAAAAACCCACTGTCGCAAAAAAAAATTTGCAGCAAAGAGAAATGAAGAAAAACTGAAGATAAAAAAAGGAAAAAAGAACCATACAAAAATTTTCCACCATACGCACCCTCTAAGCCAGCAAGATTTCCTCTTTGCAAAATCATATTTTTGTGGGAATGGGCCCTGCTTTTTGTGGCGAGGCCCATTCTGATTAATAAAGGATCGTGGAAAAGTAGGGCCTTGGCTGTTTCCTCCGTGGGTCCCAGCCCTCCTTCACCTCCCAGGGGAAGCAGCAGTCGGGTGAGGGGAGCCTGGGGCGGAATCTCCCTTCAATTTGTCACCCTGGAGATTTGTCTTCACTGGTAATGAGGTCCTTCCAGCCTGTCCTCAGATCTAGACTATAAACCCACCAGCTGCCCCGAAAGCAAGGGAGCAGCCCCACCTCCCGGATCAGGCCTGAAGCAAGGCTTGTTGGGAGTGGAGTCTCCTTGAGGTCTGAGGGGTACCCCTGTAGTTCACCCACACTAACATCCCCTCCCTCGGTGCCCAGGGGACCCTCCCCACCCTCCAAGGCAGGTCAGACAAATCAAAGGGGGACCCTCCACTACCCACCACTACTACCTGAACTATGGCTGGGCCACCGTGGTTACAGGTCAGCATCTCCCCTTCCTTCGTGGTCCCTGCAGAGCTCTAGCTCTGTTGGCTGGGCCTGTGGCTTCTCTCTACCCTTTTTGGGTTTAATCCTGTAGGAGTAGAAAACTCTCTCCAACTAAGAAGAGCCCATGGCCAGACCCAGCCTGAGGGAACTGAGGGCCCCGTGTCTTCCTTCTCCAGCAACTGTGGCCTGGGGTGAGCTATTTCCTTCTTCCAGCCTCAGTTCCCTCAGACTGCAAAGGAGCAATAACCACTCCAGCCCCTTTCCCTTCCTTCCCACACACCACCAGGGGAAGCCGAGGCCTGGCAGCTCTCAGGGTACTTCAGAAGGAAGGTGCTACCTCTGTTATAGGCACAAAGGCAACGAGTGCCCCTCCGTTGTCACGTGTCACCTGCTGGCTCCGGCCCCACTCGAGTGAGGGAGGCCATCGCGCCTCCTGCTCCCCAGCACCTGGCCGGCAGCTGCCTCCTGGAGCTGCACTAAGTACCCCCACCTGACGCTGCCCATCCTCCCCCTTCCTGTCCCATCAATTTCTGCCAACCTTGTTTAAAGTTCTGGTTAAAAGTCATTTCCTTTGCCTTCTGATCTCTGTCCCAGAGATTGGAGAGAGCCCCAGGGTCAGGTAAGTATTCTCAAGAATGCCCCTTGCCAGAACCTCTGTTCAGGCTTTCTCGGGGAAAATGGCTCTGGAAATCTCGGCTTGGAAGCAGGGACAGCTCGGCTTGGCAGAGGTGACAGCCTCTAGCCATGGGCTTGGGGCCTTCTCCTGGACTTTTTGCCTCGTTCTTCTACCTTTACTTCATTGGGTCTCTCTTCATCCAGGACTACACTGAGAAATTTGCCCCTCTCTCCCTGTGCCTGAAACCACTGCCCTCTGGTGTTCACTTTCTCCTGCAAGTCCCTCCTGGATTCCACTGCTTTCTGGAAGGCCATCCTGGTCTATGTCCTGCTCTCCTCTCCCTCCCCCACAAAGACACCCAGAAGGACAATGCTTGAACACGCTGTATGCCCCAGCCCGTAGCTCCCTTGACCACCTGTGTCCCTTAAAATGCCCTCCTCCTGTGTTTGTGTCCTGTGTGTATACGTTGTGTCTCGTTTAGATTGTGAGCCCCCCTGGGCAGGGACACCTGTCTGAATACATGTTCTGTGTGGCACACCTGGGTGTGCTAATAAATGTCCATCCTCAGAACAAGAGTACCCAGGCGTCTTGAGGAAGCTTTGGGACAGATGGCTGAGCAAGCCCATGCAGTGGCTTTGGAGGCAGGGAGGTGCTTCTGGGCAGGGGCTCGGGTTCCCCAGCTCCCTGTCCTTACTGTCCCAAGCCCTGAGGGTGGGCAGGGAGAGGGAGATGGCCGTAATAAAGCTAGCAAGGATCCGATCCCCACCTCCTATCTCTGCTGCTCTGCTCGCCAGGAAGCCTGTCGCAAGGCTCCAGGAGGGAGGAAGAGCAGGTTACAACCACCACGCCCAGACCTGACCGCCAGCCAAGGACAGAGGTGACCTCACTTGGTGTGGGTCCAGCACTGGGTTAGGCCTCCGACTCATATTAGGGGCAAGTCTCCGTCCCTGGGCTGTCTCTTGCCCTGCTACAGCCTCTGTCCTGTGCTCCAGTCCTCACTGCCTGCCTTTCAGTTCTGATCTGCTGACTGCCTTGGCCTCTGCCCTGCATGCCTGGCACAAATATAACTCTTCCAGGGCTCTTCTGCCCGACACCCCCGTGGCCCTAACCTCGCTGACTACCCCCACACAACTGAAGGAACAGCATTGTTACAAATGCCCGTCCAAAATTGGCTCCCCTACTCCCCGCGCCCCAAAGCCAAGTGAGAAGTCACAGGCAGTTAAGTGGGGGTGGGCTAGGACTCCTAATCCAGCGCTCTCTTCATCACCAAGGGGAGCTATGACGCCCAGCTGTCCCTGGCAAGAGCCCCTTTTCTACCCTGATCTCCCCCATATCTGCATGGAGACAGAGCACCTCAATATTGCTCCCAAGCCAGGGATCGTCACCACTTTAAGCAAACTCTGTAACTTCCAGAAGGAACTACCTCCTGATAGTGGAGAGCAAGCGTGTGTCTTTGGCAAAGCCAGGGACCAGGTGTCAGGATGGCCTGGGGGGCTCATCGTGGGCCTTGGTCCGACCTAGAGTACTCAGGCAAATGCAGCAAGGGAAGAGGATTAGCAAAACAGACCAGAGAGAGGCAGGACACCTGGGCTGGCAGTGCCAGCAGTTATTCCAGGGTTATACCATGGCTCCACATGCACCACCAACCCCCTTCATCTGAGATTTGCATACAGGGAAGGTGGGCAAACACGAGGTTGCACGGAATCCTCAGTTGCAACATATCTAAAGAAATCCAACTCCACGTGTGCAAATGGAGAAACCGAGGCTCAGGGGGCCGTGACTTACTCAAGGTCAGTCGGTCATTAACAGAACTAGGACTGGAACCCCCACCTTCTGATTCCAGGACTAGGAGTATTTCCCCACGAGTCACGGAGTCAGAGGAGTCTCTGGCCTGCTGCCACTCCTGTCCCACCTGAGTGATCTGAGATCTCAGTTCCTTCCTCCAAGTTCCCAGAACCCAGGAAGGCCCACTGGCCCTGATGGAGCTATGACAGGGGGAGCATGGGCACCTGAGAAGCCCTGAGAGAGACAAAGTCTGCAGAGACCCCAGACCCCTCTTCCTCCTAAAGAAGGGCGCTGCCTCCAATATTCCCCATCCACCAGCTCTTTCTGTCCATTTGAAGGCCTTCTCTCTCACTTGCAAGCTAATGGCTCCAGACCATCCCCAGCCTCCTCCTAACCCAGGCTCAGCCCAATGGCCAGCAGAGCTGATGGGCCAGGCTTGACCTTTGGGTCTTGTATGACATCAGTCCTGTTGCCATGGTGATGGTGGCCTGGCAGCATCGTCTCAGGGGAGATGAGCCTCTAGGCTTGAGACTTTACAGTTTTCTTCCTTCCTTTAAATATTTGATTCCCCCCCCCAAACAATGAGGGGAGAAAGTAATCCTATAACTGAATAATAAGAGATGAAGAGACAGAAGAAAACAGAATAAGGAAGGAAAGAGTAGAGTTACAGAGGGGGAGGAGGGGGGCAGCACCAGTGAAGAAATACAGAAAGTTCAGCCCAGCTTGAGGGAGATTCAAAAACATATTAAGAGTCAGGGACCTGAGAATTGAGCTGGAGAAGACCAAGGAAGTAGGGTGCAGTGGGAGACTGGGAAGCAGAGAGTGAGATACAGCAAGACCTGAGACCAGCTTTGAGCAGCCAAAGCCATTGGTGACTGAGGACAAGTGCTTGTTCCCCAGACAGAACCTAACAGTTGGCTGGGCCAGTTTAATGCAGAGTTGGGGCACACGGACAGAGGGCAGCGCCAGAGGGAGCCCAGGGTCCCCACAGCAATGGGACCCAGTGCTCCCAGGGCTTATAAATAAACAGGCATGTGGGAAACGCACATTCTTTCTCCAAGAAATGTAATTTATGTTTACAGCTCGTTTTTTTTTTTCTTCCTAAAGAAAACACTACCATGTGGGGCGACTGCCCCTGACAGTGTCCCTGAGTGTCCCTGGCCCTGGCCCCCTCCTCCCATTATTGCTTGGATGGGAAAGATCTGGCTCTGGGAATTGCAGAGCGAGGCTCCACTCCTCACCCCCTTGAGGCTGTCCCTGGTGACGGAGTAGAGGCACACAGTGCTCGTCCCATGCCCCATGCCGTGCCAGCCACCCTGGCTGTGCCCATTTAAGGGAATGGAGAGTGCAGGCAGTGGGAGAGGCACTGGGGCAGCCTCAGAGCAGAGAGTCTCTCTCTTCAGTGCAGGAGGCCTAGAGGCACAGTGGCTTCTTTTCAAAATTGACAGTTGGAAGGTTCAGGTTGTGGGTAGGGAAGCAGAGCCTTTCCCAGCAAGATTCCAGGCACAAGCTGGAAGAAGAGAACTGAATCAAAGACAGAAGTGGAGATCCTGCCTCCTGAGCCCCTTTTCCCCACACAAATTTTAGGGCGCCTGGGGAGGGAGGTATGTACGATGAGCCCTGAAGGGGCAAGGGCAGCTGCGGTGTTAGGACCCCAATCCATTTCTCACTTCTGTCCTGGGCACCGGCCTCTCCACGTCCCTACTCCTGGGCCAGGCCCTCATTCAAGAGCAGTCCTGCTTCATGCCGGCATGCAGTCCACCCAGAGGTAGCAGCTCCTGCACCAGAAAAGGTGGGTCTAGGCGATCCAAACTCCAGGAGGAGGGAGGCTGGTAGGCATCCTAGACACCCCGGCCCAGCCAAGGTGATGATTCCGCAGACAGTGGTGACCCTGGTTCCAAAGGGAAGCTGGCACCACTACTGTGCTGTCAGTGATGCTCTCAGGGACAGGACAGAGATACAGGGGACTGGATACAGCCAGGACTTCTTGGTCTGATGACTGCCCAGAGACCATCCAGGAGGCAGATGTCTGAAGATGGCCCCCAGGACTGCCTATCCTCTGCAGCTCACCCAAAGTCGCCCCTCCTCTGCCCACCGCTTCCAAAGACCTTCCCAGAGCACCTCCTCCCAGAGTGGCCGGAGCCCATCTCCCAGAGCACAGGCTCAGGTGCCCAGTCCTGGAGCGGCATCCAGGGCGCGGAGGCTGCCCCCGGGGGGCCCCAGAGCCCTGGAACCACCGCCCCCTATGAGCAGGTCTTCTTCCTCCTCGTCCTCAAAGGCCCGAGCCCGGCGCCGAGGTGGAGGCCGGGGGATGGGCTCGTCGCGCTCCGCCATGCGCTCGACGGCGCCCTCGCCCACGAGGAAAACAGTGTCTGCGACACGCGGAGGACCAGTAACCGGGTTGTGGTCGTAGGAGAAGACGCGCAGGGAGCGCAGCGGGTGCAGGTCCGGAAAGCCGCCCAGGCGGTTTCGGTCCAGGTCGAGGATGTGCAGGCGGCCCATGCGCAGCAGCGCGGGCGGGAACACCTCGAAGCGGTTGCCGTAGAGCCAGAGGCCACGCAGGCCCGTCATGCGCGGCAGCTCGGCGGGCAGCGCGCGCAGCCGGTTGTCGCCCATCTGTAGCGACTGCAGCGCCACCAGGCGCAGCAGCGGCCGCGGGAAGCGCCGCAGGAAGTTGCCCTCGATCCAGAGGCAGCGCAGGCTCTGCAGCTGTGAGAAGTCGTTGGGCAGCGCCAGCAGCCGGTTGCCGCCCAGGTAGAGGCGAGTGAGGCGCGGCAGGCGACATAGGCCGTCGGGCAGGCGCTCGAGTTTGTTGAAGTCGAGTGCCAGGATGCGCAGCTCACGCAGCTCCTCGATCTCCTCCGGCAGCTCACGCAGCCCCGTGCCGCTCACGTACAGTTTCTCCAGGCGGCTCAGGGCGCAAACGGCGCTAGGCAGCCGCCGTAACCGCTTCCCGCTCAGCTCCAGCTGCTGCTCGCCGTGGCGCAGCTGCTCCTCCGCGTCCGACGGCAGCTCGTCCAGAGTGGACTCGGCGATGCCCATGGTCACCGGCCCCAGCCGGGGCCGCCGCCGCCGTCCGGCATCGCTCCAACCTGGCGGCCCCCTGGTCTCCCCGACGGGGCGGAGGCCGCGCCGGCTCCGGGGCCCCCCGCCCCGGCCTGCCCCTGCGCCGGGAGGGGGGCCGTGCGGGGCCGGGAGGAGGCGCCCGCTTGGAGCCCGGCCGCCGCGCGCCGCTCTCCGCGGCCCTTCCTCCGGCCTCCCCCAGCTCCCTCCGCGGGCGGCCGACTGGCTCGGTTTTGCGCTGACTCGCAACTAAGCGACACGTCGCCCTGGCAACCCCCGACGCGCGTGCGGCTGCCAATGAGGCGGAGGGAGGGAGGAGCGGGGCGGGGCCAAGGTGCTACCGGTGCGGGGTCCGAGCGCCCAGGCCCGCTCCGCGTCCGCCCAACCGACCCGCCCTGGAGCCAGCGCGAACCAAAAGAACCCAAGGTCCGCTCTTCACAGGCCAGGCTCTGTGCCAACACAGACCCGACGTTAGATGCTGTCCACACTTCAGTCACAACGAGCCGTTTCGGTGTGCTGTCGTATGCTCCCGGAGTGGCAAGTCCAAGAAGGGACCGAGGACGGAGAAAACGCCGGCCCGCGCGCGACCCCGGACTCTGGACACGTGGGTCTCGAGGAGGGACTGAGGGTTGTGGTCACTGCCGGCCACTTACGTCCAGCGGCATGAGACCAGTCTTCCCGCTCGAATCACTTCAGGATGGTATCTCGGAACAGTGTTACTTTCTGGCCCATTTCAGGGTGGGTCACATCGGAGGATGTTCAGGGACTCGGGGCTTGGCTCCGGTCCCCCTGCCTGCCCCGGACACCCTCATTGCCCAACAGGTTCCTCGTTAGTGTACTCACACCCCTATCTCCTGCTACGTCCCTCCTGCTATGCTCAAAGTCTGTGTGCCTGCGGTGGACAGAGGATTGGGACACGTGAGCGCCTTTGAGCACCACCAACGCTGACCACTTTCATTCTGTGACTCTTCCTGTTGCGCATGCTCCCGCCAACAGCCCAGCCCTGTGCCCCTGCCTTCTCCCCTCCCATTCAGAGCCCTCCTGCCAAAGCTCCTGGCACAAACACTGGCTCCCATTTATTGCCAGCCTGACGTGTGCCCAGCACTACTGAGACCATTGCATTTAATTCTTGCGACATGCCTCTGAGGTAGGTACCCTCGTTACCCCAGTTTTAAAGATGTAGAAATGGAGGCTCTGAGAGGTTTGGCTTGAGTGGGTGACTTACCCCGCTGGCTGATGAATGGCTAGGATTTGAAACCAGGGAGTGCGACTCTCCAGCCTGTGCTCTTAGCCATATAGCACGCCAATAAGTGGAAATAATGATGACCCCACCTCCGGCAATGAATTTTCTCATAATGGAGCCTCTAACTCTCATGCCAGAACTACGAGGAAGGCATCATTAGTGTCTTATGAAAGATGAAGAAAGTGGCCCCAAAGGGATTAGGCACTTGCTTAAGGTTTCACAGTGAGTAGAGGTTACAGCTAGGGAGCAGAGTCTGCAGGCTCCATGCCTCCTCCATGTGACCATGTAACTGGCTGAAGGAACACACCTCTGGGCAGCACCCTGCCCTCTGACCCACCCCCACTCCCATCCCCAGTGCAGGTGGAGAGGGAGGCTCGCTCAAGGACTGAGAGCAGTGGCCAATGAAACGTCAAGATAAGAACCACACCCCTTGTAATATAAGCTCCACAGTGCAGGCAACTTTGTCTTCCCTGCTGGCCCCGGGTCTGGCACATTGTAGGTATTCAATGAAAAGTTTTAGCATTTTAAAAAAGGGAGGCAAACTTTACATACAGTGAAATGCATAGATTGTAAGTGTACAGTATTATGACTTTTGACAAATGTGAACACCCATGTAATATGTATTTGGCCACATGTATATAGCCCAAAAATATGTATACACATTTTTTAAAAAATTTTTATTGGGGAGTATTGAAGAACAGTGTGTTTTTCCAGGGCCCATCAGCTCCAAGTCCAGTCGCCATTTTCTTTATTTTTTTTTTTTAACAAGACTTTATTGGGGAACAGTGTGTATTTTTCCAGGATTTTTTCCAAGTTGTTGTCCTTTCAGTCTTAGTTGTGGAGGGCGCAGCTCAGCTCCAGGTCCAGTTGCCGTTGCTAATTGCAGGGGGCACAGCCCACCATCCCTTGCGGGAGTCCAACAGGCAACCTTGTGGTTGAGAGGACGCTCTCCAACCAACTGAGCCATCTGGCTGCCCCTGCAGCAGTCAGCAGCAGCTCGTTGTCTTCTGTCTAGCTGTGGAGGGCACAGCTCAGTGGCCCATCTGGGAATCGAACCAGCAACCCTGTTTTTCAGAGCTATGCTCTAACCAACTGAGCCATCCGGCCACCCTGTATATACATTCTAAGAAAGGAAAAAACTGTATTAAAATTGTAATACTCAATATATACTGATAACAAAAGATGAATACAAGTCATGTTTGACTTCGGCAACTACAAGAGGTGCTCAAAGTGGTTACCATCAGCGTCCAGACACTTCTGATTACGGTGAACTACTGCTTGAGCAACGTTGACCAAAGTTAACATCTCTTAAAATGTGTGTACATTTTTTGGCACCTCCGGTATATAGGATAAAGGAACGAAAGAGCAGAGCAATAGCTGTTGTAATCGTGCAAGGGGTGTCATGGAGTGAACAAGGGACAGGGGACACAGAGGCAGGTATTGCTCTGAGCCAGGAACTAGCCACGGACCCCTGTCCTGGGATGGAGACTGACAAGATGCAAACAGAACTTCAGAAGGAGGTAGAGGACCCAGGCAGAGAGTAAGTGGAGCCCAGACACAAGACCTGGGATGTAGGAGGACTCTGAGCCCCAGCCAGAGGGGCTTCAAGCTCCTTCCAGACCTCTCCTAAACCCCAATCCAATGCTCTCCTTTCTACTCATTTGGGAGAACTGCTTGGAAGTGCTGCCTCACACACCAGAAAGCTGAGGGAAACCCAGCCAGGCTGACAGGATAAGGATAAGCACCTCCCCCACCCCACCCCCTGCTGCCCCTCAAGCAGTTCCCCCAAGGGAACATTCGCTGTGGAGGAGGAAGCCCAGCCAGCACCCTCCTCACCACATGCTTGGAGCTGACACTCCAGCACCAGGCGGCCCTCCTGGGCTCTGCCTGAATGGGCAAGAGTGACATGTGCCCTGCAACTCCAGCACCAGCCTGACAGAGCTTCCTAGGTTCCAGGGCACAGGGGACCAGCCCTCTTCTTTCTCTGAGTCTTTTTCTTGCTCTGGGTAGATTCTGTACCTTCGCCTCCCACCAGGTCCTTCTCAGTGGGTACAGGTAAAATGTGCTGGCATTCCAGGCCCACGCAGGCTGGCAGCGGGCAATCATGTTGATGAATCACGCTGGCACTGCGGGCTCCCAGCCCTTGTTGAGGCGTCACTAATGAATTAGCTTCACCCCCAGCACGAGGTCTCTCAGCCTTTCTCCACTCCCCAGGAAGGCAGGAAAACTGAGACCTGAGAAGGGGGAGCAAGGGAGGGCAGTGGGTTTGCAGCTGCAGGAAGGGGCCCAGACTCCAGCCATCCCCTCTGCCCATACACACACTGAAAAAATGCCCAAAGTCCGGGTCCCTCAGGCCCCCAGAAACAGTCCCCATTCCTAATCATAAGCTGTAACTGTCCTGCCCACCTCTAAATCTATATTTCTAAAGAAATTTTTGACATACAGAAAAGTACAAAGCTCTCTGTACTAAATACCTCTGTGCCGTATCCAGCATTGACAATAGTAGACATTTAGTCATACTTGCTTTAAATCCATTTCTTTTGTATGAAAGGAGGAAAACAACACATGTAATATAGAAGTCTCCTTTGTCTCCACTCCTGTGTCCACACAGACCTCCCCAAACCCTCACCATACAATGTTGACCCGGGGCCCCTCTGGTTCCCACTCTCCTCTTTAGGGCCAAGGGCCCCTGTGGCTGCTGAGACTTGAATAAGATCATGGAATGTTAGCATCAGAGGTCCTTAGAGATCAAAGATTTGAGCCTTTTAGAGCCAGCCATGAAATATCAGAACAGGGAGGGTGCTTAGCTCTGCTGGGAGAGCACAGATTCTGTTAAATGTCTGCAGGAAGCTAGGGACGCTTGTCCCAGAAAAAGACATGGAGGCAGGGGCTCACCCAATGATGTGCACACTTCTCACGGGTTCGTGGTCACCCAGGGTCTAGTCCAACTCCCTCATGTGGCAAAAAAGGAAAGTGACGACATCCTTCATGTCATGGCCCACCCCCCTTACCTGCACCCCTCAGAACTCGGGACCTCGCCTTCATTCAGGTATTCATTCAACAAACATTAAGCCCCTACTGGTATGCCTAGGCTCTGGGGATTCCTGTGAATGCGAACATATTACTAGATCAAAAAATCCTGCCTTTGTGGGACTTGTGAGTGGAGATAATCAACAAAAGGCATTTCACAGTGGGTCAGGCTATGGTCAGGTTGTGGAGGAAATAAAGCAAGGAACAGAGAGGAGGAAGACTGAGGACTCCATCTGCAACAGAGTCGCTGGGAGGCCTTATTGACAGGATGGCATTTGAGCAAAGATGGGAAGGCGGACAGGAAGCGAGCCGTGCAGACAGATGTCTGGAGGAAATGCATTCTGAGAGGGGAGGGGATGGCTGTGCTGAGACCCGGGTGGGAGCGCGCCTGCCGTCATGGAGCAGCAAGGCGTCTGGGCCGCAAGGGAGCATGGCTGAGAAAGGTCAGAGAGAAAGTAAGTGGGGGGAGGGGTACCTATCAAGGGCCCGTGGCCTTTGTGAAGGCTTTGGCTTTGCCTGGGAGTGAGACATAATTCGGGGAATTTGAACAGAAGAGGAACATCATCTGACACACATTTTAACAAGATCCCTTTGGCTACAGCTGCAAGAAAGGGGTGTGTGTGTGTGTGTGGTGTGTGCGTGTGTGTTGGGGGAAGGAATTTGTGTAACTTGTACCCCTCTCATCTTGGTCCTCTTCCACACAATAATTATGGTTATCATTTGCTGAGCACCTACAGGTTATCTAATTTACCTTTCACCACAGCTTTGCTAGGTAGGTACTAGAGTCCCTTGCTTTATAGGTGAGAAAAATGGATTCAGAGAGGGTAAGTAGTTCGATCAAGGTTACATAGCTAGAAAGGGCCAAAGCCAGGATTCAAACCCAATGTATCTGGTTGCAAAGCCTGGACTTCTCCTATGGCTTATTGCCTCTCTCCGCTGGGGGAAATGGAAGAAACTATGCAGGAGGTCCAAATGCTTGCCCCATCCTGCAAACAGCAAAAAGATTTCCAGGACTGCCCCACTTGGACGTTTTGATCCCAGGTCTCGGGGCTCAGTGTGTTTGCCCAACTGGGGGCATCCTAGAACCCACAGGGCAAGCCTAAGAACCCTAAAATAAGCTCAAGAGGGCAGAGCAAAGAGGCCCCCAAGTCCAGAGGCAATCTAAGGCTGTGATCTGGGCTCAGGGTTTGCTTATTAGCAAATACCAGGCAACATCCAGCCCACCATTGGCTCAGAGTCCATCATTCGATAGCCAAACTCATGAGGCTTGCTTAGCCACTGCCACTCTGCTCCTCAGACCCCCCTAGAAACTAGAGCCCAGATACACCCTGGGGATCACATTCCCCTGAAACCAGAGCTCTGAGATTGACCTGCCTGGTCTGTTGAAAGTTGAGAGTCCTCCCCTATCCCTCCCAGGGACATGACACCTGGAACAACAGAGGCCAAGGAAGCAAAGCTGACTTGGTGCCCAGGCACATAGCTCAATACCATGGAGGGGAACCATGGTAATGGCTTCTGGGAGGCCTCCACATGCCCAAAATGTATTCTGAGCATGATGGCTCCTTCCTCCTGGAAGAGACTACAGGGGTCATGGCAGGCAGCTGTCCGCAAGTTTGTACCTTCCTAGGTCTGTGACCAACTTCAAGTCGGACCTTCTCACCCCTGGGGCTACTGCACTGCACCTATTTAAGACATACATGTTGAATATGTAAACAGAGAGCCTGTCTCGCACAGATTCCCTGGGGCCATCTGTTCCACTTGAGCTACTCGACTTCTTTGAACCTTGATTCTCACATCTAAAGACTGAATCTGAACGGGGCTAGGGTGAGGTGAGCAAGGCACTCGCCCCAGGCACAAAACTTAAGGAGGTGCCAAAAAACTCAGTAATCAAGGTAAATAATCGTTTAATGCAATAAAGACCAGAATCAGTACCAGTGCTCTAATGAGCTATATTGGAGCCTGTGGCAGAAGGGAAAATCAGTCGTCTACTCCCGTCTGGATTTAAAATTTTGATATTTTGTTCATTTGTTCATGATGGATTCTTTTGCATTAATTTTGATTTTTAAAATGATTGCATTGAACTATTATTTATCCAAATTACTCAGTTTTTGGACACTTCAAATTTTGTGCCTGGGAAAGTGCCTCAGCCACCTCGTCCTAGTCCCAGCCCTGGAGTGGGTGCAATCACTCTCCCCCAGGAAGGATTATCAGGAAGCATCGGTGAGATAATAGGGATCTGGGTCTTGTCATGTTGAGATACTAACGCATTCTGGAATCCATTCCCCTCTATTTAGATGTTAGATTGACTTCCTATATTCCCACTCTCCAAGGGAAACGCAAAACAAAGAGTCAAATCCTTGACTTTGAATTGCAAAAGAGGCTTTGAAACCCAGAGTTGAGACTATAGCCTTGCAAGAGTGGGGTTTTGAGAGAGAAATCTTTTTTGTTGGTCCAAAAGCTTGGCTTTGAACGTAAAGAGCAGGAAGCTGATGCTGTAAGCCCCGAAGTGGGGAAGCCTGTGTCATCCCAGAAACCACGATCCCATCCTAAAGGAGGTAAAGGCTCATCGAGCAGGTGGGAGAGAAGGGGCAGAGCAGCAATCCAAAACGTGGATGCCAGCCTGCAAAGGAGTCCCTGGCCCACCTGTCTGGGCTGAACCTGAGGGTGGCATGAAAAAGTCCCAGATATATTTGGGGGACGCCAGGGCAGAGGAGACCTGCACTTCCTTCCCAGGTGTGGCCTGAGGACACAACAGGCCCCCCACAAGCTCCCCACCCTCCACCTTTCTGGAGAAGCCTCAGCAGAGTCAAAAGGGAGGTGAGCTAGCCCCTCTGCTGAATCCTCTACACAGCCCTGTGACATGAGGGGGCGCAACCAGAAGTTTCTGCACCTCCAAAATGAACAAGGTGTGGCTGAGAGCCGGCTGATGGACTGGTGCGACCCACAAGGGAACCGTGTCCACGGGGCCCCGTTTGCATCAGGGACCTCGTAGATTGGTCAACTATTGGGGTTGAGGAAGGACATCTTCTCCCATGTCCCACCCAGGGCCCTTCAGGGCCAGTAGTGTCCCTGCAGGTGTGTACGGCGCTGGCTTACAGGAGGCACTGCACAAGTGCTCACTGCCTGCTTGTTGGTAACCCACAGGTGAAGGACACTCGAACGCTTGGGGCTGCCCCGCGTTCTCCTAAGTTGGAGAATTCCAACTGCCTTACAAAACAGAACCCACAGGTCCCACTGTGGAAGCTGAAAACGCGGGGAACTGACCTCCCCCGCTTCCTTCGCAAGTTGGGTGCAGGCGTGTGACCTGGGAGCCACCCATCGCAAGCATCCACCCCTGATTTTGAATCGGGAGTGGGAAACGCGGAGCAAAAGGGATCGTGCAGCTTCTCTTCTGAAGATGGGTAGGGGAGTAGCAGCAGAAGCGGTGCCCAGTGCCCAGCAATGGGCTCAGACCCATGGCGCAGTTTGGGCCCGCTAAGCCTCTAAGCTTTGTGCTCTGGTCCACCTGAAGTTTCTGCGAGCTCTGAAATCTTAATAAATTCCTCTTCTCGGATTAGCTAACGTTGGTTGCTGTAGCTTGCAAAGAGCTCTCCCTGACTGCTGCCTGCCCACATGGCCAGACTCCAGCCCACGATCATTAAGAGAGTCCCGTGATCATAGTGGAGGGACCACTGCCCCATGGCCCCAGAGCCGTTACTGTCATACCCAGGAGTCCCCACACTGCCACATGCCCCAGAGGTGCTCAGGAATAAGTTTGCCCATGTTCTTCAGTGCCAGCCTTCTGCCCACCAGGAGAAGGCAGCCTTGCTGCAAAGTCTTACTTACCATAGGGACCTGACAGGGCCATACGGTCACACCGTGTCGTTGGGCCCATAGCGAGGCTGCGTGGGCCCAGAGCCTCATAAAAGCTTTCCTGAACACAATTCCTTCAGCATCTCGCCCAACCTTTCTCTCTTAGGATACGGTGAGCGAGATGGATGCCTTTCTGGCCGATCTCTACCTGGGACCTCTGAAGACACACACACACACACACGCACACGCAAGCACACACAAGCACACGAATGCACTCACATTCCATACCTTTTCTTCAGCAGAAGAACGGAAGTCCGCACTCTGCCCATCAGAGGCCCCGTTCAGTGATGTGATGGGAAAGACCTATACTCAGAGCAGAGATGCCCAAGCGTGTGTGAGCAACCAGCGGCTTGGGGAGTTTGCTTCATTTCTCTGGCTCGGGCTGACCTGGTTCTCACGAAGGTCCTTCCAGGGTCAAGTTTTACAACTCAAAGAATTTTCTTGGTAGAGTCCTGTCTCTCGTAGTGTCTTCAGAAGCACGGAGTATTGGGGATGCCTGAAACGCCCCACAGACCTTCCTCTGACCTTGACCAGAGGCCCTGGGTGGCGGTTTCCAGGGTCTGATTTCTCCTCTGTCCTTGCATATTTGACTGTTCAGGGAACATTTCCTTGGGAATGGGTGGCCCTCCAGATGGTCAGAGAGGAAACGAGGGACCGGATTCCGAGTTTCAGGCCCTCCATCTGTCTACATGTAGCCTACCCCCCGTCTTGCAGCCTCCCCAGGCTGGGCTTCTCGCCATCCCCCACCCCCGGCCTCCAGTTCCCACGGACAGATGCCTTTTCCCAGCTGGCCAGCTGTCAAGCCCATGAGCTGGTGGCTCTGCATGTCACCACGTGACCTAGGCCAGATGGTACCTGTCAACATCAGCTGGCACAGTGCCATGACGCGCAGCAGCCTCACACATGTCTGCGTGCACCAGAAGAGGGGCCCGATTGTGTGGCACCCAACGTCTGTTCCTATTCTGCTGTCCCATCAGCACTCGGGGCTCCACACCCACACATCAGTGCCGTCAGCGCAGCACCCACCCGTGTCCCCAAACTTCCCCCAGAGGGAGGCCCTCTGTGTTCTTGCTGAAAAGATGAAGGCCCACGGAAAATTCCCAGTACCTGGCAGGCTGTGGGGGCTTAATAAAGGTTAATCATCGTCATTGTACCTCTCAGAATGGTTCCTGAAATATCTGTGGGGAGGGCAGGAAGCTTTCGGCTGCAGCTACGATTGGCACCCACTGGAAGGAGTGACTCGCCTAAACCCCCAAAACCTGGTTTGCAGGTGAGGGGAGAGGCAGGCGGCAGCCAGGAGAGGCAGGCAGAAGTTGGCCTCAGGGTGGGGCCTGGCCCCCTTGAGGTAAGGCCGTACAGGTGAATCACCACCCTGGCTCTCCCAGACAAGAGGGGACCTGCTCCCAGAGAAGGGTCCTGAGGGGGCCTGTCCAGGGCCAAGCAGGAGGAGACAAAGGCAGACCTTGTGACTATCTGCAGTGTGAACTTGCCCGACTCCACGCTCCTACCTAGGCCTCTATTTCCTCTGTTCCAGCATCAAGGCAGCTACTATTTGTGAGCTGAGCGCTCTATCCGTCATCTATTATCATTTCGCCCATGAGGTGGGCACTGCTGTTAGCTTCAGCTCAGAATACTCCGGTGACCTCCGCAGCTGGTAGGAGGAGGCAGCCTCAGGGTGTGGAGTGCTGGGATCCGAACCCAGGCAGTCTGATTCTGGAGCTCAGGCCTGCACAGCTCCACTCTGCTACAGCCTGGGCTCAGGGGGATGCTGGCTGGGACCAGACCGAAGTCTCAGTTCTCAGAGCGGGGAGGGGACAGGTGCCCTGACAACGCAGGCACGACTCACCTGAGAGCACAGAGGGGGAGTGATGGCAAAAGCCAGTCCTTCTGACAGAGTTTCAGTAACCTGAGTAGCCACAGGTGAGACGTGTCCACCCCTCCTGCCCGGCGAAGCAGAGAAGGCTGTGGGCACTGACCCTCCCTGGCCTTGGGGCCACCAGGGCTCACGGTTGGAACGGGAGGCCCTCGGGCCACTGTCGAGGAGTTTGGTTGGGGTTGGTCAAAAGCTGGGCACACTGTGAGGGGAGCACATTGCAGAGAGAGAAGGGGTGGCCTGGGGAGCAAATCAGGGTGGTCCCAAGGGGCCACAGTCCCAAAGGGCCACAGCCATGGCTTCCAGGAGGGAGTGGTGGAGCACAGCAGGGTCTTAGCTGCCAGCCTGCACAGATGAAGGGAGCCTGGTTCACTCCCATCTTGAGGCCAGGGCAGATGACACCCAAAAGCCCACATCTGGTGCCCCTGCTGGCAGGCACAGTTCGTTCGTTCGTTCATTCATTTATTCATTCACTCAGCTAATATTTACTGAGGACCTACAGATGTGCCAGGCACTGTTCGGAGTTTCGGCTGTGAACAACATAGACATGATCTGTGACCCTATTGAGTTTCATCATCAAGGAGGGGAACAGACAAAGGCTCCTTAGCATGGCCATCAAGGTCACTAAAACCTGGCCAACCCGCCTTTCACAAGGGGCTGCCCACCTCTCAGCCACACGCACTCTCCACCCCCTTCTGACCAAGCCTTGGGCTGGTCCCTGCTCTGTGTCCCTGCCCACAACCTTGCCTTCCTCAGTGCCCCAAACTGGTCACTCTGCCCGTTTAATTCAAAGTCTGCCGCACCTCCCCTCCCCCACAGCGCCTGCCCTGGAATAACTCAGATGGCAGGCAAAGGTCAGGAAGCTGATGTAACCGAGGGTCCACTCCCGCGCCCACCAGCTACTGCCACTCTAGGCTCCCTCTCCACGTCTCACCCCCACCCATAGTGCTCACTGGCTGTGTGACCTGCGGTGAGTCGCTCCACCTTTCCACACCTGTGTCCTCATCTGGGAGATGGGAAATCCAGGCCCTGCACTAGGTGAGGACTCCAGAACCACCCAGGTTTGGCGTTGGCCCCTCCTAGATCCCCATCCTGCCACCCTGAGCCTTGGGCCACTCTGTCCTCACACAGCCCCTTGGGCTGGGGCCCAGGACCCAAACAGGGAGGCCAGGGTGGGCTGCCTGGAGAGAGGCTGCAGAGGAGAAAGCAGGGGCTAAGGGATCAGAGAGGTGCTGCTCGGCCCCCTCCCCTTGGGTGGGGTCCACAGCTCAGCTCAGGAAACAGGGTGAAGCAACCCCAGCTCACTTGACCTGGAAGCTAGGTGCAGGACAATGGGAGAGGGGGAGGTGGTGGAAAGAGGGTACAATCAGGCTCTAGTGTCCCTGACACTGTATCTTCTATTAAGCCAGAGAAAGGGAGGGTAAGCAGGAAATATGAGCGGTAAGAGGACCCTGGTGGGGAGGAAATGGAAAAGTGGAGTGGTGTGTGTGTGTATTCTGTAAGTCTCTGTCCATCTGTTTTTGAGTGTCTGTGTCTGTATCTATGCGTGTTGGTGTGTCAGTAGGTCTGCCTATGTGTGTGTATGTGTCTGCATGTAAAAGCATCTTGGGTGTTTATGTGAAGAACCGTGTGTACATGTTTGTGTTTCCATGTGTTTCTGTGTGTGGCTGTTAGTGAGTCTATGTATACTGTATGTGTTTGTACATGTGCGTCTTCAGGGGTCTGTGTGCATCTTGTATTTGTGTGTGCTTTGGTGTGTGTGTGACTGTGGGTGGGAGGGGCTAGCTGACCCTCTCCCCATCTCACTACGGCCAGCTCAGGTGGCGAACCTCTAGTTTGGTGAGTGACCCCTGTTGTGGGGGGTCAGGGACCAGCAGGCCCCACCCACAGTCTGTGGGGCTGTCACTGGGTCCTGAGTCTGGCTGGTTTGTAGCTGGGAGACTGTGTCCTTTACTCCCCTCCTCCAATACCAGAGCCAGCTGAAGCCACCCACATCCCACATGGAGCCCCAGCCAGGCCACGGACAGCTTCCAGGCCTTTTACTCAAGATTTCTGGGTACATCCAGGCCCAGGGCCAGCAGAGCTACTCCCCAGACACCCACTTAGGGGCGGGGAAGGTGGGGGACAGCTGCTGGTTCACTGAGTCACCCCTCTGCATGCTGGGCTGGGTGCAAGGTGCAGGGGACATCCTCAGCCAGGGCTGTTGCTGCCTTTCTGTCCTGTATGACCTTGAGCAGCTCATGCACCCTCTCTAGCTTCCTCATTTATAAAATAAGAGGCTGGTGTCAGCAGGACCACAGCATGCCGTTGTAGAGTTGTGCACTGCACAAATGCACCTGGCAAGGTGACAGAAGGTGCTGAGAGGCAGCCCAGATTCTGCCTTGCAAGCAGAGGACCCTGGTGTCAGGTGTAGCACCTAGAAGAAGGGATACCTTTCTCTTCCACGAGACATTTACTCTTTAGCTCCTGTGCTCACATGGGGCATCTGCCTACCAGTGCCTCGTTCTAATTCTCACAAAGGGGCTGCCCTGAGGCACCAGCCTTTTCATCAAGCCCCTAAACCTCCTGGTGTTGCTGTCCAGATGTCCATCCATCATGGACTCTCCTCCATCTGTCTCTGGAGAGAGATCTCTGGGACTCCTCGTGCCCTGTCCTCCCCTCTCCTTTAAACCATCCAGTGTGGGGCCCAAAAGAGCCCAGATGTCCTGCCCTGATCTCCTGCCCCATTTTATAGACCAGGTATCTGAAGCCTCTCAACCCATCCCGTCCCACTTCTGCCTCCCTCTCTTCCCTTCCACACTTGATCCAGCACTTAGCACAGGTCGTAGGAGAACCCTTAACAGCAGAGGAAACTGAGTCTCAAGAGTGAAGTGTCTTGTCCACAGTACCACCATAGGCCCAATCGGGCCTCCCTGACTCCACATCTGGCCCTCGCCCCTCCACCCCTGCATCCCTGCCCTGCCCTCACCCCTCCGTTTCCCAGCCACCCATGACAGTGACAGACACACTGCTCTGCTTCACTGCTCTTTATTCCAATTGGAAAGTCGCCAGGGGAGTCCCAGCGGGCAATGGGGTGGGAATAGGGACAGTAGCCAGCTCTTGTCCCTTTGGGTTGACAAACCTGTGGGGAATGGAGACAAGGTTTGAGGGGCTCTGGGTGATTCTGTGCACTCACTCGCTCCTGAGAGGGCCCCAATTGCCCACCCCCAAGTCTGGGGCTGGGGTCCCCAGGCAGGGCTTCCTTGATCCGGGGCTTGGGAGGTGGGGCTGACCCACAATAGCCACCCCCACACAGGGAGCAGCTGCAGGTGGGGTCCCCAGCCCTGACCCAGGCCTCAGGCTCAGCTGCGTGGGATGAAGCCGCTGTTGTGAGACGGAGGAGTGCGGTAGAAGGGGTCCGCTGAGATCAGGGTCCTGCAGGGAAGAAGGGGCGAGATGAGGGACGGGTAGGGCAACGAGCTGAGGCCTTTTGTCTGCCTGCCCCTCCCAAGGGGACAACACTCTGCCAGGGCAGCCAAGCCACAGACATTCTTTGCCTGCCAACTCGGGGCCAGTGTCGGTATAAATGTAATTTTTGAGGAACTGAGTTGAACAGAAAGGTGTCAGAGGGAGGCAGAACCACAGTCCATTCAGTTTTGTGACCCCGCCCCCTGCATATAGCCTGGCAGGGAGCAGGTGCGGAGCTGGCCTCTGGTCGCTGGGGAGACGTGGGGAGAAGCCCATGTGGGCAGGAGAAGCAATGAACAAGCCTCTCAGAAGGACAGACAGATGGAGGGAGGGAGGAGAGGCTGGGGAAAGACCTGGAACCGGCCCAGGACAGAGCAGGAGGGAGGGCATGCCACCTTCCCACGTGGGGGTGCAGGCGCCTCAGGCTCTCCGTAGGGTTGGTGGTGGCCTCCATGCGTGTGACAGGCTGGTTGAGGGCATAGCCTCCGGGCTTCTGGGGCTGGATGCCACCTCGAGTCCAGCCTTCCCGGTCTAGACCCTTGGGAATGTTCTCGAAGTACCTGCGGCACAGGAGGGGTTGTGAAGGCCACCTGGCCTGTGCCCTTCTCCAGCAGAGCACAAACTACCTCAGGTCCCTCCAGCCTCCTGGCCTTTGCCCACGCTGTTCCCTCTGCCATGCACTCCCTGAGCCCCTGGCCAGTCGGTGAATGCCTACTCCGGAAGCCTGCCGTCCTCTGGCCCTAGGCTGGACGCCCCTCCTTTGTGTCACCCCCTGTTGCTGAGACAGCACTAGGAGACTAAAGGACTGGTTAAGTGGTGCGCCCTTCCTGGCCTGTGGACATCTCAGGTGGGGGGGACCCCATCTCAGCCTTTTCTCTTTAGGCATTCAACTCTTCTTCCATTTTGCAGATATTCACTGAGCACTGGGCTGGGTTCTGAAGGCGCCAAGATGAGTAAGATGTGGGCCCGCCCTTGGGCTTGTGAAGAGGGGGGTGACATAGATAAATGTGGAAATCAGTGATTACAACGCCCGGGGGCTCTGGGCACACCAGGCAGGAACTCAGGAAACACCACCCACCGATGGGTAGGTGGGGGAAGGACCCAGCAGAGATGGCAGGGGCTGGGCGTCTGCTGAGCCACAGGAGGAAGGCATTTGCCTAGGGAGGGGCCGGGACATAGTTGTCCTCCCACCAATACCCAGAGTGAATTTCTGCCACTCCCCTTTGCCCTCCGTGGGAACCGGAACAGCTGCACGTGTCAGGGATCTGCTGTGTGGCTCATGCACCACTTCTCCTGCTGAGATGGTCCCCATCTGAAAGATGGGTGTTAGCCCCAAGGACAGGGGTGCACCTTGGGAGGCCACCTTGCAGGGACAGTGTAGAGACAGATGACACACACGACAGATGCTGTGAGGGGAGACTTTTGTGCCAAGACTTACACCTCCTTTGTCCCACTCCTGTAATGCCCTCCCCCATCTGTCCTGGCCCCGGCAGCCTTCCCTTTGGCTCTGAGGTCACTTCTTCCTTGAAGTCCTCCCAGATGACCAGGGGCACTTACTCCTTGCCCAGGGCACACACAGAACTTACCTTCTGAGGGTGCATGGAGCCTGCTTGCCGTGGAGTGGAGGTAGTGTCTTAGCAGATGCTCTTGTTGCTCCCCAAGACCCTCTTGGGCCCCCTTATTTTTCCCCCGCCCCATAAGCCTGGCCACCAATGGCCTGCCTTGCATCTATGTGGGAAGGCTGCCCTTGGGCTGTGGGAGCCTGCTCTGCCTGGGCAGGAAGATATCTGGGATTTATACTGTCCTGGGGATAGCCCTGAACCAATGACGAGGGATGTGGGGGTTTGAATACCCCGGCTTTCTCGCACCTTGGCTGGAATAATTCTGAGTTTTTGTGTTTGCATTGTTTTCTAGTGTCTCCCCATGAGACACACCCATGCCTTTCCTCTGCCCCCCTCCCTGACACCCCCAATAAAGGGCTTGCACTCAAATCCTTGGCTCAGTCAGGGTCCACTTCTGGGGACTCACATTCATTCAGCGCGGGTCTTCTTCAGAAGGCTGTGAGCTAATTACCTGTCCCAGTTTCAGTCTCCCTATCTGTAAAAGGGGTGCCACTTCACAGCCCTAGATTTGGGGAGGGAAGAGGCTCACCCTTGGTTGTAGGTGGTCAGGTATCGGTTATCCACGTCAGGCTCAGAGGGGCTCCGGACATAGCTAGGGTTGTTAAGGCTGTACCCTGTGGGCTCCTGCACAAGCGCGAGAGAGGGGGCATGTCAGGTCAGGAGGGGGTGGGGATTTGGGATGGGGTTGGCTACCCCAGGCCTCACCTTCTTCCCCACAGTTTCCCGGCCAAGGAGGGCAACATTTCTCTGCTGTACCCGCTGGGGTGGCTGGAATTGCCAGTGGCTCATGCTGCTTAGTTCTGGACCAGGAGCGGGCACCTGCAGGGGACAGAGCCACAAGAAGGGTGGCTGGGTGGCCAGGCTGAGGCAGCAAGGATGGCGGAGGGCAGGCAGAGGCACACGTAGCCACAACCCGAATTCGCTGTTTCCAACACACCTTTCCCTTTCCAGCCCCTGGGCCTTCAGCCCTCCACCAGGGGGCCAAGTATCCTGATTCTTTCCATCTTTCAGAGCCCAACCCAAGTCCAAGAAAACTCCGTCTCCTCCCCTCTGAGTGTCCCTTTCCAGAGGGAGCCCCAGGCCACTCACTCTGGGATTCAGAGTCCTCTCATTCACTCGGCTGAAGCCCGTCTCCCGCTCGGAGCCTCTGGCCAGCCCTGGCAGGAACTCGTCCCCCTAAGGCAGCAAAGTGTCCACTGGCACCAGAGCATGGCTGCCCCTGCTGTGCCTTCCAGGGCACTGTCCTGACTGCCCCAAAGAGGACCCCAGCCTGTGGCGGACAAGCATGCCTCCCCAGGCTCCACTTACACGAGGGTGGGTCATGGGGACATAGTCCGACTTGGTGACACTCCGGCCAGGAAGGAGGACCTGGAAAGAAGCCGGCAGAAGAGCATCAGTCCAACAGAGGCAGTTGTCCCCTTGTCCTGAGTGTTGAGAGGGGATCAGCACAAATGGGTATCATTGGGGAAACTGAGGAAAGGGAAGAGTTTGGGGAGAAGTGAGAGGAGGGCATGACACAGAATGGGCACCAGCAGGCACAGTTCTTGTCGAAATGCCGAGTGGCCTCAGCTAGAAGCATCTCTTTGAACCTCAGACTTCTCATCCATAAAATGGGAAAGTTGGACCGAAGCAGTGGTTTTCACCCAACCTCTTTCATCTTGTGTTTGAACAAATGGTTCTGAAGCTCACATTTTATTTTTTAAAGAAAGTTAAAAATCCCCAGACTGGAGGGCTTCAGTCACCCTGAGATTCTAGTGGGATCCAGCCTGACTTACTGGGTTCCCAGGCGGGGCCTGGGAAGGTGGCTGGAAGACAATGGGGTTCTTGGTGGATTCCTTGGTGAAGCCTGTCTCCTCCTTGGCACCAATTGATTTCTTCTGCAAGAGATCTGCAACAGACAGCCCCCTCGTGCTGGCCCCAGGACCCCTGGCCCCACTCACATGGCCTCCAGAGGCTCAGGGTCCCTGTGAGTGGGGAGGGAGCTTGCTCTGAGGACGTGGAGGACGGAGCCACCAGGACTGTGGGTACCAGGAGGATTCCAGAATCAAGCGTAGAGAACAAGAGAGGAGCAGAAGGAAGGGCAGGCCAGGAGACAGGCCAGGAGGCAGCCACGGTCAGGTTCAAGGAGCGCTACAAGGCCAGTGAGCTGTCCTTTGGGGGTCGGCAGGCCTAAGGCACTGAGGTCAGTCCAGAAAGATGGTTCCCCCACACTGCCTGTATGTCCTTCTTTTTTCCACTGGTGGCTTCTTAGTGCTGTGCCAGCTCTGGTCCTCTGGAAGTCTCTCCTGGGGTCGGGGGTAGGGAGGTATAATGGGAGGGAGGCATGAGCTCAGACAAGCACCCACCTGGCTGGTTTGAAGGCTCCTTGAGATACTTGGAATTGTACTCAGAAGTCATGAAGCGTGGGCCCTGGAACACAGAAGGTGGAACCATGGGGACACAGGTTGGCCAGGGCCTGGGAGGGGGCTCTTTGCACTATCTGTGCTCTGAGCAGACATGTGTGGTATGGTCTGAGAAGGGAGGGCCAGTGCAGCACCCCTGACACAAGCCCCTCTCTGACTAGGCATCCCAATGCCAGAAATTCTACCACAAGAGCACAGTTCCCCTGCAACAATGAAAACCAAGTCACATCGCACACTGAACTCCTAGTGATGAACAACAGGGCCTGGAGCCCCCAGGACCCACACCAGGAGGGCCCAAAAGAGAGGAGAGAGGCTGACGGGAGAAACTGGGTGCTCACTTCACAATCCAGTGCCCAACTTCAGGCTGTCTGGATGGGGTAAGGGAGAGAAGGGAGCGCAGTGTAAACCCTAAGATCCGTGTAAGAACCACTTGGATGCTGTCTTGGAAATATCAAATCCTTTGCTTGCCCCACCTCCAGTGGGCTTCTTGGGTGAGACAGTGCAGAGGAGGGAGGAGGAGGGGGATCTGGCCCCTCTGCCCAGCCCACAGCTCTTTTTGGGGCGCCGCCCACTCACATATCGGTGGTTCTCCCTCTCCAGTGAGTTCTTGCTCTGCTGCTGGTGGAGCAGCGGCATGTGCTTAGGCTCCAGCCCCGTGATGGCCTGGGCCCCGTAGTCCTGGGTGTCAAAATGGACCTGCCTGACCTGGGAGGAGGGAACCACCAATCACCCTCCCTGTGCGGGGATGGCAGTCCCTTCCCGAATCTGATTTTGCCCCTTGACCCCTGCACAGGATCTGCACAGTCGCCTGAGGGGGTCCTTACAGTGAGGTCAGGTCACGCTCCTCCTTTAATGGTGACGTGGGCTTGGAGGTACAGATGCGGTGGAGGAGGTCACGGGGATGGGGCTGGGGGTGCCGTTAGGTGGGGAGGGAATGGAACTAGAGATGGGGATGGGGATAGAAATGGAGGGGGAGGTGGTGATGGCGGGGATGGTGGTGATGGCAGGACTGGTGGTGATGGAGGGACTGGTGGTGATGGCGGGACTGGTGGTGATGGAGGGACTGGTGGTGATGGCGGGGATGGTGGTGATGGCGGGGATGGTGGTGATGGCGGGGATGGTGGTGATGGTGGGGATGGTGGTGATGGCGGGGATGGTGGTGATGGTAGAGATGGGGATGGAGAAGGCGGTGAGGTTGGTGGAGATGATCATGGTGATAGGGTTGGGGATAGAAATGGAGGGGGAGGTGGCGGTGGGGGAGGGGATGAGTTCAAAGGTGATAAATGTGAGTGGACCCCCAGCCCACACTGTGGCTCCTTCACACCCAGACATCTCAGCCTTGACCAACTGTTGGCAGGTCAGTCCCACTCTACTGGAGGAATCCCCACTCTTTCTACCCCCAGTCCTCCCTCCACCCCAGCCTAGGGCTCCCCCCTTTCCTGGCCCTGGCCCAGCACTAACCTCCTTGGTGGGGGGCACTGAATTGACCTTCTCTCTAGAGTAGCCAGAGCTGCTCTGGTACGCATTGGAGGGCAGTGGGTATGTGCCATCAGGTACTTCTAGAGGGCGGTAACTCTGACTGGTTACTGTCTGGATATTGTCCTGGACTTGTTCCCTGAGGGAGGAGCAGGGGCAGGAGCTATTACCACCAGGGCCTGCAATGCTTATCTCCAGAAGCTTTCTGCCTCCCTCAAACCTCCCACAGATACCTCAGGAGTTCACCTGCCTTTGGGCGCCATGACCTGAGTCCCCCAGGACCCCAGACGTAGGCAGGCAAGGCACAGGGTCCCCATGCATGGATGTCCATGAGAGCTAAGGCCCAGCTGGGCAGGAGGTAAGAAGAGAGTATACAGACCGTACCCCATGGCTCGGTTGTCCAGGGCACCGAGACTGGTTTGATATGAGACCATAGGATGGAAATTTGATATGTAGCCGGTGCCTTTATGACTGCCTGTGCGGGGCTTGAACCCCTCCCGACCTGCCAGAGGGGAAGCAGGGAGACAGGAAGGCAGGTCAACAGGTGGGAGACCCGTGGGTGGGGCTTCCCAGGCAGGGTCAGCATTCCCCTAGGCCCAGGGGTCCATGTGATGGAGAAGGCACAGAGCCAGGGGCAGGAAAGGGTGTGAAGGGAAGCTTGACAGGCTGGCCTTTCCGGACTGTGGCAGAAGGAATGGAGTCAATGGGACAGGGACAAGGTCAGTGTGGCAGGACCACAGGATGGATTCAGGGGAAGGGACTGCAGACCTGGCCCAACAGTACAGATGAGGACACAGTCTTCAGGGGGCGGGGGCTCTCAGGGGACTGGTCAGTTCAGCAGACTGGGGTCACTCCGAGTGTGTGATGGGCGAGAAGGGCTGCGCTCTCCCGGCGGGAGGGCCTCCCCTGTCCTGCCTCACGTCTTAGGGGTGGTTCCTACACAAAGGTGTCCTCACCGTAGGCTGTGCAATAGCTGGTGGCATAAAATTTCAGGGGGTCTGTGCAGCCCCCCGAACTCATCTTCACATAAGGGGAGACAACCCCCAAGGGCAGTTTCCCCCACATGCTGCTGTGGGGCAGAGCCCCAGGGGCGCCTAGGAAGGAAGCGCAAAGAGCCTCATCAGTGCAGCAGCCCAAGGGCCCCAAGCTGGCCCCAGGCCCAGGCTGTAAAGATCCCAAAGGTGGTGTTCAAACCCCACCCAGCCGCCTCTTCCCCCGGCTTGTCCCTTTCAACCGACACCCACACCCCAAACTGAAGAAGACTAGCCATTGTCAACACTCATCTCATGTACACTGCATCTCATTTCACCTTTCCCACATCTTATTATGAACTCCCCATTTTACAGCCGGGAAACTGCGGTTCCAAGTGATGAAGGAATATTAGCTCATAATAGGTGGTGGAGCGGGGATTCAGGCCCAGGGTACCTGACTCCTCGACTCCTCGGCCCCTGGTCTTAAGCCCTCCTCTGGGGACTGATGTCCCGACAACCTCCGGCCAGTCAGGAATCCTTGGCTACGCTGGCTGGACGCTCCACGCTCCTTGTCTCTCCCCCTGCTCCCCCAGCCTTGTCTGCCTCCTGCTAGAAGTTGGCTCTCCTCTCCCCAGGGCCCGACCACAGCTGGCCCCACCCTCACCTGCCCTCCTCAGTGGCTCTGAGGTCTGCGAGAGGTTGCAGAAGGCAGGAGCTGCACCAGAGAAGTCTGGGTCTGGGCCCTCAGGGAGGTGGCCAGGCCAGGGGAAACAGTGTGTTGCATAGCAACGGGCGCCTAGCAACATTGTCCCTGCCTCTGAAGCCCTTCTAGGGCCAGGGCCCACTGAGGGGCTGACCTGGCTGGGAGGAGGTGCCGCCAGGAGCTGCCCAGGCCAGGTCCTGCCTCCTTGGCTCTGGCCCCTACAGCTAGCTTCCCCCCCACCCCCCACCCCGACAGAGCCTGGCAGAGTGGCTGTCTGAGTGACAGGAAATAAAAGATAATCCTGAACAATCACTCCCATTTATTGAGCATCCACTTCTCACTTTGCATCCTTTATATCCAGTCCTCTTAGTAGCTCTTACAGGCAGCTATTATTATCCCTCTTTTCACACAGGGAAAATGAGGTTTGGACAAGCAAAGTGGCTGGAGATCTTGCAATCAGAAAATAGTATTGATATTCAGACGTGGGTGGGTCCAGACCTTACTCTCAGCCTCTCGATAAATTCATGTTCACTGTGTTCTTCTAGAGCCCATATCTGTGCCAAGCTCTTTTACACATATTTCCTCATGTAATCATCCCCCAAACCACGCTGCAAACTGGGGACTGTTATTACAGGACCAATAAACCACAGCAGTGGAGAGTGTGGTTCAAACCGGATCTGTCACCTTTGATGAGGTACTTATCCTCTCAACACCCCCATTTCCTCATTTTACCGAGGGCTATAACGGGAACCGCCTTGTAGGCAGATTTTGTGAGCAAGGACTCAGCACCTGACAGATAGTTAATGCTCAGGTTTTTTTTTTTTTTTTATAAATTTTATTGGGGAATATTGAAGGACAGTGTGTTTCTCCAGGCCCATCAGCTCCAAGTCGTCCTTCAGTCTAGTTATAAGACAGGTTAGTTAGCATGTCGTTAGGGAGACAGGACAGTCCCTGGTGGGATAAGCAAAAGGCAGCCATATCCTGAACTCTAGGTTCTGGAATGTCTCCTTCACTCCAGGACAAAGATATGAGACTGCGCCTTGAGGTTGATAAATTATCTCAAATCCCTTTGGGCCAGAAAAAGGAGCAGATCTGACAGATAGGAATGGGTTGGTTTGTTAATCCCTTCAGGATGGGCAAACAGGACAAACCTGATAGACCTGGTAGAATTCCAGTAGAAGCCTCCCCGCCCTTTTCCCCAAGCAGGCAAAGGGGAGGTAAAAAAGTAAGAGCTTTTGCCTCAGTCACTGGGCACCCCCATTCGGGACCCCCTCCCGCTCAGGAACTCTGACCTTCTGCTTTCAATAAACTATCCTCAATAAACTATCCTCTTTTTAAAACTCTTTGCCTCTTCTAGGTCCGTGTTTCCATTCTTCAGTCTCACGAGATGTGATCCCGGCACTCACTCACTCACTCCAAAGTCCCCTACATCATTTGGGGACTCACAGAGAAATATTCCTACATCAGTTGTGGAGGGCACAGCTCAGCTCTAAGTCCAGTTGCTATTTTTAATCTTTAGTTGCAGGGGGCACAGCCCACCAGCCCACTGAACCGGCAACCTTGTTGTTGAGAGCTCGCGCTCTAACCCACTGAGCCATCCGGCTGCCCCAATGCTCAGTTTTTTAAGCTGCTCTTCTCAACCTTATTTTGCAGATGGGAAAGGGGAGGCCCAAGGACAATCACTCCAGCTGGCGGAGGCGGAGCTTGGTAAAAAAAAAAAAAAAAAAAAAAGGGACTGAGCCAGTCCCTTCTACTCCCGAAACAGCCCATTTGCCACAGTGGCTTTAAGACTTAAAAGTTGGATCTCTGGGAAGCAGCCGGTGGGGGTGCGGTGGCGGAGTCCTGATTTGTAGCATTTGCCAATTTCTGGGGTGTAAAAACACACATCACGGCTGCTTTTAAACTACCAACGCAATGTCACTGAACACAACAGGAGAGCTGGCAAGACGTGCTCAGTAGCCCACTACTAAGTGGTATCTCCACCATACAGCTACCACAGATGGAAGTAACCTGGAACATAAATGACAGGAAATGGAGCAACATCACGGAGAGATGCTAACTTTGAAGCACTTACTACCTTAATTTTTACTCTAATTTATTAAATTGCAAGTTTGTATAATTTAATTTTTAACAGTGGCTGAATTCAACAATCAGCTTGTTAATTTCCTGGAAGTTCCACCTTCAGCTCTCATGTGCAGTAAGAGCTGACTCCAGTGCACCCCTGCCCTTGGGGGCAGTGAGATGTGTGAATAAAGGGGAGGCCCAGGGCAAGGCGCTGACCTCGCCCAGGAGATGCTCTTGCTGCACTCACCCTGAGACGACTGGGCCTGCCAGAAGGGGGCTTGTGTTCACACCTTATCCCCATAGAGAGACCCTGGACTCAGAAGTGACCAGCGCCCTCCAGAGTCAGGATTCTGTTCAGGGATCAGAAGCTGCAAGGACAGAAGTGAATGCACATAGCCCTGCCCTCCCTGAAGAGCTCCAGTCTAATGACAGAGGCTCAGGTGAGCCCCACCCACAAAAGATAAGGTGCCATAGGTATGGAGGTGCGAGGGGAAGGAGTGTTTGTGCTCAAAGTGTAGAGAAGTGCTCACAGGCAAGAGCTCAGACTCTGAAGCCAGCTGGCATGGCCCTGGCTCTGCCACTTAATAACTAACTATAAGACTTGGTGCCTGTTACTTGTGCCTCAGTTCCCCCTCTGGAAAGTGGAGGTAATAATGGTACCTACCTGTGGGGTTGTGGTACATGTAAAGCATTTAGCCCAGTACGAGGCACACTTAGACGGTAAGTGCCATCTAAGAGTTATGGAAAGGCCTTGGCAAAGGTTTGGGCTCAAGGGTTAAAAACAGGAATTCCACATGGCCCTGCCCTCAGGGAGCCAAAAGCCTACAGGAGCCTCAGACACAGCCAGTGCGATGTGACCAAAGAAAGCTCAATTCAGGAACCTGAAAGGACTGAATTCAAAGCCTCTTCTGCTGCTTAATAGCTGTGCGACTCTGGCTTTCGCCGTTCTGAGCCTGTTTCTGCACTTATAAGGAAGGAACACAGCACCTGCCTGGCAAGTTTGCTGGTGGATTTTAAATACCCTATGCACAGTGTCTAGCAAGCAGCTGGCCTGCACCAGGTGGAGGGAGGGCACTCCATCTGGAAGGCCCTGCAAGGGCAAAGGTGGGGAGGCATGGCTTGCTGGGAGCAGTGGTGACTGCTCCCATGTGGCTGGGGCACTGTAATGGGGCGGGGGGAGAGGCGGGCCCTCAGCTGGGATAGGCAGCCTCCAAGGGAGGCTGTGGCCAAGTTTTCTTTTTAGGAGGGTGGTGAAAGGTAGCGCTGTGAGGGGAGCTCTTGAGCTGTTGGGGACAGCCTGGGCTGGAGCCCACAAAAGATTTGGGCAGGAATTCCAGAGGCGGAGGCTCTCCCAGTCTCCCATTAGGTCCGCCAGCTGCGAGCCTCCTGGTAGCCAGTGTTTCTGTTTTGTTTTGTTTTGTTTTGTTTTGTTTTGTTTTGTTTTGTTTTTCCTGCTGTGTGGCGACACCCAGCGGCCGTAACCCAGAACTACAGAAGATGCAACCCTCGCTGCCCTCAAAAGGTTGTGGGGGCTCCTGGAGGGGTGCAAGGCGCAAGCAGTGGGCGGAGCGACTGGACTGCCCCAGCCACAGGTCACCCAGCCTCACCCACCACCAAGCTCTCCAGAACAGAAAGGGCAGGCCTGGGCAGAGTGTTCAGTGAGGGCGAGGGTCCGGAACCCCTGGGAAGAAGCCTACGGGGCGCTGCTCACCTGGTGCTGCTCCCAATGGTAACCCAATTGCTGTGTGACTTTTGGAACTCTCGCCTCTGGGCCTCAGTTTTTCTATCTATGAAATGAAGTGACAGACTGAAGAATCCTTCCAGATTTTAAGTTGGAAATCCTGGGCCCGCCCAGCCCCTCTTCCCATAACTGTCCCCGTTTATTAACTGCTTCCTCTGTGCCAGGCACGGAGCTAAGAGTCAACTCTTTTCACTCCAGCCTACAAGACAGCAACTATTGTTATTATCCCCATTTTACAGTTAAGAAAGTGCCTAAGGCCTCACAGGCAGGAAAGAGTGGAGCCAGCTTTGACTCCGTGTGGGGACAGAGCCCCAAAAAGCAGTTTCCAGGCTCTGGCCTCACAAAGAAAGGTGCTGGCTCAGGTAGTAAATGGTCATTGACTGTGATCAGCTGTGGCTAGTTGGCCGTCAGCTGTAACCAGTGAGCCATCGGGCACTAATATAACTGCTGAGGCTATGCTAGCAAAAAATGGGGGCTAGCAAGAGGATGGTGGCTGAGCCTGCAAGCGGCACAGTGAGGGTTGAGAATTGTGTGGCTCTGTTTCCTGTTTCTCCAACCCAGCCGCCAGCGAGAGTATAGTGGTGTGACTCCCCTACCTATGGCTCCATGGGTGTTCCGTTTTGGCCTCACCATGTCCTGTGTTCTTATGTGGGGAGCGGGAGCAGAGACCCTGCAAGCCACCCCGCGTGACACATGGCGCAGCGAGCAGGGTACGGTGCCGGCCAAAGCTCTCCGAAGGGCGGCGGAGCAGTTTGTGCGTATGAACACTCAGTCTCAGGAAGACCAGGAGGAGCAGATGCTGGAGAGCTGGACCCCCATGGAGGGGTGGGAAGATGTGGACGGTTCCCCAACCAGCATAGGCTGGAGAAAGCGAAGGTCCTTACGGCCCCGTGGGCTGGTAAGTGCTTGCTGAGGCAGCCCGGATGCAGGACTTGTAGTCTCAGGAGGAAAGGCTTGCTGAGTCCTCCGTGGGAGCTGAGTGTGAGGTCAAGGTCATCCCTCACCCCCAGGACAGCCCTGGCGAATGACTATGGACTATGGGGAATTGCCTTCCATCCCTAATTGAATGGACCACTTGACTGTTTGGGAACATACCACCATGTAGTGGAACTGGTGGATGTTTGCTTTTGTGTCTTGACCGGCCGCCATCGAGAATATGTAAGCACCTTGACTGTGAGTCACTGTTGTTCCAGCACAGTGCCATGAGAGGCCCAGAGAGAGTGGCAGTGCCCTGAGAGCCCTGGCTGTGTCCAGGAAGTCTGGCTGTGCCCAGAGAGAGTGGCAGTGCCCTGAGAGCCCTGGCTGAGTCCAGGAAGTCTGGCTGTGTCCAGAGAGAGTGACAGTGCCCTGAGAGGTCCTCGCTGTGCCCGGGGAGACTGGTGGTACCCTAAGAAGCCCAGGAATCTGGCTGTGCCCAGAAGTACTGGTGCTGCCCTGAGAAACCCTGGCTGTGACCAGAGAGCTTGGCTGTGTTCAGGAAATAGCATTCACCTCCAGGCTGCTCGCACAGGGCCCCTTGCGGAAGATGCTTGTCGCGTAGATTGTGAGGCGAGAGCCTGTAGGGGTGGAGTGTGGGGACAGAGCCCCAAAAAGCAGTTTCCAGGCTCTCAGCCTCACATAGAAAGGTGCTGGCTCAGGTAGTAAATGGCCATCGACTGTGATCAAATGGCCATCAGCTGTGGCTAGTTGGCCGTCAGCTGTAACCAGTGAGCCATCGGGCACTAATATAACTGCTGTGGCTAGGCTAGCAAAAAATGGGGGCTAGCAAGAAGATGGTGGCTGAGCCTGCAAGCGGCGCAGTGAGGGTTGAGAATTGTGTGGCTCCTGTTTCCTGTGTCTCCAACCCAGCCGCCAGCGAGAGTATAGAGATACGACTCCCCTACTTATGGCTCCGTGGGTGTTCCGTTTTGGCCTCACCATGTCCTGTGTTCTTATGTGGGGAGCAGGAGCAGAGACCCTGCAGGCCACCCTGCACGACACTCTGGAACTGCACCAAGCTTCCTGGAATGTGTTGGCAGATTCGGTGTGAAGTGTCGGGTAGATAGCAGTGGGCTCAACACCACTTAGTTGAGCTCAGTGATTTTCAGAGGCATGGACTGCCCTGGCTAGATGGGTGACCTCTTTCTCCTTTCTAGACCTGCCCAGTCCTGAGCAGTGAGATTCACTTGTGTTTCCCTCATATGAGAAGGAAGGGCTACAGAAAAATGGGGGCTGGCCCTAGACAACAGCAGCTGCCTCCCCTCTGAAGCCCAGAAGGTGGAGGCTCAGGAACCAGCAAGGGGACATTTTGGGGCCCTGGCCCATTGTGGGGACGGAGTCCCAGAGAACAGTTTCCAGGCTCTCAGCCTCACGTGGAAAGATGCTGGCTCGGGTAGTAGGTGGCCATCAGCTGTAACCAGTTAGCCATTAGCCACTAATATAACTGCGGTGGCTACGCTAGGGGGTTGGTTTGTTGGTGGAGAAGTGGACGACAGATTGCGGCTCCTGCTTACTGTGTCTCCAACCCAGCCGCCAGCGAGATTATAGTGGTATGAACCCTCTATCTATGGCTCCATGGGTGTTCCTTTTTGGCCTCACCATGTCCTGCGTTCTGGTGCAGGGAGTGGGACCAGAGACCCTGCATGACACCCATGGAACTCTTAGCTGGGACCACTGGGGACAGGCCCTGACAGGTGTCCAAAGCCAGTGTGCACCACCCTTTGGCTGCTGAGTACTGAACGGGGACAGATGTCTGCACTCTGGGCTGTGTGAGCATCAGGCCCCCAAAGGAGGACCAGCTTGGGCAAAGGAGACAGCACAGCACCAAGCATGGTTCATTTTGCTTTGGTTGACGTGTGTCTTCATAGCTGGCCTCAGAGGGCAGGGCCAGGGCTCTTATCAGGAAGAGGTAAGCTTTCTTATCTCTTAAAGGTGGGAAAAGCTTCCTACCACACCTAACCTCCTAACAGGAATAGGCTGCCCTGCAGGGAGTGAGTTCTCCATCCCAGGAGGCATTCAAGCCGAAGTTTGAATCTGCTTGAATCTGGGTGACAATAATAGCAAACTGTCATTCAGGGTTCATTAGGTACCAGGCACTGTTCTAAGGTTCACATCTATTAACACATTTAAACCTCACCACTGTGTGGTGTCTTCCTGTGGAGTCGGTAGTGTCAGCACCTTCATTTTATAGATGAAGAAACTGAGACACAGAGAGGCTGCATAACTTGTCCAGGGTCACACAGCTAATAAACTAGGGGAGGGGTTATTCTTTGAATCCAGGCAGGTGGGCTCCAAAGTTGTAATGGTGACTACTTTGACATTGCTAGAAGTTCTCCAGGCTATTTGAAAATCTGACCTTCAATGACAGTTTTTAAAAACTCATCCCTCTCGTGCTCTCTCCCACATCCAGCTCCTTGGTCTGTGCTGGGCGCTGCGGGGCAAAAATCCACAGAAGAAAGGTTTAAAATTATCCAAATTGGCCAAGATGCTTAAAAAGTGGGAAGCAGGACCCTGGGACTAAATCCCACAGAGCAGGAGCCTGGAAGTGACAGGGAGAGGGGACTTCATTATATCTATACGTTTTTAAAAATTGTAGTAAAATATACATAACAAAATGTACCATCTTAGCCATGTTTAAGGGTATAGTTCTGTGGCATTAATACAGTCATAAAACTGCACCACCGTCACCACCATCCACCTCCAGAATTTTTTCATCTTCCCAAATTGAAATTCTGTGCCCACAAAACACGAACTCCCCAATCTCCCCTCTCCCTGGCCCCTGCAGCCACCAAGCTACTTTCTGTCTCTATAAATTTGACTACTCTAGGAACCTCATATGAGAGGACACATACAATATTTGTCCTTTTGCATCTGGTTTATTTCATTTAGCATAGTGTCCTCAAGGTTCAACCACTTTGTAGCATGCGTCAGAATTTTCTTCTTTTTTAAGCCTGGATAGTATTCCAGTGTATGGATATACCTTATCTTGTTTATCCAGTCATCCATGGATGGACACTTGGGTTGTTTCCACCTTTTGGTTATTGTGAAGAATACTGCCATGAACAAGGGCGTACAGTTATCTTTTTGAGTCGCTGCTTTTAATTCTTTGGGGTATATATGAGAAGTGGAATTGCTGATTCATATTATACTCATACTTTGGAAGTCCCTGTGCTGGAGGCGGGGGCAGGAAAAAAGGGTAATGTTTCCTGGCTTCAGGTGGGTCCTGAGGCAAGGGGGTACTAGGGAGGAGGGATGGGATCAGGTGTTGCCCCCAAGAAAGGCCTGGGCTGAGTCCTAAGCTGGAAAGGAAGAGGCGGAGTGCTAATGTCTTCAGTGAGGAGGTCATATCCTGCTCCTTTCTGAACCTCTTCTAGAACTTGGGTTAGAGATCTGGCTCTGGCACAAATAGTGCTGTGTGACATTCCTTTATTAAGCACCCCTCTCTGGTCCTGATGCCTGTGAAAAGAGGGGGCTGGGCCAGAATAGGAGGTTTGGCTTATTTGTTTTTAGTTTGAGATGCGTTGTTTGTTTCACCTCAGGGCCTTGGGACTCTTCAAACAGATATCAAAATGCTGGTTGTCCCCATGTCGCTTCCTCCACACCCCTCCTCTATGAGGCAGCAGGACACCAGCCCACCCTCTTTCATGGTCCTGCCCCTCTGCCCTGTTAGGGTAACGTGGAAGGGAGTCTGCCTCACCCCAGCCCACACTGGCCTGGCCCTCTGGGGCTGCTGGACCCACACTGGCAGTGTGTCCCCGCCCAGATCCTCAGGTGTGTCCTTGGAGGCCACAGGGTCCGTGGAACAGAGCTCACCAGACTCCTCACTCTGCCAATGGGAACACTGTTTCCGAGTCCAGGTTCTTCTGACACCACCTGACAAAACTCACGCAACCCAGGAGACCCCACTGGGTATTCATCTGGAGCTCAGCTGCTCTGAGTGACCCTGTCGGAGAGAGTAATTTGAACATAACATACAGGGGGTCATGGCAGGAAGGGCTGATCGGGGCAAAGCCAAGCCCATGGGGCCCTCTTGTCCATGGGGTGGGAAGAGCAGGGTGGCCTGGATTCTCACAACTGCCTCTCAGGTGAACCCTAGGTGGTGGGGGCTCAGTGCATCCAAGGATGGCCAGGTAACCAACTCGGGGGAAGTAGATGCAGAGGCTACCAGGTATGAAAGGCCTGGTTAGGGTAGGAGCCCTGACTTTGGGACCTCACTCACCTGCGTTCAAATCCTGGCTCCGAGAACAGTGTCCCTGTGCTTCACTTTCCTCCCTGTAACAACAGGATGCTAGCTGCTCCCTAGGCTGTCGTAACAATGAAATGAAATCTGTATAAAAGTTACTCAGCGTGGTGCCTGCACAGTGGGCAATGGTGCATGACGGGGGTGTGATTATTACGGGTGTAAAGACTGAGAGCCAGCAGACAGGCCAGATGAATTCAGGTTCCACTGTTGATTCACTGCAGCTTCTCTGCAGTGTGACTTGGGCCTCTGGGAGGACCACTGCCTTAGTGAGGGAGGAGAGCTGCTCCAGGGCTGGGGTCCTAAAACTCCCGCCGTTAGAAAGGGCTCTAGAGGCACTATGTTATCACCACCAGGAACTGAAATAGCCAGAGCCTAATGGCCCAAGTCCCATCTCTCTCTGTCTTTGATTTTCCTAAAAGGAAATGGCTCCCTTGGTGGCCTGAGCATTCTCTCTCCACCTCCCACCATGCTAGCATGACTTCTTGTAGTTCATTTCCCCTCCTCAGTGGATGTTTCCTGGAAGAACTCTGTTGTGCTTATTTGATGGCTGTTCTGTTTCTGCCTGTTCTGTTCTTTTCCTATCTCCTCTGGGGGAACTGGTTCATCTCGCACAAGGTTTAAAAATTCATGACTCTTGCGGAAGATGAAATGAAATCGAGCAGAATATAAGCCCAGCCCTCCAATGGGATGGAGATATTCTTGGCAGTGATCAGCAAGAAAGCCAGGGCATGGGGTCAAGAGAGTGTGTTCTGGATGCACAGAGATCTGGGTTCGAATCTGAAGCCCTACCTTTACGAGGTCCATACCCTCAGAATTCCTTAACTTCTCGAAGCCTGTTTCCTTAGCTGTGTGATGAGATCACAGCAGAAATGCAGTTAAGCTGAGGATTCAGAAAAGACAATATTTACGTATTTAGTGCACAGCCTGGCATAGAGAAAGCAGTCAATAAGTATTTATGATGATTTTACATTTCTCAGCCTGTCTTGCAGTTAGATAAGGGCTGTGTGGCCAGTTCTGGGCAATGAGCTGTGGGAGAAATTGAGGAGCACTACCCCCATTCTGGGGCATTGGGAGTGGCTGTGAGTTTTCCATTCTCAGTGGGTGGGGACCCCACGATGGGATGGCAGAACCAAAAGGTGGAAGCAGTCTGGATCCCTGAGTCACCACACGGACATCAGCTGCCCTGGAGAGCTGCCTTTCCCTCATCAGACAGGGATGTGCTCGAGAGAGAAACCTTGCTGCTTCAAGCCCCTAGAGTCTGGGATTTTGTTTATTATTGCAAAACTGAAGATGTGAGGACTTCTTGGGAAAGAGGTTTGGATGGGATTCTGTGGATTAGTCAGGGTTCTCCAGAGCAACAGAACCAATGGTGGGGGGAGAGAGAGAGAGAGAGAGAGAGAGAGAGAGAGAGAGAGAGAGAGAGAGAGAGAAAATAAGGAAGTGGCTTCTGTGATTATAAAGGCGGGCAAGTCCCAAGATCTGCAGGGTGAGTCAGTAAGCTGGAGACCCAGAAGAGCCGATGGTTTAATTCTAGTCTGTGTCTGGAGGCCTGAGAACCAGGAGAGCTGATGGTATAGTACCCGTCTGAAGATAAATAGGCTTGAGACCCAGGAAGAGCCAATGTTTCAGTTTGAATCCAAAGGCAGGAAAAGAGCCAACAACCCAATTTGAAATCATGCAGGCAGGAAGGGTTCTCTCGTATTTGGGGAAGGGTCAGTCTTTTTGTTTTATTCAGGCCCTCATCTGATTGGACGAGGCACACGCACTTTAGGAAGGGCAATCTCCTTTACTCAGTCTACTGCTTTAAATGTTCATCTCACCCAAAAATACCCTCACGGAAACACCCAGAATAATGTTTGACCAAATATCTGAGCACCCTGTGGCCCAGTCAAGGTGACACATAAAATTAACCATTACATTCCATCATATGGACAGTAGAGAGATAAGAGACATACTGAAGTTTTGAGAGAATAGTATTGCTAAAGAAACCATGAACCTAGTTTCTAAAAAGCTTGTAGCTTAATGAAAAATGGATTAAAAACTTAAATGTAAGTCCTAAAACTATAAAACTCCTAGAAGAAAACATAGGGGAAAAGCTCCTTGTCATTGATCTTGGCAATGATTTTGTGGATATGACATCGAAAGCGCAAGCAATAAAAGCAAAACTAAGCAAGTGGGACTAGATCAAACAAGAACAACAACAAAAGCTTCTGCACAGCAAAAGAAACAATCAACAAAATGAAAAACTAACCTATGGAATGGGAGAAAATATTTGCAAATCATGTATCAGAGAAGGGGTTCATGTCCAAAATATCTAAGAAACTCATACAACTCAATAGCAAAAAGCAAATAACCCAGTTTAAAAATGGGTGAAGGACATTAGTAGACATTTTCCCAAAGAATATGTATACCAATGGCCAACAGGTACATGAAAAGGTGCTCAACATCACTAATCATCATCAGGAAAATGCAAATCAAACCCACAGTGAGGAATCACCTCTTATCTGTTAGCATGTCTATTATCAAAAAGATAAGAGATAAGTGCTGGCAAGGATGTGGAGAAAAGGGAACCCTTGTGCACAGTTGGCGGGAATATAAATTGGTGCAGCCACGATGGAAAACAGTATTTTTTGAGGTTCCTCAAAAAATTAAAAATAGAACCACCATATGATCCAACAATCCCACTTCTGTGTATATATCCAAAGGAAATGAAATCCCTATCTTGAAGAGAGATCTGCACTCCCACATTCATTGCAGCATTTTTCACAATAGCCAAGACATGGAAACAACCTAAGTGTTTGTTGATGGGTGAATAGATAAAGCAGTATATTTAGAATGGAATATTATTCAGTCATAAAAAGAAGGAAATCCTGCCGCTTGCAACATGCGTGAACCTTGAGGGCATTATGCTAAGTGAAATAAGTTAGATAGAGAAAGACAAATATTATATGGTCTCATTTATATGTGGAATCAAAAAAATAATCAAACTCATAGAAACAGAGTCAATTGGTAGTGGCCAGAGGTGGGGGTGGGGTGGGGGGGTGGGGGAAGGTGGTCCAAGGGGATAAACTTCCAGTTATAAGATAAGTAAGTTCTGGGATCTAATGTACAGCAGGGTGACTATAGTTAATACCGTGTTGTATACTTGAAAGTTGCTAAGAGAGGAGATCTTAAAAATTCTCACTAAACACACACACACGCACACACAAGGTAACTACGTGAGATGATGGATATATTAACTATTCTTACTGTAGTAATCATTTTGTGATACAGACATATATCAAATCATCATGTTGTACCCCATAAACTTACACAATGTTGTATGTCATTTATAGCTCAAGAAAGCTGAAAAAAGAGAAGCAAAACAAATTTTAATTTAAAAATTAAAATCTGAAAGAAGGAAAAAAAAGGCCTGTGACTATTTGAGACTTGAAACTTCCACAAGCAGGAAATAGGCTGAGAAATCCACACAAACCCAATGTGAGCAAGAAAAACACTTGTGCTCTTTGGATCCACCGATATCTGGGGCGAGTTGTTATCACAGCACAACTTCGCCCACTCTAACTTTTAAGCCTTATCATTTTTAAACATTATTATTTTATTTCAAAATTGAGTGCAAAAGTCTCAACATGACAGAAAATCTGCCATCCTCCCTTCCGAGCCTCATCTCTAAAGCTTTTCCCCCAGGTGCCCTTACCAGTCAACCATTTCCAGACTCTGGGGACAAGCCCCGCCTGTACTGTCCCACCTCCTTGCATTTGCCCAGGACTTCCCCCTGCCTGGAATGCCTTTTCCCAGCCGCAGCTCCCTTCGTAAGCACAGATCTGAATAAGTCACGAAATGCCTCAAGGAGCTCATTCACAAGCTGAAGCAGAGGGTTTTGTTTCCATAGATGAAGGCCATTTTATTCAGTGGTATCTTGTGTGTTACCACAACCAGAGAGCAAGGCAGATAACGAGGGCTAGTTGTGTGTGTGTAAGGGAGGGCATGCAGAGGGGAAAGAGAGATCAGAGTCTGCAGCTGCTGCACCTCGGGCAGGGGCCTTGAGGAAGAGGTGATTCGGGGGACTGGCAGGAGGCCCCAAAGTGCCCTGTATGGTTCCCAAAGGGGGCACACTCCCTGATGTTTTAGGAGGGATGTAAACAAACAGGCTTTTAGCAATTTGTGTGCTTAAATGACTTAGCGATGGGAGCAGCACATTTCTTATGCTAAGGCAATACTGCAGAGGGCCTGGGAGGACCGGTGTAGAACCAGGCTGCCTGGCTTCTTGTGCCACCTCCCCCACTCACCAGCTGAATGACCCGAGGCAACTGGCACAACTTTTTGGCATCCCAGCTCCCCAGTTAAAATGGGATGATCAAAGTGCTTCTACCTTTCTCTATGACAAGTAAATGAGCTAAATTAGACGTGCCTCGCCCATAAGCTCATGCGTCTATTATTAGTCTCAGGATAAACCTAAAAGAAACACGGTTTTGGCTGTCTTCCTGACACTGACCAGGGCACCAAGCACATGACCACGAGAACCTCCTGCCACATGGCCAACGGACAACGTAGGTGATAGAGATCACGGGTGTGGGTGTTCACACACATGTCGACACAACAAACATTCCTTCTGGATGTTGACAACCATTTTTTATGTGACGAACTGATAAATAATTATATCAGAGAAATCAGTTAAAATCTTTTGCTCTCTCCACCTACATACATATGGCTCTTGGCATTCTCAGTGCTGGATAATATCACAGTTTTAAAAAAGAATTGCTTTTTGATGGAGAACGTCGTCTTCATTTCAGATATAAATGACATTAAACCAAACATCCTTTCATGACAGACTAGTCCTAACCAGTTCCATTTTTCTCAGTGAGGAATTTACTTTTAAATATGAATTTGTGTAACTCAATTAGAATACTTGTATTTGAACTTAATCTTCATTTAAATATTTTATTTATAATTTTTAAAATTTAATAACATTGTTGTTTTGTTCGTTTTCACGGTTACAGATGTAATTTTTGACAAAAACGCCACAGCAATACAATGGAAAAAGAAGTCTTTTTAATAAATGATGATGGAATAACCAGGTATCTACATGGAAAAAACAGAGAACTTCAAACCTTACCTCACATCATACCTAAAAATTAATTAAAGACATAAAGATAGCTTCATGACTTGAAAATAAATAAAGTCTTCTTAAACAGGTCACAAAAAGAAATAACCATTTTTTTTAAAAGCTGGGAAATTGAACTTCACCAAAATTAAAACTTCAGCTCTTCAAAAGATACCATTAAGAAAATGAATACACAAGCCACAGACTGGGTAAAGATATTTTCAAACATTTGTCTGGCAAAGAACTGGTATGCAGGATATATAAAGAACTCCTACAATTAATAATAAAATGACAACCAAATTTTAAAATGGGCAAAAGATTTGAACAGATATTCCACAAAAGAAGATATATGAATGGCCAATAGGCACATGAAAAAATACTCAACATCATTAATCATCAGGGAAATGCAAATTAAAACCACAGTGAGGCACTGTACATATCCACCAGATTGGCTAAAATTTGGACTGACAACAAACACCAAATGCTGACAAGGTTGTGGGTCAATTAGATCTCTCCTACATTGTCGGTGGGAATGTAATTGGTACATCTACTTTGGAAAACGTTCTGGCAGTTGCTTTCAAACGAGACATATACCTACCTGTGAACTCTGACTAATCCTATTTCTAGGTATTTGCTAAGAGAAATAAAAACATTTGTTCACAAAAAGACTTGTTTGCAGTATCTTCATTCATAATAGCCCAATACTGGAAACAGCTCAGGTGCCCATCAATAATAGGAGAATGGATAGAGGAAATGTGGTAGAGTTATACAATGGAATAAGCAATAAATAGGCACACATACTGATGTGTGCAATGACGTGAATTAATCTCAGAAAACATTATGCTGAGTGAAAGCAGGCACACACAAAAAAGTACATACAATATGATTCCATTTACATGAAATTCTAGAACAGACAAAATTAACCTATGGTGGGAAAAAAAATCAGAGATATGTTTGCTTTGCGTGTGGGGCAGTGTATTATGGGGAGGGACTGGGATGGAGCACGAGGGAACTTTCTAGGGTGATGGTAATTTCTGTGTCTTGATAGGAATTTGGTTGTCAAAGTGTACATCTTTTTGGTTAAAAATCAGCAAATGTGCACTTAAGATTTGTGCATCTCTACACCTGAAACTAATATAACATTGTATGTCAATTGTAATTGAAAAATAAAAATATTTTTCAAATATGTGTGCATTTCATTTTATGTACATTTTAGAGCAAAAGAAAAAAGCTTTAAATAAATCGAACTCTAGTTAATGACTTCTGAAGTATTTAGGGGAAGCATTCTGATGTCTGTAATTTTCTTTAAAATGCATCAAAAAGAAGATGGAGAGAGGGATGGAGAGAGGGATGGAGAGAGGGATGGAAAGATGGACAGATACCCAATGAATCAAATAAAGTAACAAATTAAGTGATGGATATAAGGTTGTTCACTAAAACTTGACATTGTATGTTTGAAATTTTTGATCATAAAACATTAGAAAAAATTCAGTAATATTTTATGTATTTGTTTTTATAGTTACCTTTTTAATTTTGGCAAGTGACACTATTGATACAATTTTTCCATTTATAGTTGTGGTGAAAAGTTTCCTTTTAAAATTCATTTGTTTAAATAAAAAAGGTACTCAGCTTAAGGAAGATAGTAAGTAAATATCAGTATAGACGGCACATGAATATGGCAAAATTCACGATGACAAGAAGTAAACGGGATCGGTCTGGGACAAGGGGGTGTTGGAAATACCCAAGTTCTAGGGGAACTGGACTTAAACCTAGTCTTGCTGCTTCCTAGCTGTGTGAGTGTGGCAAGGCTCTCTGGGTTTCGGTTTCCTCATGTAGAAATGGGATAATGCAGCCTCCTCTGAAGGGAGGTGAGTATGAATGAGACAGAGCAGGGAAAGCACAGCTTATTGGGTGGTCACAGTAAGTGTTACCTCCCTCCTTGTACATGAGAAAGGCAGAGAACATCGCTATCTGGGACAACAGTCTGAGGACACGGTGGGGCAGGGAGCGTGTGTGCGTGTGTTGGGGAGAGACTCTAAGAAGGCCACCAGGGGAGAAAGCAGAGAGGGAGTGGTATGGAGCACCCACACAGACACAGTTCCGTGATTGCTGCTTTCTGCAGCACATCTTCCTTGTGGGAAACGAGACGCTTACCCTCCGCCGTGGTGGGTGGACTCCCGGGTCCATTTCCTGAAGAATGCCTGGGTTCGGGGCTTTGCTGCTTTTAACATCCCAGGTCTTCCAGAGGCCAGGGCAGAGAACCAAGAGCTCTCCATTTTCCACAGTGAGACAGCCCTAATTCATTAAAACCTGGCTCCCCCATCCAAGGGCATCCAGCCACCTGGAAAGCTGGGGACCAATCCTTCAAGCACTCTGAACTGTTGGGATTGGGGTGAGGGGATGGTCTCACCACAGCAGGAGGCCCCAGAGACCTCTGATTCCTGCAGACCCACAGCTCTTGCTGTTGGGAACTTGTGCTGTGAGCTCTGCAATCGAATTGACATATCAATTTTTATTTTTACTCATCTCTTCAGTAATTAGAAACACCTTGTGTGCGCCAAGCAACGTGCAGGCGCTAGGGATATAAAGGTGAACAAAAAATAGATCTAGTCCTCGTCCTCATGGAACTAAAAGTCCAGTGGGGAGACAGGCATTTATCAGAGAATCACCAGACGGATTTGAAATTGAGAGGTTAGGGAAGGCTTCTCTGAGGAACTGGCCACCTGAGCTGAGATATGAAAGACAATGAGGTAAAGAGAGAAAGGGAGGACAGAGCATTCTAGGCAGAGGGAACCGCACGTGCAAAGGCCCTGAGGTGAGAGGCGTTGTGGAAGGGTGAGGTTGAAGAGCATCGTAGAGGTTGGAGCACAGAAACCGAGAGTTTGCCCAAGGTGTTTTCTATGTACTACAGTAAGATGTACTGGTGATACGAGACGCGCTACTCAGGACGGAATAGGCTGGGATGAAGAACTGAATAAGGCAGGAAATCCCCCCGTCTTGACACAGTAAAGATTCATGTCTCACTGACACAGTTTGAAAGAGTTTAGGTGACCGACCTCCTTTGTGTAGCCACCCCGTCAGGAACATGTGGCTTGGACATCTGGAGCAGGGTAACCGCAGGCTGGGGATCACTTAGGATGTTTCTAAGGACTAGGCTTAAAAGTGGCTTTCGTTACGTTCATGCACATTCTGCTGGCCAGTCAATCATATAGCACCAGCCTTATTACAAGGGATGCTGTCTTCCTACAGGCTCAGGAAGAACCGGTGTGGTGGGCAGATGCTATTGTCGCTGTCACAGTCCACCCTTCCGTTTGCCAAACCAGCAAGTGTTTCTTCTCACTCGTGGCACATACTGTCCTCAAGGGCCACCATCCAAAGTCCTGTCCAGCCGTGCATCTGGCTCAAAGCCCGGGGTCTCTGGGGAACCTGGTGCCGCAGTCTCTTCTCATCCAATGAGACTCTTCTTGAACTAGTTCATGAGAGGCTCCCTCATGAACTAAAAAGACAAGAAAGGTGCACCCCTCGCCCCGCCCCATGCAGCAGTGGAACAGGAGAGAACTGCAGGGAGCCTCCTTCATGGACTCTGGTTCTGCTCCCAGGAGAGATGTCCCATCTGCTTTCACCCTGGCCCTGGCTCTTCTCTCCAGGAGCTTCCCCCTTGGGCATCCTTGGCCACATTTGAAATGGGCATGGCAGAGCATGCCCTCCTTGGGGGTAGCACACGCTCCCTCCTGTTGTTGGGTGGTTGGAGGTCCAAAGGTTGTTTTATAGTTGAAAACTGTCAAGGACTTTAATTTGTGAGGGGGAGGAGAGCCCCGGCTCCTGGTTCCCTTGGCAGTGCAATTCTTCGTAGACTTAGTTGGCTTCTAACCGATTTGTTTCTAGTCAGTTCTATGTGCCACTAGCCACGCCACCCAAAGTCTATTCCTAGACATAATTCCTGAGCCTAACTTGTTTTGCTGGTTCTCCTCCATTCCTCTCTCTTTCTCCTTAATGGCTATTTGGAAAAATAAATAGGAGGCATGATTTTTGAGGGTCCTATGTCAGTTTCTTTGTTCACTTCTGTCCAACCGCTAAGCCAGTGTCACCATCCGGGAGTACTCAGTTTCTTCATTGACAAGATGAAGATAACAGTACAACCTGCTTCACGGGACCGCTATAGAAACTGAGCGAGTCGATGCATGTCCAGTGTTAGCCCAATGTGTGTCTAGAATAAGCACTGAGTAAATGTTAGCTGTTACGGCCGCTGTTCAAATAGTGGAAGAGGAATTACATGTGTCCATATGAGACTGATATACTAAGTTCACAAGAGTCTGATATGCTAAGCAGCCACATTTTAAAAAACATTAAAGTGAGAGGTTCACCTGTCCAAGAGACAGAGTAGTCACTTGTCAGGTATTTTTTCTCTCTGTAAGCAAACCACCTGGGAAAGCCCAATCACCATCTGTATCAGTTATCAATTGCTACAATAATGCTGCCTAACAAATCATCCCAAAACTTGGTGGCTTAAAATAATAAGCATTTCTTTAGCTTATGAGTCTGTGGGTTTGCGATTTGGACTGGGCTTGGCTGGGTTATTCTTCTGGTCTTGACTGGACTCACTTACCTGTCAGCTGCCCATGGCGGAGGTGCCCGGGGTCACTTGGACATATGTCTCTCTCATCCTCCTGAAGGCTAACCTGGGCAAGTTTTCAGGTGGGGGCAGAGGTACGAGAGCTAGGGCAAGCCCAGGTGTGCAAGCACTTTTCAAGGCTCTGTTTGCTTCATGATTACTGACATCCCATTGGCCAAGCCAGGTCCTTGGTTCACCCCAGAGTCACAGGGGAGGACCCTGAAAAGTTACATGGCAAAGGGCGTGGATACAGGAACTAAGAATCTACCAGAGAATCATAAGGTTGGTTGGTGAGGGTGACTTCAGGACAAGATAAGCTGTTTCTAAGATATTAAAGTAGGTGTCTCAGAGCTCCATGGCCCTCCTGTGGGGACAGGCCTGCCACACAAGGCTGGATGGCCTGTATCCTGCACTTGGGTCAGTGCCTGGGCTACACCGACCAACGTCATTTCTCTTCTCTTCACTTGTCCCTTCTTCAGAGGCCCTCCGGGACACGGGCTATATCCCATTCATCTCTGTGTCTCCTGGCACTGGGCCTAGCACATAGTGTTAGTACAGACAACCTCTGCTTGTGACTCAATGAAGTCAAGAGTGAAAGAATAAACAATGAATTCCTCAAGGACAGACAAGACACGTGCTTCTCTGATCCCAGTATCTGGTGAAGACCATTACAGTGTTATCTTTCAAATTAGATTTCTGAGTACCGCTTTTCCTATTTCGACCAAGCTGACTGCCTGTTTCTACTTGTGTTAGAAGCACAGTATCTAGTGCAACATACACTGAAACCTACTCCCGCTGGGTGACTGACAAGGGGGTGGGAGCTCAGAGAAACAGGGAAGTGAGGGCCTCTTCACAAGGAGCCTGGCATCAGAGCCTCTGGCTTGTCAGCAAAATGCTGGAGCCAGTGGCTGCGACACAGGTTGGGCAACTCGTCCTGGGCCACTGGAATGGGCTTTGCAGAGCCTTCCTGAACAGCTCCACCCAGCTCTCAGAGCCAGCCTCCAACATGGAGGGAAAGGCTGGACAGTGACGGGACAGCCAGGAATCCTCCAACCTCATCTCTGTGGCTCAGGGTAAGAACGAAACCCTTGAAGCAGGGCAGAGTTGGAGCCCTGCCATTTGGCTCTCCTCACCCACCCCCAAATCCAAAGGAAGTCTCTCTGAACTCCATCACCTGAAGAGCTAGGTTCCACTTGTCCTGCTTGGAGGGTTCAGATGGTTAAGGCTGGGGCTGCTAAGGTGGTGACATCGTCTCTGTGAGGATGGTCCTAGGGGTCCTACAGGGGACCGAGAGAGGGTCTCTGCAAAGTCCTCCGCACGGCGGCCCTCCGTGGACCAAGAAAAGGTGCAGGATGAGATATCAGTGGCAGAATAACGACGATGGCTCCCACGTTTTAAGGCAGGGTGGCATATGTTGCCGAAGCACTACCTGGCTCCTAGTTCCACCGCTTCCCATCTGTGACTTAGAGCAAGTGGCTGACCCTCAGCGAGCCTCACTTTCCTCCTCTGTGGAAGGGCAGTGATCATTGTGCCTGGCACCTTTTCCGGTTGTGAGCACTGAATGACACAGTCCACGTAAAGCTCGGTGCTGGGCACAGCATGAGCAGACACTGTGAGCCATTGTTACCACCGAGTGTTATAGGGCGCTGAGCACTTTACACGCATGACGTCGCTCAGCCCTTACACCCACACGCGGTGAGGTGCTTTTTCTTTCCCTTACGTAGATGAGACACAGCAGTGTGGAGAGATTAAATAATGTGCCCAAGGTCACCCTGCTGACCAATGTAGAGCCAGGAGTCTAACGTTGGTCTGATTCCCAAGCAGCCGCCCTTAATTGCTCTGTCCACATGTGGGTCACGTGTCCCAGGCATCACCAAACGTGAACATTTCACATGTTAACTAACGAAACTGAAATCCACTGGGAAATAACAGGTGTAGCTTAGTGTTATAATTTGCTTTTGAAAGTGACGTGCTGTGATGGGTAGATGTGTTCAATTGCTCTTTTTAAAGAGAACGGTCTCCTCCTTGGCAGGAGTGTCTGGACTCAGGCAGGACGTGGGACACAGCAAGACTTGGACTCACCTTCTGTGGTTATAGGGCTACAAGGCGGTCGGTTTCTCCACACGTCTTCTCCTCTGAAGCCTGATGTTATCTTGGATAGCTTCAGCTTTTCTACCGTCCATCCGAAGATGTCTGACTGCTAATAGACATTTGTTTCTTAAGCGCAAAAAGCACTCCTTGCCTTAGGCTACCTGTCCCAATGCCATTTTACCCAAGTGGGGAAGAGTGTAACACCACTCAGAGGGTTCACTGGGAAACTGAGGTGTCACAAGGTGGCTTAACTGGAATTTGATCAGCATCAACGTGACAGCTGCAGGATGGCAAGTCCACCATCCTCTGACGCGACAGGCTGTGCTAAGAGGCCTGTCAGCTCAGTCTCCCAGACCCATTTAAGGCTGCTCAAGCTTCCATATCATGGAATCTTCCTATCTAGCCACAATAGCAGCAGATGGACTGAAGGATAAATGTGAGACTCAGCTTTCCCAGAGGAACTCTTTTCCCTGGTGATGTTGAAAATAGGAGCCAGGTTTGTGGCGGTGCTGCCCTGGCTGGAGCTGGAGAGAGAGGCCAGATGACGTCCAGATAATGCCCAAAGCCTGCAAGATAACGCCCAAAGCCCGCAAGAGGTGCCTCTACAATGACCCCGCAACAGACACGCTCCATCGAATGCACGGAGCTCGGGCAAAAGGTGTTGGATTTATGGATTTTGAAGACTTAAAATGATTTAAGTGAGGAAACGATGGGAAGAGAATGGCTTTTACTAACCCAGTTTGATGCATCACGTGGGAGCCTGGAGATAGCATTCTTGAGACCACTTCAGCTGGGTCAGGGCAGGACCAGACGCTCATCCACCTGGTAGCGGCTCTGAATGAGGTCAGTGAGCTGTGAGGTGTCCAACCGAGAGGAATGCATCTAGCTTCTGCCCATCACGGGCCCTTGGGGGGCTGCTGGCCCTTGCTATATGTTTATTAATTTTTTTTTTAATGCACTGTGGCCGACCTAGTTTTTCTTAATGCCTAATAAAGGGAAAAACTGTTTACATAGCACCCCTGGGTCTGACACTGAGCAGCTGAAGTTAGCACGATTCTTCACTTTCAGAGATGACACAAGCCAGCAGCCTGGGAAGAAAACAATTCCTTTAGAAGCATGCCATCCCCAGGTGAAAGTGGCAGCAGTTGAACATTATGTTAAATAAAACAAAAATCAGCGTAAGGAGAGATCAAACCCCAGGGGAAAAAAAAACCCTAACTGCATACTTGGCTACTGGGGTTTGTTGCATAAGTGTCTAGGATGGATGAGCAAGCCGCTGCCCGATTCACGCGCACTTTACAGTCCAGATATATCTCTCTATATAAACTCAGCCTGTTTAACATCCGCCCCACAGTACATCAAATGAGGCCCCCTGAGAGAATGGCCAGAGTCTGCAGTAAGCTCCCCGGGTGACATCGATCTTCTCGTCTGACCTGGTTCTGCCTTCTAAATCCCATTCCCATTGCTTGCTTAGGTGAATGCCACAGATTTTGCCATCAAAGGTCTCATCACCAGCGTCTGTTTCCTCTCGTCTTCACTGGGTGGTAAGACACCCCGTGGTTCTTTCATAGGCTCGGCTTTTCATCTGCAGACGAGACTTCCCGGCACATAGCTCTGGTGACATTTCTGAGACACCAGGCAATTTGCTGGCAGACAGGTTTTAAGTCTCAGACTGAGGCCATGACCAAACGCTGACACCTACTACCTCCTGAGAGCTGGCTGTGTGCTGGGGACCATGTGAGAACTCTGCATACTTTATCCCTTCTCAGCTGATTCTCGCAATTGGGTAAGACAGGGAGCGTCACTCCTCATTTTATAGATGAAGAAACTGAGGCTCAGGCCAATTCACTTCTCCAGCACGTAAGAGGCCGGGCCAGGATTTGAACCTGTAACCAGTGCCTGTACAGCTTCCTCACTCCCGACAGTGACCCTGCATGACCGAGTGCTTACTTGGGGAAGCATTTGGCAGCTCCCGGCCTGCTATGAGATGCACAGGTCATATCTCAGAACTGTCAAGTTTCTTTGCTGTAACTTTTCAAAGCGTAGATTTATACTAAGTTTCCACCAGTAAGGTAGCGTGTTCCAGGAGAAAGTGCACAAGCTTTAGAGGCAGATTGAACTAAACAAGATTCTGGCTTTTTGACAGAATAGCTACTTGACCTTGGACAAATGACTCTCTGAGCCCTCCTTTCTCATCTACAAAATAGGTATAACACCACATGTCTGCAGGACTGCTGTGAAGCTTTAATGAGATCATGTATGTAAAGGCTGGCCCTTGTGTCTTTTCTCCTTCGCCAGGGACACTCAAGACCAGGCAGAGCCATGAGGAGGTGCCATGGGAACCCCACAACACTGGAAACACTGGAAACGTGGACTTCCTCCCTGCATGCTGCTCTCACAATCACCACCCATCTGCTTATCAGTTCTGGCCTGCCTGCCTCAGGTCCACACCTATACACGGTGCCGGCCCGCTCTGGGTGATGCCCATTCTGACAGGACACAGCTCCGAGGGCAAACGCTCTCCCGTGAGGCCGCCCCAGCAACACAGAAGTCTTCTGGCCCTAGAGCTAAACACTTTCAACTAATTCATTCTAATATAGTATTTCTTATGCTATTTTGTCAACGAAAATAATTGTGAAGACTGTAAAAATATAGAAAACGTTTGCTACAGTACTACATGGAAATAAAACCTATGATGGTAACCTTGTAAAACTCTATAATAAACATATGACGATGGATTATACAAATAGACAAAATTAAATAATTGTGTGAGGGTTGGGAAATTGCGATTCTCCTTTTCAAAACATGCTTTAATATTCAATTATTGTTCAGTTTACAAAGTGAACATTTTGGAGAGACCCTGACGAGGAGGGACGCTGAGTCTTAAGCAGATACACAGAACATTACTGACTGCTGCCCTTACTCTGCCTGCCGTGCCATTGAGGGATTCCACTCAGGGGGCTTGGATCAGTTTCGTGGGCAGAAAGAACCCTCCCAGGCTGGCGGGGGGAATTCCCCTTGGACAAAGCCCTGAGCCGCTCGGGAAGCTTTCCACACAGCACGCGCAGCGGGCTACCTCTATTGACAAGGCCGTTTCTGGCTGCAGCAATGAGCGAGGCCAGTCGCTTCCCCGCAGTGCCCTCCTGTGGCAGAGACCTGCCAGAGAGACAGCCAGGCGACTGACAAACCGCTGCTGAGGCCTAGAATTGAACAAAAGTGTCAGAATGAGACACAGTGAACATTTACATGGCTCAGGGAAGAGGTGGGCCCATCATTTGAGGCAGGACGAATGGTCCGGGTGGGCTGAGTGTCTAAGGAAAAGCAGGAATTCAAGGTCAGCATCCATCATAAGCAGTTAGGGTCCACCAGGCAGTGGTGCACAGCTCAACGTGGCTTTTCAAAGAGGTATTCAAGATCGGGGGCACGCAGTCTCTGCTCTTTGTTTTTGTTTTTAGCGAAGTCTCTCAGTAGTGCCATGACTTCATTTTCAAATATTTCTGGCGCTGGTTTTGCTTCTGTGAGAGAAGAATTGGCAGAAAGAATTATGTCAGTCAGTCAATAGCCAGACATAAGGATCTTGAAACCCGAAACTCTGGCCTTGGCTAAGAGCCTCAGTAGATAATACAGATGGTCTCCATTCTTCCTCTAAATATACACGATAGCCTATACCCAGAGGGGGCAAACGGCGGCAGCCTGTACCTGCAAATCGTTTCATTGGAACAGCTGCTCCCACTGGTTTACATGTCATCCAGGGCTGCTTTTGTGCTCTGATGGCAGAGTTGAGCAGGTGCAGCAAAGACCATATGGCAGCAAGACTAGAATATTTACAGAATGTCTGGTCTTACTAGAATATTTATAGAATATCTGGTCTTTTGTGAACAGGTTTGCTGACTTCTAGCCTGTCCAATCTTAGCTGTACTACTTTGCTCTGCATTTGGAATTTCAGTTGTTTTCTGGGTATTGTGTTTCCTCTTCTAATCTATAAAGTTCCTAAGGCAAAGGAACTTTGCCTTAGGTTGTAAGTGAGAGGAACTAATAACTCTAGTAAACTTAAGCAAAAAGGAATGTATTGGAAGGCTGCTAGAGGCACACAAAAGTGACATGAAGCTGGAGAACCAGATCTGAAGGGACAAGGACACCAAGAGGACAGAAGAGAGAACGCTGGCCTCAGTCTAGTAGCAGAGAGGCTGACAGTATGCTGCTCACCTCCAACCTCTCTTTTCACCCTGAGACATTCGCTCAAGATTCAAATTACAAGCAGGGCCTCCCACTGGGAAAGCTTAGGTCATGTGTTCTGGAATTACCCTTCTATCACGACTAAACACAATGGTAGGAGAGGAACTCTTCTAAACAAAGTTTGATTCCCCCTCACTCAGCACAGGACTTAGCAGCCAGTGGGCCTACCATTTGTTTTTTGGTGATCATCAAAATTAGGTGAAGGAGATTCAGGTTTCCCTCTGGGAGGCGGAAAGCTGAAAAGCACACTGCACTCATCCTAACAACAAAAAGCCAGTTAAACTACAAACATCATGAGTTTCCTTGAAGTCATCAGAGAGCCGAGGTCACACAGCAAACAAGTAGACTAAAACCGAAGGAAAGAGAGGTCTCTCAAGGGAGAAATTGGACATGAGCACTTGCTCACCTGAGACAGGGCATGGGAAAAAGAGACGCTGGACACCATACAAGCAGGTAAGAAGAATATAGCTCAAATTTTTAATGAACTGCTAAAAGCCAAGTGCGGGCTAGCCACAGACACAGGGGAGTTCACAGCCGCCTACAGGTTCTTCTCAACAAACCACGACTGAATATGCTCCATACCAAGACGGGGTTCAGTGCAGGAGGCGGAGAAAGCCTCCCCAGCGATGCAGGCCAGGAGAAGGGGAGTAGCCAGACTGGACAGAAAGTATATAAAGCCCAGCCTGGCCCTTCCCTCTACAGAACAAAAGCCTCAAGTGACTGGGAGTAGGTCAGCAAATCCTGTCTCCTACAGGGCACACATGAGGACCCACTTGTGCTGGTGAGAGGGTAAAAGAAAAAAAAATCCTCTCCCCTGGGGGATGAGCAGGGTCACTGAGAAAGCCCACCTACAGCACCAAGGGCCACAGGGACTGAAGCTAGATCAGGATAATGAAGAAGGCCCTCCCAACCTCCCCTCCCCCAAACTACCCAGCACCAAGTAGAAAGCAACCAGAATCTACCACTGGGAGAGGGCAAAAGCAAGAAGAGAGATTCCCTTGGAGGTACAGAAATACGGAGAAGGCTAAAGCTGAGGGTAAAACAAGAACATTGAGAAATACCCTCTGGAAACTCAGCCCCACCCTAAGCACATGGCAACAATAAAGGCTGGTGGTGCACTGGAGGGAACCAAAGCAGTAACAAACTCCAAGGCGAGCTTAACTCCTAACTAGACTGCCTTGATCCCCACACGAACAGCCTAGCAGAAACATGCCCTTTCCTAGGCATCAACACTACTCAGCCAGCCCTTACTGTCATACTCATGATGGCTAACATTCAATTAAAAATTATGAGCTACACATACATAAAAGAAGAAAAAAAAACCCAACACACTGTGAAGGGACAAAGCAATCAACAGAAATCGATGAAAAAATGACCCAGATGTTAGAACTATTAGGGAATTTAAAGTAACTATGACTAATATTAAAGACTCTAACAGAAAAACTAGACAAAGTGTATGAACAGATGAGGAATTCCAGCAGAGAGTTAGAAACTGTAAAAGTCAAATGGAAATGTTAAAAATAAATACAGTGGCAAATAAGCAGAATGACCTTTCAACAGGTCCATCATGAGATCTGACAAAGTCAAGGAAAAAATTAGTGAACTGAAGATAGGGCAACAGATATTACCCAACATAAATTACTCAAACTGATACATTAAAAGAGTGAAAGACACAAAACAAAGAATCCAAAAGCTGTAAAAAAATAATATTAAACAGTCTAAGTGTAATTGGATCCAACATGCCCAGAGAACTCCAAGCAGGGTAAATACCAAAAATAAACATCTAGACACATCATATTCAAACAACTAAACACCAAAGATGAAATGCTGAAAACATTCAGAAAAAAAAGATACATTACAGACAAAGGAACAAAGATGCAACAAAGCTGAGAGAATTCATAATAGCAGAACTGCACTGCAAGAAACATTAAAGGAAATTTTTCAGGCAGAAGGAATATGATACCAGATAGAAACATGTATCTACGTAAACACATGAAGATCTCCAAAGGCATTTAAAATGAAGGTAAATATAAAATACAATGTACTTAGTACATTATAATATAAATGTTATATATTATGTTATACATATTTATATATACTGTATATCTACAAATATAGTTTTTTTCTTATTTTGAATTGCTCTAAAGATAATTGTCTAAAGTAAAACTATACAAATGTAATATAGGCTCAGCTTATGTAAAAATAAAAAGTATGACAATATACCAAAAATGGGGAGGGAGGAATTGGAGTATACTATTGTAAAGTTCTTACATTATACATGAAGCAGTATAATATTACTTGAAGGTAGACTGTGATTAATTAAAGATGTATACTGCAAACCCTGGGGCAGTCACTAAAACAATTATAAAGAGAGGTATAAATAATAAACTAACAGTGGAGGTAAAATGAAATTTAAAATACTCAATTAAAAACCCATGGAAATAGAGGAGTAAAGGAACAAAGAACAGATGGAAAAAATACGAAACAAATAAAAAGATGATAGATTTTGTCTTGTTTTGTTGTTTTTGGTTTATTACCACATATCAGTGAAATCATATGGTTCTCTGCTTTTTCTGTCTGACTTATTTCGCTTAGCATTATACTCTCAAAAAAGATGACAGATTTTAATGTGACCACATTGATAATTAATTCTTTGCAAATGGCCAAAACACATCAATGAATAGACTATAAGATTGGATTTAAAAAAAATAAAGACTACATGTGCTGTCTACAAGAAGTTCAATTTAAAGACAGACAGGTTGAAATTAAAGAATGGTGTGGTAGGCAGACTTCTAAGTTGGCCCCCTTATATCCCGCTCCCCACTGTACAAGCCTTGTATAATCCCCAGGACTGTGAATATGATGGTTTTCACTCCCATGATTAGGCTATGTTATCTACACAGTTGGCCTTTGGACAGGGAAATTATCCAGGTGTTTCTGACCTACTTATAAAAGCAGTGCTTTCTCCAGCAGGTGACAGAAGGGGAAATGAGAGAGATTTCAAGCATGAGAGGAATCCCATGTCAGGGAGGATCTCCAGTGCTAAGATAGAGCAAGCCATATGGCAAGGATCTGAGAGGGCTTCTCAGAGCTGAAAGAGATCACAGCTAGCAAGACAATGGAGTTCTCCGTATTACAGCTGTAAGGAAACGAGTTTTCCTAACCACCTGAATGAGCTTCCAGACAAAAAAGTAGACAGCTGACTCTGATTTCAGATTGAGATCCGGTCACATCTTCTGAGCTATAGAGCAATGAGCTAATAAATAGGTGTTTAAAGTCACTAAGTTTGTGGTTATTTATTCCATAGTTATAGAAAACTAAAATAGATGGAAAAACACATACCATGCAAACACTAACTGAAAGAAAGTTGGAGTGTCTAAATTACTATCAGACACTTCAGAACAAGGAATATTATCAGCAATAAAGATAGACATTATATGATGATAAAGGAATCAATTCATTAAGAAGATAAATAACTCTATGTCTTCATATAATAGCAGAGCTTTAAAATATATGAAGCAAAAACTGAGAGAACTGAAAGGGGTAATAAACAAATCCACAATTACAGTTGGAGAATTCAACACTCTCTTATTAACTGACAGCGCAAGTACAGAGAAAATCAGTCAGAATATAGAATACATAAAGAACAATATTAACCAATTTGATCTGTTGACATTTATAAAACACTTTACCCCCAAGTGCAAAACACAAGTTATGTTCAAATAAATGCACATGGAACATTTATCAAGATACCCACATTTCAGGCCATAAAACAAATTTTGAGAAATTTAAAAGAACTAAAATTATACAACATACATTCTGTGGTGACAATGGAATCAATAACAGAAAAATATCTGGAAAGTCTGGAAATATTTGAAAATTAAACACACTTCTAAATAACTCATGGGTCAAAGAGGAAGTCACAAGAGAAATTAGAAAATATTTTGAATTGACTGAAAAGGAAAGCATCACACAACCAAATTTACAACATGAAGCTAAAACAGTGCTTAGAGGGGAAATTTAAATGCTTATAGAGAAAAAAATGAAGGTTTCAAGTCAATCAGTTCAGCTTCCACCTTAAAAACTAGAAAAAGAATAAGTTAAGCCCAACACAAGCAGAAGAAGGGAAATAATAAAGAGCAGAAGTTAACGAACTTGAAAACAGAAAGAGAAAATCAATGAAACCAAAAGCTGCTTCTTTGAAAAGATAAATAAAATTGATTAACTTCTGGTCAGACTGATCAAGAAAAAAAAAAGAGGGGTGACCGGTTAGCACAGTTGGGTAGAGCGTAGTGCTAACACCTAGCACCAAGGTTGCTAGTTTGATCCCCACATAAGCTGCGTCCTCATTTAAAAAAAAAAAAAAAAAAGAGCCCTACAGTTTATCAATATTAGAATTGATAACCTCACCCCAGCTCTTCAGACATTAAAATAAAAAGGGCACGGTACAAACAACTTTATGTCCAGATTCAACAACTTACGTGACATGGGCAAATTTATTGAATGACACAAGCTAACAAATCTCATCCAAGAAAAAATAGGTAACTTGAATTGTTCCGTATCTACTAAAAGCTTTATTTGACTTTACAGTTAAAAACTTCCAACAAAAAAAACCCCAGATCCAAATGGCTTCACTAGCAAATTCTGTCAAATATTTAAGGAAGAAATAATAACAATTCTCTACAAACTCTTCCTGAAAATGGAAGAGGAGAGAGCACTTCACAACTCATTTTATGAAGCCAGCATTACCCCGATCAAAACCAGAACCAGATAATATTCCAAGAAAACTGCACACCAATACCCTCAAGAAGACAAATAAAAGATCTTCTCCAAAATATTAGTTAGAATCAAATCAAGCAATACATATCATGACCATGTGGTGTTTATCCTAAAAATGCAAGGTTGGCTCAATATTTGAAAATCAATCAATCAAAAACTCATTATATCAATAAATCAAGGGGGGAGAAAAAAATCACACTAAGGGGGGAAAAAAATAAATCACATCACTAAAGAAATTATCTCTAGAGATTCCTAAAAAGCACTTGACAAAATTCAACATCTGTTTATTATTAAACACTCAACATACTAGAAACAGAAGGAAATTTTCTCAACCTGGTAAAAGGTATTTACAACTTACCTATAGCTAACTTTATATTTAACGGTAAAAGACTGAGTACTTCCCCCCAATACTGGGAACAAGGCAAGGATGTCTGCTCTCACTGCTGCTATTCAACATTATACAGGAAGTCCTAGACAGTATAATAAGGCAAGAACAAGATTTAAAGGGCATACGTACTGGAAAAGAAAAAAACCACCTGTGTTCACAGACAACACAATTGTCTACAAAGAAAATCCCAGAGAAGCCATAAAAAAGCTTCTAAAACTAAGTGAGTTTAGCCAGATCACAGTACGCACTTCTACATTCTACCAACAATGGGAAATTGAAAAAAAAATTTTAAGTACTATTGACAATAGGACCAAAATATTTAAAATACCTAGGTATAAATCTAGCAAAACATGCTGAAAATTATAAAATGCTGATTGTAGCAGGCTGACTTCTAGGATGGCCAATAATCTCCACCTTCTGCTATCACGCCTTGTGTGAGCCCCTCTCTCTGACTGAGGCTGGACCTAATGACTTGATTCTAACCAACAAGTATTTGGCAAAGATGATGGAATATCATTGATGTGCTTAGGTTACAAAACACTGAAACTTCCATCTTGTGGGTAAACTCTATTGCCTTCTTGTTTTGTACACTTTGAGAAGAAAGCTGCCATGTGGGAGAGGCCCTTGTGACAAAGAACAGCAGGCAGTCTCTAGGCAACAGCCAGTGAGGACTGAAGAGCCCATGAGGAACTAACACCAGAGAGCTTGAAGCAGATCCTCCCCTAGTTGAGCCTCCAGATGAGACCCAGACCCTGGGCTGACACCTTCATTACAACCTCGTGACAGACTGAAGCATACAGGACCCAGCTAAGCCATGTCTAGATTCCGGAACCACAGAAACTATGAGATAATAAATGTGGGTTGTATTAGCCATTAGTTTTGGGGTAATCTGTTATGAAGCAATAGACAATACACTGATGAAAGAAATGAAAGAAGACCTAAATAAATGGAGACATAACATGTTCATAGATTAGACAATTCTAAATTGTGAAAAGAATCTTCCCAAATTCATCTATTGATTTAATACAACTCCAATCAAAATCCAAGTAGGATTTCTTTTCTTGAGAAACTGAACAGCTGATTCTAAAACTACAAAATTCCTAGAACAAAATAGAAAAAAATCTTTGTGACTTTAGATCAGGCAACTTCTTAGATACAATCCCAAAAGCACAATCCACTACCACATTTTATAGTTGGAACCTACAGAATGGCTTCTACTTTATCATACAGATATTGAGTGGAAACACAAAAACAGAAGACCCAGAGTGTGACAGAAATAATGAGCTATCCCCTACTATCCATTCTCTCATTTTTCCTTAATAACAGAATCTTCAATTTAGACACCTAGAATAGACTATATTATTTCTTCTTTATGGTGAGGTGTAGCCATGTGACTAAACCGTAGCTAGTGGGAAATGAGTGGAAGTATGATGTTTAACTTCCTGAGAAGGATCCATAAAGAATAGGGTGTGCTTTTCTATACACTTTTTTCTTGGCTGAAATATGGATATGGCAGATGGGGCTTTAGCAGACATCTTGGACCAGGAGTTGGACGACACATGCTGAGGATGAAGGAGCAGCAAGGTTTTTGAAACCCCTCTATATGCCTACCCTGGACTTCTATTATGAGAAAGAGAAATACAGTTTTGTCTTGCTTAAGCCATTATTGTCTTAGATTTTTTTGTTACTCACAGCCAAAGCTAATGCTAACTATACACAGTGAATATTCATTCCTCAAAGGCAGTGTCAGAATGAGACTACTGAAGAACTCTTGCTCTGCAGACTATAGAGCTGTCTATAACGGGTTCCACTCTATTCCCAGCCTAGTTTTTCTTCAACCTTCTCTCCGAGACTGTGAGCTTCCCGTACAATTTCAGTAAATTCCCTTTTTGCTCAAGTTACACAGAATAGGTTTCTCTTGCTTGCAAACAAAGAACCTTAATAAAACAAATTTTGCACACTTTGTAAAAATTTGATGAGTGTTTGGGTTAAGGGTCTATTGTATTAATAAAAGAAAAAAATTGCCTAGAATATAATTTTAGACTCAAAATAGGCCCAAGTCATCCTACTTTTCCCATTATGCTGCTTATCATGCCCAGTACCTGTAGCCCAGTAGTAAATATCCCAGTCATTGCTAGGCTCATTAATCAGGCGATCGTAGAGGTTCAGCTGTTTCTCTGTCATGTGGTGCAGATATTCTTTAGCAAAGAGGCTAAAAACAAGAAAGAGAAAGAAGTTGAAATGCTGTCTCTAGTCAAAGAGAAGTGACACCAACACCCCTGTCCCCTACCTAAGCAGAATGCAGTTTTCCAGCATTCCCCTCTTTCTGCTCTCATAGAGCAGGCGGGCTCTTTTGGTTTCTATGGATTCATCAGTTCGCTCCTGCCATGGAGGCAAAGGGATTTCAATCATATCTTTTTGGGAATCTGTTGGGCTGTCACCTCTGCAGAAGTGTCTGAATGATGTCATGCTGAGCAAAGGAGACACTGGGTGGCGCCTGGACAGAGCAAGCATCTGAAACAAAGCACAAACATCTTTTTAACAACAACAAATAACATTTGTCATTCACTCAACACATTAGATGCTAAATACATTCAATCTCATTTAGTCTGTAAGAACTTATGCTGATACTGACTCCACCCTACAGTTTAGGAAGTTGAAGCTCAGGGAAGTTAAAAAACTTGTCATCCAAATAGTAACTGCAGTTAGGATCGAAACCGAGCTATAATTACAAACGTGTTCTTAATCAGTGCCCTTCCAGAAATTATCCAGCAGAAATATTTTCTCTTTCCTTTGCAGTCCCTTAAAATTTTTACAGTATGGTTTGTATTCTAGTCACTAGCCTGTGTCAAAATCTGAGCATACAGTGATGGCATGGATCCTAATCCCCCAAGGACTCCTAGAGAAAGTCAAAAACTATCAAGATGTGATGAGAAGGTGGTGATATAAGCAAGATGACAGAGCAGGAAGCACCACATTCTCCTTCACCCACAGAGACACCAACTCCACAACAATATACTCGGGACACTATAGAAGCCTGGGGGCTGAGAACAGAGCTGGAAGGCTTGTGGCACCTTGAGAACCTGCAGTAGTACAGACACCAGAAGGAGTAAGAACTTATGAGCTCCCGACAAAAGAAGCCAGCAAATTCCTCTAATTAGGAATTGACATGCACAAATCCAGAGAAGACATATCTACTCGAAAGTATTGGGAAGCCCCCAGAATCTCTAGCAGGGCTGCCTGGTGATGGTCTTTCTTTGAATAAAGCCAGTCCAAAAAAACTAGGAGAGTTGGCTGTTTTATCAAATGCGTGGATCCCAACAAAAAATTGTACAGGACACAAAGAAACAAGGAAACATGGCCTAATCAAAGGAACAAAACAAATCTCCAGAAATCGACCCTAAAGAAACAGAGGTATATGAATTACCTGACAAAGAATTCAAAATAACTGCCATCAAGATGTTCAATGAGGTCAGAAAAACAATGCATGAACAAAATGAAAATATCAATAAAGATAAATATTAAAAAGAACCCAATGGAAAATGTAGAACTGAAGGATACAATAACTGAATTTAAAAATTCACTATCGGGGTTAAACAGCAGACTTGATCAAGCAGAAGAAAGAATGAGTGAACTCTAAGACAAGTCATTTGAAATTACCCATCAGAAGAAAGAAAAGAAAAAATAATGAAAAACAGTGAATACACCCAAGAGACTTATGGGACATCATCAAGCGTACACTACACACATTATGGGAGTCCCAGAAGAAGAGAGAGAAAGGAGCAGAAAGCTCATTTGAAGAAATAATGGACCAAAACTTCCCAAATCCAGGGAAATGAATGGACATTAAAATTCAAGAAGCCCAAAGGACCTAAAGCATATTAGACAGTAACACAAAAGCATATAAAAGCATAAAGCTCACTGGTAAAGGTAAATATGACAAATACAGAATATCGTAATATTGTAACAATGGTGCATAAATCACTTTTAATTCTGGTATAGAAGTTAAAACACAAAGACTTTTTTTAAAGACCTATAAAATATGTTAATGGATACACAATATAAAAATATGCAATTGTGACATCAATAACATAAAGTGAGAAGGAGTAAAAGAGCAGAGTTTTTGTATGAGATTGAAGTTAAACTGTTATCAGCTTAAAATAGTTATTATGTTGTATGTAAGCCCCACAGTAACCACAAAGGAAATACCTATACAAGATACACAATAGAAAGTCAGAAAGGAATCAAAGTATGCTTCTACCAAAAAAAAAAAAAAAAATCAACGAAACACCAAAGATGATATCAAGGGAGGAAAAGAGGGACACAGGCTCCAAGACATGAAGGAAATATTTAACAAAATGGCAACAGTAAGTCCTTTCCTACCAGTAATTATTTTAAATGTAAATATATTAAACTCCCCAACCAAAATAGAGAGTGACTCAATAGACAAAAAAAAAAAACAAAAAAACAAACAACAAAAAAAACAAGACTCAAGTATATGCTGTTAAAAGAGACTCACTTGAGATGTAAGGCAACACATAAGTTGAAAGTGAAAGAATGAAAAAAAGATATTCCATGCAAATGGTAACCAAAAGTGAGCAGAGGCCTCTACTCATATCAGGCTTTCAATCAAAAACTGTTACAAGAGATAAAGAAGGATATTATGTAATAATAAAAGGGTCAATCCACCAGGAAGATATAACAATTATAAATATACATGTAACCAATATCAGAGCACCCAAATATATGAAGCAAACACTGACAGAACTGAAGAAAGAAATAGCAACACAATAATAGATTTCAATGCCCCACTTTCAATAATGGATAGAACATCCAGACAGAAGATCAGTAAGTAAATAGAGAACTTGAACAACACTACAGATCCAATGAACCAAACAGATATATACAGAACATTCCACCCAACAGCAGCGAGAATATACATTATTCTCAAGCACACTGTGAACATCCTCCAGGATAGATCACGTTAGGTTATAAAACAAGTTTAAGAATATTGAAATTGTATGAGATCTTTTCTGACTACAACGGAATGAAAACTAGAAATCAACAGCAGAAGGCAAATTGGAAAATTCACAAATATGTGAAAATAAAACAACACGCTCTCAAACAACCAATGGTTCAAATGAACCAAAGAAGAAATCAAAAGGGAAATTAGAAAATATCTTGAGACAATAGACACAACATGCAAAATAGCATGAGAAGCAGCAAAAAGCAATAGTAAGAAAAGTTTACAGTGGTAAACACCTACATTTAAGAAAAAAGGAAAAGAAAGAAAGATCTTATGATGCGATGTGAACTCACGATAGGTATTAGAGAAGATTTAAGAGGAAGCTGACTTAAAATCAGACAGAAGAGGCGCCCAGAGGCGGTGGGGCCAGCTTCACCCGGGAAACAGGTGAAATCCGTATTGGGTCTTACAGGAAGACTGATCGTTCCACGATACCACAATACAGGCAGCTAGTGGGTTCCGGAAAAGGGTGACAGCGACTTGAATCTCCTAATTTGCAAGCTCGACCTCTCCTTGGGTCTGTCCTTGCCTTAGGCTGTCAGGCAGTTGGACCTCTCCTCGCGGTCTCCAGGACTGCGGAAGAAGAAGAGACTCAGTTCCCACTGTGGCCCGCCCAGGACCCTACGACATGCATTCTCACCCGTGCCAGAGCCGGGAATACGATGGCCACTGCCATTTTTCCTGACCTGTACCGGAAGCCTGCGGCCCAGCCACTTCCGGGACCTCCCGGACGCCGACCCTGCGGAAGATTCGCCCTAAGCCGGAAGATGCGTGCCTGCGTAGGGCGGAAGTGGCTTTGCGTGTGACGCCAGTGGCGGGGTAGGGGGGAAGGCGGGACCTGGGGGGCCGAGAGCGGTTCGCGCGCTTCGGGCCTAGTTCGGACTCGCCGCCTCCGCCGCCATATTCCCGGTAACGGGGGCGCGCGGCCGGGGGCCGGCTGGGCCGGAAGAGGGCTCGGGGCCGGCGCTGAGGCGGGGAGGGGGTCGGTTGAGTTTGGGGCAGCCGGAGTCGGCGGGCGGAGGTTGGCGCGGGCCTTTGTGGGAGGGGGCCGAGGGCGCTGGGCCGGGTCTGTGGGGAGGGAGCGGGGCGGGCCTAGCTGGGGGCGAGGACTGGGCTTGGATGTGGAACAGGATCTCCGGGACTCGCGGGGATTCTAGCCGGGGCCGCCCCGGGGCCTAGGCAGGTGCGTTGGGCTGGGGCTGCGGGCTTCGCCTCGGGCGTTCTTAACGGCGCTGTGCGAGGGCCCCTAGGTGCAGAGGCCTGGGGTTCCCCGTCGCGCCACGGCCCCAGCGGCGTAGCTCGGGTCGGGCCCGAGGGTGATGGGCAGCGAGCCCCGCGAGCCCCGGCGGCCTGGGAGCGCGAGGGGCGGCGCGAGGCCGGGGGCGGGGCGGAGCGGGTGGGGCAGAGCTTGGGCTGCCGGGGAGGCTGCGTCTCTGGAGACGGGAGGTTGGCGACCATTGCCCTCCTTCCAACCCGGGACCTTCATGCCATCTAACTCTTGCCTCTCCGCAGTGGCATCTTTCTTACTTTGTCCGTTCTCCGGGCCCGCGATCTGCCTTCCGGAGCCATGTCAGAAGGAGTGGACTTGATTGATATATATGCCGACGAGGAGTTCAATCAGGTGAGGGGTCATCGGGAGTATTGGGGTTTTCCAGGATCAGCCAAGGAATCACTTCCAGCATACTTGCAGTGGCTCCAAGCTATGCTAGCTAGCCCTTGAGGATTTGCTAGGCCTGAACACGCCTCATCGGGTCTAAAATTGTTCCTCTAGTACAGATTTTCAAGACTTCTGACCATTCCGCTTTATGTTACTATAAGCCTCCAGGCTTAATTTTAAAGGCTTTCATTTAAGAGCAAATAAAAATCAGGTTTAATAGAATGGTGAATCAACCTGTGGAACTTGCTGCCCCAGGAAGCCAGAGTTGGATGTTTGTCTCCTCAAAAACTAACCACTTAAAAATCAGAAATACGTTTGCTGTGGTTTTCATGAAGACAAGGTTGATACCTGTTGCTTTGTGATTCTGTCAAACTGCGGCTGGAAAAATGTAGTCAGTCCCCTCTCCCATAAGATAGTGCGAAGTCACACTGTAAAAGATACTTTAACGTTTAATTTTAGCTCCATTACAATTGTTTTGCATTTTCCTTTGATAAGTAGCTTAAGTCCAGTCTCAAGCCCATAGGCATTTTGGTTTAATACATTTTATTGATGAATCTAATTGGGTGTTGTGGGGAGAAGTAAAGGTTTTGGACAAACCAGTTAAAAAGCAGGTATAGGGGTAGCTGGTTAGCTCAGTTGGTTAGAGCGTGGTGCTACTAACACCAAGGTTGCTGGTTCAATCCCCACATGGGCCACTGTGAGCTGCACCCTCCTTTAAAAAAAAAAAGCAGGGACAGACCCACTCACATACCCTGAGATGGATTTGTTGGTCCCTTTGTGTTATGTCAAGGAATATTATACAGTGATTTCCCTTGAAACAATAATCTCATATACAGTTCGATTCTGAGCTCTTGAGGTCAAATCTCAAGAATATTTCAAAGTTTCTATTTAAACTGATTAATATCTTGCCTGGATTGTTTTCAACACTGTTCTACTTGAGTAAGCTGGTTTTTCCCATTGGCATCTTTTATGGGGTACCCATAAGGGCCTGCAAAAAGGATAAAAAGAATAAAGGAGAAAAGAGCACTGTTTGGACCCTGACTTTAATCTGAGGCAACAGAGGAGGTTGAAATACATGTAATTTTTTTCACTTGGCATAAGTTTACGTTAAAAAAGATTTTTAATACGTTATGCCTTTTTAACATGGAATTTTTAAAACACATGATAATAGAGTAGTGTCAAGACCTTGTACCCATTATATACAGCTTCACCAGTTATACTTTTTTAAGTTTTTTTTTTTTTCAATTGGGGAAGGGGAACAGGACTTTATTGGGGAACAGTATGTACTTCCAGGACTTTTTTCCAAGTCAAGTTGTTGTCCTTTCAATCTTAGTTGTGGAGGGTGCCGTTCTGCTTCAAGTTGTCGTCTTTTCAGTCTTAGTTGTGGAGGGTGCAGCGCAGCCCCAGGTTCAGCTGCTGTTTCTAGTCGCCGGGGGCGCTGCCCACCATCCCCTGCGGGAGTCAAACCAGCAACCTTGTGGTTGAGAGCCTACTGGCCCATGTGGGAATCGAACCGGCAGCCTTCGGAATTAGGAGCATGGAGCTCCAACCGCCTGAGCCACCGGGCCGGCCCCACCAGTTATACTTTTTAATAGTCATTTTCCCATGTCTCTTCAGGTAAACTGGAGTCACCTACATGTGGCTGCTGATTGGTTTAAAAATAGGAAATTTTTTTATTTTTAATTTCATACAAGTCAAATAATCACTTACGGATAAAAAGAAAGGTTTAATATATTAGTTACAAACCATTGCTTTCCTCGGTTACTTTGAATCAAACTTATACTACTTTTAACAAGTTATGGTTCGTTTTTTAAATACAAGATATCGAGGAAAGAGGAAGGCTCCTTTATGGAGGAGTCAGAGTGGAGTTGGCTCTCTTCCGTTGGTTGATAACTGTGCTGCTATGTCCATGGGGAAATGGGCAGAACAAAGCCCTTAACCACAGGAATAGCTACATTTGGTCTGAGAAAATGAGATTTCATAACTTCTCTAGCATCGACAAGACACAGGCCTCGTCCCGTGGTCCCTGCTGTGTCAGTAGAAGTCATTGGCCTCAACAGTTCGTGTTCTCTGGTCACTTTTGTTAAAACGGACTTTCTAAAGGGAGGCCAAAGATGGTGTGAGAGAACTAGTGGATGTGTATACCAAACAATATTTGATGCTTGGCAGCTTGAAGAAAGCGTCGATTTTGAATGTCATGTCTTGTGGATGGTCGAGGTGGGGTGTTTTTTTCTCCCATAAATAAGTTAATTTTTGGCAAAGCTGGTTTTAATGTAATTTGGAGGCTGCTAAAGAAATAAAAACTCTTGTCTGGCTAGGATTGTTAGAAGCAGACTTAGACTGAAGGCGACCAGTGCGGATAGTGTTTCAGAATGTTTTAAGAATGTTATTGATTCACCCCAAGCTGACCCATGCACAAAAACTCTGTCACATGTACTTTGCTCCCCAGGGAAAATGAACACAGTTCCTAGATGGGACCCTATGGTACTGACTCCCTGATCTCTTCCAGCATGTGCTGCAAAAGCCTCTTTTGCACAGCTACTTCACTCCTGCGGCATAGGGAGTCTTGAGACTCGCAGCTGCTCTCATGGGCTGGGGAAAACTCTGGAAAATAACAGAGCTGCCTTTCTCCTGAGTGTTTTGTCTCTGTTCCTTATATGAAGACAGGCAGGCGCTTTGCACAGTATGCTCAGTTCTCTTTCTTACTTCCATCAACAAACGTTTGTTGAGCTACCTTTGTTAGCTAGGCACCATGTTGGAACTAGTGAGGTAAAAGGGAAGTAAAAAAACCAAACGGGAATCCCTGTGCTCAAAAGACGTGGTGTTCCTGGTGGTTGAGGGCAATGAACAGTGACAGGAAAGGAGAATGTTAGCTGACAATTGTGGAAATGGTGATTATAAAGCCAAAAATTGTTAGCTTTGGTTACAGTTAAGACAATGGTATCAAGTAGGTTGCTTTGAGAAAAGTAAATCCTAGGCTTTATTACTCCCCTCAGATATCAGGGAAAGGGGGTTGGAATGTGGGACCATTGAGCATACAGGTGAGGAAGTTCTTACGTAAATTTAAAATTCTGCAAGTTCTTTTTTGTTAACCAAGAAGTTTCATAAGAGAATCACAGTTCTCCCTGTACTACTAAACACAAAATTCTTCCTGAGATATTCATACAGTATTAAATACATACTTCCTTTTTAATCTTCCTGGAGTGTAATCTACAATGCATGTAAAACATTCTATTATTCACTTAATGTATAGAATTAGGTTGTGCTTTAAACTAATCCATCACTGCATAAATCACCAGCTTATTTGGTTAATCAGAGAAACCTCAGGCCCTTATCTGTTTTTCTGTTTTACCAGCTGAAGAAGTAAAATGAATTGTTGTTGCTAGCAGATTTAAATCCAAACACAACTTGATACGTTGTTTCTTCAATAGAGTCCTCAGCAGGCCTCCCCTTGTGTATCAGAACAGTTCCCACCAAGGACTATGAACTGAGGTTCTATGGCCCAGAGAAACGGTTTGAATCTTGTGACAGTTTTGAACTCATTGAATCCTTTTGTGTTTCTTAAAATGATAAGGTAATCCATACAACAGAGTCTTCCAGGATTGAGTCTGTCATTTTCTAAGGTACCCTGAAGAAGCCAATTGTTCCTCTAGGCTTACGGTGTGGGGGATTTCCTGCTGCTAGTATTTGTTCGCTGAACTGTGCAAATTTGCGTGTTAGTTCATTACCCAATTATCAATGGTAATTTTTGTACAACTTATAGACACACATCTCTGAATCGCTGATACTGCATAGAAGGAATCCCAATTTGGTTCCACTGACTATCCAAGGTGGTGTGTTTCTTTATTCCCTTTAAGTTTCACTTCAAAATCCTTGATTTAAAAAACAAACAAACAAAACACTTGGTGTGAAGTAGGATTAAAGCATTGGAGAGGATCAAGTGGTTTCTAAGCTGTTTCTCTACCTTGAACCACGAGGGCAAATCACCATAGCTAGTACACAAATAAATAAATAAGTGATTTATCTAGAATTGGGGTTGTTTGAAATGTTAGGGCTATGAAATTTTACACACAAAATGTCAAGTTACTAACCCTAGCTGTCTTCACCTTATTCAATTTATTAGCTACCCTGCGCTCTGCAATGTTAGCTTCTCTCCCTGTTCTTCACACACACACACACACCCATTTTTGTGCAATACCCTTATTTATATATTTGCCTACCTAGACCAGTGTCCCTGTGCTTATTTGCCTCACTGATTCCTTTTCTTGATTTTGTTACCCCTAAAACGTTTACTCTCTTTTGCAATGCTCTTTCTGTTATTTTTACAAGGTTTAAACTCCTCTCCTGTGGGATTTCTTAGCGTATTCGTGATATTTGAAATATTTACATGCCTCAGGAAGTGGAATCCTTCCCCTTCAAACAATCTAAAAGTGTTATCTTACTGTGACTGTTCTTCCATTGTACTTTAGATAAGCTGAGAAAGTAAAAGATGTGTTTCCAAAAGTTTGTGATGGTATGTACGTCTAAGAATGAGTTTTGTAGTGTACCTCCTGTAGTCTCACTTCAGAGTCAGCAGTTCTTGTGATGGTGTTTCAGGGAGAAAGTCATAGGAGCTACCTGTCCTGACTTGCATTAGAGGAAGTGCCTCTCTGTCTTCAGGGAACTAGATATAAGTTACCTGACATAGGTTCTTCCTTTATTCAACTTTGTGAAAAGACAGCAGTGACATGATGAGCTGTAGCTCATTCAGCTAAAACACTTTAAACTTTTCCCTGTATCTGTCATTTTGGCAGCATCAGCTTTAAGCACAGTTTGAATGTTAGAATGTTACCTGAAAAAAAATACTTGTCTAAGATAATGACATTGTAAAATCTGAAACACTGAGGTCCCTTGATAGTAGTTCCTGTGGTGTTAGGATTTTGGTATATAGTATTACCTTGGGCCGCTATAACAAAACACCAAAAACTGAGTGGCTTATGAACAACAAATTTATGTCTCGTAGTTCTGGAGGCTGGAAGGCTGAAGGCAGGTTTGGATTCTGATGAGGACCCTCGTCCGGGTTGTAGACCACTAACTTCTTGTGTCCGTACATGATGGAGAGCGGAGCAGAGCACACACATTGCGGGGTAGGGTGGGGGTGGGGAACCCACAAACATTCAGTTCATAACAGTAATACATCACGTGGGTAAAACGTATGCCTTGCATATCTTCCAGAATACACATTTATATTGTAAATGCTTGCTGTGACACGGCTTATGAAATAGGTGATTCTCCTGTTTTCTGACCCTTATATTTTGGAGAACTTTTCCATTGTTTTTGTGTATCGTTGAATGTCTGTGGCATTGCTCAAAGATGTCTCTTACATGGGTGTCGTGGTAATGTATTGGATCTGCATGTCACTTGAGAAATAGAACTTATTAAGGGAAAATCCCCGAGAGTTATTCCCTTCCCTTTTTTTTCTTTATGTTTCTTTGATGGTTATTAGAAAAATGGGATTGTGTACCATGAGTTTTAGAGCTTCCATAAATCATTTGTGTGAATCAAATAATTTAAACCAAAACCAGTAACTCCCATTCTTTTATGCATTTTGATTCCCATTTTAACATGCTTTTCCCCTGCTTTCTATTTCTAAATAAATATACCCTGTTTTTTATTAAGTAGAATAGTAAGTTTTGTGTAACTCGATTTTGAAAATAGCATAAGATGTTGAAGTTAAGTTTTCGTTAGTGGATCTTAGTCTTTTGAAGCTCACCTCATTGAGAACAATAGCAAGTGCATCTCTGTGTTCCTAGTTTGCATTGTTTAATCATTGTGTACCTTTTAATTCTCACAGGTGGCTAGAGCTAGAAACGTTGGCAGACAATTAACAGCATCTTGGGAGAAAAACCTACATAAGCATAATTAAGTGAAATAGTTTTAAATGAGGAAGTTTTCTTACCTCGTTTCCTAGAGTAGGACAAAGAAATTTTACATGTTGTTTTATACAGTGTTTAACTGGATTCTAAGTGAAATAGAATGAACAAAATGTAAGGTTTGCAAACGCACCTTTGCCAACCCCTCATTTCTTAGGACCCAGAGTTCAACAATACAGATCAGATTGACCTGTATGATGACGTGTTGACAGCCACTTCACAGCCCTCTGATGACAGAAGCAGCAGCACTGAGCCACCTCCTCCTGTTCGCCAGGAGCCATCTCCCAAGCCCAATAACAAGACCCCTGCAATTCTCTACACCTACAGTGGCCTGCGTAATAGGCGAGCTGCTGTGTATGTGGGCAGCTTCTCCTGGGTGAGCAGGGGCAGCCAAAAAGGTTTGTGGGTGGGCTGGAGGGAGAGCACTGGGAGGTGATGGCATTTTCAAAAACCACTGTTGCACTGTTTTGTGCTCTGATGGGGTTGGATTTCTTTTTCCTGGGATCAGGTTGGATTGATCTCTGAAAGAGAACTATCCTGAGGACGATCTGATGCCGAAGAAAGCAATGATTAAGTGGGTAGTTGCTTTTTCTGCCATCTTGTTACCACCCCTGACCCTGGGGCTTTATGTCTAGCAGGGTCATCTGTGGGATGAGATTTCAGAGTGAACACCTTGAACTCTTGGTGGTCATTAGATGGTCCTGTGATAATGATGGGTGACAGGGATCAAAGACCTTGATAGCTGTAGTACTTGGGGTAGGTGGTGATTGTTGTTCTGCAAGTTATTGTGTGACATGTTTTTGGGCTGGTGGTAGGCGGTTTTTCCAAATTAGGAAATGTATATACTGAGAGGAGAGTTTCTGACATTGGGCAACTCTAGCCTATGAGATCTGTAATTAAATAAAAGGTGCTGGTGTTTGAACTGATGACCAGCTGGCCCAAATGGCAAAGTTAAAATAGATTTTAATCTTCTCAATCTCTAAAGATGGGGCTTGGGGGTCGGGGGGGGTGGTTTTGGAATTCCGTATGGGTGAGGACAATAAGAAAAGCCTGTATTAATTCAAATATTGATGGGCTTTTGGGTTTCCTGCGGGAGGCTATGGCTATGATTAGAATCCTAGGTTTGGGGGAAGGGTTTGGGACATTCTGGGTTGGGGGGGAGGGGTTGCTCTTGACATTTCTTCCTTTTCCATCTTGCCGGCCCCAGTGGACCACAGACCAGCAGCTGATCCAGGTTATTCGCTCTATAGGAGTCTATGATGTGGTGGAATTGAAATTTGCAGAGAATCGAGCAAATGGCCAGTCCAAAGGGTGAGGTCTGGATATGAGAACCCCTTTTAGTTTGTAACAGATCTGCACTGTATTTTGGCCTTAGATTTTAATCCTTTCCGCCTCTGGCCCAGTTGACAGCTTTGGTTTATGCAAACTGCCTTAGAATGGGGACCTAGCTGTAGTGTCGTAGAACAAAATCCCCTGAGGGCAAAGAAAGCTGATTTCTAATTCCAAACTAATAGGAAGATTATAGGCTGACACCTTTTTATTGATTGTGTGTGTGTATGTTTAATAATAGCAAGGTATCTTTTGCTTTACCAGTTTTCAGTAATAGTGGAAGAGAATTTCTTTGTTCCTCTCTCAGTTGTCTAGATCTCACTTGCTTTTTTCTTCTTCAAGGTACGCTGAGGTGGTGGTAGCTTCTGAAAACTCTGTCCACAAGTTGTTGGAACTCCTGCCAGGAAAAGTTCTTAATGGGGAAAAAGTGGACGTGAGGCCAGCCACCAGGCAGAACCTGTCACAGTTTGAGGCACAGGCTCGGAAACGTGAGTGCGTCCGAGTCCCAAGAGGGGGTACGTGGAGACCATCTGTATGAAGGGGGGATGGTGTGGGTTTGTGTTCTGTGGTGTAGGCACAGCCTACAATGTGGAGGAGTTGGAGGGAGGGTGTTGGTGGCAGCTTGGTCAATAGGTCGGTCAAAAAATGAGGTTTGTGTACAAGACAGAGCACTGTGCTGGGAGTCAGGTAGGTTCAGGTTATAGTTTGGTTCTGCCACTAAGGCATATAACCTTGGGCGACTTACTTTACTGCTTAGGGCTTATTTCCCCATCTGAACAAGATACATGATGTTCAAAGTTTCTGGCAACTCTAAATTGTGTTTCTATCTAAAAAAAATCAGTGTGTAGTGAATGGGCTTAATTGTAAGACATGCTTCTCTAAAATTATAAGCAGCCACCCTAAAATGTAAGTAAGGTATGTAAAGGTGGCTGTAATCTTGTCATAAACATAGATTGGAAAGGTGCTCTGTGAGGAGTTGACCGAAAGGAGTGCTGGAGAATAAGAATTTAAGTGTTGCTCCGGCATTGTCCAGGGTGCCCTTTCAGCCACTGGATATTTTAGCCTACTCGGCAGGTATTTCTCATTAGTAAAGAAAGTTGCATCGGACTACCTTAGCTCCACGATAGGATCCTTTAAGGTCACCTTACTCCCTTTATTCTGACTCTACTCACCAAGCCATCTTCTGATACTGACTTGGTTTCCCAACTAGGCTCTCCTACTGGGAAGAGAATGCACTCACTGACCAGCTGACACTAGTTTTCCGTCTGCTTGGCAGTTATATTTCTCATTGTAAATTAATAAATTGGCATTCTGGTTTATGAATCAGTCTCTTGTGAGTTTGGTTAGCATGAATCAATTTCCTAAGGTTTGATCACCCTGGATAAACTGTTAAAATTGAGTTTCTGAACCTGCAAAACCTGAGTACCAGACCTTGGATTGTCCTGACCTCACAAGGTGCAGCCACTCTTCAGCGCCCTGCATGAAACAACCAACTGCCTTTTCTGTTCTTTCACTACAGTGGGGGGGTCGGGGGTGGCAAATGTCCTGCTCTCAAAATAGTGCCTTGTATTGATTGGGTGGTCCACTGGGACCTTGTATTGATTGATTGAAGGTGGAAATATGGCCACTTCGCTCTTGCATAGGAGCAGCTGTTCCTTTAACTAGATTGAGAGCCGAGATGTATGTGGTGTGAGCTCCCATTGCTCTGGGTTAGAACGTACACTTCTTCCTTGACAACTTGAATTTTCAAGTCCATTCTGTTTCAGAGTCTTTCTATAATTCAGCCCTCTTCAGACTTTCCTAAGGTGCATAATTTTACCGTTGCAGCAGGGGTGACATTCCTAACTCCATTCCTTGCTGAAATGGTGGTGACTGAGTGGTGGTGTTCTGCTATGTCACGTTGATGGACTTGGCCTCTGTTAATTCATAAAGTACCGCTGGTGGACTTCCCTTTGCTTAAAAATGGTTGCTACTCTTGGGATGTGTAGCCATAGATACAAAACAGAAGCCTTGTAGATGTGGGAACAGTAGCCAGGAAGGGGCTAACTTTCAGAGATCACACTTGTTAATTGTTTTACCTTCAATTTGAGAGATCCTGGAGGAAAGCAAGTTGCCATGTGTTTGAGACATGAAAAGCACGAGAGAGCTGTGATACACACTGGTGGTACACTCCGGTAGAGAAACTTGTTGCCAGGGTGATTCATTCCACCTTATATTTTGGTCAGGAGTTGGGGTTTGCTAACAAGTTTTAGTTTAACGAGCACTCCTCTCTCTACATTTTTCTACTAACAGCATCTTTCTGCCTCCAAGACTCCCCAGGCCGTGTGATCATGTTCTTTTGTTGGGTTCCACATTAACCAGGTTTAGAGGAGACAAATTGGAGAGAGGGAACAAATTTAACCAAGTGACTTGACAGTGTCAGAGCCGTGTTCCCAGCTGTGTACAAACGTGTTTGGAGTCCCTGTTGCGCAGAACACCATACCAGTTTGCTCTGATGCTGTTCCTGGTGTTCTGCCCTATGGGGTTGAGCATTGGGGCCATTGAAATGTAGTGGGAGTTCCCAGATTTGCGGCATGTTTTGTACCAAGCTTTTGCTAGGAGTCCCTGCTGTCAGCTGTGTGCCATCTGCTCATTTCTGTAGGCAGATCTTTTCTTGGCTTATCTCCCATTTTCTCTTTACCTCTCAACCTACAATCTTCTACTCTTTCTTGTGTACCTCTTTTCCACCGCAGTTAACCAGTTTTGGTATGTGGGTGGAGGAAGTGTCATCCATCCTCTGCCCTTCCCTCTCGTCCCCCAAATTCCCTGGCCAAAGTGCCTTGGCAAGGAGAAAATTCCAAGTGTACAGCAGGATAGAGACGGTCAACTAGTACCAGTCTAAGGAGAGAGACCCTGAGCTCTTATCAGGGCACATGGGATTTCAGATGAGCTTCAATCCTGCTGAACATTAGTGAACATACTTCAACACTGTCATTTTCTCTGGGGTTATTAGGATCCTTTTGCACTTAAAAATATAAAAGAAATCTAAGAATAAATAAAACTCTGAAGCACAGAGTTCTGGATAAAGAGTGTTCTTTGACATACAGAATTTAGGGTGGCACTACTTTCTGGGTTTGTGTCTTAACTAAGTTGCCTCTGACCTTTTTCTCTGAGGCCAAAGAAAAGATAGATGATTTTGCCTTCTTTTTCAGCCGACTGTCACCTTCCTCAGTATGGTGTCAGATGACACTGAAGGAAGAGCTGGTCCTGTGGGTATGTCTAAAGCCTGGGCGGTAACAGTAGTTCCTTTTTGCTTCATAGGAATACCTCCACGGGCCCACTCCCGAGATTCTAGTGATTCTGCTGATGGACGGGCCACACCCTCTGAGAACCTTGTATCCTCATCTTCCCGTGTGGATAAGCCCCCCAGTGTGCTGCCCTACTTCAATCGCCCTCCTTCAGCCCTTCCCTTGATGGGCCTGCCCCCACCCCCAATTCCACCACCTCCACCTCTCTCCTCAAGCTTTGGGGTCCCTCCTCCTCCTCCTGGCATTCACTACCAGCATCTCATGCCCCCTCCTCCTCGATTACCTCCTCATCTGGCTGTACCTCCCCCTGGGGCCATCCCGCCTGCCCTTCACCTCAATCCAGCCTTCTTCCCTCCACCAAATGCTACAGTGGGGCCTCCACCAGATACATACATGAAGGCCTCAGCACCCTATAACCACCATGGAAGGTAAGAACTGTCTTGTTCCTTTCAGATCTGAGCCAGGCATAGTAGGGTAGACAGCGTAGAGCATTTTGTTCACCCGAGGAAGTGAGTGAGCGCTGAATTCTTATGTTTTCCCTGTGGAAACTATTTGCCATAGTGTTGAGTCCTGGGAAATACTTATCTGTTAGATGATATTTTTATGTGGTGTTTTGTTTGCATCTTAACCTCTTGACCCAAACCATATCCATATATCCCTTTGTACGGAGCTTGATTAAATCGAGTGCCATAGTGGCTATTGGGAGGCTGTAGATGACTGGCACTGTTGGGTCATGCCAAACGTGACCAGGCTAAGAACCATTTAAAGCATCATACAGGAGAGCATAATTAAATAACACGGTATTAGAGAGTATGGTAAAGACAATAAGGGGTGTGGGCAATCAGGAATGGTATTATTTCTCTGCAGCCGAGATTCGGGCCCTCCGCCATCTACAGTGAGTGAAGCAGAATTTGAAGAGATCATGAAGCGAAACAGAGCGATTTCCAGCAGTGCCATTTCCAAAGCGGTATCTGGAGCCAGTGCAGGTAACTCACCCTTACTTTTGCTACCTCTTCCTTGCCTTTAGTTTTTCCATTTTTTCGTGTTTTGCCATTTCCATTGGCAAAAAATTCAACAAGATAAAATTGGAGCACTGTTCGATTTTCAAGAGTGGCATATCTTTAAAAACAATATGTAACCTAATTTCTTGGCTTATGGGATGCTCTAGTGCTGTTATTTAGAGTGTGTCTAGACCTGCCCCATGAAAGCCAACTTAGTGCCTAGAATATAAAGAACTAATACCATCTTATTGTAGTATTTATTGTAGAATGAAATTCCTGCCTCATGGAGATCTTGACCTCAGTGGGGCTAGTGTCTGTGTAGTGGATCCAGTGCCACATGTAGACTCTGGGTTTTTAGGACTGATGACTCAACTAGATGATGGTTTGACATGGAATCTAGTTGCATTTGGGGGTCTAGGGAGAGCTGTTGGCCTCGTGTAGCTTATCCTAGAAAGAGGCAAGTCTGTTGGCGTCATCTTAAGGCATAATATGCTTTTACAGCTAACTTTTGCCCGGCTGTCAGTGTTAAGTGGTCATAACCAGAAGCCATGACTCTTGACAGCCCCGAGCACAGAATCTTTGGTTCCTGAGAGAAGAAAATAAAGGAAGTTGCAGGGTTCTCGTCCAAATTTCACATTATGACATTAATCATTCACTTCTATGAGTTTCCCACATAAATGTAAATGTAGATTGTCAGATCTCCTAAGAAATAAGTTAACCCTAAGTATTATCATCTTTTTTCCGTAATTTCCCATCTTTGACTACAAAATTTGAACCCATAGGGTAGGTTAAAGATAGGAAGTGTGTATATTCTCTTTTTTTTTCCTTTAGAAAACCTTCACTGGCATCTGAATAAATCTTTTTTAAATTAAAAGGCAATCTATGCTCATTGTAAGAAGTGAAATAAATAGCGGACTATGATGAAAATAATCACTGTTCTCCACCAATTCCTTCACACGAGAGAATCAAAAACTGATTTCCCTCCATTTTCTTGTTTCAGTCACTCAAACCACAAATATTTATTGAGTCCTTACACAATAGGCAAAACTCACCCCGCCGGGAGAGCTGGCATCCTGGTGTTCCTGGACCCACAGGATCATGGTTCCTCCACAGTTTCTATTTCATTCTTACTGCTTTGCCCAGAAGCAGCTGCCAGTCCTCGTCACTAGACCCTGGTCTGGAGTCATGCTTTCCTTGTGTTATTCTGTCCTTAATGCTTCTGACTTAGCTTGGAAAAGCGTTGTGCAAGTACCAACCCTGTGGCCACTATCCCTGGGCCAGGCATTGCTCAAAGTAGGGAAGGAGGCGCTAGTTCTTGATGGCAGCATAATTTAAATAAACCAAACGTTTAAATATACACATGTGTATGTATATGTATGCTATGTACACATTTTAGATGTATATTACACATATACACACATCTGATTATAGATTTAAAATAATTTAGACAGAAATATGCAATGTGAATAAATGAAAGATTCTCTACACAGGACCACCTACAAGTCTACCTTTTACAATTTAGTGTCTATCCAGATTTTTTTCTATGTGTGTAGCATACATATAATTTTGATGGCTTTTACAAAAACAAAATACTGTGTTGTATTTCAAAAAAGCTTTTAAACATTAATATATTCTGGACATCTATTATATCAGTGTATAATAGTACCTAACATTGAACACTTACTGTGTGCCTGGCACTGTGCTAAGCGCTTTACATGGATTACTTTGTTTACATACAGATTTACCTCATGTTTTTTAACAACCAGATAGTATTCTGTAGAACTAATGTTCTGTAATTTATATAGCCAGACCCTATTGAAGGAACTTGAAGCAGTTTCTAATTCTTTAAGACAACAAAACGCTGAAACAAGCACTGTTAAACATACATAGTTGTGAAGAGAAGTGTAAAATTTTTACAATTCCTGGGTCAAAAAGTTTGCACGTTGTTTATTTTAATGGATGTTGTCAAATAGCTCTCAGAAAATGATGCACCAGTTTATACATCCAGTAGCAATATCTGAAAACATCTGATTCCAGACCATGTAAATATGTGTGCTATCCCGTTTGAAACCTCCCACTCCTGCCTCCTCCATTTTACCGTGGTTCTGTGGGACACTAGTTCCTCTTGGTGTGTGTCCTTCTGAGTTCTCCTTTGGTCCAGTTAGTTTACTGCCTCAGCTCATCCTTGGCCTTTCCCATCCATCCCCTGTCAGGGGATTACAGTGACGCGATTGAGACGCTGCTCACAGCCATTGCTGTTATCAAACAGTCCCGGGTCGCCAATGATGAGCGTTGCCGTGTCCTCGTCTCCTCTCTTAAGGACTGTCTTCATGGCATTGAAGCCAAGTCCTACAGTGTGGGTGCCAGCGGGAGCTCGTCCAGGTAAGTTGATTGCTTCAGCATCCTACCACCCCTGAGCAGCACTCTGCCCGGGATTGGCAGGGGGAGGAAAGGAGCCCAGAGTGTCTGGCAGGGACCTCGCTGGAAGAGCAGACTTAGCCCTCATGTCTTCAAGGGGAAGAAATTAACCAAACATTGATAAACGTTGTAATGTCTGGAATCTGTGGTGGGTGAGGCAGTGGGCTCATTTAGCAAGAGACAAACTGGTATAGCTAAGAACATGGGCTTTGGAGCCACACATGCTTGGGTTTGAATCCCAGTTCTGCTCCTGATTACCTGTATGACCTTGAGTATGGAATTACTCAACTTTCCAAGCCTCATTTATCTCATTTTTTTTAAAAAGGACAATGGTAGTACTGATCTTACAGACCTGTTGTAAAGATTAGATGAGATAATGCACGTAAAGCTCTTAGCACTGTGCCTGATACATTAGTAAGATCTCAACAAATTTAACTGTTCTTATTTTCCCAGAAAAGACTAGTCTTCAAAGGGCTAACAGACTCAGTGGGTCCATGACAGAGTAGTGGAAGGCTGATTTAGACAAATAACTAGAAGACACCAAAACACAACACTTTAGGAAAGAAGGTGATAAGCCCTTTGAGTGAGGCTGAAGGATCTTTTAATAGGAAAAGACATCGGTCCCGAGAGAGGTCACCTAGCCGGTCCCGAGAGAGCAGCAGGAGGCACCGGGACCTGCTTCACAATGAAGATCGGCATGATGATTATTTCCAAGAAAGGAACCGAGAGCACGAGAGACACCGGGATAGAGAACGGGACCGGCATCACTGAGAAAGGTGGGATGAAGCCCCATTCCTGGCTGGTGGCTGATCTTTTATGAAAGAAAAATTACTGATAGTGAAGATTTTTCTCTCTTTTTGAAGCAAATAAAAGGGATGGGAGGACTTTTGATTTCAGTAACTGAAAATTCAGGAGGACAGATTTTCTGCTTGTTTGTCAGGATTCTTCCCGTGAGATGGACCTGAGATTAAGCTATTTTTGTTTGTGTCTTGGCTGCTTTCCCCTGATGTCTGAGATAGCAGGGCACGATGGCTGAGGGCAAGTGCCATGTCTGCAGGCAGTGCCAGTGTGAATCCAGTCCCTCCAGCTGCACCACTTCTGCTCCTCAGCTCCTCACTTTGTAAAGAGATAATGAAAGCAGCTGTCTCATTAGATGGCTGAGTATTCAGTGAGATAATCCATAAGTGTTTGGTACTCGTAGTACCTGTCACATAGTAAGTTCTCAGTAAGTGGTAGCCACATGATCATTGTTGTTACATTTTAAACCCACCTAACTTTCAAGTTAAAAAGTGAGAAAGTTGACCAAGACAGAAATTCAAGACCATTGCCTACTTGTTCATTTTCAAGGTGCAACATTAGTAATTTTAAGACTTTAAGCTATTAAAAAGATTTTGAAAATCAGGGTACTTCAGTCAGAGGAGAAGGCTGATCTGAAAAAAAAATATCTTTAATAGCATGAGAAACGGTGTGCAGGAAACTTCAATGGAAGGATATATTTGTTTTGGGAAAAAAGCTATTGAAAGCAAATTTATTTTTTCAAAAGCAGGAGAGTTGTGGGGCGGGGAGCATATTAACTCAGGTAATTGAAAAATTGAGTTAGGCTTTGCTGGATCCAGGGGCTCCAGCTCTGTTGTTTCATTCTCAAATGGGCTCCAGGTTACGTCCCACTAGCTCGGCAATCCTAACTGAAAGAAAGCTTCCAGCAGATCTTTCTAGTATGTAAGAAAGCAAGAATGGTTGTTGACTCTGTTTCTATGGAGATCTTTAAGCGTAGTCTAGACTCTGGCTAGGACGGTCTGTTTCTGGTTCCTGAAGGGTGCCGTATGATCCAGGTGACTTTGGGGTCTCGGCTCAATTTTGTGGTTTCACATCAAGTGCATGATGAAGATGTCCTGGTTATATGCTGGTATATCGTAATTGAGAAGGAAGGTGAAGACTAGGAATGGTTCTAGTTGGTATCTTTGGGGTGGGTAGACAGACGATTGGTTGAGGAAGGGAAGGAAACCCTCCCTACCACCGGAAGTCCTCGAGCAGTAGCTGGGCTGTAAACAGTTGGAAAATTGCAGTATTTTGTTTAGTGACAACCTACTAACAGATAAGAAAGGAGTCTTGCCCTCTACTGTGTTGTTTGGCATTAACTTAAGCAGAATTACAGCTGGGAATTTTGTCATTTTCTGTAGGTGGCAGAAAAGTGGAAAAATGAAAAGTAACATTTTTTACCCGCCTCCCCTTCTCTGTTCTTAAACCATTCATTCCACAAAATCTTAGAGTGCTTGACGTTGAAATTTAGGATACCCCACATAAAATCACCAGTTAGGCTGTGGGTTCTAGATGCTTCTTTCTAGATTTTGCAATAGGGTGAGTTTTGGGAGGTGCCCACGTATCAGAAAAGCAGCCCCCAGTGGAGGTAGAGCCCACCAACAGCTCTGGCCCAGTTCCGTCCCGGCAGTGGGCAGGAGGGCAGGGTTAGAGGCTCTTTGATCTGGTCTCATTCCTCCTGCACACAGCAGCATTTCGCTTCTGGTGTTGGAGCTGGCACAGTTGCTAGTGTTGCTTGTGGGTCTGGTGTCAGCACCCTTGCCCAGCCCTGCAGTCCACAGTGTGTCCTTTGGGATGAGAGTGACCAGGGAGCGGTTACTTGGTCCACGCGGAGCACAAGTTGTAGTCTCTGGGGCCGCATTCACTTTAGTGTTTAGAACACGTACCTGCACGTCACCGCTCCTGGTGGCTTTGCTTGTCACAGCCTTTTGGCAGAAAAATTGTGGCATCCTCTGATCATTAGTACATTGGGGATTGAACCTCTGAACCAGAGACTTTTGCTGTCATTTGCTTCATTTCTTCTCCCTGTAAAATGGGACTGTTTCTTACATTGTGAGGATGATTCAATCTGGATAACTGAAAAGTCCTGTAACCTAGTGCTTCCCAGACTACAGTTGTTTGGCTGGTCAGGCCTATGATAAGAGGACGAAGACGAATCGTGAGGCAGGTTTTTCCAAGTCCCTCATTTTTCCTGTGTTGGTTATTCCATTCAAATCATAATTTTATTCAGAAGAACTGAATCAGACACCCTAAAAATGTCCATTTCTCGCATTCTCATCCTAAGGACTCTTAATTCCATCTACAGTTACCAAGTTGTAACTTAGGAGATTTCAAGTTAGGGAGCTGGTGCATGGGCCTCATTTATCTTAAGAACATTGTAAGCTCTATGTACAATACCTTTCAGTTAGAAAATACTATTTCTGTTGTATGAATGAGTGTTCTGTCCAGAGTCAGCAATAGAGATCAGTAATCGTTTTTGTCCACCCTTCCCTCAGGATAGGCACCGCCTCTGGGGCCTGAAGTCTGGTCCACTGTAGGAGCCTTTGGCTTCTGTCTGCATTCAGACATTACCACAAAATGTAGCCAGAACCTGTAAGAATTGGGTGCTATAGTTTATTTCTCTTGATGCACTAGATTATCCTCTGTGTCTTGTTTCTTAAGACCAGTTCCCAAAGTACAACTCTTTCAGGGTGTATGCACGTGTGCTTTGGAGTTTGAGGGTATTCCTGAGTAATTGGTGGTTTTTACTTTTTGTAGTTCTTGGCTATTGTCTCATTATTTTATGACCTTACCCTACTTGAAATACAGTCATTCTCACCTTATTCCTAACATCCTGGTCCAGTGAAAACTGAGCTTTCTGCTCCCTTTTGATCCAGTGTAAAGATTCAGAACCCTAACTGGTGTGAAATTGAGAAGGCGCTGAGGGCTTCAGTTTTCCTTATAGAAAGCGAGACACATGCCTGCCTGCCTAATAGGTGTTTAGGGAGGCCAGCAGGCAGAGGCCGTAACCGAGTCTGAGGATCCCACGCTAAAATAATGCCATTTTGGAATGTGGAAGGATCACACAGCTTTTTCTCTTTTTTTTGGTCTTTTTTCTTGGCTTAGCTCCTCCAGGTTACAGAAGTGCATAAATAAACGGTGAGCACTGGCGTACAGGCTGTATTGCCGGTTTGGGCAGTAGTGGAAATCCTAAACCTGGATTTAATCCCCCTTTTCCCATTTAGCTGTTCATTCTATTTTATCTGATCAATCTAACCAAGTCATCCCCCGCAGATTGATGTTGCAACGATAGAACAAGGGCTGAGTGAACTGGGGGCCTTAAGTTGGGTAGAGATGTGACAAGTGGCTTAACAGTGCCTTCTGTTCAGCAAAAGTTCTTAACTGTGCTTTGACCCTGTTTCCCCGAAAATAAGACCTAGCCGGACAATCAGCTCTAATGCGTCTTCACCAGCGTGGTGGTAGTATAATTGGTCCCTCACCCACAGCTGTCATCTGGGAAAAGACTTAAAATCTCTTGAGTTTTAGTATAACTTAGAACATCTCTGGCTCTGTGTGAGCATGTGCACACACATGTACTCAGAAGAGTGCTGTTTGGAAGCTGGTGTAACCAGGGCTTCCTTAAAAAAAAAGAAAGGTTTAGGAGTTTCCTGTGTAAGTACATGCTTCCTGCCAGGGCCTCTTGGATGTTTTGGGTTAATGGATTTGGTTATGTACACATGTGTTTTCTCACCATTGTACCTCCCATTTCCAGATTTTCCCCCTCCCCTTAAGGTAAGCTATGACTTGTTCAGAATAGATTTTATGAAATAGTATTTAAACTCACCTTGTTCCCTGATAGCAACTTTTCCTGAAATGTTGTAGTTTCCATACTTTTCCAGCCAAAGTCTCCTTTTCAGTCAAACTACTTTTAAGACCTCATTTCATTGTCTGTATTTTCCCTCCCTACAGTATGATGTCACTGCTTTTTTCTCTCTGCTCACTGTAGCTTTTCCTCCAACCATTCCCCTCACTACTCACAGTGCCAGACACTCCCAGACAATCCTGCTTTCTTTCTTTACTTTTCCAGGCTTGTAGTCTCTCTCTCTCTACATCCCCTACTTCATAGGTTATAACTTTAGAAAATGCCAGTGTAATTCATTTAAGCCCCTGTTAATCAGAAAGTAACCTCTAATTTGTATTCTCTTCTTCTCTTCTGATATTCTCATTACAGGAGTCTGGTTGGAAGCAAATGTTTTTTTAATGGACTTGCATCTCCTCACCTTGATCAGGACTAAAGGACGGAGGCCGCTCCACCCCTTCCCTTTCCTCTAAATCCTTAACCCCCTCCAGACACCCAGGGAATCCCCTCTGCCCTATAGGATTGAAGACTTCTTGGCAGCCCTCCCTACCCCACACCTCCGTTTGCCAGAGGAAAGAACCTAAAGACTGGTGGTGGTGGGGGTGGGTAGCAGACAGGAAGAAAATTTGTCCAGGCCCCTGGTCTCCATAGAGAATGGTGCTTTGTCCAAGGAAACATATATGAGTTTCTGATTCTCCAGGAGCAGTTCAGTGGTGAGGATGATGGGAAGACTTCCTTCCCAAAGAAAATGGATCCTCTGTTTGAGATCTATCTAGGAGAATGGCTGGGTGTGCCAAAATATGCCCAGGGTCCTGCCCGCAGCACTAGGTTTGATGGGGCACAGAGGGTGCAGACCCCTTGCTAACATACCACTTCTTTGTTTAACTCCTTTACCTTCCCAGCCCTTTGAGGGGGCCTGCGAGAAAAGAAATTACCTGACGAAAAGCTTCTGTTATTCTTGCTTTTCCCTCTTACATATTTACGGTTAGTTTCCCTGACCTCCCAGAGGGCTGAACCCTTCCAGCTCTCTGCTGCCCAGTTGCCTCAGTGGGCTTGCTCCTCCTAAGCAGAGAAGGCCCATGAAGTTGCTTTCTGCTGGGGAGCCCGGCAGAGCCGGTTACCACCCTCTGCTGCTTCGTGCTTGGTTGCCTCTTGCAATAACCAGCTCTACTAGGTGTTCCCTTTCCTTGGGGCTTTGTCGTTTCACAAGTTGGAGCCCTTCCCCCAAGGAGGCTGCTTCCTTGTTTTAGAGGAAGGTACTGCCATTGGGAGGGTGGGGACATAGGACCTCAGCACTGAAGAACCCTTGTGAAGTACCAGGACTAGGGAAGGAGGCAAGTTGGGCAGGATACAACCTACTTCCATAGGCTTTTCTTCTTTCAGGTTTGATGTAAGCGTGGGCTTGCATCCCCCAGGTACATACTTTTACTTATTGTGGGATAATCTAGCACTAGTAGTAGACATAAAAGTCACAAATTTGGTGTCTTTCCACCTTTTAACTATTGACTTAATAGCTCCCTTGCTCTGCCTGGAGGTACTTTCTGCCTCTGATAAGGAGCAGGGAAGAAGTGGAGTCGGACGGGAATGAGCTCAACTCAGAGTTCTAAGGACCACCACTCTGGGGGCCATTTTCCACACAGGCATATGGAATTGCTTTTCCCATAACCCACATTGTGATGTGGTTGCTGCTGAAGGAACAGCAGCAACAGGTCCTACAGTACGCATGGGGCAGTGGGTGCTGCTTGTGCATTCATCTGCAGGGCACGTGACAGCTAATGTGAGAAGAGACGTGGCACGTGAGGTGAGACTTGTCAGATGTAGGGTCTGGAGACCCTTCTGGCTCAGTGGGGAGAGACTGAGTTGGACTGAACCCTTCCTCTGTTTCCTGCACGTTTCTGACATTGCCCTCAATCAGTCACTGAGGGAGTTCCCCCAGGGTTGGAGAGGCACATTCCCTTGGGACAGAGGCTATGGGTTTGTAGCTCTTCCCGTCCCCAACCCCATCCCCACCTCCACTTCAAACATGGCACCCTGCCCAACTGGCCAAGTGTTAAGTGATGTGCTTACCCTCGAGAGCAGCTCCGGGTGTCTTTTTAAAATGTAGAGAAAACCAAGTAAGGTGACAGTTTAAGGGAAAATATATATATAGAATACCGGAAAAGCCGTTTACCTGGAGAATTTTTTTCTCCCCATTTTCGTTTTGTTTTTACTCAATGACACATTTTTAGTTTTATTTCCTGATAGCAAAGGAAAAAACCCACCCCCCAAAGAGGCCAAGGTCCTGTCCCCCTGTTGTCGGTGATTTGTTTGTCTTTCTGATAGGTTGAAAATTGTGTAATAAACTTGATGACGCTGTCAATCTTTTATACTGCATTGTATTTTTTTCCTTTTGTAACAAAATATTTTTAAATAATAAATGGGGTGTGAGCTGTTTTATGGATTCTGCATTGAATAGATTTGTTGAGGTGTCCGGGGCATGGGCATGGGCTGGTGATGCAGAGGCTGCGGGATGGTAGTGAAACCTGGAGGTCTTAGCTGGAAGGATGTGCACGAAGGACATGGACCTGTGGAGCACCTAGGAGACCTCCAGTGCAAACCTTTAGAAGTGCCCCTTGAGGTTTAGCTTTTCTCCTTAGCTACCTAAACAGCCTGGTTCAAGAATTCCAAGTCATCCTTTACTCGTCAAGATTCTTAAGATTTATTCCCAGAATAAATGTCCTACCTTGTACAGTTCAGTTCCAATGTCCTAAGTTCAAGAAGGGAAGGAATCCTCTGCTAGGAGTTAGAAGATGCTGCCGCCTGCCTACTTCCATCAATCCTTCTAACCACGACAGGCCAGCGGAACCTCAGTCTCTCTCATCTGTGAGACGACAGTGGTAGCTGTTCTGCCTTCCACACAGGGATGTTTTAAGAACATTTTAAGAGAAATGTGAACATGTTTCGGAAACTGAACTATGTAGATATGAGGAAGTACAGATAAGAAAGCAGAAGTGATCTTGGGACTCCAGAAAGCTGGCTTTTTAAAAAACGTGACCAAAAAGTTACCTGATAAAAAGACGAACCAGAGACTAGATGATATAAAATGTGTATTGGGACCAGTAAAGGCAAAATTAGTGTAAAAACAACCTTTAGTAGAAGGGAAATTCCCTAGAGTGGGTCTATGATGTGAAATTTGAAGGGAAAAAAATAGTTGGGAGTGCCTCTCACAATTTCAATCGGTGTCTAAAGTTGAGGTCCATGGTCACCTGTATCTCGTTTATCGGCCATACTTGCTAAAATGCCTGTTCTGTGCTGTATCAATCTCTGAAAAGTCTAGAAATCTATTTTTTATGCCCCAGATGATGTAGAAAGTGTGAGGACTACTGTTTTAGAGAAGTAAATACAGTCTTGTTTCCTCTAGGAGGTACCATAGTGGTGTGGAAAGGGACTAACTTTGGGATACCTCTAGGTTCAAATCCCAACTCGTAACTAAGTTGAATGCCTTTGGACACATGAGTTGATTAACATCTGAGTCGATTTTCTTCTGCCTCAGGATCATGTGGATTAAATATACTCTGCCAGATACTGGATGAACATTAGCCTACAACAGGGGTGTCCAAACTTTTTTCAACATTTTTCACCAAGGGCCATATGCAGTAAAATATACAAACAGCCGGGCCACTCACTCAAGGTGAAGTACGTATTGCCTCACCTGGTTTATTTAAGTAAACTAAATATATCTTTGGAATTTGCTGTGGGCCAATTAACAATGGATCATGGGCCGCAGTTGGCCCGCGGGCCGCAGTTTGGACACCACTGGCTTATAAGTTGTTGCCATGGTACAGAGCCAGAAACCTGAATCTGTGTGTCCTAAGTGCTTCCTGAATAGGGCCAGACCTCAGCCACCAGAGATGGCCATACAGTCACTTGGCAGTTCTAGCCATGAGTGTGAATATCTGAGCAGGCCTCTGCCAGCTCGTGTGCCCAGGGCCTGCTCCTTTGCTTGGTCCTTTCTACTGTCCAGAATGCTGGTGCCTGCAGGTCTGAGCTATAAAGTGCCTTCCCATGGCACGCAGCGAGTACAGCCTCTGACCACGTTAACACGGGAAGACTAACCACAGATTCTCCTCCTCTGCTGCCTCAGTTTCTGTTGCATGATATTCTGCTCTGCTGTAACTGACTGCATCTGCACACGTGGCTCCAATAAGCATCAGGAAGAAGAAACATTTATGGAGTCATCCACAGGAAACAATGCCTTAAGCTTCCAGATAACCATGAAGTAAGTGCGAGCACTTATGTTCTAATCGCCCCATTTTTAACCATTCTCATCATCTAGTGGTACCTGTTTAGGAATGAAATTTACTTAATCCAGATTGACTCATGAGACAAGGTTTCTAGTTCCAGCTGTTAGTAACCGGTTGTATACTTGGCTACGTTACTTCCTCCTTTCTAAGCCTGCAAAGTGGAGAATGAGATTTAAGTTGATCTCTAAGGTCCCTTTGAATTATAAGCCACCTCTAAACTTCCATCTGAGCCGTCCATTCATCTGTGGTGCTGGGAGGGTGACCTTAACTACTGAACATCTAAATGAAAAAGGGAGGCCATGGAGAATGGGTTCCTTTCCAGCTTAATGCCAGTGATTTCTTTAAAGCAGGGTTACAGAAAGAAGCAGTGCCAGAAGCAACAGAAAAATCAGCGTATTAATGAGGTTTGTGATTGAAATATCAGGGATGTTCCTATTGGAGTTTTTGATACTGTTTCATGGTTGATGAGACCCGTCTATGGTTTTTGGGTAGACCCCCCCGAAAGCAGGTAGGAGGCAAGGACACAAAAGGGATAGAAAACAAGAAAAAGCATCATTGCATCAGACAATGGAGACCTGCCTAGGATGAGGAAAAGCCTGATCACAGGAAATAAGCAGAGTTAAAAACAGCATGGAATGCTTAAAGGCCAATTACTTTTTACTTTGAGTAAGAGCACATATTCTAGGATTCTCCTGACAGAAGGGCCGTATGATTCAAGGTTTCCTAGAGTGGATTCTGTCATGGCTCCTGGTGACTTCTTGGGGCTAAAAAAGGGGCCACTGACAAGCAAGATAAAGTTTTAAAGATGGTTACTTGAAGAAGGCAATACACTCATCTAGGGCAACATTTCTCCCGCTTAAAAAAAAAAAAGTATGTGTTCCTTTCATGGTAAGAAATTTTAAATAACCAACAAATATTGGTAAGTTTAGAATATGCTTTTTCTAATTAACACCTCACCCTGGAAAGGAGCTGTAGGAATTACCTGAAAAGGAACAAGGGACAAAATGCTGGCTTTGGGACAGAGATGAAGAATATAAGCAGTCTTTGCAGAATGACAGACCTGAAGAAGTTACAGAGGCTGGCAGTGCCTTTAGGAATTAATTCATGCTGGAACTGGGGGAAGAAAATCAGTGGGACACCTTCATTGCTGTCTTTGTGTCCATACTGGATCACTAAGCACAGCCCGAGAACAAACCGCTGGGATAGTCTCTACCTTCTCTTGGAGTGGATGAATTTCCAGGGACAAGTGCCATAAGGAAAAGGCTGCACGACAGAAAATACATATTTATTATAAAATAATGTTTGTTTCATGATGAGAGTAGAAAAATAACACTATGAGCTACTAAAAAAGTTCGGGAGCTCAGTCTCTGAAGAATGGGATAAGAGGCTTTTGCATCACCCGGAGCACACCATCCTGGAGCTCTCCGTGCTCATGTGTGACAGGTGTGGCACAGCACGTACAGGAGTATGTGGCTCAGGTCCTGCCGGAAGCCCAAGGAGCCTACATGGTCCACATAAGATGATCTGGCCACGATGATCAAAGAGGAAAACTTGAGGACAGCAGGGAATTCGTTCTGAGAAGGGCCAGGAAGGGACAGCCTTGCCCCTCCCTATACTGACGTACAGAAGAATCAGGCTGATGGTCCTGTTTAGAAGATGGTGCCCAGGGGCCTTTGCTCAGTTTGTTGCCCAAATGTCTGTGCTGAGGAAAAGCTGCAACCTTTCCCAGGACAACTCGACCCACCATTTCTCACTGGTGTGGACAAAGTACCAGAAGTATGAGTGGTCTCAGCCATGAGGGCTGCTGGCTGAAATTTTTGTACTTCAAATCCTGTCCATACTGATGGCAGAAGAAAGAAAGAAAGAAAATGTTAAAAGACCAGTAAACAAGAGCAGCTGGCCTGAACTGTTCTATATTCCAAGCCCCCTGGCCCCAAAGAACAAGGAGAATATCTTCCCTAAGTGGGTAACTGTCTACCCTAAATGGGAAAGGCAGTCCCACAGACACCCTTTTCCCCCTTGAAAGTCCTCCAGACCCCTCAGTCTTTGGAAGAACAATGACTCCCTCCCTGGGATGGGACAGGAACCCAACCCTCAGGTGACGGTAGCAGCAGTAGTACCTGGAGAAAGCGGCCAGGGCGAGCACGTCAAGCAGCAGCTCTGAGCCACAGAAGAAGAGCAAGATGCCGTTCATGATGGCTTCCAGGCGGAGCACGTAGGTCTGCAGCAGCAGGTAATAGGAGGCCATCATGGCAGATGGGAAGGTCAAGGCCACACTAATAGCAAGTGGCATCTTTCGTTGGCAGAGATTTCCCTTTGTACCTGTCAGACACAGCCCATGGAGTCACCTCCAAGTGGCCTGCTTTCCTCGGCTCAGAGGACAGGTGGGTGAGATGTCATGGACTGGCAAGGCAGAGCAAATGATTCTGAATGGGGATGTGCAGATTTACAAATGGGGTGCCACTGTGCTAAAAGTTAGAGGCTTTGGAGGAGTTTAGGACTGGAGTCATTCACTCCAAAGATTCTGCTTCCAATCTGGCTCCCATTCAAGGGACGATGGGATCTTTATTGGGGCTGGGGGAGTTTTCTCAATTATAAAAATATCATCACTGAAAACTTTTCAACCAATATATAGAAAATAATTTTAGAAAATATAAACCGAAAAACCCATGTTCAACCCCTGGAGGTAACTATTACAAGGTGTATATTGTTTCAGATTTTTTAATGTGTATACTCACATATTACTATTTGTTATTACAAAAATGGAATCATAACTCTAATACTGTTTTGCAACTTACTTTTTCCCATTTAACGTAAGTTGGACATCTTTCCACACATACCTACCCTATTCTTTTTTAATGGCTATGAACGATTTTACTGAACCAATACCATAATTTATTTAATTAATCCTGTATTGATAGATGTCTACGTTGTGTCTAATGTTTCAGTGTTACAAAATACGTGCAAATAAACATTCTCACATAGATACCTTTGCATATCTGCGGATATTTTTTCAGTTTTAGAAGTGAAATTGTTAGGTCTAAGAATACAAATTTTACATGGTAAAAACTATTAGCAAAAAAGATGTACCGTGGTACCTCGGTTTTCAAACGTAATCCATTCCGGAAGACTGTTCGAGTTCTGAAACGTTTGAAAACAGCTGACAGCTAGGCCTCAGGATCTTGCACTCAGCGGAAGCCACGCGACATGTTCGACTTCCAAGGCGTGTTTGAAAACCGAAGCATTTACTTCCGGGTTTACAGTGCTCGTAAACCGAAATGTTCGTCAACAGAGACGTTCGAAAACCAAGGTACTACGGTACTAATTTATATTCCCAAAGAATCTGGGAATATAAATACCCACAGGAGTGTGGACTATAGAGACCTGTTCCTCATGTCCATTCTCATACTGAGTATTGAAAATATTTTTAATCTGATGGGTGAAAGTGTTCTCTTGTTGTTTCAACTTACTTTTTATTAGTGAGTTTGTGCATTTTGTCATGTTTATTGTCCTCTATAATTATTCTTACGTGAACTGCCTATTAGTGTCCTTTACAAATTTTTAAAATTAGGTTGTCTTTCCTTAATGATTTATGTGAGCCTGCTTTATTTTATCCTTTGTCATATGTGTTGCAAGTATTATTTTTGTTTGTTTGTTTTTAGTTTCAGGTGTACAAAACAATGTTATAGTTAGACATTTATACCCCTCACAAAATGATAACCCCCTTCCCTAATCTACTACCCCTCTGATATCCTATATAGCTGTTACAATTCCATTGACTTTATTCCCTATGCTGTACTCCACAAAAATATGGAACGCTTCATGAATTTGCATGTCGTCCTTGCGCAGGGGCCATGTTAATCTTCTGTGTATCATTCCAATTTTAGTACATGTGCTGTTGAAGCGAGCACTTCTGTTTATGTTTTAACACTGTTCTCAGAGATGAGATAGTCTAACTCATGAGAGATTTGCTCTGTATTTCTGGAGATATACGAGTAAAACTTGTCCTAAAGAAATCCTTGTCTGGAGGAGAGCTTAGTGCTGATTTGTGCAGGCATATACTGCCCTGGACATGGAGTTACAGCTGAACCTATTCTGCCAAGCAAACCACTGAGAGGAAGCAGGCACTCTTGTAGTCGTTAGGTAACTGGAAAAAAACTATCTAATATCTCATGCTACTGCCCACCTCTAGCCCTACAGAGCAACACACAGGTAAATCTTGACCCAAAATATACAGCAGTTGGAAACTTCAGAAAGGGAGTAACAGGATATGTCACCAGATCCAATCTCTTATTGTCAGCCTAGCTTATATACTTTCTCTTGTTAATCAAGTTACAGATACCAGCTCATCTCATAAGAAATAGAAATAGTCTCTGGACAACACTCACCAAAAAATAGTCGAATTGCTTCAATTCCAAGATACAGGAGGAGCATCACCACATCCAGAACTAGATTGGCTGTTGGATATGGTAGCAGGAGACCTGTCAAAACAAAAGCAACAGTTTGCAAACACCTATAATAGCACCCACAAGAACTCCCACACACTTGGGAATAAAGAAGACAAGACTCTTATCAGCTTTCCATGAGCTGGTTAGTAAGACGTGAGCAGGATCTGTACCTTAACTCAGAGTGCGACTACCACGTCTGTTAGAGGCAGGCTCATTATTATGGGCTTTTACTCCTAACTACAAAAGTCAGTGGGGACTCCATTCTCCAAAATGGTCAGAAGTACATGGGTACATGGGCTGAATGGTTCTGAGGGTCACCAATGGGCTTAAAGTAGAGTTCACGAAGAATTGACGGGAGAAGCCCACATTTCCCAAACTCAAGAAAGTCTTGCTGAGAGGCTTCCTACTGAATCCTTCTCAAGGAAGCCATCTGATGAAGAGACTTCTACCTTGCAGTGAAGAGGAGCTGCAGAAAATTATGAAAAATAGGAAGACTCCTGGTGGGAGCTGCCTCTGGGCTGAAGTGAGGAAGGGATGGGGTGGGGGTGGGGGCACAAGGGTAGTCAAGCTTACCTTTATAAAGAAATATGAAGAGCTCCAGCAGGAAATAGGTAGCATAATACCACCCGTTCAGAAAGAAGAGGATTTCCAGGGGGGTGGAGGACAACCGTTTACCTGAAAGGATGAGCACAGAAAACACGAATGGGCAGGAGGGCAGTTCAATCTGTTCTTTGAATGGTTCTGTATCTGACTTGGGGAATACACGAGGTCGCAGCCAGTGGGAAGGGCCACTTGGAGCATTTCTGGTTGCTGATAATGAGGGTGAGGGGGTGTGTGTGTGTGTGTGTGTGTGTGTGTGTGTGTGTGTAGGATGTGGCGAGGGCTTCCTTCAATCCTCTTTCCCCGGAATCACCATCAAACTTGACTCAGCTTAGGAGGTGAAAGTCAAGGCCCCTCTAAGATGTAACCCCGTTACTATTTGGGAAGAGAAATTGGGGCACAGAGACTAACACTGGCTTCTTCGAGGTTACACAGCAAATTCATCTTTGAACCGGTCTAGAATAGGCCCAGCCAAGGATTTGAGGGTATTTGAGATCCTCACCTCCAGACCTTCAGGCACTCAGGGTAAGTGGGATTGCAAAACCCCGCTTTGGACAGTCAGAAGTCATGTCCCTAACACCCGAGAATGGAGGGTTTAGATCGAGCTCTGGGAGAGAGGGGAGAAAGGGGACTGAAGGGATCAGGACCAGCGACTCACACACCTCCAGAATCTCACCTCGCGGCGCCATCTTCAGTCCCCATGGAAACTGCATACGCGGCTGCAGCCACTCCCGGAGCAACGAGGTGCTGCCGGAAGCGGGGGACAGAGCGGCTTCGGCTTCCGGCCCCTCTGCCCGCCCTCGGCACTCAATGGTTAATGGGGCCGGGGCGGTCTCGGTACCGTTCACGCGTGCGCAAGAAGGGAAGCGGGCCGCAAACGCGCTTCGCTGGGATTTTGGCTCACGTAGGATTGGGGAGAACGGTTGTCGTCGCCCAGAGAGCTGTCGCCCGCAAGACCCCGGGGCAAGGGAGACTCTCGGGCTCCCCCACCCCCAGGTTACAATGCATTGGCAGAAGTGAACGGTTGTGGCAATGTGACCACAAGATTGGCAAATAGGCCCTAGCCCCACGATTCTCTTCTGACAAGGGTCTGAAAATGAGAAACGGTGCGCGCGACAGTGTTCTGCAAGTGCGGGGTGGGCTTTAGGGGTCATTTCTCTAGCAGGCCGTGTTTTAGGGGGTTTGGGGATTTCTGTGCTTTGGTGTTAGGTAGTTAGAAGGCACCAAATCAGAAGGTGTGAAGATGAAATGTGATCAACACGTGACCCATGACATGCTGGGGGAGTTCAGAGAACAAAGTACTCCTGGAGGGAATTGACACAACTTTCCAAGAGATGGTCTGCAAACTGAATTTTGAAGCCTGAATACAACTTGGAGCAATAAACGTTGTGTTACTGCCCGCAGGGGAGTAGAAGGAAAAAGGGTTTTGCGTGGACTTAGCTGTCTTGACTGTTAGCCCATTGTCAGTCAGAGTAGGACAGGAAACAGATGGCACACTCAAACCAGATAATTTGAGTAGGTGAGTAACCTTGAAGGATAGTGCTGTGTACTCCTAGCTAGTTGGGGTGGAGGTGGAGCAGTACTTGTTACTTCTAGGCATAAACGGGAAGGAGCAGAAGCAATTCCTTGAACCTGGAGAAAGTAATTTATATGTGTCTTCTCAGTTGGGGGAAAGGTGATGATGTCACTTTTAAGAAGGATAGATATATCTTGTTGATAGGAATTTAACTACTAGGGAAGTTCAAATATGTGTAGAACGGTGCATATGAAAGCTGAGTAGCCAAAAAGATGGACTCTTACCTATTTTTTGCCTCTTAGCTCCACTCACCCTTCAGTCCCTGTTCTGCGATAATGGACTGGGCTAGAAGCACGTCTCCCTTGCCTTGAGCATGATGGCGAGCTTTGTCAGTAGAGGGCACTGGAGGGACATGGAAGGAAAGGACTTGTCTTCCAGGCTCCAGTGAGTTCTGGTTTGCTTTTCCTTGCTCCAGCACCGTATCTATCAGCAGTGCACGGGGACATTGGGGACCTCAGGTGTTGCTGTGCTCCAGCTGCACGCCAAGAGCAGACATCCCCTCGGCAACCTTACAGACCTGGACCACTTTGCTGTGGCTCTCCTGTCATGCATACTGATACTCTAGGCCTTGCACCCGTGGCAACTCCCTAACTCTTTGCACCTGCCCCCTCAGCTTTGTTTACCTATGCCCTGGACATTTTTCCCTAAAGCCCTCCAGGCATGGGCACCGTGTACCCACAGCAGTGCCCCAGCTCCCCCCAGTGTCTGCTCATCAACCTTGGCTCTTCTCCCCAGAGGGTTGATTCCCATAGCCCTCCGTACCCTGTGTGGACATCACACGCTCCAGGTGTCATGCACACAGGGCACTCCAGCTCTCTTGGTACCCCTGCCCACACGCCTTGGCTCACCTGTGCCCTGGAGAGTCTTGATGTGGGGAGTGTGTGCTCTGGGCCTGGTGCCTGTAGGTGGTGTCTCTACACTCCTGCGCACCTGCCCAGCAGCCTGTGTTTGCCTGCCTCCCAGAAGGCTGTTTCTTGCCTGGCAACTGCCTGGCAGACCAGCGAACTTGTCCACCACCCCGTCGGCTACAGTGAGGTCTGAACCCCAGCCTTGGGGTAGTGGACCCTGCCAAGTTTGTCCTTCTCAGGTACTCTCCCTCAGCCCTCGTGTACCTTTTTAGAGTACATCTTGTAGTTCCTCTCATAATAATTTAATGATTCTTTGTATTAAATGTGCCATGTTTAAATTACTGTGTAGTTTGTCTCCTGGTGGGATCTAGACTGAACCATCTAGCTATTTTATTGTTACCGATTTCTCAATTCTGTTGTCAAAGAACATACTCTTTATCCTTTTACATTTATTTAAGTTTATTTTTAAGTTTGGTGAGAATTGTTTTATGGCCCAGCATATGATATATATGGTCAGTTTTCTGTGTACTTGAAAAAAATTTGGATTCTACATTCATATGTATTATAAAGACATTACTAATAGGAGAAAAAGAAAAAATTAAAAATAGTCTTTATATTTACCCAGATATGATTTCTGATGTGCTCCATTCCTTTCTGAGGATCTGAATTTCGATCTCTTATCATTTCCTTTCAAGTCAAAGAATCCCTTTAGCATTTCTTATAGTGTAGGATTGTTGGCAACTGAGTTTTAGTTTTCTTTTATCTGAAATGTCTTTATTTCAACTTCATTCTTGAAGTATATTTTTGGTGAATATAGAATTCTGAGTTGACCTTTTTCTTTTAGCATTTTACAGGTGTTGTTTTACTCTCTTACGGCCTCTGCTTTCTAGTGAGAAGTCAGCTGTTAATTGTTGTCCCTCTGTGTGTGTGGTGTGTTGTTTTTCTCTTGCTGCTTTCAAGATTTGCTCTTCATCTTTAGCTTTCAATAATTTGACAATGATGTGCCTATGTGTGGCCTTTCTTTGTTTATCAAGGTGGGTTTGTGGAGTGTCTTAAATCTGTGAATTTCTGTCTTTCATCAAACTTGTGGCTATTGTTTCTTCAAATACTTTTTTCTGCCCTATTTGTTCTCTTTGCTTTCTAAGACTCCAATTACATGTATGTTAGACTGATATTATTTAACTAGTCATGAGACTTTTTCAAAATCTTTTTTCCCCTCTGTTCTCCAGCTTGGATAATTTCTATTGGTCTTGACTTGTTCTATTATCTCCTCTTTTGGTGTTAAATCCATCCATTTAAAATTGTTCAGCTATTGTAATTTTTATTTCCGGGGTTTCTGTTTTTCCAAAGTCATTTGTTTTTACACTGAGGTTGCCTATCTTTTTATTCACTGAGAACATATTTTCACGGCTGTCTTAACATCCTGTCTGTTAACACCAATATCGGGATCACCTCAGTGTTAGTGCCAGTTTTGAAGATAAATTGTGGAGACTCTGGTTCCTATTATTTGTCTCCCAAGAGTGAAGGTTCCTTTATTAGGTTGGTGCAAAAGTAATTGCAATTATTTTTAACCTTTTAACCCACAAATACTTTTGCACCAACTTAACATTTTATCAGGCAGTTAGCTTGGTTGGATACACAACGCAAACCACTTATTGGATGGCAGCTCCAGTCTGAGTTTATATCTTGTCTTTAGCTGAGTTACCTTGAGGCTGAATTGCACGTGTGTTCCAGAACTTGGGCAGAGATGCAGGCACACAGACTTTGGGGATCCCACCCTCTCTGGCTCTTTCCTTTCTGAGATTCTCAGCCTTCTCTCCAGTGGCATGAGTTGTCCTGGCTCAGTAATCTGGTGCTGTGATTTTCCATCAGCATATCCTACATACCACTTTGCCTGCCTGCTACCAAATTAGAAACAACAAAAAATGGGGAACTTTGCAGGATCCTCCTCTTGTTGAGTGTGGACTTCCATCAAACTTTTGCTTCGCTTCATGCTCCAGTGTCTTCAAGTAGCTGGGGTATTTTTGTATTACGTCCAGATTTTACAGTGGTTATTTGTGGAGGGCTCATTCCCATAGGATGTAATGCAGCCATTATTAGAAGTCCCTAGGTAAATTTTAAGTATTTTATCTAATTCCTGCATATTCCCTTCTATTTCTTGAGCACATCAATCACACTTTAAACTCCTTGTCTGCTTTCTCCAATATTTGGATCACCTGTTTCTATTTTCTACTTTTACTCTAATTTTAAATAACGTGGACCTATCTCTTGACTTGCTAGTGATTTTTATTAGATTCGGAAATTGTATATAAGAAGTTGTAGTCTTTCTAGATTTATTTTTTTTTCCACTCTTGCTTCTGCTAGGCAGACGGAATGGAGTCTGATCATCTTTATCCACTCAGGGACTAGATGGTTTGAAGCTGCACTGAGATTTTGATAAGCCTCGGTTAAACTGTTTCATCTTGTTTCTAAAAAGGGGCCCTCCTGAGCTTCCAACTGAAAGTTCTGTGTGTTCATGAGTCTCCACACCCCTGGCAGGTCCTGAATTCTAATCATCAGCACCATTCCTACAATTCCATTTTGCTTTTCAGAGATTTGAGGCTTAGCTTTTTATAGCCTCTGTCCCTACACAGCTTCAGAATTTGGTAAACATCTTGAGAAGAAAATGAGTTCTGTGTTTAAAGCTCCTCTGGTTCCCAACTCTGTTCCTCCAATGTATGAGACCATAAAGCTCTGTTCCCCACCTGCAACCCCCTGGGCAATGCTTGGATTCTTAGCCTCTTGCTCAAATCCAGAATCAGCAAATGCCCCAGGGAAAAAGCTGCTGCAAATTGTCAGCTCACCCTGTTAGGATGTTCCTCCTTTAGAATTGTATGCCCTCCAACCTGCTTTTACTTCAGCAATTCTCTGACGTAAAAAGATGGTATTTATATTTTATCTTGGTTTTCAAGTCCCGCCTGGAGCATTGACCCAGAGGCAACTGTATCCTACCAAGTCTCTAAGCACTTTTAAAGTGTTTGTTTCCTTCCTCTGAACTTTGAAAGGGACTCTACCCAAGGGATCAATTTATATATCTTAAAAGCATATTCCTACTGCTAAATGATAATAAAAGCAAACTGTTTTATGGCATATTCCCCCTAATCACAACTTCGTATAAAATATACATCGACAGTCAGCCCTAGGCTGGGGATTATGTAAAATGCATAGTATTTGCATATAATTTACACAATCTTCCCATATACTTTAGATCATCTCTAGATTACTTATAATATCTAATACCATGTAAATAGTTACACTGTATTGTTTAGGAATTTTGACCAAAAAAAATCTGTACGCCTTCAGTACAGACAACCATTTTAGACCTAACTACATAGTACAATGTAGTTAGGCAACAATGTAACATATTTCTTTCTGAATATTTTTGATCCACAGTTGGTTGAACCTGTGAATGCAGAACCGGTGAATACGGAGGACTGACTGTATTCGAGGATTTGAAATAAATGAGTGGGGTAGGATTATGCTAATTTTTTTGGTAATGTGTCTGAAGTATTACATTGTCTGTAAGAAGTATATACTTGGAGTGGCAAGGAGGGGAGGCAGAAGGCACTCAGTGGCTGTGAGATTCAGTAGTGGGGAGATTAACTCATAAATCTTTTTATAACTTGAATTTTGTACAATGTGAATGTATTAACTATTAAGGAAAATGTACATACACACACATCTCAGAGACTCATAGGGCCACAGAGTGCCATAAATACTGTGAGGAAACAGGCATTTGGTTGTACTCATTAGCTGCAAAGACAGCGGAGAACATTGTAGCCCTGACTCAGTTGGGGGCACAGAAAATTGCCTGTCTTTCAGGGATTATAATGAGCAAAGAAGATTACAGTACTCCTGTGAGAGCTTCTGTGAAGATTCAAAATTGGGCTATTAATTGTCTTTTTATTTATTTTTTATTTTTTTACAAATGAAGGTATGGGTATGGTAGGGGTAGGGTAGATGGTGACTTTGTTAGGACGTTTTAGATCACTTGTGCCGATGATAGGATATGGGGCCTTCGGCGTTCCATTTAAACATTGTACTTTTCTTTTTAAATGTCTGTTAAAATCTTGACAGCACAGCTGATTACCTATAGTCTCTCTTTCCCCAGAACTTTATTTTAGGCTTCTAAACCATGGGTCAACATACTGAGGCATGGGGCAAATCTAGCTTGTTTTTGTGCCTTGGCTGGAATTAGCTTAGCTTTGTATCCTGAAGCTAAGAATAGATTTACATAGTTATATCATTGAAAAGAAAATTATGACACATGAAAATATGAAATTCAAATGTCAGTGTCCTAAAACAATTTTATTGGAACACAGCTGTGTTCATTCATCTACTTATCATCTGTGGCTGCTTTCATACTGTCATGTCGAGTTGAGTAGTTGCAACAGAGATCAGATGGCCCTCAAAATCTGAAATATTTATTATCTGGCCCTTCATAGAAAAAGTTTGCCAACGCCTGTGCTCAAGTGTCTCTGAATAACAAGTTTTATAGAGCAGCTTTCCGGTGGGGCAGACTGACAAGTAATGGGCCTCCCGGTACCCGTGCCTTTTGCCAGGAAACTTTGTGGTGCTTCCCCACGCTGACACTGGGTGTAGTCACATGACCTGCTTTGCCCAATGGGAGTCTAAGACAATACAAGCAGAGGCTTGAAATGGGATTACACACTGGTGCTTGTTGTCCTGCTCCTGGGCCACTGTCATGTGCACAGACCCAGGCTAGTCACGGACGTGTCATATGAACCAGGGCTGAGCAGCTCAGTCATTCCAGCTGAGGCCAGCCTCGGTTAGCCAAGAGCCAAGGATCCCAAGATCATCCCAGCTGCCTGGCTGACCCACAGCTGACCACAGACACATGAGCAAGCCCAGCAGAAATCCCCTGAACCCCAAGACTCAAGAGCCACGTACCTGTTTATTGTCATATGCCACTGAAGTCTGGTGGTGCTTTGTTACACATTATTCTGGCAATAGAAAACTGATGCTATGGGCACATGCATTTAAAACTGCTCTTTTGCCAAAACAGGCTAAGGAACATTTTTATTTTGACTCTTCTGGGGACAGTTTAGGGCTCTGACATGGGGACGGAGTCTGAATAAAGCACAGAAGTCTAGAACTCCAGGGGTGGGGATGGGGCATCAGATTATATCTTGAATTTTTGCAAAAATATCTCAGTACTCGTAATGGTATTCAATAAATATCTGTACTTGCTCTGCAGCTCCATCTGCCCACTAGACCAAGGAGATGCCAAGGCTAGGCCCTGGCATGCCTCGTAATCATGAAGAGAGACAGCTAGACAAATAGACTCCACCATTTATGGAAACGAATTCAATTTATTTCCTGTTTATAAAATGTTAAAAAAAATGCCGTGGGTACAAAATCTAAATGTCAAGTGTGTGATCAGTCAGGAGCACAGAAATATCCCTCTTTGTATCGTTCGGTCATCCGTGTGTACTGCAAAGAAAGCAGGTGCTGGGAGCTCCTCCTGTACCAGGCTAAGGGGGAGCTCCCCAAGGGTAATGCCACAGAGCCCGTGAGGAAGGGGGGACAGAACTGAGGTAAGAGCCAGGAAGGGATTATGTATGTACTGCAGTCTGTATAGGGAACACTTAAATTTGCAAGAGGGAGGATCTTCCTTTTTGGCTGCTGAACACAACTGGCCGGAGCCTGTCCTAGGAAAGTCAAGCTGCTTCCTGTGCATGGGGCCCAGCACGCCCCCTGCAGATGTGGCTTCTGTCAGGAAGGAAAGGCATCCATCAGTGTGGCACAAAGCAGTCACCTTCGGACTTGCATGAACTCCTTGCGCAGCCAGAGAGAGTCCTGGTAGAAACGAGGGTCGCCCAGTCTCACCGCTGTCCGTTTGTACAGGTAATAGTATAACACTGCCGCTGTGGGTAATGAGCAGAGAGGAAGCCTCAGAGATGCTCCGAGTACTCGTTTGAGGTATGAGCATAACCTAAGGAGGCTGGGGGGCCCTGCCTCATGCCTTCCCAGTGACTCCCAACAACAGCAGAGGGCAGTATCCTCGCCTGCTCTTGGTGTGGCTGTTCCACCCAGCCCATGCCAGCAAGCCAGGCTCAAGGCCCTCACTGCCAGAGCCAGAGGTGGGACCAAAGTGAGGCCTGAGGTTCTCTAGTCCTTACCTAGTCTCTGGAATACAAAGAGCGTTTGAAGTCCATCTGTCCAGACAAAGCGGTTCGAGTCTTTCCAGCGTAAGTTCTGAAGAAGACATGAGTAGACAGGAAGGTGTTACGTAATGGCTCTGTAAGGCCCTGACGTCTCCCACTTGGTTAGCTGCGCAGATGCCACCTGGTTTAAAAATCAGGCTAATCTCACCCTCTTTCTTTCCACAGCCCCAAGTCGTGCTTCTCAGAGGTACCTGAAGATCATTTTGCTGCAAAGGGAATATCCTTTTAACCCTGATGGAGGAAGTTTGAACTAAGCTATTTATTCCCTTTCACTCTACAGCCTTGGCCAAGGAGAAATGATACACATCCTCTCAGAAGTTCAGCCAGTCACTGTCTTGCCTTGAAAATCTCAGGCTCAGCTCCTGTCAGACAAAGGCTTGGGGTTTAATCAGATTAACGACTTTATAGCACAAAGCCAGGACCTAGTCTGGCTCCAGGAACCAGAGCAGAGACAATTTTCCTCGGGAAGCACCTAGAGACTTCAGCAATGCTCTGCTTGTTTCCTGAAACCTCTGCTTCTCTCCGTGGAATCACAAGGGCAACCCAATAGAAGGTTCAGTCTGAGAAGATGCTTTTAGTACAGGAATGACCAGAGAGCCCTAAGGTGTCAACGTGTTCCATCAAAATGAGTACTGAAGACTCACGTGAGATACCCAAAGAGATGGAAGAATTTGCGAAGCAGAAGAATTCTGAAACATGAAAACTGGATCTGCTCGGAGGCCTATCTCAGAACCAAAGGGAGGCATCTTGGAGGTTGGTTCTCCTCGTGTAAGTGATGGGCCGCAGCAGAGGGCATGAAGCACTAAAAGGCAAGCAGCCCTCTTACTTGGCTATTTCCCCTGGGACACTGATGCCTAAGAATACCCTGGATTAACACCCACCTTCCCAAAAAGCTAATGAAACAGATTCAACTTCCTGTTTTAGCCCAGGCAGACCTGTTTGGAGCAAAGATGATTTGAATGTTCCAGAAGTGTCCCTTGATTCTTGGATAAGGCTGTTCTTCAAACATAAGAGTGGGCAAAGTGCCCTATGAAACTCCCACATACTTACTTGGCTCCAGGCCAGACCACATTTGTTTCACCTTTTCTCATCAAGGATTCTGTGAGATGTAAAATAATGATGCTGGTTCCCAGAGAAAAGATATATCTAGTCCTTTATGGATTCAAAAATTCAGAGCTGCACTCTTACCATGACCCAGACATGAAGGGAGATGCTGAGGGCGAAGTACGTAGCTGTCAGGATGATGGTCCCTTTGAACTTACGGAACAGGACGTTGACCAGGCCAGCCTGGAAGACGAAGGTGTTGAAGAACATGAGGAAAATGATGATGATGTTGAAGAGGACCGCAATATCCTGGATGCTGCAGACATAAAACAAAGTACAGCCAAACGGAGGCCTGAGTAAGGACCCAAGAGCTGGCCTAAGTCCTAAAGTCTAAGGGACACCATGAGGTCTGTCCTTCCCTGGGATATAGTCCTCTGAAACTTCCCCAGAGGGAGCATGGGCTTTGGGCCCATCAGTTGAGTTGCAGTCCACAGACAAGGCTTTCCTGCTCTGACACTCTTAACAAACCTCCTAGAACTTGTGAGGGGAAGTTAATTTCCTCCCTATGTCCAGAAAATGCCAGCCCCATCTGTCGCATAACCTGGTCCTATCATTTACATCTAACAAGACAACAGTGCCCTTTCCCTAATCTGTGCATGGCTGGTGCCTTAGTGCCATTCAAATCTCAGTTCAATTGTCCCCTTTCCAGAAAGACTTTAGCCCCGCTATCTAAAGTAGCCCTCCCTTTATATCCCTTTATAGCCCTGCTACTTTATATCCATTGTATGACATTTAGTACTATTTGAAATGACCTTTTTTTAAAAAAAAATGTATTCATTATCTCCACTAGAATGGAAACCCCATGACAGCAGGAACTTGTCAGATTTACCACTGCAACTAGAACACTGTCACTGGCAGGCCAGTGAATACTTGTTGAATGAAGGAAAACCGTATCTAAGACTGTGGTTTTCTGTTTGGAACATGCCTCATGAAATCTATAAATCATTGTGAAGGAAAATGCCAACAGCTTCCATCTTATGGAATTCATATATGTTATTAATATGATTACCCTTTTAACCTGCTTTTAACCTGCTATTGTATAATCCTCATGTATGACAGTAGCTTTACTTGCAGATGTAGGAAATGACTGGGGCAGCAGTCTGACCCTCATTTTCTATGTGAACTGCTCCCCATGTCCCAAACCCTTGTCAGATGTATATAAAAACCAGACATGGAACATGGGTATGTACCATGGAGTACTTAGGACAATGTGAAATTTTTTCTCACTGATATTTCTCTATTAATAACTCTAAAATGTTAAATCACGATTGCCAGGGCCTTCAAAGTGCGTGGGTTCAGCTCTCCAGCCCCACCCACTGAACTCACATGAAGAGCACCAGCTGGATGACGGGAGCCATTCGGAGTAGCTCCGAGAAGGAATTGACAAAGAGGTCATAGGACAGCAGCAGGAACTGCAGGGAGAGCACCAGGCTATAGTTACTGGTCTGGAGCATCTTCCTTTTGCTCTCTTGGGCCGCCAAGGGCACATCCCACAGTTCCCCAGAAAACAGCTCCTGGCTTTTTCCCCAGCACCGAGAGAGAAGTGTCTAGTTCCTCAGAGTCAGAGCTGTTTCCCTTGCTCTAAGATAAGGGCCTGTTGAGGCAAAAAAAAAAAAAAAAAAAAGGTGGTTAGAAATTCATTAATACAATAAACATTTACTGAGGACCTACTTACTATTTGCCAGGCACCATTCTAGGTGCTTGGGATACATCAACGAACCAAACCAACAGCAACAAAAAACCCCAGCTAGTCACTCCTAGGGACCCTTACCCTCAAACCTTTCTCCATGCCTGGAAACTTCTAAACACAGAGCTCTTTCTAACTACGTTTGACTCCAAAGGAGTCTAGGGGTACTACAAAGAGTGACTGTCTGATCATGTAATAATTCTAATTCTAATACTAATTGCAACAGCAAACCTTTATATATCATTTATAATACAATGTGCCGGGGACTATTCAAAGCACTGACATTATTTAAATCTCACAATAACCTCATGAGGTAGAAGATATACTATTACTTTCCCCATTTTACAGATGGGACAATTGAGGTCCAGAGAGGTGAAATAATTTGTCCAAGGTCACATCGCTAATAAGTGGCAGAACTGGGATTCAGATCTAGGCAGTTTGAGTCTAGAGTCTGTGCTCTTAACTACAGCACAAAGCTGCCTCTTACATAACTGACAGGTTGGTATGTACGTAACGAGGCAGGGAAAATGTTGGCATAGGAGAAGTGGGAAGTGATGTCGGCAGAAAAAGCTGAGAGAAAATAGTGCTCTCCTGAAAAAGTTTATGTTTAAGGTTATGGTAGCAATACAGTGGCACCAGATAAAGGGACATGGGCCCTTTATTTCCATGTACTTCAAGACCCAGAAGTTGCTCTGGGGGTGTCCTGTGACCCCCCCTCCAGCTGGATTAAATTTATAAACAAATTTCAAAATGCTTTGAAGTGTTAGACATTGAAATTAACATCTGTAAAATGTTGTACAATTTACAAACTTTTCATATTTATTACTTTATTTAATCCTACAGCCATCTTAAGAAGTACCTGTTATATTATGTATATAATTCCCATTTTACACAGAAGCTCTAGAGGTTAAGAAACCTTGCCCACTTCACCTGGTGAAGAAGTCGCACTTTGGTGGATGTATGAACGTGGTTTCTCAGCCTAGTTTCCTCATTCATCAAATAATACTGATAGCGATCACCTACATACCAGCACCGTGATAAACTTGTAAACCGAGATACTTTCCTCTAATCCTCGCAACTACTCTGCCAAGTGGGGGAAAATTATCCCAATTTTAAAGGCAAGGGCACAGGGTCAGAGTTCAAGTCATCCCTTCAGGTCGCGGGTGGGCAGAGCCAGGATTCACTAGCTATGACCTCCAAGCCCGTGGTCCTAACCGCTACTTCACAGGTCACCAGAGGGCTGTTGTGAGAATCCGTTATGTAGAACGGCCCACCGCACTCTACGGGAAGGACCAGCATCTCCTCGAGTTTAGGGCAGCGGTATTTCGCAAGGTGGTGAAGCAGTGTTCCGTTTACCCACCGCTACCTGCCGGGTTCCCTTTGTCTCCAGGGCAGTTTTCCTCACCCTTCCCAATCTACTTTAAAATGGGGCTGCCTTGGCAAGAAACCAAAACCAAAGCAATAACAACAAAAATTCCGACTTCTGCACACATTACCTACTCCTCATCAAGCACTCTCACCTCAAAGCCTCAACGTCGGTTGTCATGGGGACACCCGTTCCGGCTTCCGGAAACCGATTTTAAGTTCCGGAAGTAGCGAGGCGGGTTCCGTCTGCGCCGTGCTGCCCGCTAGTCTTCAGCTTTCTCTCCGGGCTCTATGGGCAGCCCGGACCCCACGTTTGAGACCCCCCGCTTTCTTGGGCCCGTCCCTCCCCGAGCCTTCCCGACGTCGCCGCCCCCGTCTTCTGGCCCTCGCAGCCGCTGCCCAAGTCCTGCCTGGGCCGCGCGTAGCCTTGCAGAGGGCCAGCCCTTCGCGAGAGGCCTCGTGTCGGCCCGAACATTTCCTCTTCCACGGGATGGGGGATGAGGGACAGGGCCGACCCTTGACGGCGTTGCTGGCCCCTAGAACCCGGGGCTTGAGGGGAAATTGCTCGCGATGGAAGTGGAGTTGGGGTCGGCGGCTTGGCGCATTGGAAGCAGAAGACCCAGCGGTCCGGACTTCATTTCCCAGGCAGCCGCGCGCGCAACCGGAAGTGTTGCGAGCTTATAAAAGGGCGAGGTGGTCCAGCCTGCACATTTAGGGCGGCGGTGGCAGGTGCGTTCTGGTGTTCGTTGGAGTCCCTGGACTTCATTCCCTAGGAGTCTCGGGAACGGCGGCGGGCGCCGGGTGGCGAGAGGCGGGTCTTGGAGACCCCAAACCCAACTGCATCCCACTGTGGTTCGGGGGTGAGAAATAGCCTGGGCCGGGAGTTCAAGGACCTGGGTTCGAGTGCTCGCTCCGCTGCTACCTCGCTTCGCACTCTCGCGACCCCTCCCCCGGCCTCAGTTTTCTCTTTTAGGAAATGAACGCGGCTCTCCGTGCGATTCCTTCCACCGCGAGCGTGGTGGTTGTGAAGGGACGAAAGCTCTTCAGAAGTCGCAGTCAGCAGGCAGAGCCCCCCCGCCTTAATTTTCACCCAAGGTTAGCTGGGACCTCCTTGGTCCCAGGCAGAGGAGTCAGGGATGTGCCCTGGGGCTCCTGAAACGGTTCTCCCCGACACCTGAGCCAGACCAGAGCAGAGTCCGAAGGCGAGTCTGTAATAATGCTAGTGCTAAGGAAGTCTGCTTATCTACCTCCTGACTGGAATTTAGGGCCCCTCACTCCTCTAAGAACTGACTTTACAGAAGCTGCGCTTGGAAGTGAGGGGTCCTTGGAGCTGAGGGGAAGTGAACTTCGATTCCTGTACCAGCTCTGCTACTCGCCTTGGCCAAGTCACAGCCTTTCTTTGAGCCCCAGCATTTTTAATCTGTAAAATAAGAGTTTAGGACGAGAGTCCTAAGTTTCGGGATTCCTAAAGCTCCCATCATTCATTTGGGACCAGAGAGCAACAAAATGACTTTTCTTTCTGTTTCTTCATCTATCTGTAGTTCTAAAATATAAAAGTTGTAAGAGTTTGAAATAGAGCCTTTTCCTCAGACTAAGGGCTGAATGGGAAATACAGGCATACCTCCCTTTATTGCACCTTGCTTTACTGCGCTTCACCGCTTTTGAGTTTTTTACTAATGAAGGCAGGACCCTCCACCAGCAAAAGGATAACAACTGACTTTGTTGTGACACTTGCTTTACTGTGGTGGTCTGGAACCAAATCCGCAATATCTCTGAGGTTTGCCTGTCCCCATTTCTTACCCCAGGGCCCGATCTGTTTCCATGTAGCTTGGGAGAATCCCTTCTGCAGAGGGATTCACGAGGGTATTATGTTGGAGAGTGGACCCCTTAGATCAGGGTCAACAAACTATAACCCACAGACCGAATCTAGCTCGCTTGCATGGTTTTTACTTTTTTTTTTTTTTAAAGATTTTATTGAGGAAGGGGGGGAACAGGACTTTATTGGGGAACAGTGTGTGCTTCCAGGACTTTTTCCAAGTCAAGTTGTTGTCCTTTCAGTCTTAGTTGTGGAGGCACAGTTCAGCTCCACGTCCAGTTGCCGTTGTTAGTTGCAGGGGGCATAGCCCACCATCCCTTGCAGGAGTCGAGGAATTGAACTGGCAACCTTGTGGTTGAGAGCCCACTGGCCCATGTGGGAATCAAACCAGCAGCCTTCGGCGTTAGGAGCACGGAGCTCCAACCGCCTGAGCCACTGGGCCGACCCGATTTTTACATTTTTAAGCAATTGAAAATGAAAAGTGATATTTTGTGACATGAAAATGATATGAAACTGAAATTTCAGTGTCTATAAATAAAGTTCTGGAACACAGCTGTGTTCATTTGTGAAGGTGTTGTCTATAATTGCTCTTGCACTATATCAGCAGAGTTGACATAGTTGTGACTCAGACCATGTGTCACAAAGCCTAAAGTATAATATTTACCATTGTGGCCCTTCACAGAAGAGTGCAGACTTCTATCTTAGAATAGGGCTCCACAAAGTGAGGGTAGAAAAGGAGACTACAGCGTAGTAGGCATATTCTGAAATCATAGCACAGCCTGCTGTCGTAGAGTAAATGAGAAGATATTAGCATTTGGATGTTAGCAGATATTAGAAGATAGTAGCAATTTTCACTGCTTTCTTCCTTTTTCTCTGCTTTTGCTGTATTTCAGGCAGAGGGAAGGCTCTGTATACTGTGAGCAGTATAACATTGCAGCCCTCTGTTAGGAAAGTGCCCATTGTCTATTCCAAGTCTGTCCCAGAGCAGTAATCCAGGACCTCTTCCTGACATTAGGAAGGATGTACTGGGCGGAGGGGTTGGGGGGGAGGGTGAATACAGTCCCTTTTGGATTATATTTACTTTCTCCCTTTAACAAAGGAAAAACTGAAAGTAGATATTGTTTGGTGGATAGAGCCTACTGACCTTCATGCTGACATAAAACTTCACTGGGGGGGTGACTGAAACTTCCTCTGTTCTTCCAGGAACTAGGGACAGCTCAGGCTGGGTAGCAAATCTCTGAGCTCAATCGTTAAATCACAAAGCTTCTAGGAAGCTGGTGGCATGATTTTCTCCTTCCAGCCCCATGGAAGCTTGTCCCCCCCAAACCCCTGACCTTAGATGATCCTTCCTCAGAGATTATTGCCAACCTGGACCACCTTGTGAGAGCTCAGTGTCTGTTCTGGTTAGGTGGACCCCTGGCACAGAGAGAGATGGCATGGCATGGAATCAGGGCTGTTTAGAGGCCTGGGCAGGCACGGGGGCCATGAGCGTCAGGTTTTTGTTAATAGGATGAAATGCTGTGACAATACGAAGAAAAGTATAATACTTGACTCACACAATGTCCTTACATACATTTTCTCACTTGACCTTATGACAACCTGTGGTCGAGGGAAAAACACGGGCCTTGAAGCCAAACAGATAAGGGTTTGGAACTCCCCGTCCACTCACTGGGTTCTAATGCTAGCTACTTAACCTTCCTGAGCCTTAGTTTCCTTATCAGAAATGGGGATGATAACGCTTCACAGAGTTGTCAAGAGAAAATGGGATCATGCGTGTAAGGTTCCAGTACAGTGTCGGTTCATAGCTGCCTTTCAGTAAATTATATTCTTACTGCCATGCTTTTCTTCCAGATGAGCGGACCGAGTCATACAGATGTTAAGTGACTTGCTCAAGGTACCTCACTTCATAAGAGTTAGCGCCCAGGCTACCACTCCATCAGCCTGCCACCAGGTCTAAAGGTAAGGAATCAAGTGTTTTATCTCTGGGAGCTCTTGGCTATTTTAGGGGCCTCTTCTTTCCGTTAGCTGGTTCAGATCAACGGACCTCAACTCCAGGCAGCCACAGTGTCACCTTCTTGGTGTGAGTCCCTGGACTGTTGTAAGTGCCTGGAGAGCTGAACCCATGCTGCCTACTCATTAGCTGAAAGCAGGGGCAGTCAGTCCTGTGACTGCACTTGCCGCTCACCCGCACGCCCACGGGCCTGGCTTCTAAGAACAGCTGCTCAGGGGCCTGGGCATTCTCCAGGTCTGAAACCAGAGCTGGTTTCTGCGTTTATTAAGGACATGTAGAAATCTCAAAGTACGTAGAGCAGGTCGTCAGTAATTTTGTTTCGTTCAACGTCGAATGAGATGCCATCGGAGCTTAAGTCTTATTTATATCAATTAGCCTGTGGTAAGACTGCTTTCATTATACATCATTTCACCACAGTCCCACGAGCCCGTCGACGACATTAGGACGGATGTACTGTAAGCTCTTGCTTTCTAGACCATGAGATCTTACTTCCTCTTTTGTCCTCTGGACTTTCCCCAGAGGAAGAGAAAGCACAAGTCTCAGGCCTGGGGACAGCTGAGGGCCCTCGCCCAATTTCAGGTGTAGAGTGTGGGGACTCTGGTGTGAAGGCTTGATCTTACCTTGTCAGGGGGAGGATTCGCCCCACAGAGGTCCCTCTGTGGGGAAGGACTTTTCTGTAGAAGCGGGAACCCATAGGACTTCCTCCCGGCCAGCCTAATAGTAGTGTGTCTGCCCTTGTTGATTGTGATTTTGCCTCCTGAAGTTAGAACCGAGGGCCTGGGCATTTGTGTGATCTCGCCTGGATTTTGATTCCTGTGCCTTCATTTCTGTGGGGAGGTAATTCCGGTCCTGTGAGGGGCGATGAATCCCAGGGCTCTGGGCCCAGAGCCGTGGCATGAGCCACAGCGGAGGAGCCACCTCTCCAGGGCCAGCCGCAGGCCTGGCTGGCTGCACTCTGCACTGCCAGGTGTGGAGTGGGGCCTCAGTCACTGTGCCTAACCAGACATCAGGCCCGCCCAGCCACCAAGGCCTCATCGGGTCATGCCCAGGCTGATGGCAGGGGACCTGAAGCAAAAAGTATCCACCCTTCAGCCCGAGAGCAAGGTCTTTAGCTGGCGTGCGGGGTGCACCCGAGCCGGCAGGAACGTGTGATTTCTGCTGCTTCTAGGGGTGCCTGGTCAGGATGGCGGTGAGATGGTTTTACCTGTCTGCCCTGACACTGTCGTCCCTGGGCTTGATGTGCATCCTCTTCACCGTCTATTGGATGCAGAGCTGGCATGGTGGCTTTGCCTGGGATGGCACCATATTCACGTTCAACTGTCACCCGGTGCTCATGGTTGCTGGGATGGTGGTGCTCTACAGTGCTGGTGAGTATGGGGGCGGCAGGGCAGACGTGCTCCAGCCCAGGCCTGGTGGGCCCGCGCTCTCCCTCTCAGGGCTGGCCTTTGTCACTGTTGGGTTCAGGGCTATGGAGGTTGGGTGAGTTGGTCTGTCTCTGCGCCCAGGTGTCATTTGGAAGAAGTAGTGAGAATGGGGGCATCTGAGAAGGGCAGCTTCATGGATACACTAGAGCAGGGGTTGGCAAACTTTTTCTATAAACGACCGGGTAGTAAATATTTGAGGCTTTGCAGGCTATACGATCTGTGTTGCAGTGACTCAGGCCTGCTATTGTATTGTGAGAGTAGCCGTAGACAACAGGAAAATACATGCATGGCTGTGTTCTAGTAAAACTTTGTTCCCAGAAGTAGGCGGTGGGCTGGATTTGGCCTGTGAGCTATAATTTGCCAACCCTACTGTAGGGAGCAGGAGGTGGAAGCCTCATGGCATCGTGGGTCCTTACATACGGGATGTGCTTACTTCTGCCAGACCCGTGCTTGCCCCTGGCATTCAGACCTGGGCCTCGGGGCCCAGGAGAGCCTCATTGTCCCCACTTATAAAATTGGAATGACGGTGACATTGATAGTAACAGCTTACCCTGTGTACTTCGGATACCTCATCCCATTTTGTTCTTACAGGAAGCTCGTGAGGTGGGCTCTATTGTTATCCCCATTCTACAGATGAGGAAACAGATTTAGAAAGAAGATGCCAAATAGCAAAGAAGCAGAGTCAGGATTTGGGCCTAGGTTATCTAACCTTACAGCCTATGTTCTTGATAACTAACCTCAGTTATCAGTGAGAATTTAGTTAGATGAAATAATGAATGTGACATTGCTTTTTAACTTGCAAAACTTCATACAAACTACCTTTACTATTGTAATGATAGAAGGGCAGATCCAAGGGCCGGCCCGGTGGCTCAGGCGGTTGGAGCTCCGTGCTCCTAACGCTGAAGGCTGCTGGTTCGAGTCCCACATGGGCCAGTGGGCTCTCAACCACAAGGTTGCCGGTTCAACTCCTCAACTCCCGCAAGGGATGGTGGGCAGCGCCCCCTGCAACTAACAACGGCAACTGGACCTGGAGCTGAACTGCGCCCTCCACAACTAAGATTGAAAGGACAACAACTTGACTTGGAAAAAGTCCTGGAAGTACACACTGTTCCCCAATAAAGTCCTGTTCCCCTTCCCTAATAATAAAAATCTTTAAAAAAGAAAAGAAAGGAAAAAAGAAGGGCAGATCCAAGAAAGTTGCTCCTCCCCTTTTATCACTGTCCCTTCTCTCCCGCCTTCACGGCTGACTGTTGTCTCAGAAATGACGCAAGGATAGAAGACGCTGAGGAATTGATACCAATGTGCTAGCATTTCCTTCTTGCCCTATTGGGAGGCTCGGTGGGACCATGTCAGGGTAATTCCCTTAATGTGTGGTGAGCATGAGGGGAAGAGGCTGAGCCCTGGGACTGCTCTCTCCTGCAGCGTCGCTGGTGTACCGCCTGCCCCAATCGTGGGTGGGGTCCAAGCTGCCCTGGAAAATTGTCCACGCAGCCCTGCACCTGATGGCCTTCATCCTGACCGTGCTGGGGCTGGTGGCCGTCTTTAAATATCACAACCATGCAAATATCGCCAACCTCTACTCCCTGCACAGCTGGCTGGGCATCACCACCGTCTTCCTCTTCGCCTGCCAGGTGGGTGCTCTCTACCCTCCCTTGGGTTCCCACTGCTGGATGGCAGCCACGGGCTCTGCTTGGGGCTTCACTTGCATAAGCATAAATATTCCCTCTGCTCCTCATTGCCTGGAGATGGCATTGCAGGGCACATCCTATAGAATGGGCAGTTTAAAGGGCTGTAAGAGACGGGTGGTTCCTGCTCTTCCCCCTCACACTGCCCACTGTCATCCAGAGTGCTCTGCGCTAACTTTGTCATAGCATGTGCCACGTTGACTCTAAGTCATCTTTTCCTCCTTCCCCACTCCCACCTTTCTGTGAACCAGAAGTAATTCTACACGTGGTTTCCGTATTCTGATGTCAGTGCTGTATAAGGGAGGAGTTTTATGAGCCAGGACTGGAGGGAAACAAACAAGGATGGCTGGGTTTGCAGGAGAGTGGGGTTGTAGTTAAGCATTTCATGAAACGTTATTGTTTGTGTAAGAGAAACAGACCACATTGAGGAAGCCCAGTGTGGTGCTGGGGCAATGCCTGGTGGGAGGTTTGAATTGGGGAAGGAGGACGAAGGTTCGCTGACAGGTAGCAGGCGTGACCTGGGACACCTTTGGTATGGTCAGGCACTTCCTCCCTGTGTCCACAGTGGTTCCTGGGCTTTGCCGTCTTCCTGCTGCCCTGGGCGTCCGTGTGGCTGCGCAGACTTCTTAAACCCATCCATGTCTTCTTTGGAGCCTCCATCCTGTCTCTGGCCATTGCATCTGTCATTTCCGGCATTAATGAGAAGCTTTTCTTCAGTTTGTGAGTAGTATGGGGTCCCAACTCTAAGGTAGAGGGGATAGAAGAGGGTCTTCAAAAGATGCGCCCTCTGATCAGAGAACCCAGCCAAGGGAGGGGGCTGCTGGGGTTGGCTCGTTCCCGACCTGGAAGGAAACGGTTTTTCTTTAGGTTGAGATTGGTAATCGGTCAGCAGGTGTTTATCCAGCATCAAATGGACTGAGCACCTACTGTTTGTCAGAAACTTCTGAGCACCTCAGTCGAATCTGCTGATTGCCCCACAACTTCGATACTGTTGTCATTGCCACTTACAAATGGGTTCCGAGGCATAGAGTTCCCTCATAGATAATAAGAATTTTGCAGATGTTCGTTGTGGCAGGAACTTAGAAAGTACGTCAGCCGTCTGAGTCACAGCTGGGCCTGGGGAGCTTTCTCACCCAGGACCCAGTGGCACTGATTTCTCCCACTGGGCAGAAACGGGTAGGAAAGTCTCTCAAGGGCCCTTGTTTCATCATGTCCAGGAAAAATGCCACCAAGCCGTACTCCAGCCTGCCCGGTGAGGCGGTCTTTGCCAACAGCACAGGGATGCTGGTGGTGGTCTTCGCGCTGCTCGTGCTCTACATCCTTCAGGCTTCGTCCTGGAAACGTCCAGAGGCAGGGGTCGTGACTGAAAGACAGGTACGGGGTCCTGGTCTCCCGTGCCAGGTTGGGGTAGGGCAGGGTCGAGAGGAGGGTCACCCAGGAAAGGCCTGGGCCTTACCGGGAAGACCAACCCAGTACCACGGTGGGAAACCAAGTAGCTGGAAGGTGGGGTAGGTTAGCTGTTGGGGAGCGCCATGTCAGGCCAGCACATCCCAGCCATCGTAGCAGATGGCTGCTGAGGCTCAGAGATTCCTGGAGGCCTGTCCGCTGGGAGAGGGCAGGGTTATTCCCTTCCCCAAATTCCTGTGTTTTCACGAGGGGAAGCGTGGCCTTACTTTCCCCAAGAAATGACCTGAGCGTGATGAGTGGTGTCATTTCTACTTCTCCAGCTTTGGGGCTGGTCTAGTGGGATGGGAGCCTATCTAGAAGGCGCTTCGTGACAAGTTGAGTGCATGGGCAGGTTTCGCCTGTTCTTGGCCAGTGCCAAGATGGGGTGGGACGAGGTGTGCATCAGGCTGAGGGACTTGGAGGCTTCCCTGAAAGGTGTGGTGGCTTGAGCGGAGACTGCTCTGCAGCTTGGGGGGGTCTACGTGAACAGCTCAGACCTGGTGACTCCTGGAGGTCAGGGGCTGTTCGATATTATGTCATTAACCCCTGTGTGTCTGCCTGTCTTTCTAGCCCCTGATGCATGAAAGGGAGTGAAGCGGGAAGGGGCTCCCAGGAGCAGTCGGTGGCGCGGTCTGGACTCCCCAGCTCTCATCTACCTGGGGCTCCCCTCTGGTTTTGGCAACAGACTTGCTTTGGGCTCTGGCCCCAAACCTCTCCTTCACTCCGTATTGGGCCTGCTCTCTCCACCAACTTGCTGCCCACCGCTTTTCTTGGTAACTTTGACTTCTGCACCCCTTCTTGGCATCGACTTCTGAGGTCCCCATTTATACAGGCCCTCCTTGCCCTGACTGCTCACACCGCTCCTGCTGTCTATCTGAAGTCAAGCTGATTTCCCCTTTAGACCCCTCAGGATGTGGTAGGAAATCCGACAGCTCAGATGAGCCGGGACTCAAGTGCAATCTGTAATGTGGGAAGTGAGGGAGTGGTATCCGTCAGCTTTTCCCACGAAGTTGTGCGTTTCATTTAGGGGCTCGCCATGGGCAGGCTTCTTCTGCTGTGACCTCCATCCTGCCCACCTGGACGTGAGGCTGGGCAGGACCCTTGTGAGGTGATGGAAGGAGACACGAGAATGGTTGCAGGGCAGCTTCTGCAGAGGAACAACTGAGGCCCTGACTGCTGTCTGCTGTTGTTTCATGTCACTGCTCTCAGTGTCTGCATCCATTGTGACCGTGTGGCTCTACCTCTTCCAGCTGCTGCTCCAGCTGGTGCCTTGATCGCAGCCTGTCCCTGTGACTTACGTGCCTGTCACTGTTGGGCAGCCCTATGAACTCTGGTAATGCACTCGCTCAAGTACAGACAACCTGTCCCCAGCTGTCCCAACAGGGATGAGTAGCAGGGGTGCCTCAGACTTCCTCTCCCGCGCCAGCTTGGGGCTGCCCTGCCTTTCCCCAGGCAGGTGCAGTCAAATCGCTCTCTTGGCAGGGCCCTTGCCCCGCTGATTTTCACTCTCCGACCCCCCCACAACACATGCCAGAGTTGTGGTGCATTGTGCCAGCAGAGCCTGGGAGCCACAGCCACTTTCAAGGGAGTTCGGGCTGAGCACCAGTGCCTCACCGCCCCGTGTCGTGTGTCGTGTCAGAGTGAGAGTTGTCGCTCTTCTCGGGGGAGAACCCGGTGGGGGGGGGGGGAGTCTGGCTCCTCTCCTACCTGTTGGTATTGACTATTGACGCTGTGGCTTTTCCTGCCCCCTCCAGACGAACCCTGCTGGGTCCCGATGCCACACTGCTGTGCTTAGATGCCAAGCAGCGTGACGCTTGGGCTTCAGAGTGCGCTCACTCCCTGGCCAGTGGCAGTGAGGCCGATTGGCCACCCCAGCCCCACATGGCCAGATGCCAGCTTAGACGGAACCTCCCTAAGTGGCTGAAGCCTGCAAAGCCACTGGGATGACTGCCAGGCACCTTGGTCACATGACCAGTCCCCTCCTTCCATATGCGTAGGCATTTCACCTGTTTATGAAGACTGATTTTCATTAAACATATTTTTAAGAATCAAATCCTTCTCTGCTGAAATGTCATTGTTGTTAAATGAGCTCTGGGAAACTTGTAAAAGCCTCAGGACAGTTCTGACTCTGAGACCCGGGGAGTGGCAAACTAGCAACTAGAAGGCACCAAAAATCCACGATTGTCTTCCTGGAGTCGCATGGGGCTCCTGATGTACATGGATGTCCTTAATAGTGAACGGCTTTTGAGCCCTTGGTTGCCTCATGAGGAAGGAAATGTTTCCCATTTTATAGTCCAGAACACAAACGGATGAGTGACTTGCCCGAGGTTACCCAGCCAGGAAATGGCCAAGCTGGCATTCACAGGCCAGATGTCTGATGCCAGATTCTCCTCCCAGCTGCTGGGTGTGTACGTCTGCGCACAGATAACTGCGCCTTGTGGTGGGGACGCTGGGCAGAGAAGCCCAGGGACTGAGGGAGCCTGCAGCCAGGTTTGGGCAAAGTGAGTGCCGGGGGCCCCCCTCCCAGTGTGCCAAGCTGCAGAGATGCCGCCGTGCAGTGGAAAGAATGACCTGGAAGGAGCTGGATGCAGACATCAGTGATAACAGGAACTCCCAGTGAGGGACCCCCTCACCATCAGCTCATTGGAATCCTTTCCCACATCCCTACAAGGCAGGCACCATTCTGATTTTACAGATTCCGAGAGGCTAAACAATAGGCCAGAGTTTATGGAGCTGCTGTGAAGCAGAACCAGGATCCCGTCGTGCCTGTGTGAGTCCATGCCCACGCCTCCAGCCGCTCCCCCACACCGAGCACGGGCCAGGGGTGCGCTGCCCCGGCCACTGCACCACACTCGGCAGTGCTGTCAGTCATCGCTCTAGAGCAGGCCGGGGGCTGGCTTGGGTGGTTTCTGTTCCACCACTGAGCCTTACAACGTGATGATTTCTTTTCCTCCTGGTGTCCCATTTGCCCATTTGATACCTGAAGAATCGGTGGGTTCTATTAGTTTAGTGCTGAGAAAAGCACACCCCTTTAGTGCTGAGAAAAGCACACCCCTCAGGTGTGGTATGTGTATTAGGAAGACAGGAATGGGGATCCCAGTGGAGCCAGCCCAGCCGCGCAGACCCGGTCTTTGCAGCTCAGGTGGTAGGAGATGGGGCATGATCCTCTCCACCAGGGGCTGAGGTCTCCGTCCCTGGGGCAGCAGTGGGGCCACTGCTCACAAGCCTGGAAAAAGGTCCCTCAGAAGAAATAGGAGCTCTGTTGCCTCAGCGTGGTTTATTAGCTTGCTTTTCCACTCTGGCTCAGGTTCAGCTACAGAGAAGCCTTTCACACGGCGTCTTAAAACCAAATTAGCATTGACTGTTAAAGGCTCTCCTGCCTCTGCTAAAGCCTAGAGTTGGCTGGGGGCAGACTGGGGTGACCCCGGGACCCCACCCTGCCTGAGGAGGGATAGGGCAGTGAAGAGGCATGTGACCCACTTGGCCTGCAGTCTACAGTGGAATAGTTCTGGAGGCTGGTAGGGGATTCCCTGCCAAACTCAGGACAGCCCTGAGGGGTGAGGGGGGAGGCAGGGTGACAGCTGGAAGATAGAAGTGACAATGGCCACCTCGGCACAGCAGTGAGAGGCACTGAGGTCCAGGGAGGCATTCACACACCCTGGCTCTGCAAGACCTCCAGGATGGCTCGGAGAATGGCTGCGGCCGCCACTGCCCCGGGGTCTGGCTGATCCAGCCGTGCAGAACTGATATAACTGGCTCTTCCTGCTCCAGCTTCCATGTTCTTGGTGGCCTGGGCTGCGGCTTCTGCACTCTGAGGGGTTGGGGTAGGAGGTTGAAGGACGAGCCACCAGGCCTCCTTCCTGCCATGGAGCCTGGACCCTTCTGTCCCAGCTCTGCCAGCACCCTCTGTACTGTCGCCAGGTAGAGAGGTCACCTCCCACCTGCCTCTTAGCAGGGCAGGGGGCCACCATTTCTGAGGACTGTTGTGTCCCAGAGACCATGCTGGGGCTCTACACATCTCGTTAGCCTCACAGCACCCTCCGACACAGGTACTCAATTCTCTCTCGTTTTTTTCTTTCCCTTTCTTCCGCCTCCCCCCACTCACCCACACACACACTCTGGTTCAAGCTGTTGTTCTCAGTCTGGTTGTGTAGGACACAGCTCCCTGGCCCATGCTGGTGTTATGAATCTTGCGCTACCCACAGCTGAGGCGGTAGGTCGCCAGTCGTCGGTTGGCCACTCAAAGCAGCTTACGGCAGCTCACGCCGGCTGCTGGCCACTTATTCTGGCTGCCGGCCACTCACGCTGGCCACCAGCCGTTCCTGGTAGCCCACGGCAGCACACAGCAGCCCACACTGACCTCCTCTGGCTGCTCACGGCAGCCCAGCTCCAGGGAGAGCCATTGTTCACAACCTTAGCTGTAGAGGGCGCAGCTCACTGGCCCATGTGGGAATCGAACTGGCAACTTGGGCGTTAGGAGAACGGTGCTCCAACCACCTGAGCCACCAGGCTGGCCCCCATCTCCATTTTTAGGAGAGGAAACTGAGGCATAGGAAGGTCATTAATTTGCTCCGAGTCCATCTCCCTGTATGGCTAGGCCCAGCCTTGCTCACCTTGACTGCTTTGGTCAGGATTTGGAACAGATCAGCGCCTGGGCTCTTCCAGGCTTGGAGCTCCTGCCCTGCTGCCCACAGAGAATCCAGCTGGACAAGGTGAGAAAGAGGGGGCTGAGGACAGGCCCTGCCACTGAGGGTGGCCTTCAGGGCTTCTGTAATCAAAGGGGGAAGGGCGAGGCTGGGTACACACCATAGTCCTGTCCCCTGGGGCAGCCTTTCCATACCTGGCGGAAAAGAGAGCAAATGAGGCTCACTAGGGAATCACTTTGGGAGTGGGGACAGGGCCTGGCTGGGAGCAGGTGACATCAAACAGCTCCCTGAGCCCAGCCCTGATCTAAGGCTCAGGGCTCTGACTCACTTCTGCATGGCCCCCAGGCCGGCTTCCATGGCAGCAGACCAGGCTGGGAGGTCGGTGCTGGCCTTGAGCGGCTGGGCTGCAGCAGTCAGGAACAGGCCATACAGCTGGGGAGGGTCAGAATGCTGAGCGCTCGGCCGGCCTGGGCCTCAGCCAGCCTGGCACCCCGCCATGTCATCTGTCCGCCCCGGGGGCTGCCGGCACTCACTGCCCCAGATGAGCCTCCCATCTTCTCCAGGAGCAGGAGGGACAGTTTGGAGAGTAGCTGGGCAGGGCTGGCAGGGGGTGGGCCTTCCTTCAGCCATTCCTGGATCGCTGCAGGCAGAGAGGTGGCGAGGAATTCAGAGACCCTCCCTCCCATCTGCCTGAACCCCAACAAGTACCCAGGCCCCACTGCCAGGCAGCAGGAACGGGCCCTGGAAGAGGCTGAGGGAACCCACACAAAAAGAGTACGACTCCCTTTCTATATCCAGCGTGCAGTCTGGAGGGGTGGGAAACGGTGACTGATAGGGAACTCGGCTGTCACCCAGCAGGTGAGGCCTGCCTGGACACCGTCCCCTGACATTCCATAGCTCACTGTCCTATTTCATTTCTTCAGTTTTCTCCTCAGCCCTTTGCACTACCATCCTCTATCTTTTACTGATGGTTATTGTTTGTCTCCCACCAGAACACAAGCCATGAGGGCAGTGATTTTGATCTATTTGCTCACTACGGTATCCACAGGGTCGGGAGCAGAGCCTGGCCTGTGGTAGGGACTAGACACATTTTTCTTGACCGAACAATGCTGGACAATGAAGAACTGTTCACTAACCCAGGTTAGCCAAGAAACTTAAGAACAATAGAATGAATTTGCCTTGAGTCTAAAGTTATTATTCACTGCAAAATGTTGCATTTGGTTCTTTGATAATTACCGTCCCACACTTGTAATGTTAGAGGCCCTTGTCTCTCCGAAAACAGGTGGGAGGATGCTAGGTTTGTGAATGGCCGTGCTTGGCAAAATAAAAGTTGGCAACCCACTCCAAATGTTTTTGAAATTGTCCTGGTTCATGAAACGCCAAACTCTCAGAACCAAGTGCCACCAGTCCCTTCCTGACCCCAGCGGGGCCCCGGCACCAACCTCTGGCAGCGCGGCTGTGGGTGGTACCGCAGTCCCCGTCACCGGCAGCGCGGTCCAGGGCGTTCAGATGTTCCTCCAGGCCCAGGAGGCTGGTGCACACCCGTTCCAGCACAAGTACCATCTGCTTTGAGCCTAAGCCTGGAGAGGGAGGATGGCGGGGAAGAGGCCTGCCTGACCCTTCTCACAGCCGAACTCGATGGTATGGATGGTATGGGTGCCCGCACACCCTACATCCCTCAGGGCTCAGGCCAGTGCCCTGGGCCACCTGCCCCAACAGCAGGGCTTGGTACCTCCTGCAGCAGTGGAATCAGGGGCGTCCAGGGGCTCGGCAGGGGCTGCCCGGCTCCGCTTCCGCCCAGTCACAGAGACCTTGGGCATGTTAGGCCAGGCCGATGCCATGGTTTCAGCATCTAGTGACAGCAGGAAGACTCGCTTAAACACAGGTTGGCCAGTCAGGCATTAAGTGGGGCCTGGATTTCCCCACATGGTGGCTAGCCACCTCCACCTCAAAAAGCAAGTGCTGAGAACCTACTGTTTACACGGGAAAGTGGGGGTTTCCCTAGGGATGTTCCTAATACCAACACCCCCACAGTCATGTGAGAGCTGGAGAAGGCCAGAGAAGTCAGCAAGAGCCTCTCCACGGGGCCTGAATGTCATGGTGGGCCCTGATGAGGTCTCTCCAAGTCCCCCTGGGTCCTGGCTTCAGTGACCCCAGGTTCCAGTCTCACCTATTAGTTTCAGGAGGGGCTCATCCACCAGCAGAAGGGTGAGCGAAAGGCCAGGCATCTCTAGGGCTGACATGAAGGTACCCACGAGGGCACGGGCAATCTTCACCCCGCGGTGCTCTGCAACAGCAAAGCATGGACGTCCACGATGGAAGGGGGGAAGGGCGATATTCCACCCCCCCCACACACACACACACTGGAGCATCAGAGAAAGAAACAGAGTAAGAGAAAAACAAGGACCGTGGAAGCTGGGGCCCCGAGGTCAGACCTGCTCAGGGCATTCCTCCATAATGCCCTAAATTATCACGTTCCCCGGAGATGTCCCTTCTGTAGGGGCAGATGGGTAATCATAGGTCTCATTTTCCGAACTCTTACAGGTGCTAGGCACTATAATAAGTGCGCTACATATGCGTAATCTAATTTAATCCTCACAATCACCCTATGAGGCAGGTACTATTATTGTTACCCCGTCTGCAGACAAAGAACAGGCTCAAGGCTCGCAGCAATTAGGTGGCAGAGTGACGATCTAACTCGGGCTTGTCTCACTGCACAGCCCAAGCTCTTAGCCATCACAAGACCCTATGTCAGCTGCTTTTCTTATGTCCAGTTTCAGAGGGCGGGAGGTTAAGAAGCTTCGGGGGTGGGGAGATCCCCTCCCAGGGTGGGGCTCACCCAAAGAGCGGACAGCAGCGTCGGCGATGATGCCCAGTTCCAGGAATGACAGGCCACCCAGGTTGTTGACCAGTAACGCCACCGAGGAGCCTGTGGGCAGCCATGATCCCCGCTGAGACTCTCTGGGCTCCCCTACCCAGGAGGGAGGAAGGGCTGGGAGACAGAAGGCAGGATAGCCTCTCACCAGCCTGCACAGGCACATGCGACACATTGGAGGGGTTGGTCATGTGGTCGAGCATGAGTGTCACAATCTCGTCGGCGGTTGCCATCTGCCAGAGGGAGCCAGGAATGAGCTATGTCCCAGGCCTCGGCCACTCACCCACTCATCCACCTACCCACCCACTCACCCATTCACTCATCCATCCGTCCATCCGTCCGTCCATCCACCCTGGGCCAGGGAGTCCACCTACCTTTATCCGGCGCACACCAGCTTCCCCGTGGATCCCTGTGGACAGATGCAGTCATTGCTGACTCACTCAGGCCTGGAGATTCGCTCATCGCTTTTTTTTTAATTAAAGATTTACTAAGTGCTCAGCACTTGGCTAGGTGCTGTGTACATGGGAAGTGGGGGTGCAAATGGGCAGAATAATAAAAAATGCACAGTCTCTGCTCTCCAGGAGCTATGGCTTGGTGGTGGAGATAGCCAAGAACTTAACTTTTAACTAGTTAAGTAGCTTTAACTAGAGGCAGTCACGGTGAGGCCACGTGACGCTTCTGCCCATCACTTCGGAAGCATAAGGGAGGGAGAGGGAAAGCTTTGCAGCTAGGGTGGCCTTGGAATGGCCCTTGAAAGCAGGGCTGCATTTTGACAGAGGATCTGAGAATGGTGTGAGCAAAGGCAGGGAGGTAGGCAGTGTATGGAGCCTCATGTGGCTGCAGTCTGGGCTGTAGATGGCAAAGCAGGTAGAAATCAAGCAGGTTGGGCCAGAAGAGCCTCAAGTGGCCATTCAAAAATACCAAGACCATGTAGGTGACAGCTCCAGGTCAGCTGAGAGGACCAGGTGGATGGCTCTCAGGGTGTAAGACATGGCAGAACCCAGGGAGCAGGCATTGGCTGGGACAAGGGTGGCCACAAGCTTACCCAGGCCGAGCTCTACCTCATCAGCTGCAAGTTCAAAGGTGGGTCTGGAACCAGGGACACTGCAAGAGGACAGGCTCACTCCCAGGGTTCCTATGAAAAGCGAAGTAGGAAGGGGATGACTGCTCTGCTCTTGGCACCCGTCAGGGTACCAGGCACTGGGCAGGGCAGCAACTGGCAGCCTTGCCCACAGGCAGCCTCTTCACTGAGACAGGCTGCCAGACTCTTCATCTCAGATGACAGAGAAACCCAGCTCCGGGACCCCAGAAGCTGTCCCAGGGAGACCTTCCCTGAGCTCCGGGGGAATAACCTGGGAGCCCTCCTATGCGGCGGCTGGGAACCTGCTCCTAGTCCCAAGGTAAGCTTCCACCTCCTCCCTCCCCCTTCCCAATCCCTGGGCTGGCACTCACCCATGGCCTTGGCGACCACGCTCACCCGCTCTGTGATCTCCTCCAGCCCCACACCTGCCTCAGCCAGGGCACCTGCCACCTGCACCCGCACAGAGGTAAGGAGGAAGGAGTCAGGGTAGCACGTGGGTGCAGAAGACAGGCTGGGGCTGTTTCTAGTTGGGCAGGGGGGCTGAGTACTGCCACATCAACCGGGCCCACTGTGTTTCGGGCAGACGAGTGTACCCCCACGTTCACAGTGCACCTATCAGCAATCTTCAAGAATCCCAGTCTGTTGGAGCCAGAGGGACTTTACAGATGGAGAAATGGGCCCAAAGAGGGGAGAGAACTTCTCCAATGTGACACAGCCAGTTGGTGGTGTTTCCTGATTCCTAGTCTAGGGTTCTTTCTCCAGGGCATATATTCTGTGGCTCACTTCACCCACCCACCCCCTCCCCCACCTACCCATCTACGCACCGATCCATATATCCATCCACCGGTCCACCCACCCACCCAAGCCTCTAGTATGTGCTGAAACTAAAAAGAAGAAAAGGTGACTAAGTCACAGTACTTTCTTGAAGGAACTCAGTCTGGGGAGGGACTGGGGGAGCAGACACACACCCACCGAACATTTAATGCGAGGTGGTCAATGCAGTGGCAGAGTGCATGACAGGGGGTGCCCGGCGCTCTGAGGGGCTCCTAACCCACTCGGTGCAGCGGGCGGGAAACCTCCCAGACGGGGGGACTCGGAGCTGGCACTGGGCTGGAATAGTTGGAGTTAGCCAGGCCAAAGCGGGCTGGATGGGGAAAGGACTTTCGAGGCTGTAGACACAGCATCAGAAAAGGCCAGACATGGACTGCAGCCCCGTGGTACAGGGACCTGGTGTTGAAGGAGCGGAAGAGGATGGTAGGGATGATGGCAGATGACATTGGAACGTCAGGGAGGAGGGGCAAGAGCGTGGTGGGTGCCTGACCAAGGAGCCTGGGCTTTCAGCAGGTGAGCCGCCTGGTCAAACACCTCTGGGGTAGTGTGGAAACAGATCGGACAGGTAGGCAGGATGCAGGCAGAGAAGCCTATTGCGGACGTGGCTGGGTGTGGGGAATGGAAAGGGAAGGGCCTTGGAGAATGCCTCCATGCTGGACTTAGGGAGTGGAGGGGATACGGGGCCTTCCTGGATCAGGGAGCGCTGGGGAAGGAGTGGCTGCCTGTGGGGTGGAGTAGCTGGAAATGTCCAGGTATCGGGTGCTGCAGGAGACAGCAGGCTGGGAGGGGCTGGCCAGCCCACGTCCGGGGGAGGGCCTCACCTTGTGTATGAGCACGGTGCCACAGAGCCCCCGCCTGCCTGCCTTCTTCAGGACGGTGAAGGCACTGTCATCCCCAATGACCACCATCTCCACAGGGATGCCCTCCGCCCGGGCCTGCTCCCGGGCCAGGCCGAAGTTGAGCCGATCCCCAGTGTAGTTCTTTACGATGAGGAGGGTCCCTACTGCAAGGGTAGCCAGCAGGGCCCCATCAGTGCTTGCCCTCACCTTTCCCCAGCCTGCCCTCCTGGCAGCAGCCCCTCCCGCATGCCAGGCTTACCTGTGCCTGCCTGAGCCACTGTCCTGATGGCTGCCAGGATGCTGCCCACTGGCGGGGAGGTGAACACAGCTCCCGCGATGACCCCCGTCAGCATCCCCTTCCCTATGAAACCTGGAGATGGGAGCGGAGGGGAAAGGATGCCGGCTGGGCCTGGGCCTGCTGTCTGGGCCTTCTGCCCATACTCCTGGGCTTCAAGTGTGGTGGGCCCTACTGTGCACTGGATGGCAGAAGAGCACCTGGGTTGCTCTCCACAGATCTTCACTCAGGAGTTATCTCCTTGGAGAGGCCTTCCTGGACCCCCTCAGCTGAGGTTGTCACCCACCCCAGCCCCATGGCTCGCTGTTCCTTTCCCTGCTCTTGTCTTCACAACCACACTTACACACTCTGGAATGATCTCTTTCACTTATGTGCGTACCTGGTTACTGTCTGTCTCCCCAGAGGAGAACAGAGGCCCCATGAGGGCAGGCACCTTATCTGTCTAGTTCACTGTTGCATCCTTAGTGCCCAGAACAGTCCAGGCACACAGTGGGTGCTCATTAATGTCGCTGAAAGGATGGATGGATTTGCCCAAGAGAGACAGGAAAGGTACGGAGCATACAAAGCCTGGTCCCTGCCCCCAGGAGCTCTCCAGACCTCACATGCCTGGCACTGAAATAATCCAGGACTGTCCGTGTTGGATGTGAACACGCAGGGTGTGAATTCAGAGAAGGGATGTTGCTCTGGGCCGGAAGAGTCAGGGAGGCTTCATGGAGGAGGGGATGGGTCAGCTGGGCCGGGAAGGCAGGAGGACTCACAGAAGCACTGACTCACAGAGCTGGAAGGGCCGAGAAATCATCTGGCCCAACCTACTTTTGTAAGATATGGAGACTGAAGCCCAGAGGGAGGCCATGACTGGCCCCAAATCACAGTCCGAGGAAGCAGGAGAGCAGGAACCAGGACCCGGTTCTGGGCTGGGCTCGGGGCTGTGCTCTGTCCTGACCCTCCGAGCAGCACTGACGACCTCCCCGGGGCCCCCATCCACTCTGCCCAGCACCTGCCCCCACCTCTGGCTCAGGTCCTCACCTGCGTGGGCAGGCTCGTGGCCGGAGCCCCCACCCGACAGCAGTGCCACTCGGCCCTTGAGGCTGTCCAGGTCAGAACGGAGGGCCACCCGGTGGCCCTGCAGGAGCTGCAGGTTGGGGTTGCAGGCCACCAGGCCAGCAAGGGCATCATCAGCACAGCTTGTCACCGAGTTGACCAGCTTCTTGGAGGTCTGTGGGAGAGGAACGAGGACGCGGTTCTGGGTGCGATCTGCCCCCCACCCCGCCCGGCCACACTGCTATGGCCAAGATCCCTCTTCCACGCCCACTCAGGAACTCCAGGGACACACAGAATTGGGTGTCATTTTATCAGGTGAATATTTCTGGGAGTTCTTAATTTGTCACTTTTTATGCTTTGCCTAATTATTTACATTAAGTATTTTGAACTATGGCTTAAATTTATTCTGAAGAATGGTTTCAATACAAAGAACATGTGGGAACTGGAGTCCTGAGTATAAAACAATATAAAATTGTGGCCCAACAGCCTTCTTCTGTCAAAGGAGGAGACACCCAGGGTGAGGCTCCTGTGCCAGGGGAAGAGGTCACACAGGCCCCTCTCCTGTTTGCTGTTCCAACTGGGCCGTTGATGAGGGCAAACAACACTTCCCGAGCCCCTTAGTGCCAGGCCCAGTGCCAGGCACTGTGAGTAAGGAGAACAGAACGCTGGTCCTACCCGATGGAAACAGAGACCGTTTCCAACTGCTGCGGGAAGTGCTACACAAGAGGAATGTACACGCACCACGGGGGCACAGGGAGCGGACCTCAGCCTCCCTAGCGGACTCCGGCAGCTTCTGAAGGGTGAGGAGGAGTTAGGTAGGTAGAAGGGAGTGAGGGGCACCCGGCACCCGGGCAGGGAAAAGGGAGGATGTTCCAGGCAGAGGGAGAATATATGCCAAGATCTGGAGGTGTGAAATAATACGGTGGCCAGGCCAGGAAGCAAGTTAGAATGACCCGAGCTACCAATGACCGCCAGGGAGAGGTGGGCAGGGCCTCAGAAGCAGATGAAGGAAGTTGGGCACCCAGAGCTTCAGGCGGGAGGGTCATGGGCAGGCAGAAGTGGATGGCATCGGGGCTAGAGCTGTTAAGGGTTTGGGTTTTGCATGCATGGGCTCCTGGACTCAAATCCCTCATCTGCCTCCAGCAGCTGTGAGAACTCAGTGAAGACACCTCACTGTTTGGAGCTTCAAGTCCCTCTGCTAAATGGGGATTAATACAGTATATGCCTGTTATACAGTAAAATGGAATAAAAAGGAGCTACTCCCTTTCTCACACAGGCTCTAAAAAGCTAGAGCTACCTGCAGACCGGGTGCAGCTTGTGCTTTTGTCCCAAAGAGAGACAGACTGGGGCCCGGCTCGCAGTGCCACCTGGTGGCCAGCGGGGGCCAGCCTGCAGCTGAGGCAGGTCCTGCCAAGGTGCACCTCCTGGAGGCTCCTCCCTCAAGACTGTGGGCAGCGGCTTCCTTTGTGCAAACTTTGGCCTTTCCTGCTTCAGGACAAGGACAGCAGCCCAGGTCAGTAGGGAGAGAGCAGAAGAGTAAGACTGGCTCCATTCCGGAGCAGTGACTGAGAGCCAGGTGGGTTCTAAGCGCTTTTGAGCAGGTCTCATTTAATCTTCCCACAAACCCTATGGAGAAAAGATTAGCTTGGTGACGAAACTGAGGCACAATTAAATGTCTTTGCCTAAGGTCACACATCCAGCAAGTGTCCAGGTCTGCCTGGCTCCAAAGCTGGTTCCATTTTGGCCTTATCATGCTACTTTCCCCAGGGGCTGAAGGGAGGCTGAGTGGCAGAGGTCTTGCCCTTTGGAAGGAACCGGCTAGTAGCTCCCTGAGCCTGCCAGGGACTGGAATATACAATGAAGCTGTGAATTGCTCTCAAGTCCAAGCCCAGCCTCCAGTGCTACCACCCTCCAAGAAGGTACCCCTCGCCATCCCTGACAGCCTGTCCTGCCTGGGATTTGCAACCATTCCAGAGCTAGAGAAGGGCTTGGGACCAGTACCATCCCTGGTTTCCAGTGGCCTGACAGGACAGAAAAGGAAATGAAGTTGATTAGGTGCTGTGCAAGGCCCCAGGACTCTGGTCTGATAAACACCTCATAGCCACTTGAAGACAGGCCTTAATCTGCTTCACACTGCAGATAAGGAAAAAGAGGCTCAGAGAGGTCAAGTCTTCAATAAAGGTCACACAGCTGGCAGGCTGAAATGTGAACCTAGGTCTGTCCAAGGTCTGCTTTGGTTCACATCAGTTTCTAGAGTGGGAGGGGAGCAATGTCAGCAATGCCGAGCTTCCCGTACTGTAGATCCTACCCCTGGGACCAGCCCACACAAGCTCAGGCTCAGGAATAGGCACCAGATCCTTCATGACTCCTTCTGTGACTGGTACAGTGTCTACTACAGAGTAGGTAACTGTTAATGTTCTGATCTAAAGATATGACCCAGACTGGGGGCAGAAGGGCCGCGCAGAGACTCAGAGGCTGCAGCCCCAGGCCTGGCTGGGACCAGCTGGGAAATGGAGGGAAGCAGGGATCAGGCCCTGAGAGGGACCTTCTCTCCTAACCTCTCTGAATCTCAGGAGGAAGCAGCATTTCTTGGTCACAGCGTAAGGAACTCCAGGGTGCCCAGGGCTGCTCTCCCCCCCCACACACCCACTGCTCCAAGCCCACAGTGTCCTTCCCCTGCCTTGGCCCTCATGAGACTCACCATGGTGCAGAGACTCTGAAGCAAGCTGAGTTCACACCGTTGCACGGAGCCGTTGGAGGACGGGCAATCCTGTGGGCGCTACCTGGTTCTGAGCACAGTGAGGGCAGCAGCACCTGCAGGAGGGTAAAGAATATGGGCTACTGGAAGCACTCAAAGCCTACTGGTACAATCACGCTTCCAGGGCCCTAGTCATTAGGGAGCTCCCCAGACTTTGATCCAAGTCTAAACTCCAGAACGTGTGCCGGGGATGGAGAGGAGAGTGGGGCTGACCAAGGTTCACACCTGCACTTGGCTGCCAGAAGACAGATCTATCCACGTTGGGAACAGGGCTGCCTTTAAGCCCTGGCAGCACCTACCTCACCTCCAAGGGGTGAAGTGACCCCCAGAGGAACTTCGTCTCTTCCATGGGCTCATATGCAATGAGTAAGTTTACAAACATCTTCACACACTTGCCCTTGTTGGTGTTGGTACTAAGCCAGGAGGGAGGCAACCGCGTTAGTGACCAAATTTTACTTCTAAGAAACTGACTCAGGGAGCTCTAGAGACTTGTCCAAGGTCATACTAGTAAGAGTCAGTACTGAAATCTTAAATCCATGTCTAGTCTTTCTACAAAGCCTGTGTTCTTTCTACTGATCATTCAGTGCCTGTAAAATCAGGCAGAGTCCCTGGCGTGGGAAACCACACAGGTAAACCACAAGGACGTTTTAGCTCCTCTCAGTTCGGTCTGGTTCAACGGTGTCTTGGGGTCATTTAGGGTCTTGGGCTCACTGTACGTGTCTGCGATAGAAGTCACAGCTGCTCTGCACCTAGCTCTGCCTCTGACTTGCTGGGGGATCTTAGGTAAACCAACTCCCCTGAGCCTCAGCTTCCTCATGGGTAAAATGAGGGTTGCACCTTCTGTGCCATGCTACACGTGCGCCTACTTGCAGAGCCTGTCTGCTGTGGCTAAGAGACTGCTTTCCTGGGTCATTAAGGTTTTCTCACCAGGGAAATTCTGGGTTGTGTTTGAGATCGGAGTTCGTACAGCAATAGAGGCACTAATAACGCTGGGCAAGTGGCCTGGTGGGCCCTTCAAAGTCTGAAGAATAAAACACAGTTCAAAGAGGAGAGGTGACCTTCCCCCGCAGGGGAGGTGGGGTGATAGGCCATTCTAGGGTCAGGTGAGGGTACCCGCTGGGTTTGGAGGAACTGGGAGGGCTACGCGGAAGAAGGTAGGGGCCTTCGTTCTAGTCTGGGACGTGCACAAATTACTGTCAGCTTCCTTCCCTCTCTACGCCGCTGCAGTTCCTCCGGTCCCAAAAGAATGAAAAGGCCGGAGGGCTCTGGAGCAATGGAAGTGGGAGAGGAGCGGGCAAGGGGCGCGGGTCAGCTCCTAGGGTCGGGGAGGCGTCAGCGCAACTTCCCCACCCGCTCACGCCCGCATCAGGCACCTCCGTAGCAGCCGCCGTTTCACAACGATCCACAACAGGCGCCCTCATCCGGGTACTCCGGGCTGTAGCTGTAAGCGACGGGGCTGGGCCTTCGAGGCGGGGCCTCCTTTGGTTGGCTGCCGCGGGAGCCGTGAGTCCTCCAAGAGGCCAGGTGAGGCCGTCCCGTGATGCCCCGCGTCTCGGCCGCTCTGGGCTGCAACGTGTCTGCGGGGCGGAGGCAGCGGCAGTGGAGTTCGCCGCGAGGGTCGGGTCCCCTGTCTCTTCGCTGGTGTCCGTCTCTCTGTCGTTGCGGTCGAGTCCCGACGGGCCGCCTTAGGCCCTCGACATGTCGTACAACTACGTGGTAACGGCACAGAAGCCCACCGCCGTGAACGGCTGCGTGACCGGTGAGGCTGCCAGGGCCGGAGACCCCGGGGAAGGAGGGAGCTGGGGGGATCCGAGGCCTAGGGAGGCCCGCGGCCCCGGGGGCGGCCGGGCGGGCCCGGGCCCGGGGTATGGAAGGCGCTGGCGGCCGAGGAACCTCCGCTGTCCACGACTTCAAAGGAGATGTCTCCGCACGCGCCTTTTGGGGGGAGGAGGGGCTTAAAAAGCTGCGTTCGAGAGTCCCCTTTCGTTCCTCGGGAGGTCACTTTTCTTCGAGGACAAGGACGGGCCCAGTGGGGCGGAGAGCGAAGTGTGAGTTGATGGTGCGGTGTTGCTTGGGCCCGGAGATTGACCTCGTGTGGTCAGGGGATGGGGCGGCGGTGATGGCGACTTACGGGTTCGAATTTTCTTGTGGGAGAGCCTGGGGGGCGCAGGAGGTGGGGGGACGCGAGGCCTGCCCGCCTGCCCGCACGCACCCAAAGCAGGAGGAGAGTCCTCTTTGCCTGGGGCTGTTGTTTACATGAGGGAGCTGCAGGCAAAGAAGATATGGACGCCCCAACCCAGTGCTGAGTTGGCCTTGGATTGCCTTGGACATAGATGTCCAGAATCTGGAAATAATCATCTTGAACGATGTTTTCCGCAAAATAGGAAAACCTCAGACTTGTGTGTTTATGTAAATCTAATTGTGATGCCAAAACAAGTGTTTGGGGAGTTGGAGGTGGTGGGAGAATGTGGACCAGAGTATTGGTCGCCTACTGGGAGGGCAAGAGATGTGGCCAAAACAATGTTTTAATACAAAGCTCTGAGAATTTTCTTCATTTGACCTGGTCTGTTTGGTAATGATTTTGTGAAATTTTAGATTAGGACTGAGTAGAGGTGAACACTTTCTTTAGCATCCCTTACTTAGGAACTATCTGCCACTGCAATAGGAAAAAATTTGAGGGCACAGAGCCATGTGAAAGGCTTCACAGTCATTGTCAGTTGAAGGACTTATGCTGGTCTTAGGCCCAGTCCAGTTTTCTTCGTCTGATTGGAGAAGTAGCTTTTGTGAATGTATCAAGTGAGACTCTGAGGTGCTGGCTTGGTGAGAAGGGAGTGAATGGAGGGAGCCACAGAAATACATGAATTAAATGAGACTTCTGGAGGTAGTAGGTAGAAGCGATAGGGTTATTTGCATACTTCTATGGCTTCAAAAGTTAGAGGATCTGTTCTTTCAGGACACTTTACTTCAGCTGAAGACTTGAACCTGCTGATTGCCAAAAACACGAGATTAGAGATCTATGTGGTCACCGCTGAGGGGCTTCGGCCCGTTAAAGAGGTGGGCATGTACGGGAAGATCGCTGTCATGGAGCTTTTCAGGCCCAAGGTAAGTGGTCTAGGTTGGGCCCAGCCACAAAGACTCTTTGACGTTGTTTTACATCATTGATGAAGATGGGAGGAATGAGGCTTAGGAGAGAAACTACAGTTTTTGAATGGCGGACTTTATATTCTTAGAAGCGGGAGAGATTGACTAGGGAAAAGTTGATCAAGTTGACTTCCGTAGAAGAGAAAATTAAAGCAGTTTGAAATGTGGGTCACCCTACGGTGGGTCGTCATGGTGATGCAGAGCATTGGCTCCCCAGTAGGGCCGCCCTGGCTTCATTCCTTACTAATTCTAACTTTGGGTGTCACTTCACCTTTCAGAGCCTTATTTCCCTATCTGCAAAACGGGGATAACAGTATCCAATCCGTTGGATTAGTGTGAAGAGTAAATGGTTTAATGACACAGGGCCTAGCACAAGCATTCACTGTTATTATCACCATTATTGTAGTTCAAATGTTTCCATCCAACAACTAGCCACCACATTGCTTCCTTATATCTTAACTGAATCTGACAAGAAAGCAATGGGTTCAAAATTTTAATGATAACCTTTTGAACAAGATACATCTTGGGGTTCTGTGTTAATAGTAAGTAAGACTTTGTGGATCCATTTCAGCTCCCATTGTTTTCACATTTTTTCCCTTTTCAAATACTTGGAGAGGATTAGAGGATTCATTACATTCATCTTTTAGAATTTGAATGGAATGATTGAGGTTAGCTTGATTTGGAAACAGATGAAGACATTGTTTCATCTGAACAGATATAGAGCAGAGAGATGGAGAATCATGAAAATGAGGACTAGATGTTTACCAGCTTCAGTTCTGGCCTTTTGTACATAAGCCGTAGAGTGTGTGTGCACTTAGGTGTGTTATATGCTCACCGTAGATTTTCTCTTCAGAGAGGAAAAAAAAAGTTCTTAAGGAACTTGGCGTGCTTCAAGAATGAATCTTAAAGGCTGGACAGGTATTCCTGTTTTAAAAAGAACCTCTTTTGATAGCATAATGTTGGTTTCAGGGGGAGAGCAAGGACCTCCTGTTTATCCTGACAGCTAAATACAATGCCTGCATCCTGGAATACAAGCAGAGTGGCGAAAGCATTGACATCATCACGCGAGCCCATGGCAACGTCCAGGTGAGGTGGCTGCTTCAGGCTGATGAGAGTTTTCCAGGTAGGGCTGTCATGATTTGTTGAAGATATTTGAAGTGCTGGGGCAGCTCTCTGTGTGACCAGAGAAACAAGGGGAAATCACTAAGGGTTTTGAGCTTTTATGGAGAAAGGACTTCCCTAGTTTACTCAGAGTCCAAGGGACAGGGTAAATAATTTATTGCAGTTCAGTATTTTGCAAAAAGGAATACACTGACATTTGGGCTCCCTGACGTGTCAAGCAGATGGTGCTTTCCTGGGAGAGTGGTGCCCTGTGTCCTCTGTTACCCTGGGTGTTGAGGTTCTCCCCTAACCCCCGTTTTACTTCTCAGGACCGAATCGGCCGCCCCTCGGAAACCGGCATTATTGGCATCATTGACCCTGAGTGCCGTATGATTGGCCTGCGACTCTATGATGGGCTTTTCAAGGTTATTCCACTCGACCGGGACAATAAAGAGCTCAAGGCCTTTAACATCCGCCTGGAGGAGTTGCATGTCATTGACGTCAAGTTCCTGTATGGTTGCCAAGCACCTACTATATGTTTCGTCTACCAGGTACTACAGCGGGAGGACAGGGAGAAGCTGTGTGGTTTGGCGTAGTTGGAGTTCATTTTTGCTCATTGAAATGCCTGGATTTCATAGTAGGGTAGGCAGAAGTGTTTGATGAGTTTTGAAAGATTTTGAACGATGTGATTACTGTGGGTCAGATTTTGGTTGCGTCTTGAATGCGTTAGTACTTACTGTGAAGGCAGGAAGCTCTATGGGTCTCGTAGCAGCTTTTAATCCTGAGATTACAGTCTGGTTGTGGGCCTTGGAGATTTTATAGGGTGACCCAGTTTATTCTTTGTCTCTTACTGGCATGCTAGGGGATTATTAAATCTTAGCTGTAGAGAAATGATCTGGAAATTGCCTTTACAAGCAAAGAGAAAAATGTCTTGGTGATGCTTTATGTATGTCTTCTAAGAAGAGGCTGGCATTTTATTCACCACTCACTTTCTGGTGACTTGCTGGCTCTTGACTTCTATTTTAGTCTGTGCCTAAAACTTGAGCAGAGCTGATTGTAGGCAGCTGTTCTCTGGGCCAGATCTGTTAAGGGGGGTGCAGAACGCAGAGCACTAGACTAACATGCCTGTATCTTGGTAAAATCTGAGCCTTTGAACAAAGGGCCACACAGCATGAGGTCATTTCCCTAGCTTGTTGTTGAATAAATGACAGAAGGAAACATAGTCCAAGTCCGTGTGCTGTGTGCAGGCATGAAAACACTTTGACAGCTGTGTTAAGTAGTGTAAATACTGATGTATATTTGGAGATTTCTTTGTAGTGTCACCATGAGTGTTACAGTTCTGAGGCTGGTTGGATTTCGGATGAATAAGGTTGAAAGTATTTCGGAGATTTTGTTTGATCTTTTTTACAGTGCACTATCAGAGCTGAGATAAAAACAGAATTTCTCTCCCTTCAGTTTTGTAAATACCAGGTCATTAAAACATTGATGTTGGTTATTCTGACTCTGTTCCTCGCCTTAGGGCTGCCAGTGTGCGCGATCTTTCATTTCTGTGTATGCGTCACAAGAGGCTCAAATCCAAATCCCTGCTAGAACTTTTGTGAAGTTGAGTCTTACCCTAGTCATTGATGGGAAAAACCTTCTCCTCAACTGAAAGTTGCTTTACTCTTGTTTTTGTGTTTTGCTAAAAATTCAATTTGACAAATATTTACCGTGTAAAAGGTAGCTATGCTAAGTGTTTCTGGAAATGTAACAGTGATTAAGGTGTGGTCCCTGCCTGAAACACATGTTGAAGTCCTTTCATAACCTATACTCTGGTCTGGCTTTTGTTGAGGCCACCATCCTCCACTGGCTGAATGTAGCCGTTTCCTGACCCTTTGGCTCCTAAAGGTGACTGACAGCTCGAGGGTGAAGTGAGTCATGATTCAGAAAAAGGCAGGGAAGAGGTTGTTGACAGTGGCAGGACGAGAGGTTTTGACTAACGTGAGGGGAACAGTATGTGTCCTCTCTGTACCGTCACCCCATCAGGGTGCTTTGAAGAATTGTATCAAACAGAAATCTTAAAATTTAGATATACTTAGCTTCTCAATGTGTCTGTTGTTTTCTCTGTTGCTATTTTGTAAGTTCCTTGAGACCAAGGAATGTAGACTATATTCTTTGTATGTGTAGACATTTACATTGTATCTTACAGTGGTTAGTGTAGTAACACATTCATTTTTCTAATTCTTAAACCTTTCAGTGGTTGGTTGTGTTGTTGGAAACGATAGGCCTGAGTAACAGTCTACCCAGTCACAGGCTCAGCTGGTGGCTGTCAGCCTGCTGGTGGATAAGGATGGGAAGGCTGACATGACAGGATTGTCAGATACTGGGTAGTGGTGGCCTCGCCCTTTCAGGGCGCCTCTCCAGTCTGGGGTTCACCTTTCCTAAGGGCTAATCATTTCACCTTTCCCCACCTAGGACCCTCAGGGGCGGCACGTAAAAACTTACGAGGTGTCTCTCCGAGAGAAGGAGTTCAATAAGGGCCCTTGGAAACAGGAAAATGTAGAAGCTGAAGCTTCCATGGTGATCGCAGGTTGGTTGGGCGTTTTAGGAAATTTGCCTCCGACCCAGGTCTGGGCCGGTTTCCTGCCCTTCCTCACCTTCTCTGCCCCTGCGGCTCAGTGCTCAAGTGCTATTGAGCGCATGCGATGTTCAGCACGCCCTGTTTCCTCTCCCTAAATGTGCTTTCCTTGGCTTTTTGCGTTTCTGTCTTTGGGATTGTCTTGTTTTTTTTACTCCTCCCCTCCCCCGCAAAAGTATAGCTTTCCTTGCTTGGGTGGAGGGGTTAGTATAAAACACTAAGATTGATTTGCACAGTGGCATATGGAAATTGGCGTCATTATTTTATTGTTGGGCATAACATTTAAGAAACTGAGAAGGACCAGTAGAGTTTATCTAATCTGACTCCTTTAGTTCATAGATGAAGAAACAGGGCCCGAGGGGCTTGCCCGTGCCTGTGCCTCCTTGACTAACCTGGGCTGCATTCCAGGCCTGTTTGTACCTTATCTACTCTCTGGCCCAAGCACTATGTTGTGTGTCCCACTTTTGTAGAGAAATTTTAAAACTCTTAAGTGCAAATTAACTGTTCTAAATGGTGGCCATGATAGTGGGGGAAATTAAGCTCAGGAACAAGGAAAAAAGTAAAAGCTTTTAGCTGAAGTTTAGGAGAGAAAATGAGGAGAATGCTTGTGGAAGAACACCAAGAAGATTCTACCCTAGGAGCTCAGAAATGATAAAATATTACCAGGAGTAGGTACTGCCAGCCTAAAGTTTCTAAGACAGGAATCTCAGAAAAAGACTATCATCTCTGGGCTTTGGTGTCTTAAAAATAACCATTATGTTAAAGTTTGCCCCAGATAACTGGATCAGTGCCCTTGCTGTGTCAGGGTGTGGCAGGTCCAAGGTGCGGACCGTTCTAATGTCCTTTCTCCTGCAGTCCCGGAGCCTTTTGGAGGGGCCATCATCATTGGGCAGGAATCAATCACCTATCACAATGGTGACAAATACCTGGCCATTGCACCGCCTATCATCAAGGTGAGCGGCTTTCTTTTACTTGTTTGTTCCTTCCTTTTTTCCCTTGTTCTTACCCTGTTCCTTTCTCCCCATTTGTCAAAAGGAGATTCACAGATTTCTGTTGTACTCTTCACTAAGTATATAATATACTGTGTTGGTCATTGGGAATACATAGAGAGATTGACCTGGTTTTGCTTACACAGAGCTTGCTTGCACACTAAGAGAGAAACAATAATCAAAATAGGTTTACCCTTTGGTGCAGCCACCATGGAAAACGGTATGGAGATTCCTCAGAAAATTAATAGAGCTGCCATGTGACCCAGCAAGACGTATCACTTCTGGATATTTATCTGAAGAAAACAAACACACTAATTCGAAAAGATACATGCACGCCTGTGTTCAATGCAGCATTATTTACAATAGCCAAGATGTGGCAGCAACCTAGTGTCCATCGATAGATGAATAGATAAAGAAGCGGTGTGCATGTGTGTGTGTGTGTGTGTATACATTCTATATACACACACATATACAATGGAATATTATTCAGCAATAAAAAGTGAAATCTTGCCACTTATGACAACATAATCCTAGAGAGGATTATGCTAAGTGAAATAAGCCAGACAAAAATATACTGTATGGTTCTACTTACATGTGGAATCTAAAAAAATAAAATGAATAAATAAAGCAGAAACAGGCCTATAGATACATGGAACAAGTTGGTGGTTGCCAAAGGGGAGGGCGGGTGAGGAGATGCATGAAAATAAAAAAATGTGCAGTGCAAGTCTGTCCAGTAAGTGATTCTAGTCATAATAAAAATGGCATACACCAAAAAAAAAAAAAAGTTTACCCTTTCCATTGACTAGGGCAACTTTAAGAAGAAAAATTTTGCAAATTCTATTGAATGGTTCAAGGCTCAAGTCGTAAAGTAATATAGTGGTAAATTATATAGACTTCAAAAAATTAGTCATAAAGATTTCAAACCTTAAAATTTCAAGTCATAAAAATTAAGCCTTAAGAATAATAAATAACAAAATCTAACGTTAGAGGTAGTGGGTAATTAGTGGTGGTGCGGATAAATAACAAACTTTGTGCATTTATAGTCAGTGAATACTTATAGCTGCTTCCTGTTCTATATATATTTCTATTTTCCAGTAGAATAATATGTGAATAAACATTCAAGGTATATTGAGTGCCTCAAAATTATCTTTGAACTAAAAATGTCATTTTTAGTCATACATGTGATGTTACCTGAGTGGATTCCTTGCTTGAAATGATTCAGTTTGGTAAAGGGAGTGGTTTGCTCTCATCTCTAATGACTGTGTCTTCCCTCTTGGCAGCAAAGCACCATTGTGTGTCACAATCGCGTGGACCCCAATGGTTCCCGTTATCTGCTGGGAGACATGGAAGGACGGCTCTTCATGCTGCTTTTGGAGAAGGAGGAACAGATGGATGGCACCGTCACTCTTAAGGATCTCCGTGTGGAACTCCTCGGAGAGGTAGGGCTTGTTCCTGCTCTGTTGCGTTCTCCTAGGGACCTAGTGACCTGAGATGTGTGGTCCCACACCGTGACTGCGAAGTAGATAGCCCAGCAACAAACGGTCACTCCTGCAGTGGAGGTTGGTTTTTGAACGAGTTAGTTGGAGATGTTGGAGAATCTCACAGGAAGCCAGGCACTACGTCAAGCATAAAAAGAAAGAGAAACAAAGGATACAAGCTAGAATGAAAGACTAATGTAATGCTGATATTCAATTCTGGGAGGAGAGTCCCCAAAAAGTTTAAGAATTATGCAGCGAATTGTGGAGATTTCTGATTATTTCGAGGGAACTGAAGTTCTTAGAGGATTAACGTGATCATTTGGAGCAGGCATCTGCAAGATAAATTACGGAGTTTTCTGCCTATAGGGAGTTTTCTGACTTATAGGGATGTGATAAGTGGAGAGTCACAAACTTCAGAGATTTAGGAACATTTGTTTAGTGTGACCTGGGATTTGAAATGGAGAATTGTTTTGGGAATCATGGCTGCGGTTGTGCATTTTCTCAGCAGAGGTCTGAGAGGTGGGTAGGACGGTGTCTGAATCCCCCGTGGAGACCATTTTGATGACTTTCACGGTGTCGACTTTCTCCTAGACCTCCATTGCTGAATGCTTGACATACCTCGATAATGGCGTTGTATTTGTTGGGTCTCGCCTTGGTGACTCTCAGCTTGTGAAGGTGAGAAGACATTTTCTTCTTTCTAGCTTCTTTTCACTGTCTTCACTGCTACTCCGTCAGGTTTTGCCTGTGGTTAGTGCCTCTCAGAAGTTCTTCAGCTCATCTTTCTCCCTACTATCCAGCTTTCTACTTGGTTGATTTAACATCCTACCCCAAGTAGCTCTTTATCATCCAGCAAACATGCCAGGATAGGTGTTGGGTGCCGTGGACAATGATGAACAAGACACAGCTCCTGTCTTCAAAAGGTCATAGTCTAATGTACTGGCTTCCCTCAAGAATTGAAAATTTTTGACCTTCTCTGCAGAAAAATGCATGTAAACATTTTACATTTCCAAACTGCTTCATTAGAAACCTCTGGCTGCTTAGTGGGTCACCTGTAAGACAACCAGGTTCCTTAGGCAACAGTCCCCTGTAGAAGCCTGCAGTGGAGCACAAGAAGGGCAGATGTAGTAGGACTGAGAGTTTCTTTTGGATGAAGACCATCTCTTTAGGGGTGGGTCTGTTAGGAACATTACAGGACTAACATTGTTTTTCTTCTCAGCTCAATGTCGACAGCAATGAACAAGGCTCCTATGTAGTGGCCATGGAAACCTTTACCAATTTAGGACCCATCGTGGACATGTGTGTGGTGGACCTGGAGAGGCAGGGGCAGGGACAGGTAAGGGGCTCATCCTGGAAATGGATAGGGGATGTGCCCACTCAAACTGTGTCCTCCTAGGTTTGCCATTCTTCAATGGGGCGTACGCACCGACGATAACTTTCTTTTTTAATTAAAGTTTATTGGGGTGACAATTGTTAGTAAAGTTACATAGGTTTCAGGTATACAATTCTGTAATACATCATCTGTATATCACATTGTGTGTTCACCACCCAGAGTCAGTTCTCCTTCCATCACCATATATTTGATCCTCACTAATAATAACTTTTAAGTGCTTCACACTAATCCCAGTGATAGAAGGATAATTACCATTTATTGACTGCCTGTCTTGGTCTGCCAGGCACTTTATATATTAGGTTGGTGCAAAAGTAATCGTGGTTTAAAAGGTTAAAAATAATTGCAAAAACCGTGGTTACTTTTGCGCCAACCTAATACATTATCTATAATCACACGAGCACCCTGTTAGATAGGTATCCTTGACCATTTCAGAAGTGAGGACTAACTTTAAGGCTGACGAAGATTAACTTGTCGGAGATCACAGAATTATTAAATGGCAGGTATGTCTGACTCCAGATCTTGTGATCTTTCTGGTAAACTAGGTTCCAAGGGTGGGAGCAAGCTTGCTAGGAGCTTTCTGCTTCTTGGACTAGGACATCCTGTCTGCTCGGTAACCTCGAGAGACTTTGAGATCATCCTCTGCGAAGTGTGCACCCTCAAACATAGCTCCATAATAAGGGTCCTTGGACTTAGGTATAGCTAGTTGACTTTCTGGGCATCAGTATGATGGCCCTAGGCTCTGGAGGAGGTTATTTAGAAACTTTTCTCTCCTTGCAGCTGGTCACTTGCTCTGGGGCTTTCAAGGAAGGTTCCCTGCGGATCATCCGGAATGGAATTGGAATCCACGAGCATGCCAGCATTGACTTACCAGGCATCAAAGGTAGCCTTTTGGTGGATGTAGGACCTAGATCTTACTTGAGTGACCTTGGCCTTTGGCTTTGTTACATGTCATGACGGCACTTGGGTGGGAGCTAGAGGAAAGCAGATCAAATGAAGAATAAAGAAAGTCATGACGACAAATAAGTGATAGAAGCTTAAACATGCTTAAAACTACAAAAGTTAACTTAAAAAAAGAATACTATTAACTAAAATTGGATATTGGAGTGGAGGAATGGGGGCGGAAAGGATTACAAGTTAAATTTAATGTTGTTTGTAGGGAACTGATAGAATCCCTAAAGAAAGTAAGGACTGAGGATATCATATAAAGGTCTAAGTATAAAGGTAACTTCTAGAACAAAAATGCAAATCTTCCTGAATTCCAGGAGAACTATGATAATCAGAAAGATCAAAGAAAGACTATATAGTGAAAGAGTTTTACAGTACAGAGACAGTAAACATAACGTAAAATATGACAGAACTGATATCAAACATCTGTATGAGTATCTCTATCTGGTACATCAGACGCCTGCTACCATATCAGTAAATGCAAATGGGCTAAACTCGCCTAGTATAAGAAAAAGAGGATCAGATTGAACCATAAAGCAAAACCAGTTCAAAGTTGTATGTAGGAGGCACATCTAAAATAAAGTAATTCAGAATATAAAAAAATAAAAGGATGAGAACAGAAAAGAAATAGAGGTTTATGATTAGAAAGGAAGAGATCATGTAACTACAAAACCCAAGAGAGTCAACTGAAGAACTATAGACAATAAGAATTCATTAAGGTAGCAGGATATAAAATTAATGTACTGATGTCAGTAACTTTCATGTAAAAACAATTAGAAGGTACAGTAGGGGAAAAGAGGCAATTTACAACAGCAATGAAAAGATAAAATACTGAGGCGGCTGGTTAGTTCAGTTGGTTAGAGCGCGGTGCTCTTAACAAGGTTGCTGGTTCGATCCCCACATGGGCCACTGTGAGCTGTGCCCTTCACAACTAGATTGAAACAACTACTTGACTTGGAGCTGATGAGTCCTGGAAAAACACACTTAAATAAAAGTTTAAGAAGAAAAGAAAAAAGAAAGAAAAGATAAAATACCAAGGAATAAATTTAACAACTATGCAAAATCTATACAAGGAAATCCTTACAATATTCTTGAAGGATTAAAAGGATAGATTGATCAAATGAAAAAGACATACTAAGGCCTTACAACTCAACATTATAAAGCTGTTCTCTCTTTATTTTTTTTATATTTAATGTATCTCAATAAAAATGCCAGTAGGGCTTTTTTCTTGACCTAAACAAGTCAAAGTCCAAATGGAAAAAGGAACAAGAAAAGCCAGTAAAACTAAAAGTGTGGTTTTGGTGCACGAATAGGCAGACTCAAAAGTCCAGAAGTAGACACAGCTTTATGTGGGAGTTTAGTATGTGACGGTTGTATTTCAATTCAGTGAGATAAAGATGATTGTTTTTAATAAATGATGTTAGAATAACAGTCATTTGGGGAAGGGTATGGTTGGACCCATACTGCACAATGTATACCTTGCTAGAACCGAAATGGATCAAAGACTTAATGTAAAAAATGAAGCCATACAAAAGCTAAAAGACAAAGCTGGTAAATTCTTTTCTAATTTTGGAGTGGGGAAGGTCTTTTAAACTATGACTCACAAGATAGAAACCAAAAAGACTGATAAATAAAACACTTCTGCGTGGTAAAAACAACACTAAATTAAGTTAGAAGAAATGGCAAACTAGATAAAAACATGTTCAACTTCTAGACAAAAGCCTAATCTCCCTAATTTATAAAAACAATTTCTGGAAAGAAGATCACTAAATATCTTGTCCCCAAATTGGCAAAGGACATTACTGGACAGGTAACAGGCCTCACTTGTATTAAGAGAAATGCAAAACAAAATAGTAATATCATTCTTTACCACATGACCAAAATCCGAAAGTTTGACAACACATCGTGTTGGTGAGGCTCTGGAGAAGTCAGCATGCTCATTGACAACACCTACTAAACTTCAGCTGCATTTAGCAATTTACCAGGCCACTCCAATTCTGGGCTTCTGCCCCCTAGACCTTCATGACATGAATATAAGGTTATTTGTTGTGGCAATGTGTATTACTAATGAACTGGTATGTCCATAAAATTAAATACTGCAGATGTCCAAAACGGGACTGCTCTGTTCTGCTGAGGGCTCGGGCGTGTAGTGAGTGAAAAAGCAGGATGCAGAACAGCACGTGATAGGCTACTTTATGTTTGTGGTGCTGGTAATACAGGGTTGGCCTGTTTCCTTCAATTAAAATAAATTGGATTAAATTAAAAAATGGAAGGACAAACTAGAAACTATTCTTGGTAATTAATTTGAGGGAAAGGTTGGATGGAGAGGTAGAGAAGCGACACTTCTGTGTTTGACTTTGAGTCATGGAAATGTATTATCCCCTCTGAAATCCAATGGAAAACCTTAAAATATCAGGCTCAAACAGTTTTTAGCATATCTAGCTTCTTCAGTCTTATATCCAGGGAGGAACAGAGTAGAGTGTATTATTCAGCTGAGGACTGACTCCAAATTTCCAGCTCTTCCTGTGGGGTAGGCCGGCCCTTCCTTAGATGTGTTGGTCTGTACTCTGCAGCGTAATTCTTGATCTTTATTCCAGGCCTGTGGCCATTGCGGTCTGATCCTAACCGGGAGACTGATGACACTTTGGTGCTCTCTTTTGTGGGCCAGACAAGGTAAGATGAGTCTGGTGCCAGTACCAGGTGCTCGTGTGAAGGTTGCAAGGTGGGGAAGCTGGTCCGGCTGACCCAGGCCTTCTTTTCTGCTGCAGAGTTCTCATGTTAAACGGAGAAGAGGTGGAAGAAACTGAACTGATGGGTTTCGTGGATGATCAGCAGACTTTTTTCTGTGGCAACGTGGCTCATCAGCAACTTATCCAGGTAACGACTGAGAAGCAGGCAGGCCCCGTGTATGTGAATTTGACCTAGAGTGCAGTACAGAGCACCACTGGATTTTAGAACGGTCCATTTTTATGCCTCTAAAAGTAATGTTAAAGGGCCAGAAAGAAAATTAAAATTATTTAAATGTTAATCCACCACTCAGAGATAACATATTAGATCTGTCTGCGATACGGTGGTCAGATAGCCTTTTGGCACTTGTTAGCCACGAGAGCCTGATTTCTGAGCAACTCCCACCCCTCAGCAATCTTTTTATCGTTGGCCTTACCCTGATGCTCTTTGGTTTTTGTACACCTCCTCACCTTTGAGCTGTTCTCCACCCGGGCCAGAGTCAGTGTTTGCCAGTGGTAGGTACAGCACTTGAGTGCCTGAGGATTCTTGAACTGTCTCCATCTTTTTATCCACTTGGTCATTCTTGTAGCCAACAGGCAGTGGTGGATTTGGTAAAAACTAGAGGCAAGAAGGTTCTGTCACTTTGTGGACCAAGTGTGGGAGGGGCTAATACTGACACGTTGTTTTCTCATAATTTCCTAACTAAGTGGCCTAAAGACTGGCACAGCTCATATATCTATTATTAGAGGGCTTTCCTCCTTAAATATAAACTCAATTTTAATTGGTAAGATGAATCGATACAGAACAATGTCATCAACCTGCTTTTTGTTTTATTTCAGTGAAGAAATAAATTTATAAGACATTTCAATACAGTTTTATTGCCTTTACTAAAGAATTTGAAATCATTTTAATGATTTGCACAGTAAAGAAGTTGGATGTTTTAGCGGTCTCATTTTTGGGTTGAGAAAAACTGCTAGATTGGTGGTTGCAGGGTCTTACCCCACTGATTCCTTTCTACGGGATGTGGTTTGAGTTACCCAAGACTTAATCAAAAGCCTAATGAAGCAGGCTTTTTTTTTTTTTTCTGGCTGTAGGTATGCAAGCTGTAAGCTCCTCTAAGCCGGCCTTCAGGGCTTCAGCTAAACATGACGTAATTAATCATTGCAGGATTTGGGGGAAAAAATATATATGGCAGAAGAGGACTTATGTAGCTTATTCTTGGGGCTCCACTAGGGTAGCTGTTAGCACTTTCTCACTCCTGTACAGATCCCTGCAGGTACTTGTAGACATTGCTCTTCTTTCTAGATCACTTCTGCATCCGTGAGGTTGGTCTCTCAAGAACCCAAAGCTCTAGTCAGTGAATGGAAGGAGCCCCAGGGCAAGAACATCAGTGTGGCCTCCTGCAACAGCAGCCAGGTAGTCGTCGCCGTGGGAAGGGCCCTCTACTACCTGCAGATCCATCCTCAGGAGCTCCAACAGATCAGGTGTGTGTTTATCTGTCTGTACTGCTCCCCACCCCTGTTCTCTGGGACTTCTTTCATGCTTGGTTTCCTTCCTCTGCCATATTCCTCTTTGTTCAGCCACACAGAGATGGAACACGAAGTGGCCTGCTTGGACATCACCCCCTTAGGGGACAGCAATGGGCAGTCCCCTCTTTGTGCCATTGGCCTCTGGACAGACATCTCGGCCCGTATCTTGAAGCTGCCCTCTTTTGAACTGCTGCACAAAGAGATGCTGGGTGGAGGTGCGGATCTGTTAAGGCCCTGGGTTGGGATCAGAGTTGGAATGTGGAACAAGAACTGAATGTGCCCTTTTCACAGAGATCATCCCTCGTTCCATCCTGATGACCACCTTTGAGAGTAGCCACTACCTCCTTTGTGCCTTGGGAGATGGAGCACTTTTCTACTTTGGGCTCAATATTGAGACAGGTGAGAAGAGCTTTTTTTGAGTGGGGGGGCTCTGGAAAATACGGAGGATTGGAGTTGCAGAGTTCTTAGTCCCAGGGTGCTGCTTTTGAACCTTCACAATCCAGCTATTTGTGCTGTTTCCGTCTTCCCTCGGATGCCGTTCCTTCTGCAGGCCTGTTGAGCGATCGGAAGAAGGTGACTCTGGGCACCCAACCTACGGTGTTGAGGACCTTCCGCTCGCTCTCCACCACCAACGTCTTCGCTTGCTCCGACCGCCCCACTGTCATCTACAGCAGCAACCACAAACTGGTCTTCTCCAATGTCAACCTCAAGGAGGTGAACTACATGTGTCCCCTCAACTCAGATGGCTATCCGGACAGGTGAGCCTCTTTTTCCTTCCTTCGAAAGAGCCATGGATTGAGGGCATCATGATGTTTTCCTCCAACCCCTTCGCTCCAGCCTTTTCCCGGTGTCACAGTCAGTAAAAAGCTGAGATGGCACGTGTAGAGCAGAGCTTCTCAAATCTGGCCACCCATTGAAATAGCTGGGAAATGTTTTTAAAAGGACAGCTTTTTTTTGACTCCTTCTCAGATTCTGATTCAGTAGATCTGAAGTTGGGCCCTAGAATCTGTATTTTCAGAAAACCACTCAGGTGATTCAAATGCTTAAACTCCAATTGGGAGATCATTATGTATTTCCTTGGAGCAGGAGTTCTCCCGTGTGGCCCCCACCAGCAGCCACTGCACTACCTGGGAACTCCTTAGAAATGGTAAATTTTTGTGGGGAGCAATCTGATTTAACAAGCCCTCCAGCTGCTTCTGATAGTTTGCTAGTTGTGATTGACAGGCTCTGTTCTAGTAGATTCTAACGCTGCACATTAGCAGTACATTGAAAGCTGTTAAACCTCAGCCTAGGCCCACTCAGACCAATTAAATAAGAAAATCTTGGGGTGGGACCAGGCATCAGAATTTTGCAGTCTCCCCAGATGGTTTTTAGCATAGTCAGAATTGAGAACCACTGCCTTGGAATGAGCTACTAGTGTAATTCTGCCTTGTTTTTCTTCCTCTGTGGAGTTGCCTCCTTGGGTCTACCCAGTCTAAACCCAGACCCTTCTTTCCAGCCTGGCACTGGCCAACAACAGCACCCTCACCATCGGCACCATCGACGAGATCCAGAAGCTGCACATTCGCACGGTTCCCCTCTACGAGTCTCCCAGGTGAGGCCAGGGTCAGGGAGCTGCCCGCGTGTTCTGTGAGGTGGGGGACTTTTTCTGAGGCTTTGTTGTTCTGTGCTTGTGCTACAGGAAGATCTGCTACCAGGAAGTGTCCCAGTGCTTTGGGGTCCTCTCCAGCCGCATTGAAGTTCAGGACACAAGTGGGGGCACAACTGCTTTGAGGCCCAGTGCCAGCACCCAGGTGAGGGCAGTGGACAAAGAAAGATGGCATTAGAGCAGGGGCAAACTTTCCTGTAAAGGGTCAGATAGTAAATATTTTCCGCTTTGCAGGCCATATAGTCTCAGTCACTACTCAGCTCTGCCATTACAAAAGCAGCCGTGGACAACAGGTGAGCACAGCTTTACTTATAAAAACAGGCAGGAGTTGGATTTGGCCCCCTCATTAGAGGGTTAAGAAGAACTTGGGATAGGTGAGGCAGTCCGAGGTTTTGCTGCCCGGTAGTCTCGCAGGATGAAGGATTCCTTTTCCCTTAGCAGTTTGGGTACTTCGTAAGGGTGTGTGTAATTGGCGACAGTGTAGCATAACCGGTAAGAGCACGGGATTTGGAGCCTGACAGAATTAGCGACAAGGTTTATTGCTGGCTGTGTGACCTTGGCAAGTCTAAAGTTCAATTTTCTCATCTGCAAATGATAATGACAGGACAGTCTAGAGCCGCACATGATAGGCTCAGTGGAGATATTTGTGGATCATTTTATTCCATGGAGTCTCTGCCTTTCTTGTTCCCAACATCTGTGATAGGACTTCTTCCCTAACCTGGAGTAGAAGGTCTTTTTTCTTTTTGTTTGAAGTGCTCCCTGCTCTTTCTGTGGATTTAGAGTCTGTCCCTTTATTAGGTATCCTGCGTTTCTCCTTAGCTTGGCTTGATTGACGTGGCATCACTATTACAAGGACCTTTAATGACCCTCACGTTGTGGTGTTTGGGCTGCTGTGTCGATTCTGTACAGAATTGGGCTCCTTATCCTCGGTCTCCATGTCCTCTCTGAAGCCCTGTGCTCTTCAGGCTCCACTCGAGCTGCCAACCTTCCAAGTTTTGCTCATTCAGACTCAGCTTCTGTTCCCTGATCCTGTCTGATCCCCTCACTGATGTTCCCAGCGCCCGTTCTGCTGTGGAGAGGGGTCTTGAGTGTTCTTTCTGTTCTCAGGCCCTGTCCAGCAGCGTCAGCTCCAGCAAGCTGTTCTCCAGCAGCACAGCCCCTCACGAGACGTCCTTCGGAGAAGAGGTGGAGGTGCACAACCTCCTTATCATTGACCAGCACACCTTCGAAGGTGCACATGAGCTCTTTCTATCATTTTGTACCTAGATCCTCCCTAAACTAGGCTGTTCTGGGTTCTGATCTATTCCAAAATTTCATAGCCACTGTGACAGATGTCCTGGGAGGGGTGGGACCTCTGAGTTGGCCGTGAGTCCCGAGTGCTGGGCCTCCTCAGGTCAGTATAGGCTGGTGAGGGACAGTCTGAGGAGACAGGAGCAGGAGGCGTGTGTTCTGCTTGGAGCTGAGCGGTGGCCTGTAAGTGCAGGATTACACGTGCTGGGGGTCATCAGCCAGTCACCCCTCTCTGCTCTCCTTCTAGTGCTTCATGCCCACCAGTTTCTGCAGAACGAGTATGCCCTCAGCCTGGTCTCCTGCAAGCTGGGCAAAGACCCCAACACGTACTTCATTGTGGGCACGGCCATGGTGTACCCGGAAGAGGCGGAGCCCAAGCAGGGCCGGATTGTGGTCTTTCAGTATTCGGATGGTGAGTGGGCACAGTCTCCAGCTTTTGAGATATTTGAAATTCTGGGAAGATAAGCATGGGTTTTAGGTTTCAGAGCCTCAGTTAAGCAACAGAACTACTTGGGTTAATTGTTGTGACACAAGGTATTCTGTTCCTTTCTCTCAAGCTGTTGATCGTCTGAATGCATTTTGGAGTAGGCGAGCAGAGACACATATAATCTAGCATATGTTCCTTTCTTTTCTACTCTTTGAAAGGCAGAAAAAAGGGGAGAGGTGAATGCTGGGTAAGAAGACCTAGTGGCCAGACTAAGTGTCAGGAATCTTGGATTTGTTTTTCACGTGGTTGCTCAGCCATGTGGTCCGCTTTCCAGCTTCAGCATTTGTTTTCATTTCTGTGCCTTTTCTCATCTCCCCTGCCCAGTGTGGTTCTAAAGACTCGCTGTCAGCCCAGAAATCTCAGATCAGATGGCCTAGATGGAATTGGTCTCCATCTTGAAGACAGATCTGGAGTTTCAGGGCTTGGACACTGTTTGGAATCACTGCACATTACCTCGGGCCCAACTTCCGGTGGTGGTTAAGCCCAGTCTACACTGACTCTGTCTTTCCTGCTTTCAGATGAGTGGCTTTGGGGCAGGAGTTAGAGCCAGAGGGGAAATCGGAGGATTTGATTAATTAAAATGTAGGCTCGTAAGAGACTCAAGAATATCTTTCCTCACCCCCCCAGGAAAACTACAGACTGTGGCTGAAAAGGAAGTGAAAGGGGCCGTGTACTCTATGGTGGAATTTAACGGGAAGCTGTTGGCCAGCATCAATAGCACGGTGAGGCCCATACCACTTGGTATCCTTCATACCTTAGGTAGCACACAGAGACATTGTCCAGTAGCACGTCTCCCTTATGTTTCCTGGGGCAGCGTGTGTGTCCAGCTTTAAGGATAACCAAGTAGTGGGATGGACTACTTGTGGATTCCCAGGGAATCTGGGAAGCTTGCGTTGCACCAGATAGTGGACTTGGTTATGTAAACCCCCATGCGGATCAGATCCTAAGTGCTTGTGGGGAGCGTGAGAAGGGTAAGAGCTACGGCTCCTGCTCCAGAAGGGTCCTGAGTGCAGGAGCTCCTGACCTTGTGGTTGGGATGTGCCACCCTTCCAGTGTGGGGGTGTGTTCACCAACCGGAGAGCTTTTTGAACCCCAGAGTTTAGGGATGTTTACGAAGACTTCGTCACGTAGACACGATGGAATATTAACTCAGTCTCCAGCCCCCCTCCCCCCCAGGATGGGTGGGGCTGAAAGTTTCAAGCTTCTAATCCTTGCTTGGTCTTTCTGGTCTCCGTTTCTGGACTCCTGAAGCTATCCAGGAGTCACCAAGAGTGACCTCATTAGAACAAAAGACACTCCTATCTATCACCCAGGAAATTCCAAGGGATTTAGGAGCTCTGTGTAAGACTCTTCTATCACCTATGTCACTAAGGAAGTTACAAGGTTTTAGGAGCTCTAGGTCTGGAACTGGGGGCAGAGGCTGAACATATTTGTCTTAATATGTCACAGTGAGGATCCTAGCGGTTTGGTTTTGGACATGCTAAGTTTCAGTGGTCATCTTAGTGAAGATTTCAGGTAGGTAGCTGGTTGAGGGAGGCATGGAATTCAGGCAAGAGGTAGGCTGGAGATATCCACGTGGCCGTTATTAGGAGGCATTTAAAGCTAAAAGTCTGGATGAGATCACCTGAGATCAGGAGGGACTTGAACTGCAGGTTCTGCTGGTGTCAGGTAACATCAGGCTTAAGCATTGCCGTTGTTCAGCAGCGTGGAAGTCAGTGGCAACTTGACCAGAGAGCTCTTTTGGGTGAGTGGTAGAGACGGAAGAAAACTCGATTGAAGAGGGTTCAACTGGGCCTAGGAGGAGAAATGTTAGTATTAGAAATGTTAGTATTAGAAAACCCTTTCGAGGAGTTTGGTAGTAAAGGAGAAGAGAGTAATGGGGTAACTACCGGGGAACGTCAGGACGAGACTTAACTTCTTAAGTTTGGAAATATTGTTGCACGTTTCTGTGCTGATGAGAACAGTCTGTTACAGAACTGCTGGAGCCACATTTTAAATGGGCAAGAGGGAGGTATGGGATCAAGTACATAGTGTTACCTCAGATGGTGGAAGCGTTGAAATCCTCGTTTGGTCGTATACGTGTGTAAAGTAGCTGAGAGCAAAGAGGAGTATTAAGGCTTGAGGAGAGTCGAGGGAGGAACTCTTCTCAGGACCTGAGGAGTAACGGTAACGGACGAGGGAAATGCACAATTACTGAGAAGTGGAAGAGCCCACTTTCCGGGGGTGGTCTTGGATTTAAAATGAGACCAGTCATCCTGGTTGGTTGGTTTTTCTCAGCTGTAGTTGAAGATTAGAATTTCAGCAAAGTTGGGTTTTGCGGGGTGAGCATGATCGAGGGGGCGGGGCGTGGGAGTTGAGCATCTGGAGGAGAAGGGTTATGGTCAAGGCCTTGGGCATCTGGGAAAAGGGGAAACAGCACCTGACGTTCTGGAGTTATTTGTAATGACAGGATCTTCGGGGTGACCATGGAATGGAAAAGATAAGTGGGGAAAGGCGGGGTGGGGGGCGGGGGGGTCCGAAAAGGTTAGAGATCAAGATACTGGAAGGATCTTCCTTGTGTGAATATTAACGCCACCAAGAATTACAGGATGTCGTGTGGGAAGGGGGTGGTGGTGGGAGCAGCCTGGTGGTGTGACCTTCAGAGCTGGCGCCTTAGGGGAGGCGGCGTAAAAGGTAAACGGGCAGGCGGAGAGGCGCGTGGAAGGCCGTCCTTCATCCAGGCCCGTGGCACGAGGGACAGCGGGACAGGAAATAGCCAAGGGCCCTGCGGCCCCTATGAAGGAACCACATTTCCGTTAGAGTAACAAGGGACAGGTTGCCCGTGACTAACGCCAGTGTTCCAGAGGGTCCAGTGAACTGCCAGGATGGGGAGGGCTCAGATGTGAGTGAGGCCAGGTTAGGAGACGTCTGATCCGTTGCTGTCTAACAAGTACCACAGGAGCCACATGAGTAGTTTTAAACGTTCTAATAGCCACGTGATTAAAAGTAAAAAGAAGCAGGTGAAATTTTAGTAATGTATTTTATTTAATAGATCTAAGATATTACTTTAATGCGTAATCAATATAAAAATTATTTTACTTTTTGTTCATACGAAGACTTCAAAATCTGGTGTGTGTTTTACGCATACAGCACATGTCCATTTGGCCTCGCTACATTTCAGGTGTTTTGTAGCCACGAGTGGACAGTGGAGGTCTAGAACCTGTTGAGTTGAGAGTGGGAGTCTTGAGTTTTTGGTGGTGTCTGACTTTGGTCTTGACCATCTCCATGGCAGCTAGGGAGGCCGAGCGTGTGGAGAGGGAGCGGTGGGTGGGGTGGTGTAGCTAGGAGTGTGGAGAGCTCTTGACTCCGTCTTCACTCTTCTGTTGGAGACGTGGAAGCCCAGCCAAAGGTGGGCTGTTCTGAGCACCCTTGACCCTGCCGATGGAGGTGTGGCAGCCGTTGTAAGGACTACGAATGACTCTTGAAGTGGAGTGAGGGTAGGGTTCGTTGGAAATACCTCGGTAAGTCAGGGCTTAATGTATTCTGTCCAGGAGCTTCTGTGTGTGCGAGGCCGTGGGTGGGGCCACCGGCCCTGAGGGGGCTGTCAGGGCAGGCTTCCCCCGGGGGTTGAGTGTGTCTCCCTTGAACTGTGCTGTGCCAAATGCCTGTTCATCTGGCTGCCGATTATAAAGCATCTTCCTTCTTTCGGAGATGTGGTTGTAACTGAAGAAACATTGCAGTGGAGAAGAAAAATACTTTTTGGGGGGTGGTGGAGGACTAGTGCTTTAGAGTCCTTTGTTATGTGACAGCATTTCCGTTGGACTTTCCCATTCACTGTCTCTGCTCATTGCTCACATCAAAGGTTCCAGGAATGAACAAGTCTGAGAAGGGTTTGGAAAAGGCGGTTTGTTGGGAGGCGACCTTGTTCCTTTCTGATCAGGAAATTGGAGATGGATCTTCTCTTTCCAGAGATATTTCTGTAGGTCCGTCACCAAACTTGGGTCACAAGAAAACATCTTTTGTCATATCCACAGTATTGCTTGCATCACTAGTGACTTAGTATTTGTCTTTACACTGACTCCTTTTCTTATATAAAAGAAAACTTTGTAGTATTAGTTTGATGTACTCGCTCTATTTTCATGGCTCAGGAATACCTAATACTGGAGTAAAAGATGTTCATGCAAGCACCGCCTCAGGCCCTCTCACAGCCCACACTGCACCTGGTGGCTGGGGCTGCAGGTGGGGGTGGAGCGCGGGGCAGTCATGCTGAGAGGACCCGGGCCCCGCAGCTTGAGAGGAACGCCACGCCCTCCCTCCCCAGGTGCGGCTTTATGAGTGGACGACAGAGAAGGAGCTTCGCACCGAGTGTAATCACTACAACAACATCATGGCACTCTACCTGAAGACCAAGGGTGACTTCATCCTGGTGGGCGACCTCATGCGCTCCGTGCTGCTGCTCGCCTACAAGCCCATGGAGGGAAACTTCGAAGAGGTAGTGGGTGTGGCGCAGGCTGCTGGCTCAGCCTTGACTCCTGCCAGTGTTTCTCTGCTGGTGAGGGACAGTCCAGCCAGAGGGGGCAGAAATGTTTCCCCGGAGCATACGGCCTGCATCAATTGAGTATTTTTACAGACCCCCAACTTGAACTCAGCAGCCTCCATTTCTGGATAATTGCAACCAAATGGGCTGTGTTTGCCAGAGACTGGGGGAGAATCTGTCCAGAGTGGCTGTTGTTAAACCCAGGGCTGGATCTTCTCTTGGCTTCTGGCTAACAGAAGACAGGCCCCAGAACTGCTGTCCCATGCAAACTGCTGATTGTATTTTCTTATTTGCACCTTGTTTGTTTTAAGATCGCTCGAGACTTTAACCCCAACTGGATGAGTGCTGTGGAAATCTTGGATGATGACAATTTCCTGGGGGCTGAAAATGCCTTTAACTTGTTTGTGTGTCAGAAGGATAGGTGAGTGACCAGCTATGGGAATGATGGGGTGCAGGGGGCCAACTGGAGCCCCGGGTGCATGGTGGATGAGGACACTGCGTCCCCCCTCTCAGGCTCGGCTGCTCCTCTTCACAGAGGTTGGGTTTTTTCATGAGAGAATCAAGACCACAAAAATGAGCCTCTTCAGACCGTCTCGTCTGCTGTGGGGTGTGTGGGCTCATCAGGGAAGCTCGGCACACAGTGTCCACAGTGCGTGGTCCCTGTGGGACAGGAGGTTCGGGTAGTGAGTCTGTCACACCGCCTTTCAGTGCTGCCACCACTGATGAGGAGCGACAACACCTTCAGGAGGTGGGTCTCTTCCACCTGGGCGAATTCGTCAATGTCTTCTGCCACGGCTCCCTGGTTATGCAGAATCTGGGCGAGACTTCCACCCCCACGCAGGGCTCAGTGCTCTTCGGCACCGTTAATGGCATGATTGGTAAGGGTCACCCCTGCTGGGCGCAGTCCCGCACAGCCCCCTTCTTGAGGTCACCATTCTGAGTGACAAGGGAGAGCAGGCTGGGCCCTCCTCGTGCTGCTTTCCTGGGCTGCCCTTGGTGGGACTTGCTCGCTGTGGGCTCCGGAGCTCTCTGCAGCCGTTGCTCCCTTTATTTTTTCAGGGCTGGTGACCTCACTGTCAGAGAGCTGGTACAACCTCCTGTTGGATATGCAGAATCGACTCAATAAAGTCATCAAAAGTGTGGGCAAGATTGAGCACTCCTTATATCCTTCCCAGACGGGTCCCCTTGTTGGGCAGCATGTCCTGGCACAGGCAGAGCTGCGGGCCGCTGAGCTGCTTCTGCAAACTGCCGTCTGTTTACGAAATGTCTTACCTAGGTTCCTGGGGTGAACAGGTTTTTTTCTTCTTTTCAACTTCAGAAAAATCTAAACCTAATTAGTAGTAGAGAGAATAGTACAGTGAGGCCCCGTGTACTTATCACCCAGCTTCAACTGGTTCATCTTGGAAATATGCATTTATGTTCCCGAAATGTGTCTGCCTCGGGCCTTCCTGGTGATGCATGTCTGTCAGTCAGTTTTGACGACAACACATGAATGTCCTTTCAGAGATCTTGTAGTAGCAGTGTCTGAAGACTCTCTAGAGAGGCTGACAGGAGAGGAGGAAAGTGACGAAGCTAAAAACCCCAGAAGTCCAAGGGTCAGCCCCCCGGGACACCCGGGATTCAAGTCCTAGTGGAAGCTTGCTTCTTGTGGGAGACGTGTAGGGCGCTCCCGAGGGGCTCATGCCGTGAGTGTGAGGTTGGTCACCTGTTACAGGCAGTACGGCCCAGCGCTAACCCGCGCGGAGGAGACGGGCTGCCGTGTTGGGTTTTGCTGAGCAGTGGGCATTGCTGTGTCTCGCTGAGAGGATTCTGGCTACACTCAGAAGAGTTCTTCCCAGACGTGCCCATCCCCTTCACCGGGGCCTGGCACAAAATGCCCACACCCCGCCAGGCCCGACATGCAAAGTCTGACCTGTACTTTTAAAAACGTTATTTTGAATGTCACCCCTGTTGAGAACCGTTGGAGGGGGAAGTCGTTTTTTGTGTGTCTTTCAATTCCAAAACCATCCAAAGAGCAATGTGAGTATCAGTTGAATCAATTGTTTCGTGTTCTCATGGTGATCGCTTCCGATCGTGGTCGTGTGCAGAGGTGGGGATGAGGGAGAGTAAGGGCGTCTCTCAACTAGCGCACGCTCCTTAACCCAGCCTGCCCACTTGGAGATCCTTTCATACGGAGCGAAAGACAGAACCAGCCACCGGCTTCATCGACGGGGACTTGATTGAGAGCTTCCTGGATATTAGCCGGCCCAAGATGCAGGAGGTTGTGGCAAACCTACAGGTGAGCTGTGTGGAGTTCAGCCCGGGGCCAGTTACATGCCAGGAGCCTGTCACAACTCCGCTGCCTCCCTTCCTCTCTTCCCAGAGGCCAGCGGCCCCTTTAAGTATCTCCTGCCGCCAGGGAAAGTGGAGTCTGAGGGCGAGGAGATGTAGCCAAAGCTCGAGGCTCGTGGGTACCCACCAGGCGCCTGGCACTGTACTAGCAGCTTGACCCATGTGACCCCTGTACTTCAGCAACAAGGGCATGTGTGGGATCTCGGGCAGTCCCACAGGAGGGCAGCAGGGTCAGGATCCGGCAGGGAAGAGAAATTGCCTCAGTGCTGGAGTTTGGGGTAGTGCTCACTGGAGGTGGGACCTCTGAAGGGCATTCCTGGAAGAGAGCAATGTACCCCGGTGGCAGCCTCTGAGCCAGCTTTGCCCTCAGACCTTGCTGACCTGTGCCCCCACGGGGAGGTGTGGACTTCTGATGGGAACTGCGTCCCTGCCGTGGCGGTGGGGGAGCCAGGGCCCCCCCTCGCTGTGCGCATCCCTTTCGGCAGCGGGGAATCCTCTGGGTCCTCACCCTGCTCTCCCTTTCCTTGCAGTATGATGATGGCAGCGGGATGAAGCGAGAGGCCACCGCGGACGACCTCATCAAGGTTGTGGAGGAGCTGACGCGGATCCACTAGCCAAGGGCACTGGGCGCCTCCCCCAGACCCGCCCCGAAGGCTTCGCCCGCCTGCCGCCCCTCCCCCGCCACTGTCTTCTCGGCCATGGGAAACCTCCCTAAGCCAGCTGCCCCAGAAGCCACGGTCACCTGTGTGCAGATGGGGATTTCTTAGAACTAAAACCAGTTCACTAGAGACCTGCGAATGGGCTGAAGGTGAAATATTTTTTCCCTGGATTTTTACGAGTCTCACATGATTCCAACCATCACCTTGGGCCACCAAGCCTTGATTGGTGTTGCCCGTGGTCCTCCTTCCAGGGAGGGATTTTGCAGCTCTTTGGCTGAAAGGAAGCTCTGTGTGTGTGTCTCACACTCATGCGCTGTCCTCTCCTATCTTTTTATTTAGGTTGGGGGTGTGGGGAGGTGGGTAGAGGGGAAGAGGGGTGGGAAGGGTTCATTGTCTTTGAAGTGAGGGCTTCCTTTTACTTTCTTCTGTTGCCTCTGAGAGCTTTGGGTCTGGAGGCCTGACTGCCAGGCCACGGGCTGCCTGAGTATAAAACCTGGAGATGGTGGATGATTGCCAAGCCACAGCCTTTTTGTCTCTGGGGAACTGCCTTCTTCAGAGAGAAGGAGGTGGGTGGACGTGAATTGGTGGTTAGTTTCTGAGTTTTACCAAATAAAGTAGAATCTAAGAAGAAAGATCCATTTGTTTCTTCTTTTCTTCCCGCTGCCCGGCACTCCAGCATCCAGGTCATACTGTGCCCAAATTTCTGCAAACTCATGTCCCTCTTTCATGGCAGCTGCTGCAGTCACTTGTCTTTGCTGCTGGAACAAGTCCTGTCAAGTAGTGAGATGACGTCTGTACCTCCTTTGCCGTGTGACCGTTTTTGGTAGGATCCCAAGGGTGATGGACATCAGGTTTTTGAAATTCCCTGGTCTTTGGTTGCCCTCACTGACCGACCGTTTGACGCCTAGTGGCCTCTGTCAGTCACCTGCCGGCCTGGGGGCTGCTTGGGCTGCCTTCCCTGTGTCGTCCTAGTTTTACAGCCAGCCAGCCCCCAGGCGCTGCTCCGTGGCCTCACAGCAGCTCCTGGTGCATTGCCCCGCTTCCTGTTGTCGCCTGCCCTTTGGATTCTGGCTTTATTTCCTCTGGTTTTAATCCAGTAAACGTTTGGTGCCTTTGGTTTGAAAAGACAAGAGTAGGGCACATTTGGGTTCACCTTTCTGTGCAGCAAACAGAGCCTGTCTTCTTTCAGCTCAGTGGGTCAGAGTGTCTGGGCCCACATTTCCACCAGTGACCCAGTGGGAATAAAGGCTGCTCTGTCCCAACAGTAGAGTCGGGTAGATCCCAGGCATATTGGCTGGCTCCTTTAAGACCAGCCTTTGATACAGTGTCAGGAAAGTTGTGGTTTCAAGTTCAAACAGTGGTTTTGAGAGATTCTAGCTTAAAAGGAGAAGGGCAAAGCATCCCTGCTTTGGGGGGTCTTCTGGAGTGAGTTTCCTTCCCTGCAGGCATTCCTTGTGTTTCCTTACGGTTCTTTTCCCCTTACTCTCCTGGGATTTCTGAGGGTGGAGGTTAAGGGTCTTAAGGGAAAAAATAATCAGCATCTCTTAAAAACCACAATTTAACTTGAAACACAACACTGTGATTTGAATTCTTAAAGTCATGGTTTGAATTGAAAAGGCCTGCCCCCATGCCAGATAACAGCTGTAATGAGACCGGGGAGCAACAGTCTCCGGACTGTGATTATTTAAAAAACGTAATCATAGGTGGGAGGGTGGACTACAAGGTGCCAAGGTCAGAAAGAGGGGCTGTAGTGGGATGTATTCTGGTGCTTTTGACCGGCTGACCTGCAGCCCCAGAGATGTGCTACATTGAGTAGAAGGTTATGTAGCAGTGGCTTCAGTCTTGACGTTGGAAGCTGTGGACTCCTTTCAGTTTTTGTTTCCTATGATCTTGGATATATTCATTCACGACTGAATTCCAGCAATCTTTTGGAAAGTGACATTCTGTTGCCACACTCCCCCACCCCCCCCCTTTAAAACCATGAATCACCACTCCAGGGGCAAAGGGTTGCCTATGGGGCTTTGCTGCAGCCAGCTGGAATGGCTCCTTTCCATGTAGGCGCTGATGAGCTAGCCTCGCTCCAGGCCTCTGCACGAATGACCTTTGGGAGAATCATCGAAACTCTGACTCATCACATGACCCTTTGGAAGGGTCACAAGCCAGAGGCCTTCTTTCTGCAGCCAACAACAACTTGGATCCTCCGCCCTCGGTGGAGGGTCCCTTTTGTTACTCAAGCCACAAGCCACAGAAGTGGGGAGGAAACACAAGAACTGTAACGAAGGGATATGCCCAAACCAGTCCTTGAAGGTGACCAATACTAAGACATTCTCAGGGTCAAACTTTGAGCCTCAGGTCAAACAAACCAAAGGACAAGATAAAGAAAATAGCAAAAAGCAAACTAAAGAAGCAAACTGTTGATAAGAGCATCAAGATAAATGCCATAAGGTCAAAGAAACGGGGGAAATGTCAGGGGCTGTTTACAAAGTTGTTTCTTTCGAAATGTGCCAGTAGGAATTTTCGACTCTTAAATACCCTTGAGTTCCTCCTGAGGGCGGATGAGGATTTTCTTTAAGCACAAAGTTGCCTCTCAGCTGTTCACTGACCAGTATGGAGAAGACCCTGCCAGGTTCAAGGCTGCGATGGGGGGCGGGGCTCCATGAAGCAGTGGGGCTCAGAAGTGTGCTGGAGTGTGGGGGGAGCTGGCACGGGGTGTGACAGGTGTGTAAAAGGAAACTTGTCCTGTGCAAATGAATGTGGGTAGCTTCTGGGGCCAGGAAGAAGGAACACCTATTTGACATGGAGTGGTGGGCTACGTAGAAATGATAAGGACAGTGGTGGGACAGATTTTGGGGGCCCAAGTGAAGGAAGGGCTTTATGTTTAATCCCTAGTCTTGAATAATTCAGGGCTAGATTTGTGAGGATGTGGGCAGTGAAGTAAGGGAAGAATGCACTGGGAAGGGTGGAGGGAGAAAGGACCTTCGGTTGAGGCAAAAAGGAAAGATGCCCTAGAAGCCTGAGGGTCCTGAGGACACAGAATGGACATACATATGGAAGCTGCATTCATCTTAGGATACAAGAATGTTTCGGCAACCTACTTGCTGAGAATTTGTTGCTTAGCTTAGAAAATGGATCAGAACTAACCAGGTGAGGTAACAGGCCTAAAATAGATCATCTGCCAAAACTCAACCACACAGGTTCAGGTAGAGCGACGGTTTAATAGGCAACAACATAAAAAAATGACAACAAAAAACACCTGAGGTTTTCCTTTGCTGTAAACTGTGTTATGAACTAACAGCATCATGGGGTTGCCCGCAAAGCTAAGTAATATTAGGCTGTGTTAATAAAAGTATGGTATCTGGAAGGAAGGAGGCCAGAGTCCAGGCCACTGTTGTCACACTGTGTTCATTTTGGCCACCAATGTTAAGGACCTCAGTGACAGGCTGAGGTAGCCAGCGTGAAGGCAACTGTGAGGCAGGACCAAAGGAACTGGGGTTATTTAGGTGGGAAGTAAACTCACTTCCTAACAAATGTAGTGATTCAAAAGTGGATTGATCTCCCTTTTGACAGGTAGTGACTTCCTTATCCCTGGAAGTATTTAAGCAAACCTTGCCTAATTGTATCCAGGTGGCTGGGAGACTCCTGCAGAAAACAGAAGGTAGACTTTCAGCTTTCTGGTCCCCCCTGCAGCTTTCTCCCAGCTGGATGAGCCTGCCTACCACTCTGACTGGCCTGGGGCAAAGAGGAGCCTGTGTGTTCAAGACCACCTAGTAACCCCTGACCAGGGGCAGGTGGGCCACTGACCCCTGCACCCAGGATTAGGGTGCAGACCTGCTGGCAGACTTGGGGCCGGCCTAGAACTGCCCAGCGGTGAAAGGACCCAGAGTCCTGGGCACGAATTGATTTCCATTTTTCCCACCTTCTGATGACACAGGCATCTTGGGCTCCCCTGAGACCAGCAATGCCAGGGACTCGCCGCCTCCAGCGCCAGCCTTGTTCCCAAAGTCTCTTTCCTCCCCGGGCCTCAGTCTGACGCCCACAGCACTTCTCAGGGAGCCGACTCCCAAACCCCGGCAAAGGGTGTGGGCCTAGGGCGAAACCCCGCCCCCAGGGGTCCCTGATCTTTGACCCCGCCCGGGGCTCCGTGCCTCCCCAAGAGGACCAGCGGCGGGCGTCGCTGCCTTTTGTGTTTCGCTCGGAGGTGCCAGAGACCACCCCCCCAACGCCGTGCCCCTCGTCCCCTGGCGGCCCCCTGCCCCTCCTCTCGGCGTCTCCAGCCCCCCTGCTCTGCTCCGCGTGCCAGCTCGGGGCTCGCTGGTTTGTTCCCCGTAGCGCCAGGAGGAGGGGCGAGGGCCGGCAGCCCCCTCCTCCGAGCGCCGAGCGGGAACCCAGCGGAGCCGGGGGGGACGCACCGCCGCCGGTCATGTGGGCCGGACTGCTCCTCAGGGCCGCCTGCGTTGCGCTCCTGCTGCTGGGGGTCCCGGCCCGCACCTACACCGGGAGGAAACCGCCCGGGCACTTCATGACCGAGAGGTAAGCGCTACGCGCCACTCCCCTACCCGCGACTGGGGCGCTCCCGGCGTGGAGCGGGGAGGCGCGGAGCAGCGCCGGGAGCCGTCGGCAGCCGTGGATTGGGGCTCCACTCTGGGGCTCTGTCCATGCGCGGGCGCAGCCCTTGGGGGCTGGACAAAGAGACAGCAGCCTGTGCCTCTGGGCGGGTGCCTGTTCTGCGCCCCTGTCCGGGGCTGTACGGGCTGAGACTTGGGGGAGTGGAGATCCAGGCGCTGGGTTAGCCCATCTGAGTCTGCCCTGGAGCGCGGACGCTGGGCGAAGGAAGGCAGGGAAGTGCCACCTGGTCTCCAGACTGGCTGGCTTCGCTGGAGAACGTGCCAGTGGCTCTGCCTTGGCAGGGCCTGCCTCCCCCGTGGCGCCGGCCACTTCGGGGCTGGGTGGGGGGTAGGCTTTCGCTGTGTTTAGGCTCCGCGCACGTCGTGGACCTTGGCACTGCCGGGGTCTCTCTAGGTTATGTTTCGGTTTCCGCCCGTGTGTGACCGGACGGGTGGGGGTGGGTGACGTTTGTCCCTTTGCTCTTTCCCGATGGATGCCGCCCTCCCTTCGGGTCTCCTGGTGGAGGCCGGCAGCAGCGGCTGAGCGCGTGTGTGCGTGATGCTCCCAGCGAGGGAACACGGTGTCAGCGGGCGGCCTGGCCCGCGGCCACTGGCTCGGGGGCGCTCAGGGGGCGGCCCCGCCAGGCTCGCAGCTCGCACGAGTGTTCCGCCACCTCAGCCAGTTCCTGCTCAGATCGGCTGGCTCCGCGGAGTTTCAGAACTTTCCTGCCACCTGTCTCCCCATCTTGGCCTGACCTAGGAGACCGCTCGGTCCCTGCCCACCTGAGGGTGTGGCTCCACCAGCCTGCCAAGCATCTTAACATCTGCCACTTTGGTGGCACCCCTGTCCCTTTCAGACCCCCGTCTGAGGAGCTGTAGCTGCCGGCTCCTTCCTAGACTGTTGCCACAATGGCTCCAGCAACGGCAGTGGGTGAGACTTCATTGACAGTTCCCCCCACCCAGGGCCCCCTCTTTTTCTGTGATGACTTCAGAGACCAAATAGGCCCTCTTTGGGGGCTCTAGGGCCTTTTTCTGCAGACGTTTCTGTACTGCCCTGTGCCCGAGCTTCCCTTTCCACACTACTTGCCACATTTGGCAAGATTTTAACCCTCAAGAGTGGGGTGGGTCTGTCTTGTCCATCCATGTCCCCAGCCCTGCTGCTGTGCCTGGCACACGGTGGGTGCCCTAAGGCTGCCTGACCAGCAGAATGTTCCCGTCACCTCCCCACGGTGGAGCACAGGTGGGGAGGGGTTTCTTATCCCTATTGTATTGCATGGGAATTCCCAGTTGAAACCAGGCTGGACTGCATCTCCCTCTGTCCAGCCCATCACAGAACGAGTTCCCGTCGTTTTCTCCATCCCCCTGCAGGCCTGTGCCCTGTGCTGCCTCTGCCTGGAGCTGGAGCACCCGCTCCCCTCCTGCACTCCCACCGGCTGCCCCTGCTCCTCTCCCCTGCCTCAGCCCAGATGCTGTCCTTCCAGGAAACCTCCCCCGACTCTGCAGCGCTCATAGCCAATCCCATTGTAGCACAGTGCTGTTACTGCCCAGCCCCCCTGAAGGCTGGGAAGTGGCTTGTTGGTGGCTGTACTGCAGTGCCTCACCCAGCATCTGGCACACTGGGTTCTCCGTCACTCCTTTAGGTAGCTCACTGGCGTCCCCATCTCTACCCCAGAGATGTCACCTCGGGAGTGACATCTCTCTAGCCCCTCTGGGGCTGCCGTCCTTCCTCTTTTCTGCTGGCTGCCCTTCTCAACTTTCCCTTCAGCAGCCATATCGAGCACCTACTATGTGTTAGGCACTGCTCTTGGTGCAGAAGTGAATAAAAAAGATGAAGCCCTTGTGCTCAGGGAATGGTAGGGGAGACAGACAATGAACAAAGTGACAAATTAGTAAGTAATGTCCCAGGAAGTGAATGGTATTAAGAAGAACAAAACAAGGTAAGGGTGCACGAGAAGGGCCTCTCTGAGAAGCTGACAGGTGCAGAGAGACCTGGGTAAAAGGAGGGAATGAACTGGATGAGTATCTGAGGATGAACCTTCATGAGAGAGGGAACTGCAAGTGCAAAGGCCCTGAGACAGCCATCTCTTGGGCTCTTCATCCATTGCCGTCTTACCTCCTCAGTGCTGAGGGCCTCTCTGAGGCCCCTTTCTCCTGGCCACTCTTTGCCCTGTGGCAGGTACCTGTGGGACACTGGTGACTTTGTCCTTGTCCTGTCTTCAGGAGAGGCTGTCAGGGTCATTTTTCTTTGGGAAACTTCCCACTGCCCCTCCAGAGGGTCTCGAGAACTGTTTGTTGACTGACTTCCAGACTGGCTGGGAGGCTTTCACTGCTCTGTAGACCAATCAGAACGTGGAAGGTGCTCTCTCCTCTCTTGCAGACGCCGGCTGGGCCCCCACGTCTGCCTCTCGGGGTTCGGGAGTGGCTGCTGCCCTGGCTGGGCACCCTCCATGGGCAGTGGGCACTGCACCCTTCGTAAGTGCCTGTCCCTGTGCCCCACACATCCTCCCGGGCAGGGCACTCATTCCCTGGGCTGGCCTGAGGGGCAGATTGGGGGCTCCAGCCCCCACTCCCTCACCTGTATTTCTCCTCTTAGCCCTCTGCTCCTTTGGCTGTGGGAGTGGCATCTGCATCGCTCCCAACGTCTGTTCCTGCCAGGATGGAGAACAAGGGGCCACCTGCCCAGGTAACTGGGGTGGGCCATGGCTGATGGGAAGAACTTTGTTAACACCGAGATTATGTGCCAGACACCAGGCACTTGTGTCCTATCGTATCATCTTCAAACAGCCCTGTTAGGCAGACATTCTCATCCCCATTTTATAGATGAGGAAACTGAGGCACAGAAGTTAGTGGCTCACCCAGGGCGACATGGCTAGTGAGTGGCAGAGCTGGATTTAAACTCAGGCCTGTCTGCCTCCAGAGGCACCTTTCTCACAGAATTCAGGAAGAGCCCCGGTTAGGTGGGGGTGGCCAAGACGTCAGCGTGCTGCATGCTCATGTGGGTGGTGCATTTCAGACGCCCACGGACCCTGCGGGGAGTACGGCTGTGACCTCACCTGTAACCACGGTGGCTGTCAGGAGGTGGCCCGAGTGTGCCCCGTGGGCTTCTCAATGACAGAGACAGCTGTCGGCATCAGGTGTACCGGTGAGAGACCTGGGAGCAGTGGGGCAGGGTGGGTGGGAATTATGCCCCTTCCTGTCCTGCTAAGATGGTCTTCAGAGAGATGATGCCAGAGCAGAGCTGAGCCAGGATGAGCTGTGCAGTTTGAGGGTGGGCAGGGAGACATGAAAACCAAAGGAATAGGTCCCTTCTGCTAGTTCACAAATATTTATAGAGCACCTCTTATGGGCCAGGAACTGAGCTGTGGGCCGGGGGGCCTAGACATAACAGTGCCATGTGATGGGACCATAACTGGTGAAGTACAAGGTGGGACTGGGGATGGGTTGGCCATGGAGAAAGTGACGTTTGGGAAAGTGACGTTGGAAAGATGAGGAAAGCGAAACTCAGAATTATTTTGTACAAGTATTATTTGTTCGTGACTTTAAAAATGTGATCCAAAAATTGGATCACATCCTGCCCCGGCAACGTCTGTTACCTTCCCCAGAGGCAGCCACTGTGACCAGTTTCTTGCATATCTTTCCAGAGAGGTGAAAGCCTCCTTTTGAGGTTTGATGTTGTAAAACTCATGTTTCTTCCCCAGCATACAAAAGTAAAAGATAACTCATTTTGGAACATTTGGAAAGTAAAAGAAGGGTAGAAAGGTGAAAAAACCCAACGTGTCCTGGAAGGTCCTACCCAGAAATGAAGTTACTTTTTCTGCGTGTGTGTGTGTTTGAGTGTGTACCTGTGTATAAATGTATGTTATGCATGCATATCTTTATAATGTTTTATAAAATTGGATCACATCTTATCTATAGGTTTTGCTCATTAGTCTTCTCACTAAACTTTATATTGTGAGTACGAAATAGTCCTTACAACATAATTTTAAACAGCTGCATACGTGGCGACTGTAATTCAAGTACCTAGTTCTCTGTTACCCCTCGCTCGGCTGATCTGCGGTGCTCACCACTGTAAATAACGCTGCAATAAAGGGCTTCTTGTTGGCATCTCTGATTATTCCCAGAGGGAGAACTGTTGGGGTGAAGTGTCTCATAAAGGGGTTTTGGTGCTGGGGGCTCGATGAAGTCGTTTGTCCTCCCTAAATGTCTTTCCTGGAGAGTGCTTCCTGCGCTTCTTGTTGCAGAGGCAAACTGGACCAAGGAAAAGTCAGAGGACAATGGCAAAGCGAGCACAGGGCAGGAGGCACTGGCCACAGCCACGTGCGAGCCCAGTGGAATGGGGTTAGTCAGGGTGCACGTCTTAGAGGTGAGGGGCGTGGTCCCGAGGGGCCTGCCCCTGGGAACAGCGAGGAAGGAGAACGGAGGTGTCCAGAGGGCATGGGGGCCGGGGGTGGGAGACTCAGGCGCAGACTGCAGTAGGCAGAGCTGGTCTTGTCGGTCCTTCAGAGCCATGATTCTTAGATGAGGAAGAAATGCCACGGGGCAGGGGTGGGGTTGTCTCTCTCCCAGCCCCCCTGACCCTTCAGGCCTGAACCGCCCTAAAGCACTACATGGACCCAGTCACCCCATCCTGGGCAGAAGCCTTGGAGATTCCTTGGTGCTCCACAGTGGAGCCTTAAGCCAGCTCTGCAGCCCTGCCTCCCACTTCCCGACAGGAACCCAAGCTTCAGCCAGACTGGGCCCCAGGTGTTTCCTGTGCTTCCCAAGCCCCTCCGACTCTCTCCACTTGGTGGCCCCCTCCTCCTGATGCCTCCTGGTCCTCTCAGCCCATCTGTCCTCCAGCACACTGCTGCTGTGGCTGGGCGTTCCCTGGTGGGGCATATATCACCCAGCCACGTGTGGTCTCTCGTGGGTGTGTGCTGTGGCTCCTACATTATCAGACTGTAACCATGTGGAGAGTCAGCGCCGTGCCTTGTGTCTCAGTGGCTCTCCGCCAGGCCTGTTGCATACAGGTGGTGCTCAATAAACATTTCAGGGGATTTAATCAGCCTTCCTGCCCACTCTCTGCCCTAGTGTGATGCCCCGCGTGTGGGGCCATCAGAGACAGTTCTGTCTCAGCCATCCTGTCTGTCATCTGGTCTGCATGGGTCACAGAGGAGGGGCCTGACCCCTTGGGCTCTTCTCTCTGGGGTTTCCCTTGTAGCAGGATGACTTTCCCTGTGCCTGGTCTTTCTTCCCTGGGGTGAGGGTGGAGGTGGAGGTTCCACCCTGCTGAGGGCAGGCCAGTGTGGGCACAGGGTCCACGTGAGGCAGATTTTCCCCCTGCACCTCAACCACATTGAGAGTGGGCTGTGCAGAGGTGTTTTCTCTCTCCCCAGACATTGATGAATGTTTAAGCTCCTCTTGCGAGGACCACTGTGTGAACACGGAAGGCGGGTTTGTGTGCGAGTGTGGGCCGGGCATGCAGCTGTCCGCCGACCGCCACAGCTGCCAAGGTGAGCGGCTCAGGGAGGGGTAATGATCATGCCGTCACTGCCGCTGCTGGGCTCCGATTTTGACCTCGTGGCCCTGCCAGGCACAACATGTGCTCCACCTGCGATGGTTTACGTGACCACCACGGTCTTCTGAGGGAGATACTGTTATCATCCGCACTTGACCGAGGGGGAAACTGAGGCTCGCCCAAGGTCATTCTGCTAGTAATGGTCTAACTCTAGGGCCCTGGCTCTGAACCAGGAGTCCCTAGAAACAGCTGCTGCCATCATTGCAGGGTGGAGGGAAGAGGGTGAAGGAGAGGCCCCAGGGAGAGCCAGGGGCAGGGCAGAGCGGACAAACTGGAGGGAGGAGACCACTGCAGTGAGGCAGGGCTGACGAGGGTGGCCGAGGGATCAGGACTGTGCACACAGCTCTGTGTGTGTGTGTGTGTGGCAGGGAGGTGGGTGGGGGTGGCAGTGTTCATTTGTTCCAGCTGCCCCAGTCTGGTGGGGAGCAAAACAACAGGGTTGGGACTATGGATTAATGTGGTGGGGACCCAGGGAAGAGAAGGACTCTCCCTTCCTAAGTGAGTAGGATGAGAGAGATCTTTTAAAATAGCTACTCATTCTTTTAAGATGACTTTTATTTACAGAAGTGAGGTAAGGAAATACTCTCTCTTAAACAAAGGCAGCTAAGACAAAGGTTCCCCCGTGACATTGCAATATTATTTTCTGTGTGTTTGAAATTTTCATAAATTGTCAAAAAAAATGTTTAAAAGTCGCTAGCTCCAGGCTGTCTCTCCCACTGCTGTGCTCTGCGGTCCCTAGAGAATCACCCTGGTGTCGTAGGCCACTATAGCAGGCCACTGTGCCAAAATGCCACAGACTGGAGGCTTAAACAACAGAAACGTATCCTCAGTTCTGGAGGCTGGAAGTCCAAGATCAACGTGCCAGACCGTTCAGTTCTTGGTGAGGGTCCTCTTCCTGGATTGCAGGTGGCTGCTTTCTAGCTGTGTCCTCACGTGGCAGAGAGAGAGCTCTGGTGTCTCTTCTTCTAAGGGCACAAATCCCATCATGAGGGCCTCACTATTCAGAACTCGTCTAACCCTAATCACCTCCCAAGGCCACCTCCAAATACCATCACGTTGGAATTAGGGCCTCAACATATGAATTGGGGGGGGGACAATTCATTCCTAACACCTGGTTATCAATCTGCTGAGTGCCCTGCCTGCCTCTCCCTAGTACATGTACACACACACACACACACACACACACACACACTCACTCACTCACACTCACAGAGATGATAAGAGATGAGCAGTTCACAGTCCTGAACTATTGTATCTGGGCACCTGCTAAGCACTACAGAAGCGTGCCTTCATTTCATCCTCAAAATTATCCTATGAAGTTGGTACTGTTTATTTCCATTTTCCTAATAGGAACACTGAGACTTAAAGAAATTACATAACCTGCCCAAGATGGTGTTAGAGCTGGAGTTTGAACCCAGTCACTCCTCTACGTGCTTTTTCCCCCCTCAGCAATCTGGCTTGAAGATCTTTCCACCTCAGGGTCAACAGACCTGTCTTGTTCCTTTCAAACTGCTGCCTGGTGCTCTGCAGTGCAAACATTCCATAGTCTCTACTGTGTTTTCTCTTACTGACGAACATGTAGACTATTTCCAGTGTTTCACAATATCAAATACCGACATGGGGAAGCTTTGGCAGAGGAGGTGCTATAGAAGCTGAGTTTTGAGGTATGAGTACGAGCTTTCCAGCCAGACAAGATGGAAAGGCAGTGCAAGCGGACAAGAGAACGCGGGCAAAGGGGGAGGCCCACAGAAGCATGGGGAACTTGGAAGGTGGCAAGAATTTAAGCCGGGGCCAAGGTGAGGGACAGGGAAGGAGGTGGGAAAGGCAGCCCAGGGTTCCTGAGCTTTGGTGCAGCACTGGTGCTTGTGGGAGCCATGGAGGGACAGTGGCTGGGTCAGAGGTGCCCTTTGGTCAGCACACCCTTGAGGCTGTGTAGAGACGGCTGGGGCGGAGCACAGGTAGAGGCGTGGAGATGCATGAGGCCGTTGCTGTTCTCCAGAGCAGAGACAGAGGTGGTCTGGGCTCGGGTACGACAGTGGGGGTGGAGAGAAATGGGCAGTGATACACTGAAGGAGAATTAAGATGGTCCCCCACGCCTCGAGTGGGGCAGGAGATGGTGATGAGAGATAAGAGGGGACCATATATCTCCAAATCTCCATGGAACAAGAGCTCCAGCCTTGTCCTGTTCCCTTCTAGACACTGACGAATGCCTCGGGACCCCCTGTCAGCAGAGATGTAAAAACAGCATTGGCAGCTACAGGTGTTCCTGTAGAACTGGCTTCCATCTCCATGGCAACCGGCACTCCTGTGTAGGTAAGGTCAGGAGGACCCTATTGTCTTCACACTTGGACTGCCAATCAGGAAGATAGAGAGGGTGAGCCCAGGGACAGGGAAAGGTCAGCAGTCTGGACCTCCTGGTCCCCTGGAGCCTGTAAGCGCTCGAGCCTTTGCTCAGAGCCTGCCTTTCGCTGGGGTTGGCACAGCTCCTCATGGAAGACCCTGTCTTGGACTTTTCCTGGCCACATGCCACTTTCATCCTGTTATGTTTCTCTTCCACCCCTCTCCCAGATACACCCAGGGATTCCTCTCTGCTCACCCATTTTCTTGGCTGCCTTTGCTCCCCTTGGTAAATAAAGCACGTTATGTCTTGGTTCCTCTGGTGTAGAAGGAGACCCCTGTTTTCTCAACCCATTAGCAGAAATTTCCAGAAAGGGATTGCCATGTTTGGCTTGAGCTTGGCTCATGGGTGGAAGGTGGGGTCCCGTGGGCCTGAAAAAAGACCTTGTTCTAGCAGAGTTTGGTGTTTGTCCTGAAGCGGACCTTGAGCAGTGCAGTGACTTTTGAGACTCTTTTTTTAGAAGGGGCCACACCAGCCGACACCCAACACGTGGGATGGTGAAAGGTTTGGAGATGAGATTCCCAGCAGGGCTCGTCCCCTCCAGCCAGCACTTACTCATTGCTGCAATGCATCCATTAAATACCTACTGGATGTATGAACCTTCCAAGGAGACTAGCATAGATTTCAGCCCCACTCCCAGACGTCCGAGTCACATTCCACACCGTGGGGCAGGGATGGACCCTGTAAGAACATGGCAAGCAGACTCCCCGAGCCTTTTGGGCTAAAGGATGGTGGAAACAAGGCTCATTGCCCCGACAAGGCAGCTGTGGGCAGCAAGGCTCTCCTGCAGATGTAAACGAATGTCGGAGGCCGTTGGAGAGGCGAGTCTGTCACCATTCCTGCCATAACACTGTGGGCAGCTTCCTGTGCACATGCCGACCTGGCTTCAGGCTGCGAGCTGACCGAGTGTCCTGTGAAGGTGAGCGTCTAGCCCCGCCTCCTGGGTCCCGGCCCCGCCCTCCTCGAACCAGGCACCGCCCACCCAGAGCCTGACCCTCTTCCATCACTGGCTGTTTTTTGATTCATCTTTCCAAAACTTCACTTTCTTTCCTGCTTCCTCCTTCCACTGCATTATTCATTCTTACTCCCTTTGCACTTTGTTTCCCTAGCACTTCCGTTTTTCCCCAAATGGTAAAAAGAAAGAAAAAATGAGGAGCGTGACAGAGTCCCAGTAACCTGGGCTCCCAGGGACAGACGCTTCGCACAGTGGTTAGACCACTCTGCCGTACTTTACCAGCGTGCCTGTAAGACATGTATCTATATGTTATATAGATCCTGAAGGTGCTCTTTCTAGTCCATGGCAAGTTCTCCCAAGCACGTCAGCATGGATGGGAGGCAGGGGACACACTCACAACCTGTCACCTCGGTCTCGGTCTGCTCATTTGGTATTTTTCCATCAGTCTTGCATGACCGTCTGTACGGCCCAGCGGTTCAGGGTCGAACTGGCAGTATTAGACCTATTATGTTCGTGAGGAAACCGGCCCCGAGACATTCAGTGACTAGTGCTGGAGCTGAGTCCAGGTCCCTAGTCCTGCCTCCTGCCCTTGCTGCCTCCCTCAGGACACCCTTGTGCTTCTATTTCAGCTTTCCCGAAAGCCGTGCTGGCCCCTTCTGCCATCCTGCAGCCCCTGCAGCACCCTCCTAAGATGCTACTGCTGCTTCCGGAGGCGGGCCGGCCTGCCCTCTCCCCAGGACACAGCCCTCCTTCTGGGGCTCCTGGGCCTCCAGCTGGAGTCAGGACCACCCGCCTGCCGTTACCCACCCCTGCCCTACCCACACCTTCCCCGTCTGCCCCCACGAGGCTGCTGTCCACCCCAATGGCCACCCCAGTGCCTAGTGCCCCGCTACTGGGGACTCTCAGACCTCCCTCACAATTCCTGGAAAAGGCGGTAGTGACGCCTTCCTTGCCCAGGGGCCCCACAGCCCCGTGGCCTGAACCAGGGCCCTCTGCCTGCTGGCACCTGGGAGCCATGTATGAGCTGGGGAGCCGCTGGACCGAGCCGGGGTGTTCCCAGTGCTGGTGCGAGGTTGGTGTGAGGGGTCCTTGGGGCTGCCCTGATCTGGTGTTGGGCCTTGTGGTGATTGGAACTCCTGCTTCTGCTTCCAGGATGGGGAGGTGGCCTGTGAAAAGGTGACGTGTGAAGCTGCTTGTTCCCACCCGATTCCTTCTGGAGATGGGGGATGCTGCCCATCGTGTACAGGTGGGAGCTGGTCCAGTGGAGGCTGTGAGTTCCCCACGTGGTCCCACCTCTTCTCTTCCCCAGCCCTTCTGCAGCTGAAAGGCTATTCTCCAACTCCTGTATGCATCTGAATCACTTGCAGGGTGATCCCTGGGCCCCGCCCCCAGAGCTTCTGATTTAGCTCTGGGGCAGGGCCTGGGAATTTGCATTTCTAATGTGTTCCCGGTGATGCTGATGGGTGATGAAGCAGCATCAGCATCACCAGGGAACACGTTAGAAATGCAAATTCCCAGGCCCAAACTGTGGTCTATGCTGTGATATCCCTCAAGGGGAACTTTTCATCTTCTGGGGATCCCTTTTGAGCTTTATTCATTCATTTATTCCTTCATTCAATGAGTTTCTCCAAATCTACTCTGCAGTTCCCTTCCTCTTGCCTAACTCTGCTCCTACATCCGGAGGAGTAATTGTGAATTCTGCTGTTTCCGATTCCCTCCCACTTGTAATCTGCTTACAGTTTTCATTTGCTTCCCGTTGCTGTGGGGATAAAAACCCCACATCTTAGTAAGTCCTTCAACAGATCTTCTCAAAACTCACCACGCACATGCACCGCTGGGGGTCTTGTTAAAATGCAGATTCTCATTCATTGGGTTTGGGGAGGGGCCTGAGCTTTGGCATTTGTACCGTGACAAGATGCCCAGGCTGCTGTACTTTCAGCAGCAGTGAAAAAGTCTTCCTAAGGGTTACAATGAAAATGCACTTCCTGATTTTCTGAAGGATGAGTGTGACCTTTTACTGTGTCCCTACTATATACTGAGCCCTGAATGTAAAGTGCTGGGTACTTTACATCTGAAGTGGTGGATCCTTCCAAGTCCCCTTCAGGGTACTTGGTGGCATTTCCATTTTATTGTAAAGAAAACAGAGTCCCAGAGAGATTGAGTGACATGTCCAAAGCCATTCAGGTAACTGAACAAGCAAGCCAGGTTTTTGAACGCAGGGTCGTCTGGCTGCCTTTCCTGTTTTATGGGAATAAAATGGCATGCTCTCAACACAGTTCTTGGTTTATCAGACATGAATGGAACCCTCCTGGGGCTTCCTCTGGAGGTGTCTCCTAAGAGTTCTCCAGGGGTCCGAGGACCACACAGTTTTGGTACCTGGATCTGCCACTCCTGAGGCACCCCGGCCAGTGAGAGAAGGTTCCAGGTACATTATGCCTGGAAAAGTAATGAGACCACAAGCTTCCTCTGCTTTGAAGAAGTCTGATGCCTCCTACTCTCCTGTTTGTCTTTCAAAGGCTGTTTTCACAGTGGCGTCATACGAGCCGAAGGGGATGTGTTTTCACCTCCCACGGAGAACTGCACCGTCTGTGTCTGCTCGGTGAGCATCACAAGATCTCCAAAGCCTCGCGGGTGTTTTCTTAACCTTTGGGGGTTTTAGAGGAAGGGGGAAAGACCGGACGTTAGAGGTGAGCTCACTGAGTGGAGGGAGAGTTCTCAGGTCATGGATTTTGGTTGGAACCTGTCGAGTTAAAAAGCTTGGGAGAGATGTGAAACCTGTAAGTCTGTGGAGTCAGGGAGGCTTCTGCTGAGCAGGAAAGAGCCAACAGGCAAACAGGGTCCATCTGTCTAGGAAGGGGAGGGGACAAAAGTCCCTTGGAAACTTCCCACCAGGGAGACCGTTTTTCTCTCCAGGCAAAATATTTTCCAGCATAATAAAGGTATCTGCATTTGGGAGGGAGAAGGCTCCTTACCAATTCAGCTTGTTGAGAGTATTTTGCATTAGGCAAATTTATGCCTCCAAGAATAGTTATTAAGCACCTACTACGTGCCAGACACTGCCAGATGCGGTCACATGGATTCGATTCTGAGCACCCAGTGTGTACCAGGCACAGGCGTTGGTGCTTTTCACCTGTTTCCTCACCTGAGGCTCCTGGCAGCTCTTCAAGGTCAGTTGCACTGTCCCAATTCTACAGAGGAAAAGACTGAGGCTGGCAGGGAACAGAGCTGGGACTTGAGCCGAGGTCTGTCTGCATCCAAAGCCCAGGCTCTGTCCACCAACCCTCGCTGCCACCTGTGACCCTCTTTAAAAGCAGCCCCTAGTCTGGCAGTGATTGTGGAAGTTGCACCGTAAGATGGGAGGTGGGACATGTAGACAGCTACCACCACCCTTTGTTGAGCTCTTTCTGGGTGCCACACATGTGCCGTGGCCCAGCGCTTTTGTGCTTTTGTGGATGACCTCATTTCATGCAGTCCTCAGCATCCCCTGACAGATAGGAGGAGCAAGGTTCAGAGAGCTGGTGTACTTTGCCCAAAGTCACACAGCTCGATAGTGGAGCAGCAGACACTGGAACTCAGGTCTGGCTGACTCCAACGCCGGGGGCATTTTTGTCTTAACTTCCAGTTTTTTAAATTTAATTTTAGGTTTGAGTCTTTGAACAAATTTGAATAGATCTGGTTCAAAACTCCGATGCACAGGAAGGTGTCTGTGGTGGAGTCGCCTCTGCTCCCTGCTTCCTCAGCACCCTTCCACAGCTGCCCTCGGCCGTGGGAGGGAATGCTATGGGAGGCTCGGCTCGGCATTTTTACAGGGAAGGCAGCATGCTCTGCTCTCTGGTCTGGCCCTCATCTTGGAAAGGGAGATATTCTAAAACACCCCATAATAAATGCCGGGAACTGGGTCCCTGCAGAATGTCCCTGTCGTGACCACAGTAGCTTCCTTTTTGAGGCTTTTGCTTTGGGCAGGAAACCTGAGGTGTGATGTGACGTGGGTGGGAGATGACCTGGTTCTCGATGGGCCTGAAGGTACATCAGAGCCTGGCTCGCTTCCTCTCCCCTCCCCCACCCACCCCCATCTCTCGCCTCCGCAGGCTGGAAATGTGTCCTGCATCTCCCGCGAGTGTCCTCCTGGCCCCTGTCAGACCTCCCTGAAGTCCGACTGCTGTACTTGTGTTCCAGGTAAGTGACTCTTTGGGTGGGGGGAGGGGGCGGAAGCGTTTAGCTTTTTTGTGTGTTGGGGGAGGGGTGTCTTTTGAGTATGTTTTTGGGGGGTGAGGTAAGTGGATGAAAGAAGGAGATTCATTTTTGCTTTAGAAACTCAGATCAATTGAAGCATTTCAAAGTGTCCGTATTAATTGGGCACCTACTATGTGCACAGTAGTTTGGATGCTAAACTGGGCTCATAGACCGGCCTGCCCCCTGGCCTGGGAGACACCTTCAGCACAAGCAGGAGTGGGTTTGAGTCCACTCTTGGCATTGCTCTTTCTCAAGCCAGGGAAGAGGCCTCCCTTTCACCACTAATGAGTTGGTCCTTTGTTAAAAGTGTGATTCTTTTTCCTGAGATGACCTCATCATCGTCACAAATATTTCTTGCCAGCTCTGTGCCGTTGCTGTGCGAGGCACATGCCAGCCCTTGATCTCATTGAATCCATATGGCACTGCCCTGAGGGAGTACTATTCATAGCCCCATTTTATAGATGAGGAAACTGAGGCTCAGAGAGGTCAAGTCACTGCCCAAAGACACACAACCAGTTAGTACACGAGCAGAACTTGAACTCAAAGTCTACCTGATTTCAAAGCTGGTGTTCTTTTAAAATTTCTCTTCTTAACTTTAAATGTTATATTTTAATTAAAAATATTTTTGAATAGGCAATATACCGTGTTTCCCCGAAAATGAGTTCTAGCCGGACAATCAGCTCTAATGCATCTTTTGGAGCAAAAATTAATGTAAGACCCAGTCTTATATTATAATTATATTATATTATATTAAAGACCCAGTCTTATATTGTAGTAAAATAAGACTGGGTTTTATATTAATTTTTGTTCCCAAAGATGCATTAGAGCTGATTGTCCGACGAGGTCTTATATTCAGGGAAATATGGTAGTCCCTTCAAGGTAGGAACTGTTATCAACTCCATTGTACAGATAAAAAAACCGAGGCTTAACAAGCTTGAGTATGGTGCCCAAAGTCACTGCCTAGAGAGTTGCACAGGTGGGAATGAACGCAGGGCAGTCTGACTAATGCCAAGTGGGCCTGCACAGGGTTTTAGGCTGTTTTCACCTGTGGGGCATCTTCAGATGAGAGGTTTTCACTGCATCCTCCCAGCGTCCCCTGCGTGGCGTGGTTCCCAGAGCTGTCTTAAGTGTCTGGGGCAGTCTTTTTCCATTTCTTCTTTTCTCTTCCTCTTTAGTTATTCTGGGCTTCCCCTACCTTTTTGGTTAAGGACCTTATTTTACACAATTCATTTTTTGTCAGTTTTTAAGTATAGCATATTTTCTTGTTGGGAGTTCGGAGGGGAGAAATGTGTGGGTTGTTGGGCGTGGGCTGTGCTGTGGAGTGCCATGGGAGTGTGTGAGCTTCTCCAGGGCCTCCCTACCCATTTCTTCCCCCTTTTCTTCAGCTGCCTTCTAACCCCACCCCCCAACCCCCCCAAAGACCTTGCGCTCCTTGTCCCTTTCCTCTCCGCAGTGAGATGCTTTTTCCATGGCCGGTGGTATGCAGACGGGGCTGTGTTCAGTGGGGGTGGTGACGAGTGTACCACCTGTATCTGCCAGGTAAGGACTGAATTGGTGGGTGACGGGGAGCGAGCAGGGCACTGGACTTTCCCAGGATGCCTTGGCTGGGAGAAGAGGGGCTGCCATGCAGCAAAAGGGAAACTGAGGCAGCAAAGGGACTAAAGTGACCTGTACTCACCAAGGCCTTCCCGCAGGCTCCTTGAAGTTCATCCTTCAGCAGTGCTATTTATAGAGCACCTACTATGTGCGTGGAGCAATGCTGAGTGCTAAGGACACTGCTAAGCACATGACAGCCCCAGTCCCCTCTGTGAGGGGCCCCACAGCCCAGGTGGGCAATGGATAGGTGGCCAGGGCTCCTAGCCAGACTGCAGACTTTAGGGGAGCCTTCTTGGCGGGAGGGATGCTAAGGCAAGACCGAAAGGATGACTAGCACCGAGCACCAATCAGGTGAGAAGCTGAGGCCAGTGTGCCTGGCAGCGGGCTCTGCATGAGCAGACTGCAGGAGTCAAGAGAGAGCATGACGTACATCCATTCTGGCCGGAGCACAGAACGCTCGGCACACTGGAGTCAGGCAAGAGAGGAGGCTGCAGGCAGGGATGGCGTTTGGGTTGGATTCCAAGAAGCAGGGCCTGGGGTCGGATTCTTGTGTAAGTGATTTTCCAAGGGAGTGCTCTCAGGAGAAACTGGGTGAGAGAAACAGGAGGGGCTGGGGAAGGAGCCAAGTGAGGAAGGGGCTCAGGCTGATATCCTGGGGAACTCGGGAGTGTGGCTTGCACTGCTGAGATGGGCGTGTCCTGAGGCCTAGTTACTGGGCTCTCACCCGCTCCCGGCAGCAGTCAGTTGTGTAGACTCCCTTTCTTCCTAGGGAGTCGAACCATCCAGGTACCTGGAAGACACAGCCCCCACTGGCCAAGGGTAGTACTTTAGGGGAAGGGGCCTGGGGGTGTTGGTGACAGCCTCTGCCCCAGACTCAGTCGTGAAAGGCTGTGCCAGCCAGGCTGAGGGCTTTGGACTTGGCAGAGCTGCTGGAGGGCTTTAAGTGGTGGAGTGATGTGATCAGATTGGTGCATGAGAAAGTTCTCTGGCTGCAGAGTGAGAGTAGATTGGAGTGAAAACAGAAAGCAGGGAGCCTGCACAGAGGCTGTTTTGCAGAAGTGAGGGGAAGAGATGCGGGCACTGCAACTAGGGCAAGCCGGGGGACACTCCAGACAAACAGCTGGCTCATTCTCAGGACATTCTCTGTCAGTGAAGGACTCTTCCCTTCCTCCCCCTCCTGCTCCCTGGAGACTTCTTTGTCACTTTTAGAAGGGAGATGGCCGCCCGCCAGCCCCCTCCTTAGCCCTCAGATGGCCCAGCGCTGGGGAGCTGCCCTCACTGGCCCGTGACCTTTGGCTTTCTTCCAGAATGGGGAAGTGGAATGTTCCTTCACACCATGTCCAGAACTGGACTGCCCCCGTGAGGAGTGGTGGCTGGGCCCTGGACAGTGCTGCTTCACCTGCCGGGAGCCCACGCCCACGACAGGTGAGGGCCCCAGCCCTGTGTCCCAGGGCTGCGCCCCACACAGGCCAGGATGCCCTCCAGGAGGGAGCCTGAGCTGTACCTGCTGAGACGGTACACTGAGTCTGAGTGTGTAAGTTTGTGTGTGTCTGTGTTTAGTGCTTCCTCTGTGTGTGACTGTGTTTATGAATGCGTGTGGAAGCATTTGTTTGTGTGAGCATGCCTGTGGATATACCAGGTGCATGTTTGGAGGGAAAACTTAATGGGGGAGCTGGGCGGGCCGCTGTGGCAGCCCCTGGGTTGAGTGTACACCCTGGGAACTGTCTACACACAGCATGAGTGAGCAGAAGCGTCTGTCCCTGGTGGGTGGTGCTGTAGGTCCAGTGGGCATTCAAGGCCCTCCTCGCCACTTCTGCCCACTTGTCCCTTCTTCCTCGCTGTCCTCTGGCCAGGCTGCTCTCTCGATGACAACGGGGTTGAGTTTCCGATTGGACAGATCTGGTCTCCTGGTGACCCCTGTGAGTTATGCATCTGCCAGGTGAATGACAACCTGCGCGCCTTCAGCTGCTTTCCCCACTGCCCCCCACCCACCTACCTACGCCTCACGACCCTGACCAGGGTCTTCATGGGCCAGGCGTCTCCGAACCCTCCAGAAGCTGGGCCATGTCAAGCTGCCCTCAGGCTTGCTCCCATGCTATCAAGTTCCATTTTTACAGAAAGGATTGGGACCCAGTTTATTCTGTCCTCGGTAGACCTTTCAGGCCACCGGAGCTTGGCAGTCTGCCTTAAGAATGGTGTGTGACATACTGTGCTTGTGAAGGGAGCTGCTGGCATAACGAGATGGAATTAGAAGTCCTAATAGCAGGTTTTCGCCGGGCACAGAAACCGAGGGAACTGGGGTGGCCCGTTGTTGAGGCCTTTTCTGTGAAACTGCAGCGTTTCCTTCCTTAACGTGAGTCCTGTGACCTCGTCACCTCAGAAGCGGTTAAGGAGAGGGTGCTTGAGTTTCAGAGTCAGATGGACAGAAATGCACACATAGCTGCTTACCGACAAACACAGTTGTTTCAGCTCATTAAGTACATGTCGGCTTCCCTTTCTACTTTAAAGAAGTTTTTTTGGCCCTTATGGCTTTATTTCCCAAATGAGGCCCCTGCACCAGTGGTATCGTGAGTGTCACCTAGAGCCTGGTAGACACACAGAATGTCAAGGCTGCCCGGAGCTCCCAGCTCAGAATCTGCATTTTACTGCCAGGTGACATGTGTGCACATCAGCGTGTGAGAAGCCCAGCCATCAGGTCCCTTTGATGCGCCATTTGTTAAAAAGCCTTAGTCCCTGACGAGACTTGGAAACGGTTCACTGGAACTAGAGTTGGGAGGAAAGTACACCGGCTGCCTTTTTTCTCCTTTATGACTGATTTAGGGCACTCAGGTTATAGGAAGGTAGCACAAAAGGTTCACGAGCATTCAGATTCTTAGAAACAAAAGACAGTTTATATGGCGCTTTCTCTTCTGGAATAGACATTTTTAGGTGGAATAGTTTTCTATAAAAATAGGATTTGATTGTACGCCATAGGTTTGGGGTGAGCCAGTGTTCCAGGGAAACCCTGAAAGCAGAATTTGGCTGGGGTGACGGTGCAGCCTTGGCTGCTGCAGGAGAGGGACAAGAAGCCGAGGACACCAGACCCCAGCTCTGACCTTCCCTCCTGTCCTTGGATACGGGAGCCTTCTGGAGGGCTCACATCCCTTTCCCAAGTAGCTGGTCCTCTTTGTGGGGGACCTGCCACCTCCCACTGCATCACAGTACCTTTAGGACAACCCTCGGGCATTTTGCAGCATTGCCCCTTTTCAGGGGGGACTGGGAGGGTGGAGTAGGGTGTGGAGGCGGGGACTGGCATCACAGGTGGGGTCCTGGTGAAGTTCCTCCTTCCTTCAGGCAGATGGCTCAGTTAGCTGCAAGAGGACAGACTGTGTGGACTCCTGCCCTCACCCAATTCGGATCCCTGGACAGTGCTGCCCGGACTGTTCGGCAGGTAAGTCTCTGCCTGTGTGGGGGGGGGGCTGCATTGCACCCTCCTGGCCCCCATCGCATGCAGGCTCAGCCTGCACCAGGCTCCTTCCTGTGTCGTACCACACAGGCTTCATCTGCGGTCGTCCTCACAACCACCCCGTGGGGAAACCCCATTTCACAGCAGTGGAAACGGGCTCTGAGCCGTAAAGCACTTTGCCCACGGCCAGCCCTGTCTGGGTGCTGGAAGCAGATGTGAAGGTGTGCAGAGTATAGCCTGGGAGGGGTGACAAAGGAACCAGACCTGTAAAACAATGAGAGAACAGTGAGAGAAAGTAAAAGTGATACTTTATTTTCTATGGTACTTTTTACCTTTTCCATTGTTTCAAAAGTAACTTTTTATTGTAGAACATTTAGAAGATACAGGAAGCAAAAATTAAAAAAAAATTTTTAAAAGGGCCCATTACCACATTTAACCTTGTGGTTTTATCTTTCTAGTCTCTTTTCGTGATATAATATCTATATCTATATCTAACATATCTGTCATATATATATATATACACACATACACATATGTATATTATATATTTTTCTTATAAAATATTTCCCTACTGTTCAGCACCTGCTTATACTTACTGGTTGGTATATGATAAGTATCATCAGGTGGCATCATGCAGATTGGGCCTCTGCAGGTATTGACTGGGAAGCAGAGAAGGGAGAGATGTAGGGGAATGTTCTGGAAGGTGGGGCTTGGGTTTGGCTGAGTGAGGGGGAGCAGAGAGGATGACTGTGGTGCCAGGCGCCCAGGTTGTGTCTCCCCGTCCCTCTGCCCTGGGCCTGCCTGGTGAGGGGTAGAGGAGGAAATGCTTTGAGCTGGGGGCAGCGGGGAGGTGTCGGGAAACCCTGAGTTGAAGACACTCTGACCCCTCTGATGAATCCTGCTCAAAAAAGTCAGCACCCAGTCCAGATGTGTGTTCTATCCTGTCCCCGACCCCTGGGGTGACTGCCCCAGGAGTGGTTGGCCTGACCTTTGCTACCCAGATAAGCCTGGGGCCTTCGCCCTGTCACCGACCACAGCCCCATGGCCCTGGCTGGCACTCACCCTGTGCTTTGTCTGGCAGGCTGCACCTACACAGGCAGAATCTTCCACAACAACCAGACCTTTCCGTCTGTGCTGGACCCGTGTCTGAGCTGCATCTGCCTGGTACGGCCACCCAGACCTGACCCCTGTCTGCGGAAACTCCCCAGGGACTGCCACCAGCTCCTGAACCCTGGAGGCAAAGTCCAGAGACCTCCAAGAGAAAGGTCACTTCTGGGTTATGGTGACAGTCGGGCCCTCCAGCCCTGCCCAGGGTGAATCTTTACCTAGGGCTAGAGAACTGTTTTCACCCTTCCCGGCTAAAGTACTCTTCTTCTCATGACCAGGAAGGGTTTTGGGGGCCTGTCCTTACAGTGTGAAGTGTGGCCCCGGGGTTCTCGCTGAGGGTGCAGGTGAGGGAGTCCAGCCCACGGTTCTGTCCCAGAATCTTGAACCTACGCACATTCTCCAGCTCTTGCCGTGTGCCAGCCCTGCTGTCAGCCCTGTATACCATGAACTCCGTTAGTCCTTGGGAGAATCCTAGGACGTAGACAGCGCTATCGTCTCCATCTGCTAGGTGGGGAAACCGAGGCACAATGAGACAAGTCATTTGCTTCAGATCCCACTGGTAGTCAGTTAACAGTGCCAAGAATGGAATCCTCGTACTCTGAGCCGGTGCTCCAAACCCCAAACCATACTGCCTCTCGGTCTGAAAAAGCGTGTTCTATAGTAATATCACTTAGTATTTGGAACATGGAGAAAAACTCCTGATTGTTTGTCATGCTGAGCGTGTTTAATGCCCACGGAGCTTCTTTGCTGGTGGTGGGCGCAGACGTAGTGTGGAAAGGCACAGAGTCTACAGAAACATTGAGAAACTCGGGGTGAACATCTCTGGCCTCTGAGTGGCCATGTTCTTTGGGCGGCTTTGGCTTCTGGAACCTTCTTCCTCTTGGGGTTTTGGTGCTTATCTTGCTTGGGCAGGTATGGATTTGTTCAACAGGTGCCTGTTGACAGATGAGCTCTGTGGCCAAGACCCGGTCCTCGGCCTTGTGGGGCTTGCGTTCTAGGAGGAAGACAGACTCTGAGTGAACAACCCCCCACCCTGCCCCCACCATGGACCTTGCTGGTCTGATGGGCACTCAGTGGCTGTGTGACCTGTCCTTCCTGAGTGTCCCATCAGCTGCCCAGAACGAAGGGCCTTGTGCGTTTTCTGTGTCCTGCAGCTGGGCTCAGTGGCCTGCTCACCTGTGGACTGCCCCATCACCTGCACCTACCCTTTCCACCCTGACGGGGAGTGCTGCCCGGTGTGCGTAGGTGAGTGGGACCAGCCACCCCATGTCTGCAGCTCCTGAGAGGTCCTTGGCTCTCATGGCCCCTGTCTCCCTCTCCTGTAGACTGTAACTACGAGGGAAGGAAGGTGGTGAACGGCCAGGTGTTCACTTTAGACGATGAGCCCTGTACCCAATGCATGTGCCAGGTGAGCTGGGCCTGGGAACCTAGGAGCTGCCCAGCCAGGAGCTGCTTCTTGCCTTTTGTCCCCTTGCAAACCTCAGAGCCCCTTAGCCGGCATAAGCCCAGCTTCTTCCTGCCTTTCTTCAACTTGAATTAGCTACCAGAATACCTGTCGTTCAGGTGAGGGCCAGGCACTACAGCCCCGTCCCTGGATCTTTCCTTGGGTCTGCTGGTGCAAGTGGCCCTTGGGGGTGCTGCTGTGGGTGGTGAGATGCTCTAGGTGTACTCACTTATGTCCTACTGCTTCCCCAGCTGGGAGAGGTGAGCTGTGAGAGGGCCCCCTGCCAGCGGGCCTGCTGGGACCCTGCCATGCCTCCTGGGGACTGCTGCTCCTCCTGCCCAGGTAAGTGTGTCCTGGAGTTTCTCCACTGGGCTGGATGTGAGGAACGCAGGCTCAGAGAGGGAACGTAGCTTGCTCAAGGTCACACAGCCAGCCCTTGGTGAGCTGAAACCTGTGTCTGGGCTTTCCTACCCTCACCTGTGCTCCTCATGCCACACCAGGATGTGCTGTGTGACAAGTTTGTTTGTTTACTGTGCCTTTTTCTTCTCCATTATCTTCTTCCTTAATTCTCCTCCTCTGCTTTCTTCCTTTGTGAGAAATTGGGATTTAGGAACTGAATCAGCTTTGCAGAAGAGTAATCGCTAATACCTATTAAGCACTCATGAAGTGTCGGGAAATCAGATATCTTATTTCATTCCCTTTTCACAGCAACTCTTTGAGGTAGGTACTATTATCATCCCCATTTTACAGATGAGGAAGCTGAGGTGCAGAGAGGTGAAGTGACGTGCCCACGGTCACACAGCTGAACGGCAGTAGTGCCAGGAACTGAGCCCAGAGTCAATGATTTTAGCGTCTACGCTGTCTTGACTCCAGAATATTATTCCCATCTGTTTGTCTTTCTCTGTCATTAATGCTCGTCCCCGTGGATCATGTTACAGAGGTACAAACAGGACACAGACAACCTGCTGTAACACATAGTTTCAAAGTATCGATGTGGCCCACAGCTGGTCATGTAAAAATCTCCCAGATATTCTGCTTTGCTTACCCTCTGCCTTTTTGATTGACATTTAGGTGGTTCCTCTCTTTCTTTTTTATTCTGTCCATAATGGACCTACTGTGAGAAATCTTTGGTCAGACAACTTTTTCTCAAGTTTTGCGAGTTGTGTTTGGACCTTGTGGTTAATAGGCGGAGGAACGGGGTCGTTGCTCGTCGGAATGGTTTGGTAACTGGTACACGGTGACAACGGCACGTTACCGGATGGAGTCCTAGAGAAAGAGGAAACTTACCGTCATGTAGCTGGTTCCCTATATGCCCACCAACTCTACCCTGTATGTTTTGAATTTAATTTTTCCAATTTAACATGTCTGCAAAGTACCTTAAATGTGGCTCTTACATTCTTTAAACTTCCAGGAAGACAGTGAATTTTTCCGCTGATTTGTGGCCTGGATTTCTTCATGTATAAAATATCTTTAAATGCCTTTGGGCTTTTGAAGAGGATGTTCTATACTTAAAGCAGCTCTTTAGATCTGCGGATAAAGAGCTGCTGTCAGCACTGGGGGGCTGGGGATATCCTGAGCCCCAACAACCATTCCTTGGGGAACAATTGAGGGCTTTATAGAGTCTTCTTCAGTTTAACCACCGCCACCTCCTCTGCAAGCTGATAGATATTATTCCCCCTGCGGTCTAGAGACTATTCGTTCACTAAGGTGCCAGGCAGTGTATGGAGCATTTTACCTGTAGGATCTCATTTAAACCTTTCTGGGAATATTCGAGAGAGATTGTTGGTGTCATCTTCATTTTGTTGCAGATAGGGAGATGGAGGCTCAGAAAAGTTAAGTGTCTGTCTTAAGACTGCGCTCAAGTTGAGGGTGTCGGATTCAGGGCCACGTCTCTCTGATCCCTTACCCCCTGCTCTTTCCCACTCTGCTTTCCTGCCTCCAATTGGAGAAACTGAGGCCCAAAAAAGTGAGGTACAGAGCCAGCTCCTTCTGGAACATAGCGCTGCCTCGGCTTTGTTTTCTGCCTGCCTCTTCTTAACAAGAATTCTTTCTAAGGAGGAACCACTGTTTATTGAAGTAGAATATGAATTAGCTTTCTTTTGATAATTAAAAAAAATAACTTTTTTGAGGTGTAATTTACATGCCATACAATCACGCACTCCAAGTATACAAGTCAGTGGGTTTGGATATGTTCACAGAGCTGTGTGACTGTCCTTTGATGATTTCTAAAGTGTCCAGTTTTTTAATGTGTTTTGACCACATCTGCCTCCTCCCGGATCATGCCTTTATCCAATACTCTTTCTTCTTGGGCTTCGTCACTCTCCATGTTCTTTTTGCCTTCCCTCCTCTCTTTCTTCCTTTATTTCTCCCTCCCGCCCCTTCCATTATGAAGCCCTCATGATGTGCCAGGCTCCAGGCCGAGACTTTTTTTTTAAAAATGTTTTTTTCAGTGGACTTCATGTTTTTAGAGCAGTTTTAGGTTCACAGCAAAATTGAATGGAAGGTACAGAGAGCTCTGGGGCCCCTCCCCTGCACACACGCACAGCCTCCCCACTAGCAACACCCCACAGCAGCGGGGACATCTGTTACCGCTGGTGAACCGACACTGACACAGGATCATCACCCAAAGTCACAGTTTACATTTGGGTTTAGGCTGAGACCGTTTCATTCAGTCCTCAGAGCGGCCCTGGGCAATCCTTATTGTGACGCCCATCTTACAGATGAGGAAACAGAGGCCTCGCACGACGTCACACAGCCAATGCCTGGCAGAGCCGCCTTGGTGAACTGCATCCCTCCATTCATGTTTTGTTGGTCTCCTCTCCCTGGAGGCAGGAGCCGGCGGGTCCTCACCAGGTCTTGGGCCTCTGTCCCCAGTGCAGCTCGTCCCAGAGCTGCCTCAGCCAGTGGGGAGAACCACTGTGCCTCTTGTTCCCCCACCTCTTTCTAGATTCCCTGGAAGAAAGGCGGGGACTCTCCCTTCAGGGAGACGTGGAGTTCGGCAACTTGGCTCGGAGCCCCCGTGGAGACACGGAGGCCCCTGGCAACTGTAGCTCCTGCCCGGGGACTCCAGCAGCATTGCGTCAGAGGCCAGAGCTCCATGTCTTCCAGCTCCTCTTAAGAACGAACGTGTCTTACGTGCAGACTTCACCCATGCGCCCCTCAGGAGCCCCGGCCTCACCCTCACCCCCTTTGGGGCCTCGGGGCACGCTATCAGGGGAGCCCGGGGCCTCCCAGCCCCCTCCTCGGTCCTCACCAGGGCCATCAGTTTCTCCAAGAGTCTCCACTCTACCTCCAGCCTCTCTCGGGGCTCCTGGGCCACCTCCTGTTGCTCCAGAACCTTCATCCTCAGCCTCTGGGGCCCACACAGCATCCAGACAGCCTTCCCTGCCTGCCACTGTTCTGACTGATGCTTCAGCCCTTTCCACAATGGGCCCCAGCCCCCCAAAGACCCCTGTCGCCTTCCTCAGGCCTCGCAGACTCTCTCCCACCACCTCCAGACTCTCTGCAGCCCTTGTGGCTCCCATCAGCCCCGCCCCCCAGCAGCCCACAACCGGGACCTCAAGTGAGGAGGAGTCCACCGGGTAAGAGCCTCCACTTCAGGGCCATGCTGAGAGGTACTGGACAGACGAAGCTGCCAGTGGTCTCAGGGGGCCACTGGGGCGCACTCCTGCAGGGCTTCTGGCGGGATGGAAAACTCCCAGGGCTGACGTCGCCTTGCTCCCCAGAACCACTCAGAATGCGCTGTGAGAACTGAGCAGAGTCTTCTCCAGGGGCTGCATCCGCCCTGGACACTGCGCCCTCTTGTCTTTTGAGGAAGGTTGGGCTGCTGAGCTCCTTCCTGCGGCGGAGGAGGGTCAGAGAGGGCCTGGGATTGCACCGGGATTGTGCCACCAGCCCTCACTGTCCTCACCTGAGGTTTCCTGATTAAAGACTGTCTCAGTCTCCCCCAGGCTGCCCTGCTCATTCACTTCTGACTTTGAAAAGGTGGGAACACTTCATGCTATGCCCACGCTGGTACAGTGTATCCCACCTCAACCCCCAGCTTGGGAGAAAAGCCTGCCCCAAATGGGAGCTGGTTTGGGGAGGGGTCTTGTGTAAGTAAACACCTGGTGGCTTTTGATGCTGGGAGACTTCTAAAGTGAGAAGGGAAAAGATGAATGGAGAGGGCTTTGCAGGTTGGGTTCCCTGGACAGGAACCTCTGAGAGGAAGTAGCAGGCAGTTCCTTAGGGCGCACTCTTGTCACCAACACCTGTGGGCTAGAGACAGGGAGAAGTCGGGCTCCCCTGAGGCCCAAGGCTGCAGCCAGCCCCTTCTGGGAGCTCTGAGGCTGGATGGCCCTTTAGAGTTGTCCTGACGTGGAGCATAGGGACAGGGCTTTGTATGCCCAGATTGACCAGTAATTCTATCTGGGCTGCCCCAGGAAAGCGGTGTGACCTTGGGCAAGGCAACTCCCTTCAGCCAAGGCAATTCCTTATGAGGGTTGATGGCCGAGAGCTGTCAGCCAACGACCTTCCCAGCAGCTGGAGGACTAAATCTGTCAATCCTGAAGGGGGTGTCTGCACGGTGCAGCCTAGTTTCCATGACAGATGGAAAGAGGACAGTGCTATCATTCATGAAGGGAAGTGAGATGGGGGTGGAAGACAGAGGACAATGCCGTCACCATGTCACCAACCTGCTACCACTGAAAACCAAGGGAGCTGTAGAATAAACTGCAGCCCCCACTGCACAGACCCCACCCACATTTGCCCAGGCTACCCTTCCCTTGGCTCTTCTCTGACCTGCTGCTCCCCACATATCCCAGGCGCGGATGTCGGCAGTGATTCCTGGCTGCAAAGGCCACCTGGAGTATCCAGCCCAGCTGTTAGTGGTGTAAAGGTGTGCTAACCTGAGTATGGTGGCAGGTGTAGTGAATTTGGAGTTAGGAGCATGGAAAACAGACCTAAGAGTTACGAAGGACTTGGAGATCATTTTGTCCGGTTAGACACAAAGGGTAGTGGTTAAGAGTGATGTCTGGATGGCCGGATGGCTCAGTTGGTTAGAGCGTGAGCTCTTAACTACAGGCTTGCCAGTTCGATTCCCCCATGGGCCAGTGAGCTGTGCCCTCCACAACTAGATTGAAGACAATGAGCTGCCGGTGGGGCGGCCAGATGGCTCAGTTGGTTAGAGCGGGTGCTCTGAACAACAAGGTTGCCGGTTCAATTCCTGCATGGGATGATGGGCTGCGCCCCCTGCAACTAAGATTGAAAACGGCGACTGGACTTAGAGCGGAGCTGCGCCCTTCACAACTAGATTGAAGGACAACGACTTGACTTGGAGCTGATGGGTCCTGTAAGAACACACTGTTCCCCAATACTCCCCAATAAAAAAATCTTAAAACAAAAACAAAAAGAGTGATGTCTGGGCACCAGGAAACCAGTTTGAGACCTATTCAGCCGTGACTAGCTGGGGTACCTCAGGTCTCAGCTTCCCCGTCGGTGTGACCTTATCTGTATGATGGCAATGATGGGGTCGTGATAGTGGTGTGGTGTGGTCCTCGTGGAGTGGTGACGACGACATGCGATAATGCCTCCATCAGTCTCCGTGGTTTGTGACCCTGTGCAGCTACCCAGCTTCCCGAAGCCACCTGGGATCTCATTTCATAGGACACTGGCTGCCTCCACGTTGCAACTTCTAAAACAAGCCAGCCATCAACACAGTAGTGGCTAAAAGTCAGTGCCAATTTTCTCATTGCTATTCCTCTTCAATAAAGAATGCAATTCAAGTTTTAATACTACTTTCTCCCCGCTCCGTAGAACTCAAGTGAATGATGTTGATTTTGAACTGTACAGAAAAAAAAAAAGGTGGGGGAGGCAGGTGGGAGGACATTTCCTCAAGGTGGTCCAAGTATAAAAACATGCTTATAGGGACTCTCCTTCCACCCCCAGTTTACAGCTGGAGCCACAGAGGCCCAGAGAGGTTAGGAATATGTCCTAAGGTTGCACAGATTATGAAGGCTGAGCTGGAAGGGGAGCCCTGTTCGGACTTTCCCCTTCACATCGCACTTGATTGGGTTCTTCTGCGGGAATTTCAGAGAGACAACGTGACAGCTACAGTTGACGGGAGGATGCTATGACCACCTTAGCTTAGTTCAGGCTCCCCAGGTGCAGACCCAGAGATAATTACTTGGGTGAGAGTCACTGACCTGAGAGGGGATCCCAGGGAGCAAGTGAGGGTAGGGGAAGTGAGGGCGAGAAGGGAAGAAAACCAACAAAGGTGCACTGAAGAGTGGTCCTTGCTGTGGGCAATTGGCACTCAGTTCTTGTGCCAATTACATATTTTTATTTCTAAGGATGTGGACGTACTACACATTCAAAATAAGTTAACCAAAGATACTTTTAAACCTCTGAAAGTTTATCCTCACTCGCAACCTACTGTAGTTTGTCTTCAGGCCCGTTCATCTAAGAACCTCCAAAATCAGGTCTCTCAAACCAGGTCTGATCGTGTGGCCCTTTGGGAACCCCCAGTTCCTGTGAAACGGACCGTGTGGAACAGGCTTCCGGCACACTCTCCTTACCCTCTGCCGCTCTGGGAGACCTTGTAGCACATGGCTCAGCATTGCCCTACCCCAAGTGCCTGAGGATGCCACTCTTGTCTCGCTCTTGTTTCTGGCGTGTCCAGCTGGCCCTACCCAAGGATGGAGGCTGTCTCCTTGTCACTCGCTCCAGGACAGAAGGCTCTCATGGAAGAGATGCGGGAACCATCCGCAGAAGACCTCCTGTCTGGGCCGGGCTCTCAGTGCCTCACACTGTGGACAAACCAGTCCCTTCTCAGGGACCCTAGGAGGACTTGGAGCTTTCCTCCTTCCCCTATGGCAGGCAGTGTCCTTGTGACGTGCTGGGAGCCCCTGTGGGATCCCATTGGGTAAGAACCTGTTCTCTTCACAGTATGCCCCAGTGTGCATGGCCCCTGCCCACGGCTGGCTGGTTCCGGAAGGCCGGAGGACCACCTTCCAGACCCCTGCTTTTAACAAACAGGATGAGCTGGTCTAAATTGTAAGCAGCCTGGGCTTCCACCAGCAAGAGGGTGTTTGTTCTTGGGTGAACACAACCTGCATTTCCCCTAACCGAGGGGAAGAGCTCTCCACATTGAGAGCTCTGAGAAGCAGCAGAGGGTAAGGAGAGTGTGCCGGAAGCCTGTTCCACACGGTCCGTTTCACAGGAACTGGGGGTTCCCAAAGGGCCACACGATCAGACCTGGTTTGAGAGACCTGATTTTGGAGGTTCTTTGATGAACGGGCCTGAAGACAAGCCACAGTAGGTTGCGAGTGAGGATAAACTTTCAGAGGTTGAAAAGTATCTTTCATTAACTTATTTTGAATGTACAGTGTGTCCACATCCTTAGAAATAAAAGTATGTAAAATTGTGTTCAGTGAGACGTCTCCCCTATCCCACATATACCCAGTTACTCCCCTTCTCTTTTCTGTGGTCTCTGGTTCCTGCATGCCCTTTCTCAGTTCCTTTGTGTATATGGAAGCAAATCTTATTTTCTTTCTCTATAATCCAGATGTTACATAGTATAAGCCCTGTTGTCTCCTTTTGTGTGTTTGTTGTTTGTTTTCACCTAACAATTTCTTGGCAAGATCTTTCTCTCCCAGTACCTAGCAAGCATACTCACTTCTTCCTTTTCACAGCTGCGCAGTGGCTCCTTGGACACACACACTACAAGTTGTTTAACTATTCCCTGTGGGTAGACATTTGGGTCATTTTGAATTTTGCTCTTACAAAAGATGCTACAAAGAATAACCTTGTACTTACATCATTTTGTACGTGTACAAGTGTATTTTCAAGATAAATTCCCAGAAGTGAAGTTACTGGGCCAAAAGGTATGTGCATTTCTAATTTTGATGGATGTTGCCAAATGGCTCTCCTTAGGGGGTTCTACCAATTTGCAGTCCGACCAGCAGTGTGTGAGAATCTGCATTCGGAGAGGGTTTGGGTTCTGTAGATGAGAGGAGCAGAGACCTATGAGATGAAAATAACACTCCTGGACAAGTGTGAATGGAGAGGATGGCTCCAGCTGAGCGTAGACCCCTGAGGCCCTCAGGAAATGGAGAAAGGTGAACGGAGGAGGCCTGAGACTGGAGAAAAGGAACGTGAGTGAATCCATCTTCTCTTGTGGAGCAAAGTGGGAAGTGTCAGATCAGATATATTAGTGCAGAGTTTTTCTGTTGAAATGATCTGTTTGACGGGGAGCCTTCTAAGATTCTGTCCGGATCCAGGAATCCCAGGGTGAGGGAACAGAAGCAGGGCTGGGAGGGAGAGGCTGAGCTGCAGCTGGTGGGGCTGAGAAGAAGGACAGATGTGGCCAGCGGCAGAACAGGAAGGGTCCAGGAAGACCTGCCCGCATCCCCAGAGCCTGGGACCCGGCCTGGCTCATAGGAGGTGTTGGGAAATGTCAGAAACACAAACAGCAAAGGAGGCAGGACACCGTGAAATTCCTCCCTAGAAACCTGAGAAGTCCACCTGTTGGTCTCATAACCAAATATGACTGGGACAGAATGCCAGTGGGGGTGGGAGCAGACCCATCTGCTGTCTTAAACATGGCCTCAGTCAAATCAGACCCACTCTGTCGTCCTGTCCTTGTACCCTTTTAAAAAGACATCTCGAATTCATCACTCAGTCAACAAGTACTTATTGAGCATCTACTGTGTGCCAGGCCCTGCTCTTGCTGCTGGGAATTCAACAGTTACGTGTTGAATGGGCAGTCCTTTCCCTGGTGGCTCTGAAACAAGCAGTCCCATAAATGCATGATGACTGGTTGTGTCCAGTGCCATAAAGGAAAGGAGGGCTGGGCTCCATGAGAAATTAGTCAGGGAAGGCTTCCCAGGGAATTGGTGTTTAAGTTGAGATCTGCAGGATGCTAGGGCAGGTCAAGAAAAAGGAAACAGCAACCCAGGCAAAGGGAACAGTGCGTACAAAGGTCTGGAGGTGGGGAAGAAGTTTGGGGATTTGTGGAGGTGGAAGAAGGCCAGGCTGATGGGAACTCAGGGTAAGAGGGATCCAGGTGAGTCAGGGAAGGTACACAGGGACCAGAACATGCAGGACCTCAAAGCCACACCAGGATTTATAGGCTCATTCCAAGTGCAATTGCAAGGCAGTAATTAAAGGCTTTAAGGGATGTGATCACATTTGTGTTTCAAAAAGATCATTCAGCTGTCCCTTCCTAGAACTCAATATCTTATATGTGTGTGAGTGATAAATGACAAATTGCAGGATGACGTGACAAGACCGTATCCAAAGCCATCTTGTTCTGGTCATCCCAAAGTCACTCCCCCTCAGCAGGGAGGCCCAGTTCCAGCCCTCAGGCCAGTGTCTCCAGCGAACAGTCTGGAATCCAGCCGTCAGCAGAGACAGGAGCTATGGGAATTTTTCCAATGTGCGTGCGGAGGAACACAGGACTATAATAGGTTTACTAGCAAAAGAGGAACTGGACTCAAGCTAAGCTGAGTTAAAGTGAAACAGAGCACTTTGCAGCAGGACTTCTCAGAGCCTTTGACTGGGATGTGTGCCTTGTGAACCTCGAAGAAGGGCCTAGAATGCAGCATGTTCCTTACTTATTTTGAAACTTTGGTTTTCATTGAATATTTTGCTACCAAAACACTGAGAAATGCTGCTCTGTTTTCTGTTTGCATTTCTAGGGCATGTTTGCTAAAGAGCATGCTCAGTTCCTGCTCTCTAACCTTTCCTCAGGGAACTGGAAAACCATGCTCTTTCCTGATGGGGAAATGCATCAATTCAGTGTCTTGTACCCTGTGCCCGAAGTGTGAAGGGGTCCTCAATTGTTAGTCTGGGGAAAACAGCTAATCACAGAGAGCAGCCTGGTAGACTGTGGGGTGTCAGCTTCTGTCACCGCACTGGCCCATGTCTTACAGATAGTACCACCCTGCCTGGCCTACTAGTCACCATCAGTGGCCATCTGTCCTCGATCTCTCTCCTTTTCTCATTATCTATTGGCTTGGGGAGAAACAAAAAAATTAATTCCCTTAACCAAGAATTAGGCACTCTGTTCCACGAGAAGGCAATGGTCCGGCATTTTTTGTCCCCAAGGCTTTTTAATTTTATTTTACTTTTTTAAATGGAGATGTAAATGACTCCCAACTCTTTATATGATGCTCCCAGCAGGACCTGCTGAGGCCCATTTGTCTTCCTGGCTCTAATAGGAAGTGTGTGCTGCCACTGTCACTGTGTTTGGGGCTATCCGAGTGGACCTAGTCATTTCTGTCCCTGTGCCCTGGTGTTCTGACCCTGGCGATGTGAGGAGAAATACCAATGAAGAGAAGCAACTCCACAAAACATTTTTCAGGAGGTCATGTTTTTATTCTATATTATTAGGATGACAGGCAAGAGGGCAAAGATTCCACCTTCACAATCCCCCGGGAAGAACAGTTTAGGAGAATTAGATACACGTAGAGTGGGCTCAGGACTCGGGCTGGGTCTTCCTGGGAGGAGGCTGGGAAAACTCAGGCTTAGGCCACGGGAGCCAGACCCACCTGGTTGTTCCCCCTGTCAAAGACGGTGAAGTACTGACGAATGAAGACGTCGCCCAGGATCCAGAGCTCTCCGGAGGAGGTGGGGATGTCCATGCCCTGGAAGCCGCTGGTGCAGCCCTGCTGGCTCTGCAGAAAAGGAGAATCAAACCAAAAATGGGACATAGACTCAGCAGTGACAGGCGCCGGGGACTAAGCATCGAGGGCCGTGGTCAGCTGTAAGGCACGTGCAAGGAGGAACTTCCTGGCTCGTGTCCGGGGACTTGGCTCTTCTTGGCCTGGCGTCTGCCTGCATAAGCTGTTCACTGCACTATTGGTTTCCAGGGATTACGAGACATTATCCAGCATTTCTGGCAGATGCACAAACCCTGACATCAGCATCAGAGCTAAGGGGTTTAGGGAGGACTCAGCTGCCAGGAAGGATTTTGGAAGCCCTGATGTCACAGCCTCTTGCCATTATTCTGATCCCATTCAGTGACAAACCAGGTCAGCTGTGAGCCCTTTTCAGGCACCGAGGCACTGGGCCACAGCCGTAGGTGCACAGTAGAATCCCCTGGGGAGCTTTGCAAAAGCCCCATTGCTCCGGCCTCACGCTCACCCTTACTTATTAATCAGCATCACGGGGGAGCAGCCCGGACATCAGTCCTTGCTGTCGGATAACATCGACCCACTGGGCGAAACTAGTTCCCCACCTGGCATTTCAGAGAAGACAAAGCGTTTTCCTGGGGTTCGTTTGACTGAAGACTTATTACTTGGTAGAGATCGAAGGTGCGTAGCAGCCCTCACTCTGTGCGCGTTATGATTTCCCTTTGCTCAACCCCGTGGCTTTGATGTGGTCCATCTCCCCTAAGCACACTGAGCATCCACAGGCTAGTAATTGAGACGCAGGGCTTGGACTAGAAATCCTCTTTTCATCCTCTTTGTTTTTTTTTTTTTCCTGCCTCATTTTTTCTCCTAGGGGCAGGGGCTGCATCCAAATTCTCATTCATGCATTTATTTTTAATGTAGCCTTTTTCTCCGGAGGCTGTCCAGAGCAGATGTCAGTCTCAGCTTGTGGGCGTGGGCTTTCCCTTGTGCGAAGCGGGAGGGTGTGGCCACATTCTAGGCAGGCCCCCCTAGGTGGAAGGCCCAGAGCCCCCTTACCTGAAGGACGTAGGCGCTGGGGGGCAGAGGGTACTGGACGCCATTGATGGTGAAGACGATGTTGGGCAGGGTGTTGATGGCGGAGCAGCTGACCACCATCTGGAAAGAGGAAGGGTCAGAAGGGCTGCATTCCTTCTGCGTGGCAGACCCAACACCTGGGTCTAGGACAGGGCTGTCAGCGCTGGGCTCACCTCGCCGTTCGCGTTCTGGCTGGCTCCAATGTAGCCCTGGATGCTGGCAATGGCATTGGTGGGGCCAGACAGCAGAGAGGTGCCGGTGTCCACAATGGCCTGGCAGCTCCCACTGCAAGCGATGACCTGTCCGTTCATGGTGATGCTGAGGGCGAGATGCAAGGAAGGGTCTCTTTAGCCCCCAGGGGGTACATCTTCCCAAGGAGGAACCGGGTGACCCCAGAGGGTCCCTCCTCTCCATCCATTGGCCAATACATAAAATTTCAGCTTCTCTCATTCACATACTCATTCATTCATGCATTCATTTACTCCACAAATATTCACTGAGTGCCTACTCTGTACAAGGCATGGGAGATGCAAAGCCAAACAAGACCAGCCACGCCGCATCTGGCTCCAGGGAGTTCACAGTCTAGCTGGAAAGATACGTTACGGTCGAGAAAGAGCAGGATGAGCAGGGCACATGGCAGGGGGACAGAGCCACGATCCAGGATGAGGGGGGGTGGGGAGGTGGGGAACACCCAGGGGAGGCTTCTCCGGGAAGCAGACAACCACGGGTTGCCAAGGAGGTGAAGAGCTGGAGGAGGACAGACAGGAAGATGGGATGCAGGTGGGGAGTGGTGGAGACAGGAGGAGCAAGTGTGGGAGTTGGAGGAACTGATGAAGAAGGTTCAGCACGGCTGGAACAGACACAGTGACCAGCGCATGCTGGGCTGGAGCAGACACAGTGACCAGCGCATGCTGGGCTGGAGCAGACTTAGTGACCAGCGCATGCTGGGCTGGAGCAGATTTAGTGACCAGTGCATGCTGGGCTGGAGCAGACACAGTGACCAGCGCATGCTGGGCTGGAGCAGACTTAGTGACCAGCGCATGCTGGTCTGGAGCAGACTTAGTGACCAGCGCATGCTGGTCTGGAGCAGACTTAGTGACCAGCGCATTCTGGGCTGGAGCAGACACAGTGACCAGCGCATTCTGGTCTGCCCAGGACTGTCCTGGTTTTAGTTGAAAATTCTCACGTCCCAGGAAACTGCTCACTCCTGGGTAAACCTGGGTGCTTGGTCACCAAAGCAGGCCAGCCGGGGGAAGAACAGCTGCGGAATGAGGCTGCATGGGGGATGGGCAGGCCCTGCCGGGGAAGGTGGGAAGGAATGGCCTGAAACAACTTCTCAGCCATTTTGCCCTATCCCTAGACTAAAAGTGACTTTTCCCTAGAACGATAGGAGTGTGTGCCAGTTCACAGGTCCCCTAAATGCTAAGATATGTGGGCAGCCGGATCCTCCAGCTCTCCCTGGGGATGCTGGTAGATTGTCCTGCCTCGGTGACCAGATGGAAAGTGGCTGTCTTATCCTTGCAGAGGGCCTGGGGGTCTCAGACAGCTCTTGTCCTCCAGGGAGGTGCCTTTCCCGGGTTCTCTCTGGCTTGGCCAACTTCCCCCTTCTCCTCCTGGAGCACATTTCCCTGTGCTGGCTGTTGCAGGGAGATTCTGGAAAACTAAGCTGACTATGAGTCTGTAAAGAAATGGGATCTGGGGCTCATGCCAGGATGGTGCCATCCACAGTGACCTCACCTGTCCACGGTGATCTGCCAGTAAGTCTCGGAAGATAGAGGCACCCAGTTCAGGTTTCCAGTGAAGTAAGAAGAATCGATGCCACCAAACATCACCACGCTGCCACCCTGGTCGTTGCTATGGAAAGTGGAGGGGAAAGACAGGAATTCATTCCTTCATTCCTTCACGCAGGCAGCGGGACGTGCAGTATGTGCATTCTAAGAGCTACCTGTTCCATTGTTTTCCTATGGAACGTTGGTCTCTATTTTAAGGATTCACTTTGATTAGGCTCTTGCCAGGGCCAGGAGCTATGCCAAGTGTGTGACAGACAAGGTTTCTTTTAATCTTTACACCAAGGCCCATGCCGTGGTCACTACGATTATTATTATTTCCACTTTACAGAGAAGAAACGGAGGCACAGAGAGGTGAGGCAACTTGCCCAAGTTCACACAATCAAAGAGAAATAGAACCAAACCCAGATAGAACCCGTGTCCTTCCACTTCCAAAGTGTGTAGTTTCCACCACGTACTCTTGTTGCCGTGGGGACCTCAAGAGAAGTGAATACATGACAGTGTTTGCTCTTCAGGACTTGGCTGAGTAGTTCTTGTTCATAGCCAGGGGCGGTTTTGCTCCCAGGGGACCAATGCCAATGTCTGGAGACGTTTTTTGATTGTCACGTTGGGTGTGTGTAGGGGTGTCACTGGCATCTATTGCGTAGAGCCTATCTATTATAGGCTGCTAAACACCCTATAATGCACAGGACGGCCCCCAACAAAAAGGAATTATCTGGTCCAAAATGTTAACAGTGCCGAGATCGAGAAATTCTGATCTAGTCTGAGAGATAAGAACCCTGCACAAAATACCTAAGTACCTGTAAAGGTAGGTTATGTTTAATAGCTGCCTTGAGTATTAAGTGGGCCATGAAGAGAAAGGAGAAAGGGGCCTTCCTGTTGTAAATTGAGGGGTCCTTGTTCACTGGAATATTGGTTGTCTGAATGTCTGCAGACGTGGGTTAGATGGGGAAGCACATGTAGACGATGGTAGGAATTAATCACCAAAGAACTGGCCACAGGTAAACCCCACCCTGCCTTTGCTGTAAACACCTGACAGTACCTGTGACACAATGAGATGATAGGGGAAGAGCTAACAACTGAGGAGAAACATCACACTAACAATTCGTCAAAACAGAAGGAGGTGAATGTCTCGGGAAAGTTGATGACACCCAGATATTCTTGCATAAACTTCTACTCAGCTAAAACGAATACTTGGTTTATTCTTTATTCATTCTACGAATGAACTCAGAGTCACAATGGGAACTTAGATTTTAACTAATAAAAGAAACTTGTTCCCATCATTTAAAAGTTTCACTGTTCAAGATATAAGTAAGTCCCAGTCAAATTTTTTTCTTTTCTCATTTTTCGCTATGGAATTTTGGCTCCTATTTTACGTGGTTTCACTTTAAATGGTGGTCTTTTGGGGACATCCCCCAGTGATGAGGGGACTGGTGCTGGAGAGCGAACGGTTAATGGCAGCGGAGTTGTGTAAGTCAAGGTGACAAAGACTCAGGCTGCTCAAAATAAGATGAATGAAGACAGATCTTGTCAGAGAGGAATTTAGTGCCGGTCTCTGCAAAGATACACCTCTCAAGCCTTAGACGCTGACCTTTCAAATCCCTTGCTTACTGAGCCCCTCTGCACCCACCCCTGCCCTGGACAGCACCCTGCTGGGCCAGGCGACTGTGACCCTCCCCGCCCCCGACTTACGAGCTCAAGTAGACAGAGAAGAGATCTTGGGAAACCAGACCCTGGTTCCAGATGTTGTCAAAGACGGGTGTGGCCCCCGAGGAGGCAATGCTGGGGTAGGCCAGACCCAGGATGCCATCGAAGGGCGCGTAGTACAGGAAGGAGCCGGGCTCTGTCTCGCTCAGGCCAAAGATCTGGTTGGTGTCCGTGATGCCTCCAACCTGGGTGGGGGGACCAATTTGTTCAAGATCAGCGTGTGTGGACAGAGCCCTGCAGGGCGCCAGCCTATGGTCCCCGAGCATCCTGGTTCATTTTGTGTAGGACTCGGCTTCTAGGGAGTCAGGCTGCAAGGAGGGGGAAGGGATTGCCCCCAGGAATGCTTGTTATTCTGCTGGAGGTAACCATCGCGGCGGACCTCCAGATGGCCACGGTCTGCAGCTTGGTGTGAGAATTTGCTGCAGAACAGATGGTCACCGTGTGCTTGTGTGTCTGATGATGGGATGCAAAGCAGACCCCAGGCAAATCAGAACTCTTGACCCCTGCTGTGCCCTGGACGGGGGAGCTGGTGCAACTTTTGTGACTGGGTAGGGGAGGCTGCAGTGGGCGTGTGGGGAAGGAAGAGGAGGAGGTGCTAAGAGAACTGAACCTTTTCTTACCTTCTCCACCCTGGCCCCCACATAGCACTCAGCTTGGGTGGGAGTGAGGTTGGTGTGGCTCCAGGCACCACGCCCTTATTCACTACTGCCGCACCTAAAAATGTCTGTGACAGCTCCGCTATCTCCCCCTCCCATCTCCCAGTTAGCTTACTCTTAGGATCACTGAGACCCGTATTGCTTGAATGAGCTGCTTCTGGGGGAGCTAGTTCTGGGTGGCACCCAAGGTCCCAGGAAGCTGGCCCGAGGGTTGGGCAGGATGAAGTGGCCAGCCAGCAAGTGTTTACCTGGACTGTGTCGTATCCGAGGATGCCTGTCATGCTGCCGGTGCCATAGGCAACCGAGAGCTTCTGGTTGGTGCCCTGGTAGGTGGAGGACTGCTGAGGGTTAAAGCGGTTGTGGTTGGCTGTGAGGACAAGAAGTGACATCGTCAACCTCCAAAAGCTGAGTGAGAATCATGGGCTGTGGATGTCTTCCTGGGTGGGTGCCTGGGTCCAGGGGTGCGGGTGGGGCTTTGGAGGAGAAGGGTAACCTTTACCCTAGACTTTGGAAACCAAGCGTTCCCTGGTTTCATTCCGGTCTGGTTGGACCAAGTTGGGAGCATCTCACTGATGGAAGGTCCCCAGCCAACCCCACACTCCCCCTGAAGATGCCCCAGGAAAACACTGAAAGGTGCAGGCCCATGGCTGCTCATGGTGAAGGGCACCATCATACTTCTTTCTGCCATTGGACTGAACTTCTTGAGGGCAGGGACGATGTGTGATTCACCTCTGCATTCCCCAGGGCACATAGTAGGCTTGGCACATAGTAGGTGCTCAGTAAATGCCTGTTGAGTGAATTCTTGAGTGGCTCCAGTGGACTTGCAATTGGACCGATCTGAAGCCCCTGAGTGTTCAGGGCTCCCAGGTCAGTTGGTGCTGGGGGCCCGGGTACTCACAGCAGGCAGGACTGGAGCAGTAGACCGAGGGCACCCACAGGTTGGAAGAGCCCGTGTCAAAGATGACGGTGAACTCCTGAGGGGGGGTTCCGATGCCGATGGTGCCAAAGTACTCCATCTGCCGGGTGGGGACAGCAAGGTTCACGGACTGGGGACTCTCCCCCGCCCCCCTATGGCCTCTCCAGGGACTGTCTCTGGGTGGGCACCTCAGCCCACTTCCACCTTTCTCTTCACTGTTCTCCTAGTCTTTCTCTCCCTGTCTTATGCACCCATCCTTCAAGACCCAGCCTGAACGCCCCCTCCTTGAAGTCTTCCCAGATTTCTCCCATTTCCCTCTGATTGTTCTCTGCTAAGCACCATTAACACCTAATGATAATTGTGTCTTGTTTGTTTTAGTTTTGCCGTCCTAGAGAATGCATGTTCTTAGAGGACAGGGTGGAACCTTCAAGCATTCAGCAGAGGAAACTTTAAATGCTGGTTCATTGAATTGTCAATCAGGAGATAAACAAGTCTCTGAAAGATGGAAACCCCCAGAGATATCTTCTTGATAAATCTAGGTGTGTATAGCAGGTTTCAAGAAAGGGCATTGTCAGGATTTTTATTCTTAGTACCAGCGCTTTCTCCCTTGCCAGCTGTTCCGGCCACGGTCGTCTTGCTATTCTTTGATGATGACAAGCTCATTCCCTTCCCAGGGCCTTTTCACTTGCTGTTTCTTTTGCTTGGTAAATGTTTATTCTAGATCTTTCCTTGGCTGACTCCTTATCATCAATCATTCAGAGCTCTAGTCAAATGTCACCTCCTCCAAGAGGCCCTCTCTGATCACATTATCTAAATCTGCCCCTCCCCCATTATTCTTCTTTCCCTTACTCTAATTAATTTTTCTCTGTTATTACCTGAAATTATCTTACATACTTATTTATTTGTCTCTTACTTGTCTTCTGTCTTCTCTAGAATAAGCTCCAGGAACTTTGCTTATTCACTATTGTTTCCTCAGCTCCTTGCATAGTCCACAGCACATAGTAGGTGCTTCATAAATATGTAAGTGAATAAATGGGCTAACTTTCCCAAACTGTTACTAGGGGACAGACTCTGTGTTAAGTACTTCAAAAAACAGTATTGCACTAATTACTCGTAACAACCTTCTGATGGTAGATATTAGTGGTTCTGTTTCACAGAGGAGGAAACTCAGTATAAATGACTTGCCCGAGGTCACATGGCTGGGAAGCATTAAAGCTTAGATTTGCACCAGGTCTGGTAGGTTTCATAAGCTGAGCTCTTAATGACAGGCAACACAGCTTTGTCTCCTTGGCCCTGTGACATTCACCCAGGGGACAGAGTATTTACTGAAGGGCAAGGCATTGTCTTTGCGTCCCAAATAAAATAGTCAGAGTGATCTTCCCGTAACTCCAATCTGATCATGTCAACCACCCTTGAAGATGATTCAGTGGCAGGTGGGATACAGATCCTGTCAGAGAATCTGTCTGGCTCCTCCCATTGACCCCTCGGCCTCACCTTGCACCCACCTGCCTCCCTCACTCTGTCTCTGCTCTTCACACACACTGGCTACCTTTCCTCAAATATACTCTGCTCCCCGCTGTCACAGGGTCTGGCACAAGCCCTCCTGCTCTCTGGGACTTTCTCCTGTCCTCTCGGAACCCTGGCTCTTCCTTCACTGCCCCCGGGAGATGTCCCTGCCTGCCACACTGGCACAGAGTGTCACCTTCACTGTAGCCCTCGCCCAGTTGTACTTCTCATGGTTTGTGAGGTTCATGGAGTATTGTTTGTCTCTCCCTACTAGACGATGAGCTCCACGAGGGCAGGGGTTGTGCCCGGTTTTGTTTACTGCTACTTCCCCCCACACCCAGCGCAGAGCCTGACACATAACGAGGTGCTCCATACACAGAAACACTGGATGAAAGAATGAACGAATGAGAGCAACAGTCTGACTAGGAGTTTTCCTGCCCTCCTTGTGTCTCTGAGATCCAAGGAGCAGACCTGTGGGTTACTGCCTGGGGGCTCAGAGTCCTGGCCCATCTTCCAAGACCCCTGGGACTCCCTCTCTCCTTCTGGCCAAGTCCTTGGGGCTGTCCCTGCCACCTGCCTATGCACTCACATCCATGTAGTTCTCAAGGGGCTGGGTGGCCATCATGGAGGCGGCCTCCTTGAGGTACTTGCTGGCTGGGTTAATGCTGTGTGTCTTCAGGTAGTCCTGCAGAAGGCCTTGCTCCATCAGGTTCTTCCTTAAGGACTTCTTTTTGACGAGGGGAACCCTGGGGCGAGCATTTGAAAACAGATGGTTTGGAGGAGGAAGAGTAATTAGGCAAGGAGTCTGCTCATGTGGTGCTGTGGCAGCCCTGGAAGGAAAAGGAGGCTGGCCCAAGAGAGGACGGAGGAAGGCAGTCAAGAGCGGAGACGCTTCCATTTTGGACACAATAATACAAAGAGGTTAAGTGGTTGTCCAAAGTCGCCTGGCCCAGGGACGGAGCTGGGAAGCAAACCCAGCTGCCCTGGAGGGCCTCGGCTGTTCACCACGTCTACAGCGCTGGCTCCCTAAAAGGGTACGGAGAGAAATAAGGAAGGAGACTTGAGATGGTGAAGAAAGAGAGAGAGGGGAGGCCGGATGGCTCAGTTGGTAGAGCGTGAGCTCTTAACAACAGGGTTGCCAGTTCGGTTCTCACATGGGCCAGTGAACTGTGCCCTCCACAACTAGATTGAAGGACAACGACTTGGAGCTGATGAGCCCTGGAGAAACACACTGTTCCCCAGTATTCCCCAATAAAATAAAAAAAAAAATGAAAAAGAAAGAGAGAGAGGAGATGTATGACGGAAGAAGAGAAATACGGAGGAAAGGCAGGCAATGTGACAGGCAGCAAAGGGAAGGAGGCCCTTGGGAGCTGCTTCTCGTGCTGCGTGTCCCCCAGACTCACTTGTAGATGTAACACTCAGAGAGTGCCACCAAGCTGAGCAGCAGCAGCCACTTCATGGTTCTTCCTGGGTCCCAAGTCTCCAGAGAAGGGAAGTTGGGTGGAAAGTGTACAGCAGCAGGCTGTTCCTGCTCCTTATATACAGCCCAGGTGCTCCGGAGTCTATCTTATCAGCCTTCAAATGTCACCCATTTTCCTAACCCAAACAGGAACTTTCCTGATAAGATTATCCCGGCTCCTGAGCCATGTTCTGAGAAGTTTTCCACTGTAACCATGTCCCACGGTTGGGATGGACCTGCAGAGAGCGGGTGAAGGAGTGGAGGCTTATTTCTTAAATACTGAAATTCGTTAAAACTTGACAAGCTGACTATTTTGACAAAGTTGGGCTAAAGTACACTTCATACGGAACAGATGTCAAAGGAGCTCAGTGTACCCCGATTTGTCCTGGTGGGACAGATGGCTGGGGTTCTTGAAGAGCAGCTCCCCACTTCGGGATGGGCCATGTTCCCGTTGTTGCAACTCCCAACCACATTCACAGGTCGATGGTTCGGGACTCAGGACACATTTCCCCAGAGTACTGTCATTATATGGGGTTGTCGGGTGTCTAACTAGTCTATAAGTCTTATTATGCTCTTGTCACTCATGACAATTGGGTCGAGTCATCGGAAAGTGGTGCATGCAGTACAGAGGAAGAGGCGGGAGTGAAGCAAGCGGAAGAATGCTACCTTCCTTGAAACAGATCGGGGTTGTCTTTGGCATCTGTGCTCCTCGCTTCTGCACCTCTTCTCTTCCTATTGTTTCTCTCCTACCTTCTCAGGTTGCTCGAAGCCTCCATCTTTGAGATCCCACTGGGTCTGACTCTCCCACGTTCTCCATGCTTCGAACTCGGCTGAATCAGCTGCAGTGGAGCAAAGCAATCTGGGAAAATCCAGACTAGTGTGTGAATGACTTAGAAAGTTCTTTTCTTAAGAGGATGCTTCCCAACCCAATGGATTCTCTACTTTATGGGGTTTATTTAGTAGACAAAGTGGAATGAAGATTTTGATTCAGGGATTGTGAGGGAGGGGAATATCCGGGAGGGGGGTCACCAGTAGGCAGTGAACCTTATCTGCAGGTCTTGTTCTGAAATCTGACTGCCTGGGGCATCCCTGGATTTTCCAGCCTCAGGAGATATAGATTCTGAAGAACAGTCCAAATTTCCCCCATGCCTCTGGGTGAGTATGGAAGGGTGGGCAGAGCGGATCAAGTTCAGGGCCAGCGGTGGTTAGCACAAAGCACATTTGTATTTCAACATCACCTGTTAAGACATCTTCATGTCCCAACTGTGGATCCTTGACCCATTTTTTCCACTTTCTCATCTTTTGGTGCCTGCTTCCTCTCCTCTGTCTTTTCCTCCCTCTCAAGACTTTCTTCTTTCATCTACACTCTCACCTTTGGGCCGATCTCAGCACTTACCTGGCGGAACTGATGGTCCTGGGATGCCCGCCTAAGTCCTGGGTGCACCAGATGAAGGTGCCACTGGGTGAAGGCGACACTAGGAAGGAAGAAGGGAGAGAGGAAGGGAGGGAGGGAGGGAGGAGGGAGGGGCATGTGCTGGGAGCGGGGGGTGGGGGTGGAGGTGGGGGGAGTGGGGGGGGCTCATCCGGGTCTTCAAAGCAAATTGGTGTCTTGTGCTGGGCAGAGGGTACATGGGTACTCACCGTTATTCTTTATGCTTTACGTATATGATTTACATATATAAAACTGTTCATACTAATTGTTTTTTATAAAAGAAAAAGAAAGAAGGACTGAGTCTTTCATGCACACTTTCAACTTGGAAATGAAAGGAACTGTGGTTGGGAGGTAGGAGGGTAAGTCGGGAGCTCTCAGGGTTGAGATGTGGGAATGAACCGCGAAGAACATTGCGTGTGTTATATTTATCTGTCAGCTTCCTCAACAAATTATATGATGCATGGAAGTGTTCACCACTTTTTAATGAATCCCATGTAATGACAGCCATTCAGGTAACTTTCACAGAGTGACATTGTTCGTGTTTCTCTTCCTTAGTGGTGACAGGACACAGAGGAGCTCAGGCGTACTGACCTCTTACTCTTAGCTCTGTGTGGTAAGTAATGTTATCATCCACATCTTACAGAAGAGGAAACTGAGGCACAGAGAAGTTGTGCCACTTGCCTGAAGTGACATAGGAGAAGTGACTGAGCAAGGATGAGAATCCAGGTCTCTGTGATCTAGTCCTGTGCCTGCTCCCTTACTCCAATGACTGGGTTTCCTGCGGGCCATGGAAGAATCTTAGGAAGAGCCCTGGCTCCAGGGTCTGAATCCCAGCCCAGCCTTTGAATCGCTGTAAGACCTGGGGCTGGTGATCCAATCTTTCTGAGACTCAGTTTCCTCATCTGTGAAATGGGTCTAATGGCACCACCCATTCCACAGGACAGTTGTGAGGATTAAATATTGAGTGTGAAGCAGCCGCACACTTAAAGCGGCTGAAATGGAAATAACTGTCAACACCCAGCACTGAGGAGGAGGCTGAGTGGTGGGATTTAGCCACGTTGCAGGTGGGGATGCAAGTTGGTACAGCAGCTTGGGAAAGCAGTTTAGCCGTTCCTTATAAAGTCAACGGGCACTTGACCCAGCAATCCCCCTCCTGGGTATTTACTCAAAAGAAATGAAAAACACATGCCCCCACAAAGACCTGTGCACAATGTTTACAACAGTTTTTTTCATCATTGCCAAAAACTGGAAACAACTCTAATATCCCTCAGGTGGTCCCTGGATAACAAAGAGTGACTTGTAGCCTCATGATGGAAGAGCACTCGGCAATGAACAATTGACCTACTGGATGAATCTCCCAAGCGTTGTGCTGAGTGAAAGAGGCCAGACTCAAAAGGCTACATTTGTAAGATTCTAATTATATGACATTCTGGAAAAGGCAAAATACTGGGGACAGAAAGTCAGCCAAGGGCTGGGGGAGGAGATTAACTACAAAGGGGTATGGGGGATCTCTGGCGTGATGGAAATATTCTCTCTCTAGATTGTACACCTGAAAAGGCAAATTTCATTTTATGACAATTGACCTGAAGCACCTGACTTTACAACAGGCGACGCGCTCGGCCAGTGACAGCCCCACGGTGGGAAGTGAAGGGAACACTGGCTACTAAGCCGTGCGTGGGGACACACCTTAGAGGGGACACATTGGATTCACTTCAGATAAGCTATCGTAATACCACTACAGGACATGGAAAAGACAAGGACCGCCCACTCATCACCGCTGCTTCCGTTTTGGTCTTTTGGAACCACGAGTAGACCTGCCCACGGTCTGGTTTTCTCTGCCGCATTGAAGGGTCAGAGTGATAAAGTTGGCAGGCTGCCGTGAAGCTCTGAGAAGCTGAGTGTGGACATTTCTGAGACCACCCCCTACCACCCACACTGGGTGCTGGGCCCTCTAGACCGGTTTTCATGTCAAGCTGGGGTAGCGGAGACGGTGAGTGGCCAGAGTCCATCTAGGAGGAGTAGATGGTGTCCAGGCTTCCCTGTACATCCTGGAGCTGATTTGCCGGGCTTGGACTGCAAGGATGGGCATCGATTTTGGGGGCACAGCTTGTCTGTGGGACCCACATGGGGATTTTGGATGGAGAGCAAATATGTTTGGGAAGCAGAAGGAAGACTCATCAGGTGGTAACCTGTAGGACCCAGTCACACATTCATTTTTAAGATGCACCTGCTTCATGCTGGGTAGACATGTTCTAGTTGGTGGGGGTACATCTGTGAGCAAGATGGGAATAGGCTGTACCTTCAAGGAATTTGTGGTTGGCTCAAGAGAGGGCAGGAGGGGGCAGACGGTTAGCTCAGTTGGTTAGAGCAAGGTGCTCATAGCACCCAGGTTGCCGATTCGATCCCCACATGGGCCACTGTGAGCTGCGCCCTCCAGAACTAGATTGAAACAACTACTTGACTTGGAGCTGATGGGTCCTGGAAAAGCACACTAAAAAAAAAAAAAAGAGAGAGAGAGAGAGAGAGCAGGAGGGGAGGCTTCTTTCCTTCCCACTTGGATGGGTCTTGGGATTACACTGAAGGGAAGCTCTTAAATTGGTAAAGATAATTAAATCTTCCCGTATTAGAGATTTTAACACCCTGGGGGAGGCTGACATGCTTCGTGGCACCAATTCCGGGCTTATGGCACTTTATGATGGCCTCCAGTTATCCTTGCCTCCTGTATTCATGCCCCTTGTCATCCTCTCTCCTTGAGCATGTGACTTGCTGCTAGCCAATAGGTTATGGCAAAGCAGATGGGGTGTCACTTTTGTGATTACATTATATGAGGTGGTCACGTTTGTCGCGCTAGCTGACTTTTTGTACAGACTCTCTTGCTTGCTGGCTCTGACGAAGCAACTGCCCCGTGGAGAGGCCTACACGACAAGGAACAGGGTAACTCCAGCCAACAGCCAGCAAGGAACTGCAGCCCCCAGTCTGACAACCCACAAAGAACTGAGTTCCGCCACATGAGCTTGGAAGTGGACCCTTCTCCAGCGGGGTCTCAGATGACGTCACGTGCCTGGGTAACACCTTGACCACAGCCTGTGAGAGGCCGTGAAGCACAGGACCCGGCCAGATTGAGCCTGGATTCCTGAGCCACAGGAACTGTGAGATAATAAATGTGAGTTGCAGTAAGGTGCTACATTTGTCTTATTCATCACCAGCAATAGAAAACGAGTATAGAAACCTCATAGAAAACTCCACAAAGATCCACCTGGCTGCCTCCATTTGGGGGCATTTCAGTGCCGAGCAAGGCAGCCTTCTGCTCAGGCAATGTCAGCGATTCGAGAAGGAGGGGGTTGACCCCGTGATCCGCTTACCTGCAAACCGCCATTGATACAGCAAGGCTTACATTTCCGGGGCTTTCATGCTTTCGGAGTGCTTGGAGATACATGAGTTTTAAAACAATTATTATAATTCCTGCATATCCCTGCTGACACAATGCAGAGGATTTCAGTGATCAGCTCAGGTTCACATAACTAAGTAGTGATATGGGCAGGACTAGCATTTGGGTCCCAGAAAGCTCTGGTCCTGGGAGGCTCTTGTTTCAGGCCAGGCTCTGCGCCCACACATGTCCACCTGGTTTCTGTCCATTGGTTAGAGCATAAGGTGGACACTCTGTGATGGCAGCAGCCTTCATCCCAGAGACACTCAGAGAAGCCATTCTACTCAGTCCCCAGAGGAACTCTTGGGAGGGAGAGTGGAATCCTAGGACGGCATGTTCTCCACGAGGGCAATCATCAGGCAGGGCGGATGGGTAGCTGCCAGCAGGGGAGCCGCAGAATCTGATCGGGCCAGACCAGCCTGGCAGAAAGATTAGACAACGTTTACTTTGCCATTAGCCCTGCCTGGCACTCCGCTTTGAGGGCACCGGGAACTGCACCCCTCCGCCAAGGGCACAGGTGTTCAGAAATGTTCTGTGAACATATCAAATCAAGCAATGGCATGAAATCTAAAGAACCCGATCGTGGCAAGACCGAGATGAAGCATTTACTCACGATAAGTGTTATCAAGCCGTCTGTCTGATAGGCCTCGGGATGGCGGGTCCCCTGGGGACGCTGGTTCCTTAGGAGCTTTCCATCAAGGTCTCACCTAGGCGAGCAGTCTTCCAACAACACCGAGAACACGTTTCCACTCCCCAGTGCCAGACCTGCGGAGTTTCTCTAGAGATGGGCACAGGTTTTTAAAAGGAAATTTATTGTAACATTTTTATTTTGGGCTGAAGTGTACCAATAATGCATGTTCACTGTAGATTATTTGCAGGTAAATAAAAATTTAAAAAGACTCAACTCCACTGCCCAGAATTATCCACTATTGATGTTGCGTGTGAATATATTTATTTACCTACAAAATTGGGGCCATACAGTACAGCACACACTGTTTTACAACCTGCTTTTAAAAGGAAAATTAAGTGTTCATGTATTTTCCAAGTGATTTCTTATAAGTCTACATCATCATTTTTGAAACTTTTCTTGAAATATAATATGAACACAGGAAGATGCATGTCGAAGGGAACAGCTTGATGAATTTTCACAAACCAAACATATCCGTGTAACCACTATCAGATCAAGAAACAACATTACAAGTACCCCAAAACCTCCCTCAGGCTTCCTTCCAATTATGTATCCACACCCCAAACCAAGCGTAATCACTGCTCTGACTTCAAACAGCAAAGATTACTTTGGCTTGTTTCTGCACTTTAGATAAACGGCACCACATAATAAGCACGCTTCTGTGTCTAGCTTTTTTGTTCAAAATTTACGTTTGTGGGATACACCGCAGCATTGCGTGTAGTTGCAAATCGGTTAATTTCATTGTTGTCTATCATCCCGTTGTGTAAAGAGACATTTTATTGCCCTCTCCTCTGGTCAATGGGCATTTGGGTGGTCCCTGGGGTAGGGTTCTTAGGATCAGTGCTGCTATGAATATTCTAGTCCATGCCCTTTGGGGAACACATGTATACATTTCTGTGGAGTGGAATTGCCGGATCATAGGGCAGACACACAGTTGGCGTCAGTAGAAACTGCTGCGCAGTTTTCCAGAGTGGTGGTATCATTGTGTGCTCCCCCAGCTGCGTATGCGAGTGCCAGTGACTCCCCGTGCTCATCACACTTAGTCTGTCAGTCGTTTCAATTTCAGCCGTTCTAGTGGGTGTGAGGAGGTATTCTCTTGTAGTTTTAATTTGCATTTCCTGATGAATAAGAACATTGAGCACTTTATCATGTGCACGATGGCCGTTTGTATGTCTTTTTTGAGGAAGTGCCTGCTCAAGTCTTTTGCTCACTAAAAATATTAGGTTGTTTGTGTTTTGTTACAATTTGGAGGAGTTTGCATCAGTCATTTAAATTTTTTAGGAGCAAAAACCATCTTTGCACGCCTGCAATGCCGTTATAGAAAAGAACAGCAGAGTTGCTCAGGCAGCCAAGGCGATGAAGACCCACCAGCCCCACAAGGCATTTCTATGGAACCCCTGGGGATCAAAGGAACACGGTTTGAAAACTCCCTGAAATAGATGCTCTTCAAACCCGTCTCTCCTGTGTGTCTAATCTACATTGCAGTTTTGGGGTGCAGAGGTCAGAGCCCCCTTCCTCCTCTCTCCAAGATAATTTCCCCCCTCTAGCTGTCCCCACCAAAATGAATGATAAAAACTGCTTGCTGGTGTCCAGCACTTACAGGGGCCATGCCAGGGATCTATGTGCTCCTTCCTCGTGAGATAGATACAGGACTATATGGCACCATTTTACAGGTTTATAGCTGGTAAAATGAGGCTCAGAGAGGTTCCTCAGCTTGTTTAGAGTGCAGAGCAGTGAGAGGCAGAGCGGGTGTCCTTCACTCCTCTGTTCTACACCTCTGCTCAGAGGCTCATGGTGCTCACTGTGCCTGTCTCACGGGGCCCGAGGGATTCTTGGGAGTAATGGGGGTGAAATATCTCTTGAATGGAGACATGTGAGAGGCTTCCGGGTGCTGGCCTGCTTGGGGTTACTTGTGTGTTTTATGATAATGTGTTAAATTGTATATTTATACTTTAAGCATATTTTTACATGTTTGTTATGCTTCACAATCGAAAAAATAGAAGAGCAGATAGTCCCTTCATTCTGGCGCTGGCTCCTGCTTCTTCACTAAGGCAAGTGAATTTCTGATTGGGCCTGGCTTCCAGACCTCCAAGGGCTGGCAAGTGGCACATGGGTGAGAGGACGCTTGTCCCAGCACAGTCCATCTCCCTGGGACAGGTGGGACCAAGCCCCTGCCATCCAGACACGTCACCAGGACAAGGAGGCAGATCAGAGCCAATGACAATAAGGCACAGAGACCTGTGAGCAAGATAATGGCTCACATGTACAAGGCAGGGTGTTATGTGACTTAAATCTCATTTCAACAATGCTGCGAGGTAGTTACTCCTCTTATTCATGTTTCACTGACGGGGTGCGGAGGGGTTCAGGAACTTGTTCAGGATTACACCACTGGCAGGGGGCAGAGCTGGGGTTCCAAGCCAGGCTGTGGACTCTGAGTCCACACTTGTCAGCATTTACTGCCTTTTAGAATGTGGTGAAAGCTCAGGGCGCCCTTCCCAGGAAGATGCATATCGACACGTACCCCATCTCAGAGCTCCCCGAGTCCTTCCCTGGGGCCCAGAGAGGGGAAGAGGTTCTGCTCAAGAAAAGGAAGTTGTTGACTGTGGATACGGTGACGTATGAGTAGTGAGCTCCACGGTAGGTATGTAAGCAGAAGCTGGGTGCCATCTGGCACCTGGTGCAGAATAGACATTCCATACAGATTAAGTGAATGAATAAATGAATGAATGAATGAGTTGTCCCAAAGGACAGGGGGAGCCCACTTGGCTTGGAGCATGGGGAGAAAGAACCATGTTGGACCCTGATAGCCCCAGCTGTCTGGGCCCTTGAGCAGGGAGGGCACTGGGTGCAGTGGTCCAAGCTCTTGAGGACAGTGAGGAAGCAGACAGGAGGCAGGGGTCAGGGGGGTGCTCGTGGGGAGTCCCTGGAAGGCAGAGCATGGCCCAGAACCCCAACCCCAGCCCCCAGCCTCCCATGACTTGGCTGGTCAACCCTCAGAAAGGGTTCTCTGACACCTGCTTTGGATAAAAGGCAAGAGAAGGGTTTCAGGGCGGCAGAAATTCAGAACAGGGCAGAGCAGGGGTTAATTGGAAGCAGACGAGGAAATGTCTGAAAACTGGGGTTGGGCTGGCAGAGGACAGAGATATTAACCAGGGTATGAAAAATTCCCAGGAACTGGAGCGTAACCAAGGAATTGGCCCAGAGTCCCACAGCAGGGACAAAGGGATTCTCAGAAGGCCCCCTCTGCCCCTCACAGCCCCCACTTCCTCCTTTGTGGCAGCTCCCCTGAGCTGGGCCTGCCCTGGGGCCGCAGCACGAACCTACTGGAGCTGGTGGCCTGGGGTGAACCCCACTTGTGGACTAATGGAGGTCAAGGTCCCCCTGATAATGGGTCCCGCCCCAGTGGGTCCCAGCTCCTTTGTCCTCCATATCTCTAACGCCACATTACTCCCTGGGCCCGACCCTCTCTGCCTTTTCTGATCCAATCTGATCCAGTCTAGGTCCTGTTCCTTCTGGCGGTGCCCTGGGTCCTGGATTCTGACCTGCGACTTTATCATGTTTGGTTACAGCTGAGGGAGCTGGGGTGTGGCTGGAAGGTATTTAAAACCCTGTCTTGGGGCCTCCTGCTCCAGATGGCCAAAGCCATTTGAAAGCAGCTGGGGCACCCAGCCTTCCCTGCCCAAAGGAGCTACAACAGCCGCGGCTTCCGGGTCTTCATGCCTTGGCGGGTGGTAGGGGGGAGCAAGCCCGCAAATCCAAGTGAAAGGCTTTGCCCCCTTATGCCCTCCCCCTGCGTTACACCACTCGCCTTGGCTGGGTTCCTGAGCACCCAGACTAGAGCAGGATATGGAAGGAGACCAAGTGCTGTGGATCATTTAGAAAAGAGAGCTCAGGGTGGCCGGATGGCTTAGTTGGTTGGAGCAAGGGCTCTTGGCGACCGGGTCACCAGTTCGGTTCCCATGTGGGCTAGTGGGCTGCGCCCCCTGTAGCTAGGATTGGGGATGGCAACTGGACTTGGAGCTGAGCTGCACCCTCCACCGCTGGATTAGGGGGCGGCGACTTGGAGCTGGCGGGCCCTGGAGGGACGCGTTGTTCCCCAATATTGCCCCCCCACAAATAAATAAAACAACAAATTGTCCCTATGTTAAGAAAAAAAGAAAACGAAAGAAAAGACAGCTCACTTCCAGGGAACATCTGGGAGGCTGTCACGGAGGAAGAGGTATTTCAGCTGTCTTGATAATATTTAAATTGGAAGTTGAAATCAGCCTCGGAGTGTGATTTCCCCCTTCCCAGGGGGAGTCACATTTTTACAGGGATCAGAACCTGGCACAGAGTAGATGTTGAGCGAGTGGTTGAGCTCTGAGCACCCCGCTGACCCTTGGGGTGAGTTTTTGATGCTCGGATAGGTAGCGGAGACTTCTGAGATCACACTGCGGGTGCGGCAACACCAGCCAGGCCCCTTGTCCTTCTCAGCAGGAGGCTGCCTGAGCTACGGGGAGCAGAGCCCTGGGCCTGCCCCGTCTGCCCCCTCCACGGCCCCCATGCTGGCTCAAGTAAGGCTGTAGGTAGCTCTCAGCTAGTGGATCATACAGGTGGGGTGGAAGTAGGGACAGAGGTCCCCCATTTCAATGCCGAGGGCTGTGACTTGGCTGAAGCTGCTTACATTCTGTCCTCCAGCCACCCTGGGCCATTTGAATTCTCCCAGCGGGCCATGCCCTCCCTTGCCTCTGGGCCTTGGCACATGCTGTTCCCTCTGAATGAGCTTCTCTCTCATCACCTGGTGTATCAGTCAGAGTCCTTGCAAGAAACAAACGCAGAGGTTTGATTGAAGAGGCCCAGTAAAGGGGCTATGTGCAGAGTCACAGGAGTAAAGGACCTAAAGAGGGATATTGAGGCACAGGAGCCAGCAGCAGTGGGAAGTGGAGGGGACAGCACTGCCTGAACCTGGCAAGACCAGGCTGAAGGCAGAGGGAGGCAGGGGCTGGGAGCAGGGTGAGCACGGGAGAGAGTGCCCTGTGCCCTCCCCGCCTTCGGATCCTCCCCACCTTCTGATCTCTGCTAGGGTTTCGTAGGTCACCCCAACTTGAGGGCAGAGGTCTGTGGTCAGCCTCCTGGGCTCCAAACAGGCAGATCCCAAAAAAAGAATCTGGAGGAATCTGGAAGGCCGAGGAAGAAGGGAGCCCCCTGGTAGGGCCCGTCTACCTTCAGGTCTCAGCACCAACCCCTCCTTTGCGGTCCAAGCAGATGAAGCCTGACTGCCCGTGATGGGCTGTGAGCCCTGGACAGGGACAGAGTCTCACTCATCCTTTCAGTGCAGCGCCTACCCCGGCATGGCCCAGAGCACAGAGAACTCAGTCCGTAAAATTAGCAAGAAGAATTGGTAAACAGGAGTCAGGCCTGGGATCAACGCCTGCCTCCATATCAGTGACCTCGATGGACCTTTCTGTGAGCCTCAGGGTCCTCATTTATAAGACAGGGCATTAATACCTAACCTGTTGGGTCACTGATGGAATAAAATAGATCCATAGTAGGTGACAGAAAAATGTAGGGCCCTTCTCTCCTCACTTTTGTTGTGGGAAGCAAAGAAAGGTGATCGTGTTTGTTGTCAAAGCCCTATTGCAACATTATGAGAAATGAAATCATGCATAAATTCTCCTTCCTAGTATAGTTTCATTTTTGAATATTCCGTTCATATTTTTGTGGTCATGAAATGTTTAAAAACGTTTTAAACTTTTTATTTTGAAAACATTTCAAATCTACAGAAAAATTGTAATAGTACAATAAGCTCCTATATGACTTTACCCAGATTCACCCATTCGTAACATTTTACCATATTTTCTCTGTTTCCGTGTGCGTGCACACACTTACTATTTTGGTGGAATAATTTGGGTCAGCTGCAGACATCATGACCCTCCACTCCTAAATCTTTAGTGTGTGTCTCCAAAGAACAAAGAACAATGAACATATTCAGGAAATTTAACATTGATACAATATTACTATCTACACAAAATATTCAAATTTCACCAGTTATCTAACACTGTCCCTTTCAGTGATTTTTTTTTTTTCATCCAGGATTCAATCCAGGATCACGCATTATTTTTGGTCCTTTCAGTCTTGAATAGCCTCTCAGCCTGGCTTTGTTTGTCATGACATTGACCTTTGAAGAGTACAGGCCAGTTTTGCAGAATGTCCCTTGGTGGATTTGTTTGATGTTTTCTTATGTTCAGACGCAGGTAATGTGTTATTTAGCAAGAATATCTTAGGAGCGATGCTGCGTCCTCCGTGCATCGTATCAGGAGGCACGTGGTGTTGATTTGTCCCATGACTGGTGACCTCAACTTTAATTACTTGGTTGAAGTGGTGTCTGCTGCTGAGATTCTCCACTGCGGTCCGTGTGTTGTGATTATTAAGGTATTCTGCAGGGAGATACTTTGAGACTGTGTAAATAACCCGTTTCCCATCAAATCTTCACCCGAAGTTCAAGCATTCGTTGAAGATTCCTGCCTGAATTAATTATTAAAATGATGGCTGCAAAGTGGTAATTCCCTAACCCAATCATTTTTTTTACATTTTTTACTTGGTGTTCTATGTTAAGGAAGAACTTTTCTTTCGTCCTATGTATTTCTGTATCTGTTGGTATTTATTGGTCAGTATAGACTCATAGATTCTTGTTTTAGTCAATGAGTTATAATCTCTTATTATCATTATTTTCATGCTTAAATTGTCCTGGACTTGGCCCCTTTAAGCTGACTCCTGCGTTCTTTTGACATCTCCCAACATTCTTTGTGTTTATTGGTGTAACGGGCTGAATTATGTCCCCCGCCCCATTCATATGTTGAACTCCTAACCCCCAGTACCTCTGAAGGTGACTATATTTGGAGATAGCGTCCTTAAAGAGATGGTGGAGATTAAATGAATAGGGTGGGCCCTCATCCAATCTGACTGATGTTCTTACAAGAAAAGGAGATTGAGATGTAGATGCACACAGAGGACAGACCACGTGCAGACCCTGGAAGGAGACAGTGATCTACAAGCCAAGGAGAGAGAGCTCAGAAGAAGTGCCCTGCGGACACCTGGATCTCGGCCTTCCAGCCTCCAGAACTGTGAGGGATAAAGTTCTGTTGTTTAAGCCGCCCCATCCGTGGTATTTGTTATGGTGGCCTGAGCTCACTGATACAGTTGGCAATCGCCACATTTCTTGCTTTTGCAGAATTGTAGTCGGTGTGAACCTACGACATGGTGTTTTCTTTTCTTAACATGGATTTCACAAGACACTCATCCCCCAAATCTTTACTGAGAATTTATTATGTTTCAGGCCCTAATTTAGACAATGGGGATCCATCAAGGAACAAGACAGATCCTAACACTGACGAATTTACACTCCAGGGCAGGAGACAGGTAATCACAGGATAAATAAATAAATTATATAGTGTGTGAAATGGTGATGCTGGAAGTGAAAGCAAGGCAGGGGACAGTTTGTGTCACCGAGGGTTGACATTTTAGATAGAGGGACGAGAGAGGGCCCTTTGGAGGAGGGGTGATTAGAGTATAGATCTGAAGGAGGTAAGAGGAAGTGTGTATGCTTTGGCCTCATGTCAGATGTCAGGCAGTCAGGATGACGGCTACCGGATGGTCCAGGAGATGGGTGCCGGAGGTCCAATCACATCCAGTGATGATGTCAGGTGGTTGGGGTCCATGAGCCCTACAGGGGTATTTGGAGGGTTATCTGGACGGCTGGTATATGTCCAGAAGTATAGCTAGGCATTGACACAGGGCTGGAACGTTCAAAAAACTTTTGCGTTTCCAGGCTGGTTAGAATAAGAATGGAATATTTCCTCATGCCTCAGCCTTCATAATGTTAATAATGTTAGCAGCTTGGCTAAAGTGACTCCGTTTTGTATATTCCCTATCTGCACTCTATGCTCAGCAGACATCATCCACATTTATCGCTTTAAGAGCCAGGAGCAGATTCCTTACTGGTGATAATGCCCCTGCTGTTAGAAACTAGGGCTGTCTCCAACTTTTACTAGTATAAATAGATTCCCTGTGAAAATATTGATAGCTAACATAATCATTTATAGATAAAGAACTATTTGTTAAAGAGGAATTAGCAGGTCTAAAGGTGGGAGAGTTGATGTGACAGTGGTTTCATGTTGTCAAATAGCCCGAGCCCTTCAAGTACATGGAACCAACGGGCAAGTCCACCACGGTAAGACCTTGGGGCGTGTGCACGTAATACCCACTTTGGCCACTAGGTGTCAGACCTTTGCCGTCTGTTCCCAGATGGATTTTTCTAGAGGAATCGATTTGCTCCAGCCTGCAACCCCAGCCAAAGATACGGTCCTCTTTCTGCAGGAAGCCTCTGTCTTTTATAGTATAATGCTTAGCTATGATTATAGTATAATGCTAATAATGCTTAGCTTTCCCTTGATCTTAAAAGCCGTCACTGGAAAAAGTAAGAAAAATAAGATGAGTGTGGGGACAGAAACAGCAGAGCAGTTTCCAGGCTCTCAGCATCACGTGGGAAGGTGCTGGCTCGGGTAGTAGATGGCCATCAGCTGTAACCACTTGGCCGTCAGCTGTAACCAGTTAGCCATTGGCCACTGATATAACTGCCGTGGCTGAGCAAGGGGGGATTGCAGGTAGCAAGTGAGGTTGGTTGGCAGAGAAGTGGACGGCAGGTTGCGGATCATGTGGCTCCTGCTTCCTGTGTCTCCAGCCCAGCCTCCAGTGAGAATATAATGGTATGACTCCCCTATCTATGGCTCCGTGGATGTTCCTTTTTGGCCTCACCATATCCTGCGTTCTTGTGCGGGGAGCGGGACCATAGACCCCGCATGACACCCTGCATGACAATGAGAGGAAAAACTGCCCACAGTGCTGCCTCCTGGGTATAACCACCATTATATACTTTTGGTCTTTTTCTGTTGTGTGTGTAAAGTAGTAATAGCTCATACTACTCTGTGACAGATACTGTCCCAAAGGTTTTCTATAGATGAATTCATTTTCTCTTCACTCCAGACCAGGAAGGTAGGGACAATTCTTTCCTGTTATCATTTTAGTTATGTATTTGTACAGCCTGATTGAGATATAGTTCACATATCATAAATTCTACCATTTAAGGTGTACAGTTTAGTATTATTTTAGCATACAGCCATCCCATAACTTAATTTTAGAACATTTTCGATATCCCAAAAAGAAATGCCAAACACATTAGCCGTCAGTCCCCATTCCCAGCCCTGCCCTTTTCCCCATCTGGAAGGGATTACATATTCTTTTTGATGATTAATTAATTTTTTTGTAGTAAGAATATTTAACGTGAAATCTACCCTCTTAGCAAAATTTTAAGTGCACAATACAGTATTGGTAACTAAGCACAACAATGTTGTTTAACAGATCTCTGTAACTTACTCATCTTGCGTGACTGAAACGTCATACCTGTCGGATAGTGAGTCTCCAATCCTCCATTCCCCCTTCCCCTGACAACCACCACTCTATTCTCTGCTTCTATGAATTTGATTACTTTCAATGCCTCAGATGCGTGGAATCACACAGTACTCGTCTTTCTGTGACTGGCTTATTTCACTTACCATACTGTCCTCAAGGTTCATTCCCCTTGTTGCAAATGGGAGGATTTTCATCTTCTTTTTTTAAATGACTGAATAATATTCCATTGTGTGTATAGACCACATGTTCTTTTTCTTCTGTCGATGGACATTTAGATTGTTTCCACATCTTGGCTGTTGTGAATAATGCTGTAATGAACATGACAGTACAGATATCTCTTCGAGATCCTAATTTTTTTTTTTTTTTGTATAAATACCCAGAAGTGGGATTACTGGATCATGTAATAATTCTATTTTTAACTTTTTTTTTTTTTTAAAGATTTTATTGGGGAAGGGGAACAGGACTTTATTGGGGAACAGTGTACTTCCAGGCCTTTTTTCCAAGTCAAGTTGTTGTCCTGTCAATCTTAGTTGTGGAGGGTGCCGTTCAGCTTCAAGTTGTTGTCCTTTCAGTCTTAGTTGTGGAGGGCGCAGCTCAGCTCCAGGTCCAGTTGCTGTTTTCTAGTTGCAGGGGGCACAGCCCACCAGCAACCTTGTGGTTGAGAGGATGTGCTCCAACCAACTGAGCCATCCAGGAGCTCAGCGGCAGCTCAGCTCAAGGTGCCATGTTCAATTTTAGTTGTAGGGGGCGCTGCCCACCATCCCTTGCGGGACTCGAGGAATCGAACTGGCAACCTTGTGGTTGAGAGCCCCCTGGCCCATGTGGGAATCGAACCGGCAGCCTTCGGAGTTAGGAGCATGGAGCTCTGACTACCTGAGCCACCGGGCCGGCCCTATTTTTAACTTTTTGAGGACCTCCCATATTGTTTTCCACAGGTAGCTGCACCATTTTACATTCCAGCTGACAGTGTACGGGCTTCCATATCCTCGCCAACACTTGCTACCTTTTGTTTTTTTTGATAGTGACCATCCTAACAGGTGTGAGGTGATAGCTCATTGTCGTTTTGATTTGCTTTTCCCTGATGAAGGAGAAACTATTTTTATCTCAAAACTGCAGAATAGAAAACTGATGTCCAGAGATCAACTTACCCAAGATCACATGACCGGGACTGTGTAGGAGCTGGGATTTGAACCCGGATGGAAAAGCTCCAGAACGTGCATGCCTGGCTGGTATGTGGCCCTGTCTTCCAGGTACTTAGCAATCCTGTAATCATGCTGTTTTGTATTCTGTTCTTTTCTCTTAATGTCACATTAGAATGATTTCTCATAACATTAAATATTATTTTAAAATAGGATTTTAGGCAGGATGGTCTAGCTATGCTGTGGACACTCTGTGTTTAGTGGGTACTGGGCCTGCCCAGGTTTTCCCTTTTGTAAGATACTCTGTGGATTACATCCTTGCTTGTTCATGTTTGCGGACGTTTCTGATCATTGCCTTAGCATAAATCTTAGAAGCAAAATTGCTGGGACAAAGGCCATACATATTTAAGGACAGGCCATCTCCAAAAAGATTGTGCCAATTTACACTCTTACAAGAAGTGCTCAAAGCTATCTTTTCCCTTTTCTTCATATTCCCTCTTAACAAAGGCTATAAATCTTTTTGGTCTGCAATTGGAAAAGGATAAAAGTGGAGGGTGGGGGCAATTTTTTCTTTGACGATCGGAATTTAGCCTCATGTTGGTGGCACAGGCTACAAATATAGAGCCTCAGGAACAGTTTGGCTCATTAATAGACACAGCTTCAGCCCCGGCCATGGGCTTGTTTATGGGAGTAAAGTCTAAACTTTTACAGTTGATATAATAGCAGTCAGCCATGCTGCCACTATGGATGTCTCCTGCCATAGATGCAGCAGTGTGCTCTAGTGGGAACACTTACTAATTCCTCCATTTATTTAGCCCACATGTACATTCAGTGCTGGAGCTAGAAGATGGGAGGAGACTTCCCTCATCTGTACAGTGGGGGCAATGTTACCTGCCTTGCAGGGGGTCACAGGGAAGGCAGTGAGATGGCATAGGTAATCAACTGGAGCTATTAATATTGCTCTTATTGTCATAATAAGTGGGGTAAGTCTAGTTTCTGACCCAAAGAGATGCTACTTATGGTTTCATAAAGACCTGCTTGGAAAATGAGTTTTCCAGACAGTTTACTTGAGTCTCCCTTAAGCCCAGTTCATGGTATGTACCGTTTGTTTAAAAACAATACCGATTCTGATCTCACCCTGTCCTTGCCCTTTGTCAGCTCTGCCTCCAGCCGTCTTTGCCTTCCCTTATGCTGGTCGTAATCCTATGCCACCCCAAAGGGATTGAGTGCACATAACCGTGGACATACAGTGGATTTGCACACAGACGGTGACTGCAGGGTTTGGGGGTGTGCTGGCAAGATCAAGGTCAATGTCACTGTCCCAACACCCTTGGAAACCTTTCCCTGGCTTTCTGATGAGAAAGCCCGTTATTCATTTGGCCTCCTATCCAATGTTGCTGTTGTTGCTTCCATCTAGCACTCATTGTTACTGTCATAATTTATCTCTTTATATTTCTTCATAACTCAATGGTAGGTTCCTAATCCAGCCCTCTACCTCACGGGTCCACCACAGTGCCCGGCACATAGTAGGGGCTCAGTAAATACGTGTCGAGTGAAAAGGTGATGAAGGAAGGAAGACATCACTTTTGCTGCTGTTTGTCTCACCTGAGTAAAGGGCAGTGCTATGCCTTGAGACGGGGCACTCTTTTCCACCTTTATTCTTTCTTACTCTTTCTTCTGTCTGGGCCCCCTCCCTCTGCCTTCTGACCCCTGCGGCTACCATCCTTGGCCTCTGCTTGGATCTCCAGGTGGGAAGAAGTGATGCTCCCACTTCAAACTTGCCAAACCATGGCAGCTCAAACCAAACGGTTTTGGAGCTATCCCCCTGGAGGAAACTTAGGATGGTATTCTCTGGAAGGCTGAAGGCTTTGTGCACCCTAGGCCCCCCTTTATATGAGAGTCTACCGCCCCAAGACAAGTAGAGGCCAAGGGAAGGGCCATGCTGGGAGTCTGAGGAGTAGGAATGGTCCAGGCATCCACGTGGGCCCATCATCGGGGCAGCGGGACTGGAAAGGACATTGCAGGTATGGGTGGCAAAGAACTGATGACGGGGTCTTTGCCTGCCTGTGTGTGTGTTGGGGAGACAGAGTGGAACCACCCCAGTTTGAAGGACCTCACCCAGAGCCCCCTGGAGCAGAAGGTCACTGCCAAACACCCTTTGAGACGGGAAGAATATAATCTATCTTTATTATCCCTTACCATTCCTCTGAATGAGAGGGTGGCGGAGTTTGTGGAGTAGTCTCAAACTCTTCTGTTATCTAGAACATCCCTCTGCCACTTCTTCTGGAGACCGTTTCTCCCCAGCTTCAGCCAGTGGTTTTGGAGGAAATTGTCTATCACCGTTCACAGCACAGGTAGGCCATGTGACCAAGTAGAGCCAATCATAGTATCCCATGACCCGGCCACAATAATTGGTCTAGGGCTGGACACATGACCTGAGGTGGACCAATCAGAGCCCTCCCTGGTACTCCGCTTTTTTCTGGGCTTCTCTCCTTCCCAGTTAGACACCTTAAGGATGTGAGAATCTGAAGCAGGCGTGCAGCAGCAAAGTCCTTCTCCATGTATAGAAGCCTGACCAAAGAAAGCTGTCAAGTGAAGAGGATCAAAGATGAGAGGAGGAAAAGAGGGAGAGAGAGAGAGAGAGAGAGAGAGCTGATGGCTTTTGATTTCTTGGGTCTAATCACTGAGCTCTTTGGACCTGCTCTGGTCCCTGCATCCTGGACCCCAGTATCCTTCTAATAAATTTCCCTTTCTGATTATGCCAGCTGGAGTTAGGCTCCTCTCATTTGTGGTCCAGACTAGATTTTTAGAGTCCTGCCTGATTATGATGTACCTCTCAGATCCAAAGAGAGGCACCCATTCATATTAGCACCCTTGAAAATGAGATCCTTTATTTTCTACTGAAAATAGGGCTTTGCAGAGGACCAGACATAGTTCAAGCCAGCACACCTGGATGGGGACACCCTGAATGTATGTGTGCATGTGTTTGGGGTGGGCTAGGCTGCTTCCTGGAGCAGTGCCAGCATTTACACTGGCACTACAGGAGCCAGGCCAATCCTGCCATTGGCTCTATCGAAAACGGTGAAATACAGCCTGAGGAAGACATCACCCAGGACCCAGAGATCCCAGTTGAGTGAGGTGCTTTCAAATTTGCTGTAGCAGATGTCAGAGTCAACCTGGAGGAGATGGAAACACACACCAGTCCGCCTGAGCCCTCACCTACCACCCCCTTCAATATTCAGAGCCGGCAGCTTCTCAGTTCTGTTTCCCTCCTTTCCTATGAGCCAAGTGGCTCTTTCTGCAGAGGCAGAAATGGGGCGCCCACCCAGCAACTGAAACTACCTGTAGTTCCCCTCACACTCTGCTGTGTCTTTCCCTGGGACCCATGCTCAGGCTGTTCCCTCTGCAGAGAATGCCTTTCCTTCTCCCCTTCAGCCCCACTCATTCTTGAAGACTGAGCTCAGCCCCCTCTGAACAGCCTTCCTGGACCCACGCCCGCCCTCATTGGCCACTCCTGGCTGGGTGGGGTGATTTCCCTGGAGCTCCCTGTGTGTTTAGCCCTCATCACGCCCAGGCGCCCCTTTGCATAGCTCTCTGGGGTGCCATTTGCATGGAGCCTAGTGTAGACCTGCCTTGACCCAGGCAGGACTTCTCTGTGCCTCCATGAGGCTGGGGTCTTAGAATTATGTAAATCCCTCTCTTCCTCATAGCCTTCTTTGAACCCATTCAAGCCTCCTCTGAACTCCCACGGGGAACTGACGTTTACTAAGCCGCAAGTCTGGGCCAGGTGCTGTGTGGTCCCTGTGCTTCCCTTACTCACATCAGCATCTCACCACCCCCACAAAGGGAAGGGTTGGTATCCCACCTCACAGAGGGGAAATCGGGCTTAGCCAAGGGAAGTTGTGACCGAGGACTGGGGTGACTATATGACTTATCATCCAAACCATGACATTTTCGAGATGGGAGGGGAGCACTGTTAATAACTGTGGTAGGACAACACACTGGCACCGTCCCCAGCCAACCCCACCTCTCCCTAATTCCTTTGGCCTAGTCCCGCGATTGCTTCAGCTGACTTCCCGTGCTCATCTGAGGGCCCTGGTTGCACTGAAGCTCTTTGAGGTCAGAGGCGCTTAGTGTTCTCCTCTCCTTGTACCTAGCACTGTGCCAGCACAGGGTGGCTGCTCCGAGGATGATGGGTGCCCCAGACTGCCCTTTGCTGTCAAGACACTTGTTTTGTGGGAGGTGCCAGCCCAGCCTGGGGTGTTCGGCAGCGTCTGTAATGGCTCAGCTTGGCCTCCAGGGGGCCTCTTCCAGCCATAGCCCAGTGTGACCTGCGAGTCCCAGATTTGAGAACCAGCCCCCAGGGTTGGCCCCTCACCTCCTGGATGTAGGCTCTGGCTGGCACTGGGTACTGGGAGCCATTGATGGTGAAGACGATGTCAGGCAGGGTGTTGATGGTGTTATAGTCGATGATGTGCTGCTGGAGAAAGAGGAAGACAGATGTTTGGCCCAGCTGATCCTTCCGTGTGTGGAGAGCCCCAGAGGGACCCTGTGGCATGACCCTTCACCTCGCTAGTGTTAGTGTCCTCTGCGTTGATCTTCAGGATGTTGAGAATAGGGTCTTTTGGGCCAATCAGCAATGCGGTCCCAGTATCGACGACAACCTGGCAGCCGCCATCACAAGTAATAACCTTCCCGTTCACAGAGATACTGTGCGACAGGGGAACAAAGCAGGCACCAGGATCACTGCAGCCTCCCCCCACCATTGCCCCTCCCTGGCTGTCTCTAGAACAGTCCTTCAGCTCATGCCCTCCTCTGTTTCCCTTTTTCCTGGTCACACTGACCTTTGACTTCCCTTCAGTTCTTGAATACACCAAGCTCTTTCATGCCTCAGGGCCTTTGCACGAACTAGAACCACCCCATCGGTTTGTCTGGCTAATTTCTCTTATGCTCCAGGTTCCAGCTTAATTGTCACTTTTTCAGGGAAGTTTTCCTAGGCTGGCTCAGGCTCCTCTCTTAGTCACTCTTGGAATACCCTCTCTCATTTCTAGCATGTATCACGGCGGTAATTCATTATTTGTGTGACTCGATCTTTCATGTATGTCTGCCCTACTAGGTGGTGAGGTCTGTAAGAGCAAGTTGTATCCTCAGTGCCTCCTTCAAGTGCCCAGCACACAGCGGATACTCAATGCATGTTTGCTGGATGAATGAGTGGAGATGTGTATCTGGTGTCTGACAAGTGATGAAAGCCACACAGTGAAGGTGGAGGTTCTCCTGGGCATCAGATGCTCAGAGTGGCAGGAAAGGGGTCGTGTGTTGTTTACCCCCTTCCTCATCTCCACCCCAGACACTGAGGCACCGGGCCAGGCAATGCCTGGGCGAGCCCAGGGCAGGATGTGAGCCTCCGAAGGACATTTTAAACTTTACCTGATGGCATTACACAGAATCCCGTCAATTATTGCCCCTTGTTCTCAGGCCACTCCTGAATCTCCACCTTCCTGATTCTCTCTGTCACAAACCCTGTCCCACTCCCGGATGGGCGTGGGGTGGGGGTTTCTCTTTGTATGATTGGCTTTCAGGTCTCCAGAATAAATCCGACATCTCTCCACTGCTGGGTAGTCAGCCTTCCAGGTTTGTCCAGGACTTTCCTGTTTTCATACTGGCAGCTGCGTGTGTGGGAATTGCCTTCAGTCCCGGGTGACCTGGGACAGTTAATGACCTTATATGACCCTGTTCAGACTGGTGACGTTCTCCTTGAACCCCTTTTCACTGCAGCCTGCCCCATAGCATGGTGGGTACAGCCTTCTCATGCTGCATGAGCCTCTCTTCCCAGAGAGTTCAGCCCCCAGGCCTGTCCCCTCATCCTGATCCATGACAGGCCCGATCCAGCTTCTCAGTTCAGGACCCTGGTCAGGAGGCCTGGGGTGATTATGAACCCATGTCGGTCTGTGTGTCAGTGTGTGGCTATGTGTGACTGTGGCTACGTGTACATCTGCCTGTGCATGTCTATATGTGTCTATGTGTGTGTGTTCATGTCTGCTTGTGTCTGTGTGTGTCTTTGTGTCCATCCGAATCTGTGTGATCATGTGTCGCTGTGTGTGTCCGAGTCTGTGTGTGTCTGTATGTGCATCTGTACACGTGCATGTGTGGGGACATCACTGGGGTGGTCCTCAGAGGGAGGGGCTTACCTGTCCATGGATATCTGCCAGCAGTCAGGTTTGGTCACGGGCACCCACTTCAGGTCTCCCTCGTAGTCGGAGGGGTCCCCCCCGAGGAACATCACCACGCCACCCTCCTCGTTGCGCAGCGGGGAGGTACAGGGTGGGCTCGCTGTGAGGGGAGAGTAATGGGTGGCTTTTGCCAAGCTCAGCACCGTGCCAGGAGCTAAGGGCTGCCTTTGTCAGCGATCACTTATCCACACATCACCCAGCCCACCTACTCCCTCACCCAGTGGAGTAGCACTACTACGATCTCCATTTTCCAGATGGGGAAGTTGATGTCAGAGCCGAGAAATCCCGTCACGCTCCCAGAGCAGTAGTTGAGCTTGAAGGGTTGGCATGTTTTCCGGAGGGTAGAGGGCAGCCGAGGGTTGAAGACATTGTGTTTAGCTGCAGACATAGGGGAGTGAGTGTCTGTCAGCCTCCCAAAGACTGAGGGAGGTGCCTGAATGGGGTTTGGGGACACTCACCACAGGCTCTGCTGGAGCAGTAGATGGAGGGCACCCATAAGTCAGCTGAGCCCGTGTCAAAGATGAAGCTGAACTCCTGAGCAAGTTTCCAATCCTGATGGTGCCAGTGTAGGACAGCTGCCAGGGCCAGGGAGGAGTGGCTAGGGCAGGCCTGGCTAAACTCCCAATATTGGAAGCAATATGCTGCCTGTATCCAAAAGACATTTTATTCATCCAACACACATTTATTGAGGACGCACTGTATGCTGGGGTCTGGGCTATACGCTGGGAAGTCAAATCAGACACAGGTGGCTCTTGCCTTCAGGGAGCTTGCGGTCTAGGGCAGGGCTCATGAACTCAAGGCCCAGGAGTCAAGGGAAATGAATGGAAGGGCTGGATGTGCCCATGGGCACAGGGCAGCACATGCCCCACCACAAAGGGGCAGCCTCTACTCTGCTCTGACCAGCGGTTGCCAGGCTAGAAAGTGATCTTGTTGGCCAAGTTGTCAAGAGAAGTCAGGAGTTTGGATACTTATGTGAACTCCCCTGATTTTTCTCCAGATTGCTGAGGCTATCTGGGGTCTTTTATGGTCCCATATAAATTTTAGGATTATATGTTCTATTTCTGTGAAAAACGTCGTTGGTAGTTTGATAGGAATTGCGTTGAATATGTGTATTTCCTTAGGCTCCCCTGATTTTTCAATGTTAACGACTAATTACCTTTTTTTCCCCTCTCAAAATCGTAGTGTGAGCCAAACTTCAAGTAACTGTGGGTTAGATTCAGCCTGCAGGCTGTGCAGGTTTTTATTTCTGGCCGAGGTGGGAGCAGAGAAGGGACTGAGAAGGTGTTCAGTTCATGTCGGTTGAATGAATAAGCGACTGAAAGCATCTTAACCGTATTAATTGTCCTTCCATGGGTAAAAAAGACCACAGGGTCGGATAAACCAAAACACTCACGAACTTCCATTTGCTGAGCACCTGGTGTAATTCCCCAGTAAGATCTGTGCCTTGACGACACTGTCTGCCAAACCAACCAAACCAAATGGTTGTGCTGGACCATGAGGTGACCTTGGAAAAAGAAACCATTCAAGCCCTGGTTGGCCTACCTCCAGATCTGTTTAAAGTGAGAGAAAAAAATCAAGTTCTATCTTAAGTTATGGTTCTTTTAGGCTTTTCATAATGTGCCCGCAAACTTAAACCTGATATTATTAGGTTGGTGCAAAAGTAATTGCAGTGTAAAAGGTTGAAAATAATTGCAAAAATGACAATTACTTTTGCATCAACCTAATACTATGTGGTTAATATATTACAGCTTCAGGCAGCCGGATGGCTCAGTTGGTTAGAGCACGAGCTCTGAACAACAGGGTTGCCAGTTGGATTCCCACATGGGCCAGTGAGCTGCGCCCTCCGCAACTAGATTGAAGGCAATGAGCTGCCACTGAGCTGCTGGAGGGGTGTCCGGATGGCTCAGTTGGTTAGAGTGCGAGCTCTCAACAACAAGGTTGCTGGTTCAATTCCCACATGGGAGGGTGGGCTGCGCCCCCTGCAACTAAAGATTGAAAACGGCAACTGGACTTGGAGCTGAGCTGTGCCCTCCACAACTAGATTGAAGGACAACGACTTGGGAGCTGATGGGCCCTGGAGAAACACACTGTTCCCCTATATTCCCCAATAAAATTTAGAAAAAAACCCAAAACAAACAAACAAAAAAACTGTATGACGAAGGGTCACGGGGAAGTTCGAAATAGACAAATGAGGTTGGCAACGTCAGGACCCACAGATCAATCTCGGAGTCTATGGAAGTGTGGCAACTAGAATTATACGTTTCTTGAAGTGATGTAATAAGAAATATATGGAACTACCTCCGCAGTATACCAATACAAACTTTTGACCACCAGTTTTCAGGAAATACATAGATAAAAACCAGAAAGCAATCACCCAAACCCAATACTTGAGACATTCTGTAGGACAAAAGAACGTATCTGCTTCCACTTTTTGAACAAATAAGTGGCATCAAAAGGGAAGAGACTGTTATTTATTAAAAGTCTTAAGAAACAGCAACCAAATGCAACATATGTGTACATTCTCTAGATCCTGATTCTTGATTTGATTAAATAAACTGTAGAAAAGGCTTTTTTTTTTTTTTTTTTTTTTTTTTTGAGAATCAGAGAAATTTGAATATGGACTGGATATTAAGTAATATTAAAATTGTTAATTTTGTTTGGAGTAAAATAGCATTGTGGTTGTATATATTTTGTGAAATGGCAATCTCTGCCTTAAAATACTCCAGCAAAAATGAATAAATTATAAAAGAATTTTAAATGAGGGTCTAGAGAAAACAAAGATTTTCGTAGTTACTGTGGATTTAATTGTGTCCACCTTCAAATTCATACGTTGAAGCCCTAAATCTCTGGTGTTTGGAGATGAGACCTTTGGGACGTAATCAGGTTTAGATGAGGTCATGAGGGTGCCTGCTCCCGTCTCTACCAGCACCACAATGTGAAGACACAGTGAGAAGACAGCTGTCTGCAAGGCAAGAAGAGGGTCCCCAAGAACCGAATTGGCTGGCACCTTGGTCTTGGACTGTTAGCTTCCAGTCTATTGCAGCTGGGCTGGCTGAGATAGTAATGTAATTCTTGATGCTGAATGATGGAATAAAACATTCATGATACTATTCTTTTTTATTCTTGTTATGTTTGAATTTTTCTTTCTTTCTTTTTTTTTTTTGTAATAAGAAGTTTTAAACACTTCTATTTTGAAGTCAGCAGCGCTGCCTGGAGGGTCCCAAAAAAAGCAGGCCCAGGCAGGCCCCCACGGGCTGAGTCACAGGAACCTAACCTGTTCATTATTCCAGCTCCTTTCTTGCGAACTGCCACCACCCCCACCCCCACTCCCAACCCCGGTCTGCTTTGTCCAGTTTGAGAATCCAAGGAGCCACATCAGGACCTGGAGGTGGAAGGAATGAGGAAATTTTTAGGAAAACAAACTGGGAACTCCCTCCCTGGCTTCCTCTTTGGTGCCATCTGCAGGGTAGGAGGTAGGGCCTGGGTAGGAAGCGAGCCAAGGAGTGAGATCATGGGATATTTTGAAGAGAAGGGAAGAGGAATTCACAACTGAGTGACAGAGAAGAGCAGCTTGTGCAGGACCCAGGAGGTACTGGGATAGGGAAGAAGGCCTGGGAAAGGAAGGGTACCTACCAGGGCACTGGTCTCACTTCGGTCTTCTGATACACTGTACTGGAGGTCACAAACTTCCTGCCGAGTTCCTGCTCCGGATATGGAGGTGATAGAGTGATACTCGCTGCTAGTGAGCCACAGGAACGAGGGATGGCCACATCCAGTGGCCTTTTTTTTTAAAAAAAAACTTATTTAAGTGTGTTTTTCCAGGACCCATCAGCTTGAAGTCAAGTACTTGTTTCAATCTAGTTGTGGAGGGCGCAGCTCACACTGGCCCATGCAGGGATCGAACCGGCAACCTTGTTGTTAAGAGCACCACAATCTAACCAACTGAGCTAACCAGCTGCCCCTCCAGTGGCCTTTTTCTTTTTTCTTTTTTTTAAATTTATTGGGGTGACAATTGTTAGTAAAATTACATAGATTTCAGGTGTACAATTCTGTATCACATCATCTATAAATTACATTGTGTGTTCACCACCCAGTGTCAGTTCTCCTTCCCCTCCAGTGGCCTTTTGATGACTCTCTAGCTGTTGGCATCATTTCAAGCTGGACAACAAAAGGGCTGATCATTCAAAGCATTTAAAATAATGTCTCATTCATCTTACCTTCCTGGCATGTCTTTTACCCAGAGTTCCTTTATTGGTATTCATTCCTTTGGGAAAGGTGATCCCCCCGCCTAGCTTGGGTTTCTGTTGAAGAATTCACAATCCCCCAGTCAGTAACCTCTGCCTTATAACTACTTGATCTCAGCCCACCAAATCCACACGGCAGAATGTTCCACCGGGCAGAGCCCAAAAGTCCCTCAGCTCATGGATGGCAGTTATGTGGCACCTGATCTGCCACTCCCCATTCTGAGTCCAGGGCAGACATAGCCAGGCAATCAGAGAACCCCTGGCCACTGGATGTGGCCTCAGCCACTTTTTCCACTAGTCATCATTGGTACTCAGTCTGGTACTACTACCGTGTTTCCCCGAAAATAAGACCTATCCCGAAAATAAGCCCGAGTTAAGATTGTCAGCCAGACTGGCATATTTAGGATGTTATGACGACATTCCAGAAGAAGATGGTATAACTGTATTTGAATAAATGTAGATTGTTGTACACGAAAAAATAAGACATCCCCTGAAAATACGCCCTAATGCGTCTTTTGGAGCAAAAATTAATATAAGACCCAGTCTTATTTTCAGGGAAACACGGTACTATTCCCGAACAATTCTAATCTCCTCATCCTAGAGATGAGGAAACTGAGGGCTGGGGTGTGTAACTAACCAAAAGGTTGCAAGGTGAGTTAGCAAAGTTCTGAAATCAGCTCTGGGTCTCGCTGGGAGAACTCTGAGAAGGGAAAGGTCAGAGAAGCCTCAGCCGAATCCACCGCTGCTCAGCTTCTGTGGGCAACTAACTCTCAGAGGTCTGCGGGTGGCAGAGCTGAAGTGCTTTCCCTTCCTCCTCAAGTCTGTATTGCCAGACCTGCGGTCTCATAGCAGCAGGAAAGCAATATTGGGAGCTGGTTCTCCCAGATGCCAGACACAGTGGGGCAGCCACAGCTGGAGAGCTACCAGGAGGCAGGTGGCAGTCGTACAGAGAGCAGCTGACTCATGCCCAGCTTGGCAGTGCCACGGCTCCCCCTCGCCATTCATACAACACCAACCCTCCCAGGATTGCGTGGTACTGGCCTGCATTTAGAGCAATGAGCATTTTCTGCTCAGCCTTTGGCAGCTGAGAGCCAGTGTCTTACTTGTTCTTTGAGGAATGCTGGGCTGAGTCAGGAGACTCAGACAAGTTTGGATTCAAGGAACTTGTTGCCTCTTTGATGCTCAAGAACGACCTTGAAGTTTCGAAGACCGGGGTCGGGGATGAAACCGCTCATGCTCTATGGGGAATTGGACTTAGGGTCTGGATGGAGAAAAAGGGCAGTCCAGGGCAGACGCATGGGGAAAGGCTGGCCATTACCTGGGTCCCAACTAATGGCAAGTTGAGTTCCAGCCACCAGGCCTCAGGGTCAGGTGCTGTGGCCACCTTTTGAGAAGGATTGGAGGAACCAGCTTATGCCAAGGGAGTGACCACTTCTGGGGGCCCCATGATCTGGCCCCCAGGAGATAGCATAACTGTATTTGAATAAATGTAGATTGTTGTACACACAAAAAAAGACATCCCCTGAAAATACACCCTAATGCGTCTTTTGGAGCAAAAATTAATATAAGACCCAGTCTTATTTTCAGGGAAACACGGTACTATTCCCGAACAATTCTAATCTCCTCATCCTAGAGATGAGGAAACTGAGGGCTGGGGTGTGTAACTAACCAAAAAGTTGCAAGGTAAGTTAGCAAAGTTCTGAAATCAGCTCTGGGTCTCAGGCTGGGAGAACTCTGAGAAGGGAAAGGTCAGAGAAGCCTCAGCCGAATCCACTGCTGCTCTGCTTCTGTGGGCAGCTAACTCTCAGAGGTCTGCGGGTGGCAGAGCTGAAGTGCTTTCCCTTCCTCCTCAAGTCTGTATTGCCAGACCTGCGGTCTCATAGCAGCAGGAAAGCAATATTGGGAGCTGGTTCTCCCAGGTGCCAGACACAGTGGGGCAGCCACAGCTGGAGTGCTGTGGGGAAGCACACAGGGAAGATTAGATAGGAGTGTCTACTTTTCTCTTGGCCCTATTGATGTATTGGAGGTTTCACCCAGGAGGACAAGCAAACAGAGAGGGTCAGTCTTTAGTGGTGACCCACTGTGCCTCCGGGGACTTGGTGAGGCTGCCGATAGCCAGGTATCCACACAGCTCCTGGCCCAGAGCAAACTTGGCTCTTTTGACAGCTCTGGTCTTCATGCCTCAGGCTGCACACAACCCCAGAGGTTGCTATTCTGGGGAGGAGGGTGACGGCTCATTGCAGGTAACTCACTAGTCAAGTGTGTGATGAGGTCACGATGGGTGACTTGTGGCCTAGATGTTCCCTCATGGACAGTGGTGTGTCCAAGTGTGGAAGGAAGACTGGAGGTGGAACAGTAGCAATTTACTGAGCTTGGTTACCTTGGGCCTTTGCAATTGGTATTCCCACTGTCTGGAATGTTCTTCTCCCAGCTCTTTGTACAGCTGGCTCCTTCTCCACATTCAGCTGTCAACTCCACCGCTCCCTCCTCAGTGAGGTCTTTCTTGACCTCTCCAGTCTCCAAGGCACAGAGCCTGATTCATTTGAGGAGCCTCATACACATTGAATGCATTTCCCCACGTGCTTTTCATGGGAGCCCTATGGACTTGAGAGTGTTCCCAATTTACAGGTGAGGAAACTGAGGCTGGGAGGTATTAAGAAACTCCCTTGAGGACATACGGCTAGTGAGTGGTAGAGTCAAGATTTGAATGCAGGTCTGTCTGACTGCAAATTTCATGCTTTGTCCGGGGCTGCTTTGTGGAAAGTGACTGTCCTTTCATTGTGACATCCAGCTGCTCCTAGGGGTTGAGGAGATTTGTTTGACTTCCTGGGGCCTTATCACAGTCAATGAGGATGGAAGAGGGAGGAGCTACAATGAGACTGGAAAGGCTTAATGCTCCTGGGGATCCGAGCTAGAGAGGATCCTGGCCTGTCTTGGCTGAGCACTTCATCAACAGTCACAGCACTTCCCGCATCTTGCGCTGGGTGTGGGTGGTTGTGGGGATTTAAATGCTTTGGGCACCACTGGGGTGAAATGCACTCCTGCTCCAGCTGCTAGCACCTCCCCGGTTCACCAGAAATGGCTTCCCCGCTATAATCAGGGTGTCTTTGCCTCTAGTGGCAAGAAGGGGCTCTTCCGGAAGCCTTGGCGTGATTCCTGATGTGATGGGGGAGAGAGCAGAGGGGGTGTGGGCCACCTCCACGTTATCTGAGGTTGCATTCCCCCCGGCTTTTGTGTGCTTCTGCTTTTTGTGAAATCTGTGACTTGTCTTTGGAGGATCTAATAGGCACTGGGTGGCCCCCAGCCGGTGGCTGTGAGGCACCTGTGGGAGTGTGAGAGCCTAGCTCCCTTGCCTGGGGTTTGGTGCTTTTGAGGTCTGAGGTATAATATTCCAGAGTTCCCTGTGGGACTTGCACAAAATCACACCTGAGCTGGACCTCATCCCTTCCCTGTCTTGCTTCCTCTGTTCTCTCACTAATTTCTCTGGGAGCAACTTTGAAATAAAGCCCTGTACATGAAACCCCATCTCATGGCTGCGTCTGGGAAGCCTGGCCTAAGACCACCCCCTTCTTTAGCAATGGACAGGTTTTATGTTCCCCTCCCATGTGTTCCTAGAGCACCTTGAACTTTCCCTGTCAGGTGGTTTTGCCATGGCTTGATTTTCTGAAACCCCTGTGAAAGTAACCACTATCACTGTGGTGTCTGGATGCCCTCCCCTGTTTCTGGAGGGCAGGGGTCTCACTTGATTCATTCATAAGGAAGTCAATAGGGTCTCCATCCATCACACTCTAATTGTCAAGACAAGGCTACCACACAGGTTACATGTTAGGTTCCAGGTATTAGGTTCCAGGCCCAACTGCTATAACCAAAGCTTAATTAACAGAGACTTAAATAAAATACAATTTTATTTCTCTCTCATGTAACAGTCCAGGTGGCTCCACCATGATGGGGACCCAAATTCTTTCTTGCTGCTTTTCCATCTTCAACATGGGGTAATCGTCTGGCTGAACTGTTGCTCACAGTGTGGGAGCCAGAAGGAAGGAGTGCAAATGGAAATGAGAAATCAGCTAGACTATCTGACTTCCAACTTCAGGAAACACACACACACACATACACGCACACAGTTGTCACTGAAGAGCCCTTGAAGAACAAATTGGGGATTATACATACCACATGGCTAAACTTCCTTTAAAAAATGCTTTTCTAACCCAGTTCCCAAATCTTCCTCACCGTCTCAGCTTCTCAAACATCTTGTCTGTGACCTCAAACTCTGACATACCTGTCTAGCCTTCATTTCTATTCACATCGTTTCTCCGTCTAGTCAACCAGAATCACAAGATCCAGTGCCAAGGAGCTAAACAAACAAACAAACAAAACTTTGTAATAAAGGGTAGGGAGGAAGCATAACGAAAATTTTCTACTTTAATACATTTTGTTCCTGATCAAGTTCATCTGAAGGACTGAGATATCTTGGGATAGCTTAGGATAGGAAGATCTGTTTTCTCTCAAATCTCAACCAAGAATGTGACTTTCTTGAGGTTGGAAATGGAATTTGTTCATGTTTGTATCCACAGGTCTTAGCAGTACCTTCAGTGAACATGTGGAACGAATGAATGTCTCTCCATCTGTCTGTCTCTCTCTTAATGTATTAGAGCCACTTTGAATATGAATAAAAATTGGGTGTAATTGAGGCCTGTTATATGGTGACATAGGTGCAAGTGATAGGAGACCAGGACCAGGGGGGTGGGGGTAGAGCCAGGGGAATCTGAAAAAAGCCAGAAGTGGAAAACAGAAGGAAAAAAGGCAGGAAGAACACATTTTTCCAATGCCACCTGCCTCAGTTGACTCGAATTTCCTGCCAATTTCTCATCCTCCCTACTTTGCCCTAAATTCTCTACCTTTGGTTATTCAGAAAGGCCAGCTGCCCCCCACCTCTGCCCACCGCTATCGAGATCTTGGCAATGACCCATTTGATGTAGAGTATATAGCAGTTTGTCATTTCACCTCAACATCCTCGGTAGACTTATTGTAGACACAAGTGACTATTTAGACTACTACTAGACAGAAGTCACATTTACAAGTTACTATTGTAATTGTCATTGTTCTCGCATCTATGTAAAATGATGTAAAAAATAGTCTCTTTTGGGCCTTACAGAAGTTACTATCCGGGGGAGTGCATGATTATAGTAAATGCTATGAAAAGAAAATATGTGGGGTGTTTGAAGAACATACAGGATATGGGCACTCATATAATCTTGGGGGTGCAAAAGGGGCATTCCAGAAGTGGAGTGTAAGACCTGAAGGGTGTGAGTGACAGAAAATACAAAGTAGTTTATTTCCCTCTCCTGTGAAAGTCCAGCAGTGGGCATCCAGTAGTATCCACGGTGGTCCGTGGTATCAGGACTCAGGCTTCTTCTATTTTGTTGTGCTGCCAGGTATAGCCTCTATTTCCATGGTCACTTCACGGTTCAAGATGACTACTCTAGCTCCAGCTATCACATCCACATTCCATATTTCAACAAATTACCGGTGAGTGAAAGGCTTGTTGAATATAAACTCAAGCTAACCTATCAATATTTTCTAATCCCCCCCAATTAACATACGTACAGGATAAAAAATTATATAGCACAAAAGGGCTTAGGACAAAAAATTAAGGTCATCTGCCTTGGTCCTCCCTACCCCACAGAAGCAGTTTGAATGCAGCTTGCTGGCAGCTGCTGTTAATGCGAGACACGCTGACATTATGTTCAATGTGAAATGTTTGCAAAACCAGCCACGGCATCCCTCAAATGAGTCACTGGGGTCTCAGAAAGATCAGGAGCTGGGATTGCCTTCTACACTGAGCTCTACTGCGCTCTAAGGGGTGACCACTGATTGGCGAAGGGTTATCACCTGACCCAAGGATCCTTAATCCATAGGCTACCTGATAACCTATGAGGTGGAAAGAAAGGGAAAGCTCTGTCCAATAGGCGCAATGTGATTCTCTTAGCCAATCAGATACATTCTCTCTAGTATTTGAAATAGATATCTTGCGACTCTCTGCTGAAAGGAAAGAGAAAGAAGAGAGTCAAATGAGGATGGAGGCCACTGCCCATCCTTCCAAAGAAAAATACTGACTGCAGCCCTGGGCTTTATGTGTCTGTGATCCAGTAATTCCCATGTTGCGGAAGCTGATTTGCGTTGGGTTTCTGTCACTAGCAACGATGGTCTTAATTCAGCACCTAAGAAGGTTTTGAATTTGAGGTGGCATGGTTTCCTTGGTCTAAGAAACTCTCCTCCTGGGGTACCTATTTTTACAAAGCTGCAATTATGGGCATTGCTAAGAGGCAAAACAGGGGACGAGATTCACCTCTAGGCCTGGTCGTCCAATACCAGCCCCTGGGGAAGACAGCGTAAGCATCAGGGCCCTGCTTCACCAGTCATCAGCCTCATGATTCTGGACAGGTGATGACATATAAGGACGTCTGTAAGTTTTAAAGCACTACCCACACAGAATGGACTAAACGTGTCAGGGCCTTGGGAAACAGGTTACTTTTGGGGAAACTACTCAGAGTTGTTTTCTGGAGCCTTCCAGTCCGTTCCAGACCGATAGACACTGCTCTTTGCCAGGGGACAGGTTGGTCTACTGTCACTCCATTCGTGGGGCCAAACGGTGTCACAGAAGAGAGCATTTGGTTGGCGTGGGCATGCCGCAGTCTGAGCTCGGCCCATCTACGTGTTGGGATTCCATTCGTTTCCTCTCGGGCTCTTTTTTTGGCGGCTTTGAGGAACCGCCCCCTCGCCGAGCCCTGCCTAACAGCAGCCCCCTCGCCCACCCAAGAAGCCGGGGAGCCTTGCGCAGGCGCACTCGCCCAAGGCGGCCAGGGCTCGCCTCAAGGGCGGTGTCCCTCCTGGGGGCGGGGCCGGGGCCGCGGGGGCGGGGCCGGGAGTCCGCTGCGCGGGCGGGGTCTTTTGGGCCTGCCCATGGGGAAGGGCCCGGGTGCCGCGAGTGTGTCTGGGGGAGAGGGCCGGTGTCGTAACTCAGAAGCCCACAGGGCGCCCAACGTGGGAGCCGGACGAGTAGCGTGAGCCGCGTTTCCAGACCCGGACGTGAGAAGGGGTGTCACATCCGGCAGGCGGGGGCGGGCCTCACGGCCCCCGGAAGTGTCAGCGTGGGCTGTGGTTTAACCCGCGGCGGCTGTGGCGGCGGCAGCGGTGGCGGCCCCGGCAGGTGAGCGGGGCCCGGGGAGGGGCGAGGACGAGGATGGGGGTGGCGCTGCAATGGCCGCCGGCGCGCCCCCTCCTGCTTGCCTCACTCTGGTGGACGCCGGTGATTGGGCGCGAGGGGCGCGTGACTGCCGCCGAGGGCCGGCGCCCCTGCCCTTCGCAGTGGGAGGGAGGGAGTGAGGGGGGGCGCGAGGCACTGCCGGGGCCACCTCCGCAGGTCGCGCCTCCAGGCCCGCCCCACCCCTCACCGCCGCCCTTCATTCTCCATCTCAGATTCCAGCATTTTGCTGCTCACTACTCGAGTGACGTTAGAGCCACTTTGCCCATTGTACAAGTGGGGAAGCAGGCCTAAGAGTGGGGTTTCACTTGCCAGAGGACACCAGGGAGGCCGTTGGCAGAGTGGGGTCGGGGGAACTGGTGTTTGACTCCCCTGGTCTGTGCCCTTTCCCCAGGGCAGTGAGAGGATGAGGCTGTCAGTCTTGGCTCTGTTCTTATCCTTTCTCTGGACCCAGACTTGGACCGCCCAGCATCGCTGACCAGTCCCTATCCGTAGACCTGCTGGGTACAAAGGGCATTGGGGTGTGTGCGCACCTGTGTATGTGTGTGTGGGGGGGGGCGAGGGGGCGAGGCTAAAAAAACAGTGCTTTTCCCCTCACCTAAGTTGTAGCTGGGCTAATAATCAAATTAACAGAGATAGATTAACAGGAGAAAGTCAAATTTTAATATGTGCACACAGGGAATTCACATAAGCCATGAAAACTCCAAAGACAGGTAAAATTTGAGATATACTGGGGGGTGCCAAAAATATATATATACACATGACTTGAATACATCTTTTGTTATCGGTATATATTATTACAATTTTAATACAGTTTTTTCCTTTCTTAAAATGTGATACATTTTTTTTGGCACCCTGGGTATATCTCCAGAGGTGAGAAAAAAATGTAAATGCTGCTGCCGAGTGCCATCCAACAGAAAGACAGGGATCTTCAATACTGGAGGCAGCGCATCAAACCTTAGTAACAGTGTGTGACAAGTTTCATCTTGTTCCGGTGTAGTTAGTTGGGTGTGAGCTACGGTTGAGAGAAGGTGTGTTTTCAAGTATGCCGTAAATCGTGTATCACGAACAACACATTAACATGAAATGGGCAAACAGTTTTTACCTTCATCATGACGACACTCCCTGTCACACCTCGCAGTTCTGGTACGGCAGTTTCTGTCAAAAAAGATTACGGTGTGTCCTCATCCCCTTATTCACTGGATCTGGCACCGTGTGACTTCTAGCACTTTCCCCAAAGTCAAAATGACCATGAAAGGTAAACGTTTTGAATCGATTCATGACATCAAGGCAGCCATGACAGCGGAACTAAAGACACTCACGGAAGAAGACTTCCATTACTGCTTTAGAAAGTGGCAAGAACGATGGGATAAGTATGTTTGAAACCGGGGGAGTGTTTTGAGGGGGATTAATGGCAATGTGTCTTCGGTAATAAATTTTTTAATTTAAACATTCACCGTAGTTTGTGATCACACCTCGTGTATGTATATACGATATATATGATATATATGTGAGGTATAAGTGGACATAATATATATGGTATGAGGTAAAATTGGATATATGTATCGTATATATAATACTATATATATATTATTTTGGACAAAGGAGAAGTTGGGGAATGGGATCTTAGATTTTAAAAGTGAGAATGGGCAATTTGCAGGTAAGTGAGGAATAATAGAACACACTTGGCAGGTAAATTTTTTTCTAGGCAACCCAGAAAGCAATTTGGGGGAGGGATTTAGTCAACAAGCTCATGCTTGGAGTCTTCCTGTCTGGTGCTAAGGTGATTATATTAAGATTCCTGTCCTAAAGCAGGTTTTTCCATCTGAATCTCTTAGGCAGAAAGGGGGGAAGGTCAGAGGGTCATTCTGAGTCTTTTGTTTCTTAACCAGTTTAAAATTGATATCCCAAAAGGCAAAACTTTGGTCCCCTTGTCGAAAAAACATCCAGTCTAAGAGAAGGCTTGTAAGAGTTTATTTGAGCCAAACTGATGACAGTTGCCCGGAAGCAAAATCTCAGTGGATTGGGAAAATGCTGTGCAAAATGGTGGTTTGCAGCCTATTTTATATATAGAATTAAAGGAGAAGGGTTCCATGAAATCCATTGGTGGTAGATTAAGGGGGTGGGAAAAAGCAAAGCAGGAAATCTCTGGGATTGGATAAAAGAAAATTGGAAAGACAGGTACTTCTTTCACATAGGTGGGTACAGGAGAGAGAATAGTTCACTTCTTACACCACATAGAGATTCTGGTAATCGGGACAAGAATAATAATGAGGGGTTCTGTAGTTTCCTGCTCTGGTCCAGAAAAAGGGATTACTGGCATTCCAAGGGCATGTTATCCTAGATGCAAAAAGACAGTAGACAGGCTCAGTTAAGGTAAAGATTGACCTTTGTCAAGGAAGCCACAAGCTAGATGTGACTTCCCACCATGGTCCACCTTAGGAATTTTTATGTTCATGCCATCTTACGTTGTTATTTTCAGGCTCCTTAGCTTGTCAAGTTTAACCTCTGGCCCCTTTTCTGTCCACACCCTTCAGTGTGTATCCATCTCCAGTATGCACCTGGTTCCTCCAGAGTGCAAAGGGCAATGGTGTGTATGTGAGTGTGTGTGTATGTATACACAGTATATATATATATATACACACACACAAATTCTCCTCAACTTACAATGGGGTTATGTCCAGATAAACCCATGGTAAATTAAATCGAAAATTTAATACACCTAACCATATTGAACATCATAGCTTAGCCTACCTAAAACGTGCTCAGAACACTTACATTAGCCTACAGTTGGACAAAATCATTTAATACAAAGACTATTTTAGAATAGTATTGAATATCTCATGTAATTTATATGCATATCACTTTTGCACCGTCATAAAGTCAGAAAATCATGAGTTTGAACCATCAGAAGCCAGAACTATCTGTATATCTTCAGTAGGTGCCTGGTTCCTCCTCTTTTCCTCCCCACAGCCAGTAATGCCCACCTTCAGCTCTGCAAACGTCACAGAGTCACTTCCCTTTGCTTCAGCAGTATCCCAGTAATTCTGTTGCTGATTCAGCCCTTTTCCACTCCCTTCATTGGTTCCGTGCCTCTTCTTCAGGAGTCCCGTTTCCTACTGGTTCATGCAAGATGCTGCCACCTGACTCTCGGGTCTGTGACTGTCAGCACTGGCGCTGGAGGTGATGGTGACAGAGGGATTTGGGAAGGAGTGCCTTTGGCTGTTGTCGAAAGCTGCAACCCTGCACAGGCCTGAACTCTGGTTCTGGATGGGAGTGAGGACTTGGGGCAGAATACTGGACCCTGCAGTGAGAGTCGTTCTTGGCAGCCACAGTGCCCAGAAAAGCCTTTTTTGCTATACTACCTGGTTTGGTGCCGTTGTAATTTCCAGTAGGTAGGAAATTTGCATTGTATACTTCATTGGGGCACTTTCTGGTGGCTGGTATTTAGATAACAACAGCTCTGATTTCTTGCTTGGCTTCCATGTGCTCTTCACACTGTTCGAGGGGCTTTGTGAACATACTGAAGTCAGAACATTTTAAAGTCGGTGACGATCTCATTTTACAGATGAAAAGAGTCGTGGACATGGTAGATAATTTGGCTAGGATCACACAGCCAGTAAGTAGCTGAGTTGGGATTTTTAACCTGTTAGTCTCATCTCAAAGCTAATGTGTACTTCCTGGACCTAAAAATCATCTGTGGTGCTTGTTAAAAATCCAACTCTGGAGAATTTTGCTTAGACTGTCTGGCAGGGTCCCTGGAATCTGTATTTTTAATATGTGCACTGGGTGATTCTTCTTGTAAGGCAAGTTTGGGAAGCACTGCCTAAAGGAGTTTGTAGATTTGCTGAGGTTGGAAGTGAGATTATTTCTAAGGAATCCTGTTTTCCTTTTGCTTATTGATGTGAAATTGGCTATTCTGACCTAATCCACCATTTAAAGGGCATTGGAATAAGTAGTTGTGCCTTATGAATCATCTCCAGATGCTGTTGGCCAGTGCTAGTAGGGTTTTTCCAGACTTACATAATCAGGTCATAGAAGACCTTGTTTTAATTTGATTAGATCTCTGTTGTTTGGAAGTTCTGTTAGTTTCTGCTCAGGATCGGGAGTTTTCAGAAAGTTCGGATTTGTTCCAGCATGGTTGCCCCCTGTCAGAGAAATCTCTGTAATGGCAACAGTCTGAGGTTTGGGGGACTTTAAAGGCATGTTTGCTTAGCAGGTGCTTCTTCCACTGCATTCTCTCCCCTTTCACCACTCACAAGTTTTCCCTTTTCACAAGTTTATGTGAAAGACTTGAGCAAGTATCAAACAGGTTTGTCCTGAATTGGCTGGGGCTGACAAGTGGTGCCCCTGGGGCTTAGGATGGGCTGGAGAGGAGAAGAGAGAGGAGATACTCAACCTTGTGTGGTAAACAGGCACCCCATCAGGTATGCATAGCATTGAAGACATATGAGTACTTTTTGTCCCACTGCTAATTTAACTGCTGCCTCTGCAGGATTACAAGTAGTAAAAAAGTCAAAGTCAACATTATAGTATTACTTTATTCTCTTTCTGTCCAGTAAACATTGATTTTTAATTTAATTTCTTTGTAAATGGAGGATATACTTTGTATGATTTGAAATGATTTGATTTACTGTGATTGTTTTATGACCCAGGCTGTGGTCTACTTTGGTAAATGTTCCGTGAGCACTTGCGAACACTGTATGTTTTGCTGTCATTGAGTGGAGCGTTTTACGTATAAATGTCAATTAAGTTAAGTTGGTTGGTAGTTCTGGTTCTGTTCCAAGTCTTCTATGTCCTCATTGCTTTTCTACATACTTGTTCTATCAGTTATTGCAAGAGGGGCATTGAAACTAACAATTGTAATTGTGGATTTGTCCTTTTCTCTTTATAGTTTTATCAGTTTTTGCTTCATGTTTTGAATCTCTGTTATTAAGTACATAAACATTTTGGAGTGTTAATGTCCCTTTGATGAATTGATCTCCTTTGTCATGAAGTGACTCTTTTAATCCCTGGTAATGTTCTTTGCCCTGAAATCTACTTTGTCTCTATTAATATGCTGGTTTAAAAAAAATTAGTGTTAATGGATTGATATCCAGAATATATAAAGAACTCCTACAGGTCAACAACAACCAAAAAAACCCCGATTAAAATGGGCAAAGGACTTGAATAGACATTTCTCCAAGGAAGGTGCACAAATGACCAATAAGCACGTGAAGATACACAACATCAGTAGTCATTAGGGAAATGCAAATAAATATGACAATGAGATACCACTTTACACCATTTCGGATGGCTATTATCAAAAAAATCAGAAGTGTTGGCTAGGTGGTGGGGAAATTGGAACACTTATTTATTGCTGGTGGGAATGTAAAATATGCACCTGCTGTGGAAAACAGTATGGCAATTCCTCAAAATACTAAATGTAGTATTGCCATATGATCCAGTAATTCCATTTCTGGGTATATGTCCTAAAGAAATATAAGCAGACACTCAAACATATTTGCACACCCATGTTCATGGCAGCATTATTCACAATAGCCAAAAGGGGGATGCAACCCAGCTGTCTACTGACAGAAGAATGGGTAAACAGAATGTGGTATATGCACACAATAGAATATAATTCAACTTTAAAAAGAGAGAAAATTTTGACACATGCTACAGCATGGATGAAACTTGAAGAAATAATGCTAAGTAAAACAAACCAGTCACAAAAGAAGAAATACTGGGTGATTCCTCTTATATAATGCTCCTAGAGTAGTTAAATTCATAGAGACAGAAAGAAGAATGATCATTTCAGGGACTGGGGGAAGGGAGGAATGGAGAGTTAATGTTTAATGGGTACAGAGTTTCATTTTGGGATAATGAAAAAGTTCTGGAGGTGGGTGGTGCTGATGGCACAACAGTGTGAATGTACTTAATGTCACAAAACTGTACACTTAAAAATGGTTAAAATGGTAAATTTTATATATATTTTGCCACAATTAAAACAATGGATACGGATTAAAAAAATTAGTGTTAGCATGATGTATTCCTTTACATCTTTTTACTTTTAAACTATTTGTGTCTTTATATTCAAAGTATGCAGCATATAGATGGGTTTTGCATTTTTAAAAATCCAATTTTACAATCTCTGCCTTTTAATTGGGATGTTTAGACCATTTACATTTAATATCATATTAGTATATTTGGGTCTAACTCTATCATCTTGCTGTATTTTTTCTCAGTCTGTTCCTTGTTCTTTCTTCCCATTTCCCTTTTTTTCCTGACCTCTTTGGGACTGAGTAATTTTTATGATTCCATTTTGTTTCCTTTGTTAGTTTATTAGTTATAACTCTTTTGTGTGTGTGTGTGGTGCTTTAAGACTCATAGTATGCGTCTTTAACTTGTCACAGTCTATCATCAAGTACAAGAACCTTCACATATAGTACAAGAACCTTACAATAGTATGCTTTCATTTCCTCCCTTCTGGCCTTTATACTGTTGTTATCACACATTTTATTCTACATTTTATTTGCCATTTTTTCATCTTTTTTTTTTTTTTAAAGTTTACTGGGGTGTCAATAATTAGTAAAGTTACATAGGTTTCAGGTGTACAATTCTGTAATACATCATCTATGTATCACATTGTGTGTTCACCACCCAGAGTCAGTTCTCTTTCCATCACCATATATTTGATCCCTTTTACCCTCATCTACCACCTGCCTCCCCACTTATCCTCTGGTAACCACTAAACTGTTGTCTGTGTCTATGATTTTGTTCCTTCATTTGTTTGTCTTGTTCTTTTGTTGTTTTCAGTTTTATATACCACATATCAGTGAATTCATATGGTTCTCGAGTTTTTCTGTCTGACTTATTTCGCTTAGCATAATAATCTCAAGATCCATCCATGTTGTCGCAAATGGCACTATTTCATCTTTTCTTATGGAAGAATAGTATTCCAATGTAGATATATATACCACATCTTCTTTATCCAGCCCTTTATTGAAGGGCACTTTGGTTGTTTCCATGTCTTGACCACTGTAAATAAAGCTGCAGTGAACATCGGAGCACATACATCTTTATAGATAAATGTTTTCAGATTGTTTTGGGTAGATACCCAGGAAAGGGATTGCTGAGTCATATGGTAATTCTATTCTTAATTTTTTGAGGAACCTCCACACTTCCTTCCGTAGCGGCTGCACCAATCTGCATTCCCACCAACAGTGTATGAGGGTTCCTTTTTCTCCACAGCCTCTCCAACACTTGTTATTAGTTATTTGTTGATGATAGCCATTCTAACTGGTATCTCATTGTGGTTTTTATTTGCATTTCTCGGATGATTAGTGATGTTGAGCATTTTGTCTTATATCTATTGGCAGTTTGTATGTCCTTTTGGAGAAATGTCCATTCAGGTCCTCTGCCCATTTTTTAATCGGATTGTTTCTTTTTTTGTTGTTGAGTTGTATGAGTTCCTTATATATTTTGGATATTAGCCCCTTATCAGAGGCGTTGTTTGCAAAAATCTTCTTGCATTCGGTTGGCTGCCTCTTTATTTTGTCAATGGTTTCTTTTGCTGTACAGAATGTTTTAATTTGATATAGTCCCATTCATTTATTTCACCTTTTACTTCCCTTGTCTTTGAAGTCAAATTCATAAAATCATCTTTGAACCCAAGGTCCGTAAGTTTAGTACCTATGTTTTCTTCTATGCAGTGTATTGTTTCAAGTCTTATGTTTAGTTCTTTGATCCATTTTGAGTTAATTTTGGTACACGGTGGCAGATAGCAGTCTAGTTTTATTCTTTTGCATGTGGCTTTCCGATTCTCCCAGCACCATTTATTGAAGAGGCTGTCTTTTCTCCATTGTATGTTTTCAGCTTCTTTGTCGAAAATTGTAGAAATGGACAAGTATTGAATTTGATGACATATAGTCCTTCGTAGTATTTTTGGATGATCCTTTGTATTTCTGTGGCATCTATGGTAACTTCCCCTCTTTCATTTCTGATTTTGTTTATTTGTGTCTTTTCTCTTTTTATCTTAGTGAGTCTAGCCAAGGGTTTGTCAATTTTATTAATCTTTTCAAAGAACCAGCTCTTTGTTGCATTAATTTTTTTCTGTTGTCTCTTTGTTCTCTCTCTCATTGAGTTCTGCTCTGATTTTTATTATTTCCTTCCTTCTGACTTTGGGTTTCATTTGTTCTTTTCCTGGTTGTTTAAGGTATAACGTTAGAATATTTATTTGGGATTTTTCTTCTTTCTTGAGATAGGCCTGTAATGAGATAAATTTCTCTCTTAAAACTGCTTTCGCTGCATCCCAAAAATTTTGGTAGGATGTATTTTCATTCTCACTTGTTTCTATGTATCTTTTGATTTCTCCTCTTATTTCTTCTTTGACCTGGTCATTCTTCAAAAGTACGTTGTTTAATCTCCACATATTTTTGGTTTTTTCCTGCTTTCTTTTTGCAGTTGATATCTAATTTCAAAGCCTGTGATCAGAGAATATGCTTGGTAGGATTTCAATCTTTTTAAATTTGCTGAGGCTAGTTTTATGTCCCAATGTATATATGGTCTATCCTTGAGAATGTTCCATGTACACCAGAAAAAAAATGTATAGTCTGATGTTCTAGGATGAAGTGCTCTATAAATGTCAATTACGTCCATTTCATCTAATGTGTCATTTAGGGTTGATATTTATTTATTTTCTGTTTGGATGATCTATCCATGGCTGTCAGTGATGTATTTAGGTTCCCTACTATAATTGTGTTTTGGTCAATTTCTCCCTTTAGTTCTGTTAGTAGTTGCTTGGTGTATTTCAGTGCTCCCTGATTGGGGGCATAAATATTGATGACTATTATGTCTTCTTGTTGTATAGTCCCCTTTATCATGATGAAATGTCCATCTTTGTCTGTTGTTACCTTTTTTATCCTGAAGTCTGTTTCATCTGATATCACTATAGCTACACCTGATTTTCTCTGAATACCATTTGCTTGGAGTGTGAATTTCCACCCTTTCACTTTGAGTCTATATTTGTCCTTGTAGCTGAGATGCGTCTCCTGGAGGCTGCATATGGTTGGGTTTAGTTTTTTGATCCAGTCTGCTACTCTGTGCCTTTTTATTGGTGAGTTCTGTCCATTTACATTTAGGGTGATTATTGATATATGAGGATTTCCTGTCATTCTGTCTCTGCTTTTTCTGGTAGAACAGTGTCTCCATTGTTTTTTTGCCTTTTTGTTGCTGTCTGTTGTTTCAGTGTGGTGGTATTCTATGATTTTTCCCTCTGTTTCTTCTTTTTTTATGTTATATATTGCAATTCTGGATTTTTTTTGAGTGGTTACCATTAAGTTTATGTAAAAGAAAGTTTCATATTTAGAGTATTCCGTTTTCTTCAGCATGTTTTCTTTCTCCATTCCCTTGTGCTGGCTCAGATCTTTACTCTCTCCCCTTTTATGTTTTTGTTGTCACAAATTATCCCTATTTATGCTGTGAGTTGATATCTGTGCTGCAGTAGCAAGTTGTCTTATTCCTCTCTCTCTCTCTCTCATTTATTTTAAGTGTTTTTTTCCTTCTTTTCCCTGTATGGTATGTTTAAGTGTATAGTGTCCTATTTGGTGTAGGGGTTGCCATTTCCTGTTTCTGTCTGTTGGAAATACTACTCATGGTTTTGTATTCTTTTGCTTTTTTGTTTCAGGTTGAATAGTCTCCTTCAGTATTTCTTGTAGTTCAAGTCGTGTGTTAGAAAATTCCCTCAGCTTCTGTGGTCTGGAAAGGTCTTTATTCCTCCTTCATATCTAAAGGATATCTTTGCTGGATATATTATTCTTGGCTCATAATTTCTCTCTTTTAATAGTTGGAATATTTGATTCCACTCCCTTCTGGCTTGCAGAGTTTCTGCTGAAAAATCTGAAGATAATCTAATGGGCTTTCCTTTGTAGGTTACAGTCTTCTTTTCCCTGGCTGCCTTGAGGATTCTTTCTTTGTCGTTAATTTTTGACAGCTTCAATATAATGTGCCTTGGAGTTGGGATTGAGGTAATTAGGTGTTCTATGTGCTTCTTGGATTCGAGGATCCAGTTCTTTCCACAGGTTTGGGAAGTTCTCATCAACTATTTGTTTGAATATACTCTCTGTTCCCTTCTCCCTTTCTTCTCCGCTGGTATATGCCTATTATTCTTATATTGCTCTTTCTGATGGAGTCAGAAAGTTGTTGTAGAGTTCTTCCATTTCTTTTAAGTCTCAAGTCTCTTTCTTCTTCCATCTCTGTCATTTCCAGATTTCTATCTTTGATGTCACTGATTCTTTCTTCCGTCTGGTCAACTCTGCTACCTAAGCTGACTATTTCATTCTTCATTTCTTCTGTTGAGTTCTTAATCTCCAGAAATTCTATTTGGTTCTTTTATAAAATTTCAATCTCTTTGGTAAAATGTTCATTTTGTTCTTTGATTGTGTTTCTGACTTCATTAAACTGCCTATCTGTGTTTTCTTGCATCTCGTTGCGTTTTTTAAGAACTGCAATCTTGAATTCTCTGTCATTTAAGTGTCATATTTCCATGTCTTTAAGTTCATTTTCTGGAGACTTTTCATTTTCTTTCTGAGCTTCCTTGTTACCTCAGTTATTCATGGCAATTAATGAATTATTATTTCTCTTCCTAGGTATCTACAGGAGTGGGTTCTACAACAGATTGATAGGAGGAGGTCTTTCTTTGTTTCCCAGTAGGTGTTGATAGAATGTTTTATTTTCTCTCTGACTGCAGCCTTTTATTCTCTCTCATGCTGTAGTGTTATATTTTCTCTGCACTGTTCCGGTTTCTCACACAATGGGGGTGGGGGCTCCCTGGAAGGTGGGCTTCTCCTCTGTGAGCAGGTCACCTGGGTCTCAGGGCACCGCCTCCATGAGGGGATGTGGAGAGCTTCTGAAGTTCCAAAGCTCTTTCTGCACCAGATGCAGAGCCTGTGTGTTTCAGCAGCTTTGTTTACTCCTGCAGGGATCCGTCCAGATAGGTGGGGACGGGCCAGGTGGGTTGTAAGAGGTGGCCCAGAGCAATGGCTGGGACCACCAGTGTAGCTAATCCTGCACCCAAGGTTCCCTCCCCTTTGCTGGAACTAGTTGGGCCATGAATACGTGGCTGTGGGCTGGCTGCAGTTCTCGGAACTGCAAATATTCTGTTCTTTTGATATGACACTGCTACTGTTCCACTTCTAGCACTGGGCAGGTGGGGTTGAGGTGAGCTCTGGGAGGGTCGGGAGGGGTCAGCTAGGCTCGGTGCCTCTGCCTTCTGTCCTCTGCTAGGCAGTAAGGGCTTAAACCACTGTCTCACCCTTCTTCCCTCAGTCTTTCCTCGAGGTCTCTGCTGTGAGTGTTGGGTTCAGCTGTGTTATATGCTGATCCCTCAGGTGGGACTATGGGCCATAAGGGGAGCACTAACAGTCCAAATTTTTCCCTTTCCCATGGCTGCGGTAGCTCTGGAATGCAGGGCGCCAGGAGCCCCAAGCTCCGGTCTGCATCCTGCGTCCCGCACGTCCCACGTCTCTGCTCTTCCCTCTTCCCTCCTTCCTTCTCACCCAATTTGCCCACCTTTAGATGATTTCAATCACGCGTCTCTCAGTCTTGCCTGTCTGCTGCGCAGGGAGACCTTTGTGGAGTTATAGCTGTTCAATTTGTTGTAAATTGCAGGGGAAGTTTCAAGAGGCTCACCTCACACTGCCATTTCTATGATGTAATCCTCATATCTACATTTTTTACAAATCCCACAATACATTGTTGTTCTTTTTGCTTTCTTACATGTTTATCATGGTTATCATTTCTGGTGCTCTTCATTCCTCCATATAGATCCAGATTTTCATTTTGTTTCAGTTCTGACTTGAGGACTTTTTAAATATTTCTTGTAATGCTGGTCTGTTGGTGATGCATTCTTTCACGTTTTAGATGTCTGTGAGAAGGTTTTATTTTTAAAGCCTTTGTTTTTGAAAGTTATTTTCCCTGGATATAGAATTAATTCTAGGTTATATTTTTCTTTCAACATTTTAAGAAATGGTTCCAGTGTCTTCTGGCTTACGTTGTTTCATATGAGTAACCCTCTGTCATTCTTATTTTTGTTCTGTTCATAATGTGTCTTTTTCTCTTCTGGCTATTTTTCTTTTATCACTGATTTTAAACAACTTAATTATGCTATGCCTTGCGTTGGTGTAGTTTCTTCATGTTTCTTGTTTTTGGTTTAATTGAGGTTTTTGGATCTGTGCGTTTTTAGCCTTTATGAAATTTGGATATTTTTCGTCCATAATTCTTCAGATGTGTTCTCTACTTTCCTTTCTCTCTCTTCCTTGGGAACTCCTGTTATATGTATATTAGGGTGCTTGAAGTTGTGTCACAGCTCTCTGATGCTCTAGTCATGTTTCCCCAGTTTTTTTTTTTTTTTCCTCTTTGTGGTTTGTTTTGGATAGTTTCTATCACTTTTTCTTCAAGTTCACTGATCTCTTCTGCAGTGTGTAATCTGCTGTTATTTCCGTTTGGTATACTTTTTATCTGAGACATTTTAGTTTCCGTATCTAGAGGTTTGATTTGGGTCTTTCTTGTATTTTCGATGTCTCTATTTAATGTGTTCCATCTTTCCTTCAGCTTCTTGAACATATGGAATATGATTATAGTAACCATGTTAATGTCCTTGCTTGCTAATTCTGTTATGTATATTTCTGAGTCTGTTTCTACTGATTGATTTTTTTCCCTCATTATGGATCATTTTTCTTGTATGTCTGATAATTTTTGATTGGATGTCAAATGTTGTGAATTTTACCCTATCGGGTGCTGGATATTTTTGTATTTCTATGACTATTCTTGGCATTGTTTTGGGACACTGTTAAGTTACTTGGAAACAGTTTGATCCTTTAAAGGCTTGCCCTTAAAGTTTTGTTAGCTGGGATCAAAACAGCCTTTCGACCGGAGTTAATTTTTCTCACTAACAAGGCTATACCCTCTTCAGTGCTTTACCGATGTTCTGTGAATTATGAGGTTTTCCTACTCTGGCAAGTGGGGACACAAATTATTTTTGGCTCAATTTGAGGTCCAAGCATTGTTACCTATAATCCTGATCTGTACTGTTTGTATTCGGGTGAAAAATGGAGGGGGACCCTCTGCAAATTTCCAGAGTTCTCTCTTTGTGTAGCTCTCCTTTCTGGTATCCAACCCTGTGAACTCTGGCTCCCTGGGCTTCCCTGGACTCCCAGCTCCCTCTCCCCAACTTGGGGAGACTGTCAGGCTCCACGTGGGTACCTCCTCTCTGTGCCATGGCCTGGAAACTCTCTAGGCAGTAAGTTGGGGCAGTTATACTGGCTCATCTTGGAATCCCTCCTGCACTGCCTGATACCCATTGTCTGAAACTGTTGTTTCATTTGTTTGTCTGGTTTTTAGTTGTTTGAGGAAGGAGAGTTAATCTGGCCCCTGTTCCTCTGTGTTTGCCGAAAGTGAAAATCTCTGTCTAATTAGCAGTCACTGAGCGCCTTGCGCGTGCCAGGCGTTGATCTAGGTGCTGGGACGCAGGCGTGGTGAGACGTGCTTGTGCCCTTGAGGAGCTCACATTCTTGCTGGATCAACATGCTGACTGCTACGTCATCAGTGCTACACTACATGGTCCTTACCATGGGAGGGCAGGATGAATTCTGTGGGAGAAGGGGCAAGCAGCGCTTCCCAGAGGAGCTGACATGTGAAGGATGGCAGGCATTTTTAAGCTGGAGAAGGCATCGGAAAGAAATCCCAAGAGGAGAGGACAGCAAGAGCAAAGGCAGACGGCAGAGCTGGGGACTCCGTGAGGGCCAGGCCCGTTTATATGGCTGTGGAATATTTGTCCACTGATTAGAAGCCTGTTGTTTATTCTGGGCAGCAGGTAGAACAGAAGGAGTCGGGGTGGGGTGAGCAGCCCCCAGGGAGTGAAGGGAGATCTAACTGGAAAGGGTGGCTCGGGGTCAGCTGATTCAGGGCCTATTTACCAAGCCAAGGAGCACAAGATTTTGACTGTAATACCAGAGCGCTGGGGAGCAGGGACGTAGTGATTCCTAGGGTGAGTGGGAGAGGCTGGAGAGGGTTGCGACTGTTTGAACCTGGCGGGCAGCTGTGGAGAGGCTGGCTCAGAGCGGACATTCTGCACGAGGATGAAAACGAGCCCAGACCTCAGTGCAGCCCTGGCGTTGCCACCTTTTGCATGTTTGATAATGGCCTTCGTGGATTCCTGCCTGAGTCCAGAGCAGATATGAGGAGCCTCTGACCTGCTTTCTCCTTTGCTGTGACTACGTGATTGCCCTCAGCACACCTACCTGCCTCTGCTGTCCCCAGAAGTTCCCAGCGTCAGACACCACCGACAAGGGTAGGGTCTAGAGCTGTCCCGCCTTGCAACTGCCTAAGATGGCCCCACATGAGAACAGGGAGTCTCGTCACCTTGGACATGAAATAGGTACACCTTGAGTGACCCCGGACAGACTCCTAGATATTTGTCCTGAGTGTGTCTTTGCCTTGACCTTAATCTTGATCCTTCCCAAAGGGATGGTTGAACCTGCCAGCCTCGCTTGCTCTGTGTGAGGTTGGTGTGGAGGACAGACAACTGCAGATGGAGAGCCTTTCCTAGTCATCTGATCAGGTGGAACAAAGGAGAAACAAAAGAAGTTTGGTGCGAAGTAGCTTAGGATGGTTTTCTTTTCAAGTCGGAGCCATGGGTCAGAGAAGGAAGAGGCTTCGCCAAGTGGCTGGGTTTTGTTTTGCTGTCAGGAAGTTTCCAGAATGGGCTCTTGATTAAATAACCTGTTTCTTGGCCATCATATTGACTGACACTGAATGCTATTGATCTGTGTCACATCAGCCACTGGAATTCTGTCCCTCTGTTGACTGATGCTGTCTCTGGAGGAATCTTAAGTGCTTTCTCCTTGGTGTTCAGCTGGAAAGGGCTTGAGTTGCAGAGGTAGAAGTGAATAGTTTGAGTGTGTGGTGAAAATCATGACCATTTACTGAGCCCAGCCTGAGAGCTGGGCATTACTGCCAGGCACTAACTCGTTTCATCCTTATGAAAGCCCTGCCTTCTGGAAGAAAACGAGATATGAAGAGACTGAATAACCTGCCCTAACTCCCAGCTGGTAGTGACCCAGAGTGCAGGCCTGTCTGCTTTCTAGGCTCTGAGCCTTTAATCATTGGGTTTCCCGTGCAGGCCCAGTGGGGCAGGAGGTGCTGTTCCTGGTGCCATCGGGAGATCTGGAGCTCCAGCGCCCTGTGTGCCGGCCGAGGAGTTTGGCTGGGGAAGGAGAGTAGGTCCCACACTGGTATTTGTTGAGGACAGAATTATTCTGAGTTCTGAACATCAGCAGGCGCTATTCTTTAGGAGTTTGGTTGAAAGACAGGAGTAATATCAGCCATTTATTAAGTTTGTGCCCACAACTGGGCACTGTGTTTCATGGGCATGGACTCGACTGACAGGCGGCACAGTGCTGTGGTGGAGTGTGGGCCCCGAAGCTAGACGGCCTTGGGTGAAATTCAGGCTCTACGACTTCTCTTTGGCCCAGTTTTATCATCTGTCAAATGAGGAAAACCAAGGGATAAACAGTGGCAAAGGCCTGTTGTGAGAATCACGTGCGTTGCTAGGTGCAGAGCGCCCAGAACGGTGCTCTGTGTGTAGTCAAGTGCTCCACACGTTAGCGGTGGTGACTGGCATCTTTGCCCTTTTCACTGGTGGGACATTAAGGCTTGGAGAGGAGAACAGTAGGTGGTAAAGCCTCGTTCCACTGCTGCCCTTGAGGAGTCCCCAGCTCGGCCTCCCTCCTCTGCTCTTGCCTTCCCTCTGCCTGGAAGCCTCTTTCCTACTCCTCCCTCCCGAAAGTGCCTGTTCATCCTTGAGGCGTCAGCTCCTCTGTGATGCTTCCTTGCTCCTTCTCCCAAGACTTCATCCTGCCCTCCCACATGCTCTGGAAGTCCCAGGTAGCTTTTTTACTGTGCAGAGCCCTTCCTTTCTCTGTCCTGCGGGTGAGACATCACAGCTGACAGGGAGAGGAGGAGGGGCCTTGGGCAGGGGCCAGGCAGGGAGGGTTGGGATGAGCAGAGGTGAGGAGGTAGGGCATTATTCCCTCTCAGAATACTCCCCCTCGCTTTGAACACACTCATCCCATCATTCTTGCCACTTTCCGAAGCAGTTCTGGAAGTCCTCTTTCGTGAGGACTTTAGTTGCGCTGTCATGGCTGGGCCTCGATGTCCTGAATCAATTCAAAATGTTTACCTTTCTTGGTCATTTTGATTTTGCAGAAGAGCCAGAAGTCGCACAGTGCCAGATCTGGTGAATAAGGTGGATGAGGATACACTGTAATGTTTTAATTTGTGTGACATGGAGACTTTCTGTTGTGATCACAAAATATGGTGAATGCTGCTGCCAAGTGCCATCCAATGGAAAGGCAGGGATCTTCAATATGGGAAGAGATGTGTCGAACCTTAGTAACAACGTGTGACAACTTTCAGCTTGTTCGGTGCAGTCAGTCGGGTGTGAGCTACGGTTGAGAGAAGGTGTGTATTAAAGTGTGCCGTAAATATCCTCCATCATGACAATGCTCCCATGTCACAAGTCGCTTCTGGTGTATGACAATTTCTGTCAAATAAAAATGTGACGGTGTGTCCTCATCCCCTTATTCACCGGATCTAGCAGCGTGCGACTTCTGGCTCTTCCCCAAAGTAAAAATGAATCAGGACATCGAGGCAGCCACGACAGCGCAACTAAAGACATGAAAGAGGACGTCCAGAACTGCTTCAGAAAGTGTCAGGAACGATGGGATAAGCATGCTCGAAGTGAGGAGGGTATTTTGAGGAGGATTAATGGCAATGTGTCTTCTACTGTAAAAAATTTTTTAAAATGTAAACATTCATCGTATTGTTTGATCAGACCTTGTTTGTACACCAGGCAAGTGGGAAAAGAGGATGGAGGCGCCATATCCTGACAGTGTTGCCTGACCACTCCAGCCGGAGGCAGGGGCGGAGGGGGGGAAGAGATGACTAACTTTAGGGAAGGCGGAGGGAGCAGGAAAAAGAGTTTAAAAAAATGAGTCCAGATAGTTGTAAGGAAGAGACACTGGAGGTGGGAAGCCCCATTCGGAGTTGGCAGGAGCATGGGGCTGGATGCACTTAAAAGACTTTGGAGCGACGACTAGGTAAAGCCTGGTGGCTGGATATCGGAGAGGCCTGTGCCTTGGGGTGGCCTGGAGGATTGGAAGTGAGGGTGCTGATGGAAGCGGAGGTTGTTTGGGAGGGGAGTCTAGTTTGGGGAAGAAAAATAGGTGATGAGAGTAACCCCTGCATTTGGCATGGTGACTGAGCTCATCATTCCAGGGTCTTCTCATTTGGGGGCCTGACTTTGGGAAAAGAGGGCTCAGGTGGAAGTTTTCAGTGGACTGGGGAAGCATTCTGTCAGTCGTTACGAAAATATTTATGTACAGATGACAATTTTCTGCAAAAGCCTGGTCCTAAGAGACTGGATCCGCCCTCCCACTCCCCCAGGTGTAGGGGCACGCTTACGTTTGAGGACCTTTGTTCAGATTGGTTTGGAGCCTGTTTCAGAAAGCCACACCTATGCTTTCCTCTGGGACCAGCTGTTTCAGAGCCCAGCCTAACTGGCTGCCTGGCAAGGTTGTTAGGCATTTTACACAATAAGGTGTGAGTGTGTATGAGTTAATACTGCCGAACACCTGCTTGGTACTTTTGCTAACACCTCCAGAGGTTCTCTTGTTTAATTCTCCTTAAATCCTTAAAACGACCCCATAACGTTGGTGAGATTAGCCTCATTTTACCAGTGAGAAACAGAATAAGAAAGACTGAATAATTTGCCCAAGGTCAAATAGCTAGTAAAAGGTCAAGCTGGGATTTAAATCCAGGAACATTCACCTCTAAAGACCTGAACTCTTTCCACTGTCTTTCATACTATCTTAACTGTTTAGCATTGGGGGTGGGGAGGGATCTCCAACTCTAACCCTAACTCCAGAAATTCCTTAGAAAGAGTGAAAACTGAAAAGGTGTCCCTTTTGGGGCTTACACACTAACTTTTCAAATTGTGGGACCAATTCGATAATGTTTTGAGCCAGGTGAGAGGAGCATGATGGTCTGATTTGTTATCACCTCCTGTGGGAAGTCAGGTGACTCAACAGTCTGATTCTTGGGTTCGTTCGTGGCTGGACTCATTCTAGATCAGATTGGGTCAACAAATAGTTCCTCATTAAGTAGCAGCAGATCAGGAAGGTTTCTAAGCAGCCCTCTTGACATGAGGGGTGGGATGGGGCCAGTTTCCTGTAACACTTGCAGTTTGAACTGTGCAGGTTGCTGTGGTAACGACTGTTAGTATGTTACCATAGGTGGCTATGGGAAGTTGACAAGAATCTCCTTGCAGTGTGATTTCAGGCTTGAATTAGCTGGCAAGGAAGTGTTTTCTGTTAACGGTCAGGAGGACAGTGATTGCAGCCAGGGAAAACAGAAGTGCCTGCCCAGTTGCAGTTCCACATTATGATTCAATAATAGCAGTCATTTTGCTTCACTCAATATTGAGCCGCAGGGGTGTCAGGAGTAGCCCCTAATCATCAGATTACTCAGGAGAGGCAGAATAATTAATAGTTGTTGAGTGCTCAGTAGCCTGCGAAGCCCTGGTCATCCGAGGCATGTAGCCCCCACGGCGGGAATACCATCATAGTGCCCGTTTTCCAGAGAAGGAAACGGAGGTTACACGGCTAAGCAGCTGTGGAGCCAAAGTGCAAACCCAGGGCATCTGTCCCCAGATTCTGTCCTTTTCTCCTCTGCATGGTGGCATTAACTGTTTTGACAGAAGGGGGGCACCACAGCCGTCTCTGGGCCTGGCGTGCCTCACTCTGATCTGAGCACCGCACGCTTAGAAAAGGCTGCATTTTGCTTTCTGTTTTTACTTTCCCCCCTGAGTTTATCCTTTCAAAGGGTCTGATATCAGTTGAAACTATTTGTTTTTGAGCTGAACAATCCTGGCAAAGATCCTCATTGAGCAAGATCCATCACTGCGTAGCTTTTTCCCCCATTAAGGGCAGGTCTGGACGGCTGCCCTGAATTTGAGCCCTTCCCAGCATCTCCTCTCCATGGGGACATTTTGCAGCCCCGCCCCCACATACTCCCTCTTCCTCGCCCCCCAGTGGCCGGAAAGGACACCGCCTCTGGCCTGAATCCACCAGGGTGTAGTGTGGTTGCCTTTGGGCCTCATATCTTCCACTAGATCATGTTCTCTGTGTTCAGGGCACGTGAGATTGATTCAGTCAGGACACAAAGTAATGGAAAGAAGGTGAGACCCGGAGATACAAGCAGCAGAGGCCAGGGCCCAGAAACTTTGTTTTCCCCTCATCACAGTGTGTGGATTGCAAAGGCCCAGGGGCTGTGAGCCCCTGTGGAATCCAGGACTCCTGTAAGATGTGTCACCCCACCCCACTGCCCTCCCTCCTTTTCTGTGGATTCTGGCCTCCTAACAGCGGTCTCTCTTGGAGGACATGTGGATTTGGGTTACAAATCACAGTCCACCCAGGATTTCTGACAACTTTGAATTGGTTACTGCAGTTTAAAAATGGGGAGGTGTCACATAGATCTGCATTTTTAGCTTCCTTTGGAGATCTGGCAGGTCTGCACAGCTGGGCCTGCCCTCCTACCTGCAGGAGGCCCTGAGCTGGGCTTGAGCACGTGCTTTCCAGAGGGACACACTCCCCACCCAGTGGCTTGGCCTCTGATGTGCCTGCCTGTCCCTGTAGGAGGAGGGTTTGTGAATTTCTGATCTCTGGTGGAGGTGAAAACTGCAGAGGAGATAAAACAAAACCAAAAAAGGTGAGGGAGGGGTGGAGAGAGAGGGAGGAAAAAAGAAAGAGAAAGAAAAGAAAGCTTTTTTCCTTCTCTGGGGTTGTTAGTGAGGAAACAGTGACATTTTCCTCTCCTGGTGGCGGGAACACAGATTGGGCCTTGCGTGGCCATCCACCTCGTTCCCAGTCTGCTCTCCTTTGAGTTGATGGTGTCGCCCCCCAGAGAGGCACTGTCTCGCTGTACCTGTGAATGCATACAGGCCCTGCCTTCCTCAGCAGCCTCTCCTCCCGCCTCCCCGCCTTGTGGACCCGCAGTGGCTCCTACGAGGCCCTGCGGTCACCTGCCCCGACCCTCTGACCACTGTCCCAGCATAAGCAGCCCCCTTCATGAGGCCCTGCAGGCTCCTCGCACCCCCATTCCTTAGCACTGTCCATCTCCCTAGTCCTTCCTCCCTGGTCCCCACCTCTGTCATGGCCCCTCTCACCTGTATTCACCGTGATTCATTGTGAACTTTTTTGCCTTTTAAAACCAAATAGAATAACTGGAGAATTAGCATCAATTTTCACATTTTAAGGCTGTGTCTGGCACATAGTAAGAACTCCGTACAGATTTATTTACATCCCTCTGCCTCCATGTAGCCTTCCTTCCTTTCTCTGGGTTCTTATACAGTAGTTGGCATGTATGAGTAGTCATGAATAAACATTAAATGTGTTTTCAGTAAAGGCATGAAGAAAGGAAGGCAGGAATGGAAAAGTGGGAGAAGCCCTGTTTTCACATCCCGTGTCTTGGATGCCTCGTCCACCCGCTGACTGACTGACTGGGTGGCTCCCTCGCTGCCTCTGTCCGTGTTTCTGCAGACATGAGAGCTGTCTGTGTGCCGCTGGGAATACAAAAGTGAACAAGACGGTCTCCTTCCCTTCAAGGGGCTTGCCTCTTCCCACCTCACTCTTCTGTGCTGTCCCCTCCCCCCAAAAAGCAGACTCCAGACAGCGCCCCCCCGAAACAGCCAGCATCCTCCTGGCTACCTCAGTAAGTGGAAGGGGGCTGGGTTAGGCCTGGCTGCCACGGGGGGAGGTAATTGGACTTTCATGCCCTCCAGAAACAAAAGCCCAGGAACTCTCGGTCCCCAGATAACTTCTCAGTAGCCCCCCAGTTCTCTGCTTTGTGACATTCCTGCTGGTTGGGGCCACTCTGAGAAGTGCTGGTTTGGGTTTTTCTGCCACATTGGGTGACTGGGAGGCTGAACACTGCCAGCAGCAGGCACCAGGCTTCAGCGGCTCCTGCTTTGTGGGCCTTGTTCTTTCCTCCTTTTCCAAATTAAGGACCCAGAGAAGTGTTCCCCACTCTCGGTCTCACTGGGTGGCCCTGAGGACCAGGTGATGCCTCTCTGACTTTTGAAAAAAGGCGCTAGTAGCTTCCACAGGCAGGTGATGCCGTGATAAATCTCACAGGACAGGCATTTGCCTGCTGGGGCTTGAGATGTCAGATGGCGAGGGTGGGGCAGTTGGCAGGGCTCAGGGGCCTGGGGCTTTTGTGCACCCATAATCTGCCATCTGGGAGTGTCCTCCTGGCTCCCCTGGGAGGGGAGATGGAGTACGTGGGGCAGAGGTGCTTGTGAAATTCAAATACCAACAGCTTGGCTTATGGGACCTTTGGAAATACCCTTGCTGTTTCTTTCTGGGCTTCCTTTCATCCCGGAGACGGGGGTGATTAAGCCTTGTGTGCACTTGACTTACTAGAGTGAGTTAGTGGGAGACTTTGCAAAGGGCTTTGATCTCAGAAGAAAGGGCCATGTGACCATCACTGCTTCTTCACCCGTTTTATAGGTAAGGAAAAGGAGTCCCTAGAAAAGACAATGTTGGGTGTAAGTGGGTGGGAGTCTGAGCACCCCTCATTCCAGAAGTGGCGTGTGGCTCTTACCCGTGCCAGCAGTCCTTTGTGAGGCAGTGTGAGAGGAGGCGCCTGGGGGGTGGGGTCTGGGGAGGAGCAGCAGGCCAGGGTCAGGGCTCCTAGGTCAAGTGTCCCCTCCTTTGTCACCACAGGCAAGTTACATACCATTCTGCCTTAATTTCACCACCTGTGAAATGGGCATGGTAGACGTGAGAGGGATGTCGAATGAGAAACCAGAGAAGGTGGAATTAGAAGAAAGTGCTATAGCCCACACCCCACTGTGGCCAATTACATCTCAGCTGAAAACTTGCTGCATTCCCACCGGTGTCAAGAACACCAGAATATGCAGGCAGACCGTGAGGGGTCATTTTGATGGGGTGGACCTGTCTGTGAAATGGAGGCTTTTCACACCTGAAACATACCTGGAGTCCTTGAGGCATTTAAGATGCAGGAGCTGCAGGAGAGAGGCTTTTTATGGCCACGGGGCTGAGCTGTTTCTTTTCTGAATTTGGGGGTGGTCATCCTTCCCAATCAGGGAGTTCTGGAGATATTCATCACAGACAGGAGCTAGGACCCCCTGTTCTGGAAGACGCACCCCTGGAGCGGGGGCAGCCCATCCCCCACACAGAATGGAATCCTCTTCCCCAACAAGGGACCACGCTCTGGGGGCTGATGCCAGGCAGAGGGTGGGCTAGTTAGGAGAACTGTGTTTCAGTCACTGTCCACTTTGCGAAGACTTCTCGCTGTCTAAAAGACAATGTGATTCTTTGGATCAGCAGGAAAATGTTACAGGGATATTTGCCACAGGAAGTTCAGGGCAATTAAACAGTCGGCTGTTGGAACCTTAGATGTCAGGGGAGGATTATCATTTGGGATGGTGGTTGGAGGGGAACTGCTCTAAGGGGTCCGCGTGTAACGCATGGTGGGCTGCACACTTCAGCTCACCCCAGAATTGTGTGGGGTGCTCACTTGCTCACTTATTTCTTGATTGGCCTTTCTTTATTTAACCCAGGAAAGTCTCCTTTCTTGCTAGATATCTACAGTCACTTATTACCAAACTTTGGTGACAATTACATCCTTAGTGCTGCTGCTGTCGTCTCTGTCCCTTGTACAAGCAGCAGCAGCAGCAGCCCCCCTCACACAGGTTTTAGCAGCATCGCCCTTTGGGCGACCTGGGGCTTTCAAACCCATGGGTAGGGGGTTTGGCAACTTGGCTTTGACAGACTCATCCATCGAATGCCCACGTTCACTACAAGTTCAAGAAGGATGGACATACACACTAGGTCCACAGAGGTATCGTAAGTCAGCCCCGGTGGGAAAACAGTTCAGACTGCAGTGAAATACTTGAATGTTTTACAGAGATTTTGTTTTGGTGACATTCCTGTAATGAAAACATACCCATTTTCTGGGGGCGGGGGCGGGGGGAGTGGCCAGGGTACTGAATGAGTGCCTCCTGTCAGCTAAGCTCCCACTGCCTGTCCGGTCCCGCCTATGGGAGCCAAGGTGTAAGCATTGAAGGGACACACGTTCAGGGTCCTGGCAGAGACTCACTCAGGAGAAACAACGCGGGGGTTGAGCCCCTGCTTTCCCATCCTGCCTCTCGCTGCAGGGACTGGTTGACAAGTCCCTTCCTTTCCCAGGTCTTTGCTTTTCCTCTGTCAGATGAGGTCACGCCCACCTGAGTTCCCGTCATTGCTGGAGGAGGGGAAAGTCAGACTGTAGACAACTTCATGAAAATGACAACTCCATTAAAAATTAGATTGGGAGCCCTGGAGATGCTCAAGCTCTGAATCTGGAGCAAGACGTAGGACTTGGGCTTTCTGTCAGGACTCCAGGTAAATCTGATGCACGTGGTGAGAAAGTCCCCCGAGTGGTGAGGGCACTGCCACCTCCTAGCTGCGTGTCCTTGGGCGGGTTACGTCCCTCTCTCAGCCTCATCTGACGTTGGGTCCCAGCGATACTCACTGTACAAGGTGGTTGTGAGGGTGCCAGCAACGGCAAATCCCGAGGCAGTGCTCATGGTTACAGGCACGGCCGTTCTAACAGATGAGGAAGTAAGGCACTCGAGGTTAGACAGCAAGGCTGGTGAGGGGCAGGGAGGGATTCAAACCCAGGCAGTCTTGCTCCTGAATTGATTCTCCTAAGTGTGGTTCTCAAAATCCCTGGGGGTTCCTGGGCTGTCATGAGGTCAGAACGCTTTTCATAATCTAAGACATTAGTTTCCTTTTTACTCTTCTTGCTTGCGTGAGGATACAGTGGAGTTTTCAGAGGCTACATGGCACATGGTCACGTCATCCTTCTGGCTGTCAGTGTGTGTGCTTGTGAATTCCTGTGTTTTGAAAATCTCACACTTGTAATTTTGAATATAGTAAATACTGATAGCTAAAATCCACATAAATGAAAACTCTTTGGGATCTTCAGTAATGTTAGGAGGGAAAGGTGTCCTGAGACAAAGACTGTGCAGTCTACTGCTGCCTTAGGTGTGGTACTGGCTGAGCGAGGAGCGTGGCACCTCCTGTGTGTGGCAAGTGGGCGACGGGGAGAGCGGTGCCCACCCTAGGGAACTGGGGCTCTGCCTGGGGCTCTGCTCTGCTGTGTGTGTGTGGTTGGCCAGCTGCCCAGGCTGGGGCTTCCATTCTCGTCCCGGGGTATCTTGGTGCTCAGCCTGGCGTTCTGTGGCAGGTCCCTCCCTGGGTGGAGTAGGGGTGGGCCCTGCTGCTTCAGAGGCCCCACAAGTTCTCGGCTGGGCCGTCATGGAGGCCTTAGGAATAAATGAGTTCTGTGGTGTTGAATTCTTTCACCAGCACTTGTCTAGGTCAGGCCTCACGCTGAGCCAGTGTTCTGCCTGTTATCTCATCGAACCTCGCACCAACCCATTGTACAGATGACGAACCTGAAGCTCAGGGAGGTTCCATTTAGGTGAGGTCCCGCAGCTGGTTAGTGGCAGGGACCAGGACTCAGACCAGGTCTGTGACCGAGCCCACGCCCCTGGCGTGTTTCAGATCTTCAGGACGTTGCTCCGCTCGTCCAGTTCCTGGCAGATGGTGCAGTGTTCCGTGTACGAGCACCATGCCCGGAGTTTGGCTGCTGCCGCAGGCCCGTGCAGTCTGCTGTACCAGTCCCTAGCTTTTAGACCACAGGTTCCGGAGCAGCAGGGTGAGCTGCGGATAGAGTGCAGTTTTGAATTTTGACTGTGGCATCTGGCAATGGGACGGTTGTCGCCACCTTGCAGGATTAGGGATAGCACATGTAAAGCTTGAGCTGCGGTTCTCAGTAACCAGGAGGCTCTGTGTCACACGACTAGCAAGGAGCTGTTGTCTTTCTCACAGTCTGGCCCCGGGTTGGCTGCATCAGCGTCTCCTGGAGAGGGGCTGGATTTCTGGGCCCCTCCCTGACATAACTGACACAGAGCTCCGCGTGTAGGGCTGGGGCACTTGTGTTTTCAGTGAGTGTCTCCTGGGGTTCCGGTGCACACCAAAGCTTGGCATTTCTTCCTGTGAGGTTGGGGGCTCCGTGCATCCCTCAGTAGGTGGCAGGCTGCGGAGGTGACCCTGTGTGGATAGCTCTTATCGGGAAGGTGGCTGTATACAGGCGTACCTCACCTGGCTGTGGTTCACCAGTGGGGGTGCGTGTTTTTTGCAAATTGAAGGCAAGGCCCCTCACCAGCAAGATTACCATTCACTTTATTTGCGCCACTCGCTTTTTTGTGGCGATCTGGAACCGAACCACAGTGTCTGAGGCATGCCGGTAAGTTGTTGTCTAAACTGGAACCCTTTTTTTTTTTTTTCCTTCTGCTCTAATTTCTTCTTCTTCTTTTTTTTAAATTTATTGGGGTGACAATTGTTAGTAAAATTACATAGGTTTCAGGTGTACAATTCTGTATCACATCATCTATAAATTACATTGTGTGTTCACCACCCAGAGTCAGTTCTCCTTCCATCACCACATATTTGATCCCCCTCACCCTCATCTCCCACCCCCCAACCCCCTTACCCTCTGGTAACCACTAAATTACGTTCCCCAGATTAATTTTCAAAACCCCGTGGCCATCTTGTGGTTACTGATTGTTTTCTAATCTCCTCACCTTCCCCCTTACCCCCACCCCCCCCCGTCCGTCTAGCAACCCTCAGTTTTTCCTCTTTGTCTCCAACACTGTTTCTGGTTAGTTCATTCACTTATTCTTTTCTTTAGATTCCGCATATAAGTGAGATCATATGGTACTTATCTTTCTCTGTCTGACTTATTTCACTTAACATAATGTTCTCTAGGTCCATCCATGTTGTTGCAAATGGTAAGATTTCTTTCTTCTTTATGGCTGCGTAATACTCCATTGTATAAATGTACCACAGTTTCTTAATCCAGTCATCTACCGATGGGCATTTTGGTTGTTTCCATGTCTTAGCTATTGTGTATAGTGCTGCAATAAACATAGGAGTGCATAGAGATTTTTGAATTGAAGTTCTGGATTTCTCCGGATAGATACCTAGGAGTGGAATTACTGGATCATAGGGTAGTTCCATTTTCAGATTTTTGAGATACCTCCATACTGTTTTCCATAGTGGCTGCACCAATCTGCAATCCCACCAACAGTGCACAAGCGTTCCCTTTTCTCCACATCCGCGCCAGCACTTGTTGTTTGTTGATTTATTGATGATAGCCATTTTGACTGGGGTGAGGTGGTATCTCATTGTGGTTTTTATTTGCATTTCTCTGATGGTTAGTGAGGTTGGGCATTTCTTCATATGTGTGTTTGCCATCTGTATGTCCTTTTTAGAAAAATGTCTCTTCAAGTCCTCTGCCCATTTTTTAATTGGGTCGTTTGTTTTTTTGGAGTTGAGTTGAGTGAGTTTTTGTATAGATTTGTGATATTAATCCCTTATCAGATATATCATTGGCAGATATCTTTTCCCATTCAGTAGGATCCCTTTTTGTTTTATTGATGGTTTCCTTTGCTGTGAAAAAACTTTTTAGTTTGATATAATCCCACATGTTTATTTTTTCTCTTACTTCCCTCGCGCGAGGGGATATATCAGTAAAAATCTTACTCCGGGTAATGTCTGTGAAGTTTCTTCCTATATTTTCTTCTAGGTATTTTATGGTTTCAGATCTTACATTTAAGTCTTTAAGCCATTTTGAATTTATTTTTGTATATGGTGTAAGGAGGTGGTCCAGCTTCATTTTTTTGCATGTGTCTGTCCAGGTTTCCCAGCACCATTTATTGACTAGACTGTCTTTACCCCATCGTACATTCTTGCTTCCATTGTCGTAGATTAAATGGCCATATAGGCATGGATTTATTTCTGGACTCTCTATTCTTAAACTGGAACACTTTTGAACATGAAAGGGGGCACCATTAATAGCTGTGTTGTGGTGTGAGGAGTAAAGCAGGACTTTCCTGGAAAATGGAGGCGTGTGCTCAGTATGCGTTTCTCTTTCCACCTTTCTGATGGATGACTCTAGGAGATGCCGTTCCCTTTCTGTCGCCGGTGGGGAAACAGAGACCCAGAGAAGGTTTCTTCTGGCTCTAACCTTGTTCCTTGATTCCAAAACACCTCCCTGGCCAGGTCGTACGTACTGCTCACTGGAGCACGGGGGGTGGGGGACTCCAGATTGCCCATGGTGTTGGAATTTTTAGAAAACGAACATAACCTTTGTCAATGAAAAAAAACAACATTAAGGCTATAAAACGCATATCTAGAAAAGATAAAAACACAAACACAGGATCCTGTCAGCAGAAGGAAGCCAGCACTTGGTGTGTATTCGTGTGTTTATGCTTCCTCTCCTTCTTGGTCCCTGGCGCCTGGCTGAGACCCCTTGTCACACAGACACTCTCTCAGTGTCCCTCTGGGCAGAATGACAGAGGGAGAGGACTGCTGAAACCAGCTTTTTCTTAAAGTAGACATTCTATTCGGGTCTGTCAATTGTTTTTCCTCCTGATTGCCTTAGAGGCCAGTTGGTGATTTTTTTTTTCCCTGTTAGGATGAGGATGCGAATATGACAGTCCATTTTTGTGGCATGTGGCTTGGACTGCAGTTGCAGAGAACACTTGAGGGGACCCAAGGTTGTTGGTCCCCTAAATACAACAAGCAGCGACGCACTTGAGCCTGTGATGCTAGCCCGCAAGGCCCCTGCATGTGCAGGTTGGGTGTATTTCTGGTTCAGATGGAAATAGAGACACCTTCCAGAGGGCCTGCTGGCATCAGGGCTCACAGGCTGTCTTGGGCCGATTTGTCTCTGTCCCTGGCTGCCTGGCTGTCTTCTGCCTGTTCCATCTGCTCCTTGTGGAGCTTCATCTGTGTTTTCGCTCTGGCTGCTGAGTGCTTTCACATAGCCTGCTGTTCACGGTTTGGGTGGAAGGAGCGGCTCCTTGGTCTCTGGGGAGAGGGGCTGGGCAGGGCAGCAGGAATCCACTCAATGGGCCCTTCCCTTCCTTGCGCCTCCCTGTGGAGTGAAACCATCCTCGGAAAACTCACTCAACAGATAAGATGTGTGGGCTCAGGGATCTCTTCCCGGTAAGCTGTCCCCTCTTCACGTCAGTGTTGTCCTGTGTTCACAGGCAAAGATGGAGACGCTGAAAGACAAGACCCTGGAAGAGCTGGAGGAGATGCAGAATGACCCGGAGGCCATTGACCGGCTGGCCCAGGAGTCCCCTGAGGTAGAGGAGGCCATCCTGGGCCCAAAGAAAGGCCAGCAGAGGGGACTGAGGCCCTCCTTAAAGCCGCTGGCTTGTTGGGAGTTTGGGCCAAGTTCTTCTCCCTTTTCTGTGGCCTTCCCCCGGGTTGGGACCCAGCCAGAGACGCCCCTGAGGTGTCAGCCCAGTTCCTGGGGACTCTGGGAGTTCTAGGGGCAGTGCTGGCGAGTGTAGGGTCCTTGCGTGAACCTGCACGCCCCAGGAATCCCGCACTGTTGCTCTAGCCTGACTGCAGGCAGTTTCTCAAAGCACTGGTACTGTCCTGTAGCTGCCTCTCCCCAGGGCTCCTGTGGCCCTGCGTCTCAGGAGGAGCCATTGTCCGGCTGGGGTGTGGGCTCACCTGTCAGATCCTGTTTCCTGCCACTGGCGGCTAAGCCTCTGAGCCCCTCATCACATTCCTCAGGGGAATGAAAACTCTTCTGTCAGTGCAGAGCTTTATACTTTTATAAAGGGCTTTCCCTCCCTCCCTTTTTCCCTCCCATCTCCACAACCCTGTGACTCCCCTGCAAGGTAAGAGAGGCCGGGCCATGGGATCTGGTCACAGAGCTGGATACACGCAGTTATGCCTTGAGTGGCTGCAGCCTGTTCACTGCACCGGAAGCCACCGCCTGCTGCTCCTAATGCGAGGGAGGGACAAACAAATCTGCTCTGAGCTCGTTCAACGGGGACATGAAGCAAGGCTTGTCTTGGTGAAATGCCACAGGTGGCTCAAGTGGTTCATTAGGCTGTGAGCGCTGCCAGGGCCTGGCTCTGAGCTGGCACGGCGCAGGTCTCCACTCCTCCACATTCACTTCTTCGTCAGTCGCATATTAAGCACCAAGGGTATCTCGAATCTGCCATGAGCACCGTGTTACGGGAATTCCCAGGCCTGCTCTAAAGCGCACACTTTGTAGAAGCGAGCCTTTGCACAATTAGAATTAACTGACATCCAAGCTGGACAGGCCGATAGAATCTGTGGCAGAATCACGGAAAATGTAAGCAGAAACCCCTCTTGGGCAGACGGCAACTAGAATTCTGTGGCGTGCAACCATGCCTGACAATTTAATCAATTTGAATTCTCTGAGGGGAAGAACATTCACAGGATCAAGGGGAACGAAGGAGGGTGGGCTACTTAGACTTCCAGAGTCCCTCGGACTAGCTTTCTGCCATGGACCGTAGAACAGTAGTTGAGTCGTGTGGGGCTGTGAAGACAGAGATGGGAGCTGTTTAGTTTGGGTTGTGCACATTGCTTGGAGGAAAGGGAGTGAGTAGGGGACATCTCTTCATATAGAAGAGTGTTAATGGGGGTTCGAAACATGGCAGGTGGGCCCCTTAGGGCAGGGTTAGAACTGTTTTGCTGGACTCTTATGAATGACGCGTGGGGGGCTTCATAGTTAACCCCAGTGGAGAAAGATCTGGGGGGCTGTGGAGAGAGGGACAGAAATGTGTAGGACAAAGTCTGGGGGAAAGGAAACAGCAGAGATTTATTGGTTAAGACCCAGGGAAAAGACTGGCCATCCATGGGGCCCCCTAAGGGGTGGCTGAACAGAGGGCTTCAGGCCACGTAAGTAAAGAAAGCTTTCATGGCTCATAGTAACAATGAGATTGAAACTCACCGGTGTCACTGTCCCTGAGTCAGTATACTTGACGAGTGACTTAAGGCAGTATTTGTGGCAGCAAACCAGACTGTCTAGTTGTGGGGCACTTGCCATCATGGGCAGACCCCACCCTCCCTGGGCTGCATCCTTGGAGGGAAGGTCGCTGTGATGTCCCTCTTTCCAGTGTGTTCTCAGGGCCCTGTGACGGGATTGGTAGGAGGTCAGGCCTCCCAAAAGTCCCCTCTTCCAGGACGCCTGTGACCTCCTGTGTCTGGTGGGCGATGAGCCAGTCAGGCTTGGCTCAGCACGCGCTGCCTATGGCCGAGAAGCTGCCCTGGTGGCTCCTGTGTGGAAGCTCGTCTTAACCGAGCTGAGAGCTGAGCACCTCTCTCCTGGTGCCACGTGGTGCTGTGGGTCCCCACTGTCTCGGGTGGTGCGTCTGACTCTCTGCCCTCCTCTCAGTAAGAGGACTCCCTGGTAAATGGATGGAGTTTCAGGCCATAGCAGGTCTGGGAAGGGTTCCCGTGGCTGCCACCGTTCCAGCCAGTGGCAACAAAGGACGTGGCTGAGGGACAAAGCACTGCTCCGCTTGTGGAAGTGCTTTCAGGGGGCACATCCAGATGCAAAGGTTGGCATTAGGGCCTCAGGTGGCCACAGGTCACCTTGTGTTGGTGGGAGTCCTCTGCTGGCTGTGGGGACTCCCCTCTAGTTCTCGGGGCCCCTCGATCATGCTGGCCCCTGCACAGAAGCTGGCCCCTGCACAGCTTCTCTGCAGAACACACATGTGGCCTATAAGGCAGGGACAAGTCTCCTGAATCAGTGTCACACCCTGGCCTTGGCTTTCTCACCCCTCAGAGTAACTTTATTTTGGAGCCTTACTGCATATCTGGCTTGTGGTCTGGCCTGGGCCACCTCAGTAGGTCACTCGACTCTGAATCTTGTGGGTACATGGTTGGGACTTTGGGTCCCTCCCCCGCTAGAAAGCCTGTGACTTTCTCATATAAATTGGTCCACCTCCGCTCTGGAGCTCTGCACAGCCTGTGGCGGGCCTGGCTCCTGCTCACCGTGTGGTTTTGGGCAAGCTGTTAACTTTCAGTGTCAGTTTTCCCCGTGTATCTACCACATCGGCTGTTGGATGAAGATGCAGTGAGGTGCCTGGGTCGGAGTGCTTGGTCGGGGTTTGAACACAGTCCGTCTGACGCGAGTTGAGGGCTGAATATTGTGGTTCCCCCACTGTGGGCGATGAGTCCCAGAAGCCCCTGGTCCAGCCTGCCACGAGGTGGGTGCTGGTGGTGATTCTTGTGGTTAAGTGTCCTGTTCTTTTAGGTCCAGGACCTGCAGCTGGAACGGGAGATGGCACTGGCCACTAACCGGAGCCTGGCTGAGCAGAACCTGGAGTTCCAAGGTCCCCTGGAGATCAGCCGCTCAAACCTTTCAGACAAATACCAGGAGCTCCGGAAACTTGTGGAACGGTGCCAGGAGCAGAAGGCAAAACTGGGTAGGGGCGGCCGGACCCTGGAGTGTGCTCTGGGGGGCCCTTCTGTTAACTCAGAGTCCCGTTCAAGTTGAACTGCTGGAAGAGCATGGAAGACTAGATGCCCTCTCCCTTCCCCAGGACAGGAAAGGGCCAGCACTTACTGAGGGTCACCATGTCCCAGCCCTGTGCTCAGCGCTTTCCAAACATTTTTTCACAACAGCATCTAAGGGTAGGTCCTGCTGTTACTCTCATTTCGTAGATGAGAAAAAGGAGCCTCAGCGAGATTCAAGAACTTGGCCAGTGTTATACAGCTAGTGGGGGGGGGGGGTGGGGACTTAAATCAGAGCCTGCGCTGCGGCGTCACCTCAGCCAGCTCAGCTCTGCAGAGCTGGTCCCGCGCGTCATCTCTGAAGGTGGGAGGGGCTGTCCCTGGCTGGATGGTGAAGAACTCTGTGCTCAGACAGGTGAAGTAACTCCCCTTGGAGGCAGAGCAGGGTTGGGCTTGGTCGGTGGGCTCCGAAGCCTGGGTCTTGGCTTCCTAGGCTGGCGTTGGGGAGGGTGGTTAGCCAAGGTCTGGGCTGGGCTCTCTTGAGCTCCTCTCTGCTCAGGAAGGTGACCTAAGGGAACTGGACCAAAAGGGGCTCTGCTCCAGGGGGGTGGCGGGGCCTCCCGCAGACAGGACACTCTGCAAGCCTCTGCTGAAACCTCAGCCTCCAACACTAAATACATAGGCACTTTTGAACTGTTGAACTTTCTGCCCTCCCTTCCAGAGAAATTTTCTTCAGCACTGCAGCCAGGGACCTTGTTAGACCTTCTGCAAATTGAAGGCATGAAGATTGAAGAAGAGTCTGAGGTGAGATGGCACCCTCTCTCCCTTGAAGAGTGTCAGCACCTGGAGCAGGAGCCCTCGTATGAGCGCTGGATGTCTGCAGGGGGGTAGGGTGGGGGTGGGCGTGGGGTGGACATGGGTGCTTTAGTAGGTGGCAAAGATGAGTGACACCTTCAGTTCCGTTGGAAGCCCTTTTGGACGCAGAGAGCAGGAACCCAGTCTCATGGCTGAAGCAGAAAAGGGCGACTGATCACAAGGTCACGGGCAACTGGCAGGCCTGGATGGAAGGGCAGTGCTGCAGGAGCCCCAAGGACTGACGCCAGGCCTGCAGCTCCTCTCGCCCAGGCTGCCTGCTCTCCTTTCTGCTGCCCTCTGAGCCTCTCTCAGTCCCTGGGCAGGCTGGCTCTGTCCACTTCTCCATGCACTGGGTGGGAGAAGCTGCCTGGGCCTCCCAGCCCCTGGGCTGGCCTGCGCTAGGGACCGAGCAGCTGGTATTCATCTAGTTATTCAACACATACATGCAATAGCCACTGGGAGCCTGGCACAGGGCCAGAGGCAGGGGACAGCGGTGACCATGACAGATAGCCCCTGCCCTCCAGGAGCTGACATTCTGGTGAGGGAGACAGAAAACAAATGAGTTCCTTGTGTCAGCAGTGATAAGGGCCAGAAGGAGAAATCCCTAAATGGGAGCCAGAGAAGGTAGGGAGTGCCTGAGGAGGCTGAGCTGGGGGGGGGGGGGCTGACCTTTGTCCTGGGAGTCGGATGGCCTTGTTCCCAGGAGGCCCCTGTTGTCACCAGACCTCTGTCTTCCAGACCATGGCTGAGAAGTTCCTGGAGGGTGAGGTGCCCTTGGAAACATTTCTGGAGAACTTTTCCGCCATGAGGATGCTGTCCCACCTGCGCCGGGTTCGTGTGGAGAAGCTCCAGGAGGTGGTGAGGAAGCCGAGCGCTTCCCAGGAGCCAGCGGGCGATGCCCCTCCTCTCTGCCCGGTCCTCCCTCCCCGCCCGGTGCCCCAGGCCACGCCCCCTGTGGCTGAAGAGCAGCCTGGCCCCCCACCGCAGCCCTCAGCAGTGCCCCCCTACCCGTTGCCCTACAGCCCGTCTCCCGGCATGCCTGTGGGCCCCAGCGCCCACGGTGAGCTCCAGCCGGCGCCGTTCCCGGTGGTGTCCCAGCCCTCCTTTCCTTACAGTGGGCCTGTGGGCTCCCCTTACCCGTCAGCCCAGCCAGGACCCAGGGCGGCTGCGGGCTACTCCTGGTCCCCACACAGGAGCACGCCACCCCAGCCTGGCTATCCCGTGGCCCCCACTGGTGCCCCTGGTCCTGGGTACCCCTTGGCGGGGGCCCGGACACCCCGTTCTGGTTATCCTCAGCAGCCGCCCTACCTCTCCACAGGAAGAAAACCTCCCTACCCAACACAGCCCCAACTCCCGGGCTTCCCCGGCCAGCCTCAGTCCTCAGGCCCCCCGCAGCCTCCCTACCCCACTGGGCCTGCCCCTCCCTATGGGTTTCCACCACCTCAGGGGCCCGCCTGGCCTGGGTATTAGACACCGTCTGGCCCTCGGCCCTTCCCTGCTTCCACCTGTACCACAACCTTTGGCCCACCTACTGCTGAGATTCGAGGTGAAATTGGAAGTGGAGTTAGCACTCCCCATGGACTTGGGGGGACCTAGCAGGGAGCCTGCAGGCCCCCGCCAGGCACTGGGCAGTGTGACCGGCTTGGTGGCACCAGCAGCAGTCAGTCACAGGTCTTCCCCTCCCAGGGAAGGGGTGCCTCCTTTCAGTGGCTGGCTTTCACCTGCCTGGTGCTTCCTGCCTGTCTGTGGGTATCTGTGTCAGCGAGCCACGCATTTGTGAACATCTTGTGCCCGCACGCCCAGACACCTGAACCCAGTGCAGTTACCTCTGTGACGGGCTGGCGCCTTCGGCCCCCGCTCAGCCCCCTCCCCTGGGATTTGGCATATTCAACGTGGTGCCCACACCAAGGGATGCAGCTCTGTGTGTTTCTTTGGTCCATTCAGGGATGGCCTGCCCCACGCACCATGGCTAGGGCTGGATCAGAGGGAGAGAAGAATTAGGAAGAACACTCCATGATTTTTAAGTTCCATAAAGCCATAACTGAACTCTGATGTGCTGATGTCAGATAAGCTTGACCTATGTGCTGGTTTGAATGACAGCAGCAGGGCCAGTGCAGCAAGAAGACAGGGTTGTGAAGGTGGACCCCAGACCTTGCTTGCACTGGTTGAAAAATCCAGGGGACTGCCTTGGACATTCTGGCTGGAGGAGAGTGGGCAGCTCTGGCCCAGGAGATTGTGGTCACATTGGGGCTCGTGTAGGAGTGGAGGGCCGGGTCACCTCCCAGCCACCCGCGCTTCTCTGGGCCTTCCTCTGGGCCCTCCGCTTCCGGTTGACTTTTCCTGAGGCGCGCCCCGTCTGCCCACTCCTTTAGTGCCTTGAATCTCATTTGCAGCAGCCCCCTTCCTTCATCCCCGTCCTCTGTCTTCCCTGATGTAACTCTCCCCCGGCCCCAATATCCCTCTTAAGACAGACATCAAAAGATGCCGTAACAGAAACCTCCCAAATGGTGCTTTCTAAAACACCATCACTATGTTGGAGTCCATTTCTTTGCATCTCTCTTGTTTTCAGAATGTAAAGGGCAAGGATTGTGACTCCGTGCCACATGCAGCCCTCAACATTGGGGGTTTTAAGCATATTCAGTCATAAAACTGATAGTAGACCAAAGGGGGTGTGATGAGCAAAGCATTAACTTGGTTGTCCCAGATGTGAGCCAGGTCTCAAGGGCAGACCCTGGAGCTGCTATGGGTTAGGAAGTCATATGTGCCTTGAAATGTCCACTACACGAGTACCCAGCGTCTGGTGGCCTGGGGTGCTGGGGGCCAATGAGGAAACTCGACCTTCTGGTGCCTGCCCCCGCCCGCCTGCGTGCCATCAGCGGGTGCGCAGACGAGCTGCTCCATGGGCACCGTCGGTTCCTTGCCAATTGTGCTTGCTTCTCCTAAGTTATTTATAAAGAGAAATCACTAATGGACTCTACTGGTTTGTGTGCTTCGGAACTGGATGAACAACTGCCTGTATGTTGTATAAATAATTGCCATAATAAATGTCGAGGAGTTTCTCGCAGTGTTGTGGCTTCCGTGGCTTTGAGAAGTGGAGAGGTGGCTGCTTGGGACGGCAGGGATGGGGCAGGTGTTGATTTCTCCCGCAGTCTGCAGGATCAGCTCTGCTGAAAGTCCTCCGATTCGCGTCCACAAAGCCCCATCTACTTGGGTCTCATCATTTGGGCTGCTGCCCTCATGCGCCTTCACCCTGGGCCTGTGTTACAGCACGTCCCTTTCCTGTTCTGGTTTTCCAGCTTAGCCACTGCCATGCAGGAGCCTGCACGTTTGCCTCTTCCTGGGCAGACAGCTTGGGCCCTGCGAGGCCAAGGCCCCTGCTGGATGCTGTGCAGCGAGCACACTCCTGCCACCTGCTGGGCTGACGAGCACCTCTGCTGCCACCTGCGCCTTCCCCTCCAGTTTCTGTACTGGGATGGAGGGGCAGCAGGCTCATCGACTGGCTGAGGAGCCTAGCGGTCTCCTGCCACCGCCCAGTCTGCCTCCCTCTCTAGCTCCCCGAGCCCAGCTGGTTATCATGAGGCCTGGGAGGCGCTTCTGCTTTCAGCAGGAAGGGCAGCTTTGGGGGAGTCAGCAGACCAGGTTTCTGATGGGCCCTCAAGTCAGCCCTTGTGCTTTTTCTTCCCTGCAAGGTGACAAGGGTAGGCTGCCTGGACGATGCCCGGAGATGCCGAGTCACCAATATTGCAAATGGCCGCAGGTGTGGTTCCCTGATCAGGGCACACACCCTAGAGGGACGGGGCTGGGTCTTCCACCTGGCTCTGTCTGACCTGGCTGCAGGGGCTCCTCTTATGGCTTTGTGGTACCAGACGTCATCAGGCTTCAAGAAGCCACAATCCTGAGAAAAGCTGGGGGCATCTGAGCCCAGGGTTGAGAGCCCCTGGGCTCCGGCGAAATGCTTACTGCCCTTTGCCCCCTCCTGAACTCTGCCCTTACCTTGCATGTGTCCAGGACACCCAGGAGAACTAGAAGACAACCTGGCTTTGTAGGGAGAGGATGAAAATCTCACCCAGGGAGCACAATCCTGTCACTTGATTTGGGTTGGTCCCAGAGTGGTGGCAGGGTGCACGGAAGGGCTGAAGAGAGGGAGTGCCACCTTCTAAGAAAAGACTTGGTTCAGATGCTTCAGCTGGTCACCCACGGCGTGGCACCCCTGCTGGTTCTTGCTCTCCCTTCTCCCCAGGCCCTCCACACTTCAGATCTAGCACATCCTGGCTCTCGGACACTCCCCTTGCCCCGCTCCCCACCCAGCATTCACCTGGTGAAATCAGGTCACCTGGCACCCTCTGCCAGACCACAGTGGGCCTCTTGCTACAGAGCACACTGCATGGGGGACAGACCCTAAGTGTCAAAAGCCTCAGAGATCCCTAGCTTAGTGAGGACACTTTGCTGAGTGATCTGGGGGTAGGCCATCTGACGTATCCTTTCAGCTGTCAGGTTCATTTAGTTCCACTCAGTGCTCCCCAATCCAAATGCATGACAACTCCGAAGCCACACTTGTAGCTGGGGAATCACAGTGAGCTTTCCCTTTGGGTCTTCACGGTCCTTGACTTAACGTGAGGAGAATGTGCTAGAATCAAGTTGCACACTCAACCACCTCTGAGGGTCAGGTGAGTAACAATTTAGGAGAATGGGCTGGGGTGGGAGACAGGTGAGCGCTGCCCTCTGGCTGAGGGGCAGCCCCTGCTCTGCTCTGGCAGGTTGTCGTGTGGCAGGAATGTGGACTAAGAGGTCGCCATCGTGGCATCTTGTAGGGCTGAGGGAGTGGCCTGGAGCTCTCATTGCAGGAGCCGCACTAACCCGTCAGCCTGTGGGCTGGGTCTCCCCACCAAGGCTGGAATTTGGTAAAGGCACCTCCAAGGCTGAGATCATTCCCATTTGGTTGCTTAACCAGATCTTTCTGGAATGCATCATCTGCCACCAGTTAGAAAACAGTCTTCTAAAGAGACATTTGCGTGCACGCAGCGTTTTTTGTGGGAGAGTTGTCCTTAAAGTAGGCTATGGTTGCCCTGAGGCCCCGTGTGGTGGCCAAGCTAGAGATGAAAGAGCTTTTATGGAAAAAGGCTCCGGGAGGGGACTCGGTGCGTCAGTGTCTGCCCCACCAACAGAAGCCTCTGAGCTCCCTTTTGAGGACCCCCCTGCCAAGCACAGGATGGTAACTGGTTGTCCCTGTATCTGGGTCCCTGGCGTGGTCAGGGGCAAGTGCGTGCCCTGGGCTGGGCCACTGGGCTCTCGCAGCACTTGAGTCCTGAGCAGGGGTGAGCGAGGGCCAGGTTGGAGGGTGTGGGTGGGGGCAGAGGGCTGACCAGGGTCTTCTGGGATGCTATGCCCCCAGCTCCCTGATTCTGAGAGCACCCTTCCCCCAGTATCCTTGTAGTAACCCCCCTGCTGCTCTCTCACAGTGGCTTCTGTGGCTGGGACCATTGATGTCCCTTGCTCCCGGTGGATACAGTGACCAGTCATGTAGGAAAAGGCCCCAGACCCGAGACGTGATCTCACGCTGCTTCATCTTCTTAGGGATCCCGTGAGGCCGGGCACAGCCTCTCCCTTCACCAGACCCTTAGTTCTCACTTAGACCTCCTCCTCTTGCATGTAGTTAGGGAAACCCGGGCACCGCAGGATTTGGTGTGTCTGGGCTCCCCGACTAGTGGAGGAGACTGTTTCCATTGAGGGAGTTATTTAACCCACAGGAACATTCATCCCTTTTCTCTGACACTCCAGTTGGAAGCTTCACTGTGATCAGTTGAAACCCCTTTAGCTTTGGACTTTTTTTAACTGCTATGTGAAGCAAAATGCCAAATCGGCTAGAAATTTACAAGCCCCCCCCCCCCCCCCCCGGTGTGGAGGGCCCCTGTGGCCTTGCCAGCCAAAGGTCCTGCTCTCTGTTAGGAAATCTTGACGTGAGAGCTGTGGGGGGGGGGTTGTGATGGGACTCCGGGTCAGACGGCCACGTGAAGCCTGGGCGCCCACACGAAAGCCTTGCTAGCAGCTGCTGTGACATGTTAAGCTGTCTTTGTGTCAGGTGTGCAGCCCTCGTGGTCCCACAGCAGGCATCCCTTCCCTTGGGCACCCCCAGGAGGATCCAGGGGGTGGACCCTAGACTGAGGAGGCCGGACACTTAGTTCTCAGGAAGTAAAAAAAGCGTTATTTACAAAGAACATATTAAAAATACACTAGCAAACTCCGCCCCCACATTTCCCCCAGTTGTGAGCGTCCTCGATCTGAGTGAGGAGACAGCCCATTCTCCTCGGGTGCTGCTTTCCACACACGGGGAGGGGGCCTGGCCTGGCCCCCACATGTCTCTGCTTGGGGGGTACTTGTTTGTGGGTTCTGCCTTTTCACAGTTCCCACAGTTGAGGGGCCAGCCAAACTGTTTGGGGGCCTTCACTGGGCCAGGCTCCCGCAGGAGGCGTCAGAGCTGGCCTGCAACTGTAAGGCAGTAGGACATGTTGGAAAGGCCTTTCCCTCCATCCTTGTTCTGGCGGGGACGTCATTTCCAAGCGGTGAAGGCAGTGTTCTCAGGACAAAAGGTCTGACTCTGGATGTTTTTTCCTGGTTCTCAGTTCTGTGGGGCAAGAGGGAACCGTCAGAGGAAGAAACCTCACCCCTGGAGATGGTTCCAGGAGGTGGGGGACAGACCCCAATGTCAGGGACAGCTCCGGGTCAGGGGCTTCTTTTTCCTGCTGGCAGCTCTTTGGGGGTGTAAGTCCGTCAGGAAACTCCTAGGGGCTGTTTTGGGTGATCTTCTGAGATGATTTTAAAAGGTGGTGTTAAGGTCGGTGATTCCTCTGCTGTAATTACCAAATCAGTTCCCATCACCCAAATCATTGATGCTTATTCTTTCCCCTTCCATGAGTTAAGACGCTTGGAGTCCCCCATTCATGGAGGGGTGGGGTGGGCAGGAGGTGAGGAGCCAGTGGCTGGTGCTCACCCCCAGGGCCGTGCGGGAAGCCGGGTGCCCAGGGCCGGGCTCCCCTTTCACAGCCTCTGAGTCCCATGCAGGTCGTAGTCGCTCTCAGAGGAGTTATCGGGCTGGGTGGAGACACGGTGCAGGGCCCCTTCCAGAGCTGCAGAGAGAAAGGAAAGAAACCACTTGCCGTGGGCTTATCCCACCAGGCTACGCAAAGACAGCCCCTGGGAGCCCAGAGCCCAGCGGGGGTCGGAGGTCAAAGGGGCTTTCGGAGCTGGTGGCTTGACAGCCCTGGATCTGGATCAAATCAGCCACGTGTTCACGAAAGATGCTGAACTCCAGGCTCCCTGGGGCTTAATTGTTAGTGCAGTCAGGGAGCGTGATACTGGGTCCCTGTAGGCCACCGGGTGGCTCTGCTCTGCCTCGCTTACCAGCCAGCCTGCAAGGCCCTGCAGTGAAGCAGGCCTGTGAGGTCACGGCCGTGCTGGGGTTAATGGCGTCCCAGTGCCTTTTCTCTCTAGTTGAGTGGCCCGTTAAGGCTGCATCCCTTCCACACTCTGCTGTGACTGTCGGTTTGATCCCCACTCTCCCTGGGGCCCCCATTCTCCCGTTGGGTGATCACATGATCTCCGCTCCAGGCCTGCTGTCACTCTGAGGAGCGCCCGCCCGCCCGCTGGTGTTTACCTGGATAAGCTGAGACTTGGGAGTTCCTGGGAGGCTGACTGTACTCGTTCTCCACGTGTGAGGCTATGGGGTTCTCAACCTGGGACCGGCGGACAGTTGCCGTGTGGTTTCGATGGAAAGACACTGAGCAGATAGATGCAGGAGGCAGTGTCATTAGACCTGCTGCTGTGACTCCCCCTTCCCAGCAGGGGCCTAGAAGTTTAATTTCCTGTTCCCAGTGTGCAGTGGGGACGAGGGCAAGGGCACCCACAGCTCCTTCAATGTGTCCCTCTTTTCCTTTCTTCTGGGACAGGTTCATACCAGCGGGGGTCAGACTTAGAGCAGCTTTGGGTTGGTCAGCAAGCTGATTGGCTGGTGGGCCTCCAGTAGGTCACTTAGTCAATCATCAAGCATTTTTGAAGCAGGGGATTGAAACACAAGGGATAGGGCAGATGTACTCCCTGCCTTCCCAGAGCTGAGGGCCTTTATAAAAAAGACAACAACATAGAACCTTCTTGGAGGATTTGGCCCTTGATTTTGTAAAGGGGGTAAGAATGTGGAGTGGGAGGGAGAAGAAGGTCTGTGGTTCCATCCACGAGGGTGGCTCTAGCTGTGGCTAGGAGAGAGGAGGAAGGCTCAGGGGTGGGGTTAGGCTGGCTGCGTGAAACTATTTTAAAACTGACCTTTTAAAGTTATTTCATTATGAAGACATTCCATGATAAAACTAGCTTGGACAACCCTTCTTAATGGGGACATTAAAAGATGGGGACAACACAACTCTTTGGAGATGAACAATGCAAAAATGCCCATGAAGGTTCTAATAAGTCCCAAAATAAAGAGCCCTGCCTAGCTTTCCTTAACTCATGGATTTCCAAATTGATTTGATAGTGGAGTCCTCCTTTGTGACTACCACCTGTTAACACCCGTACACCTTGGACAAGCATGGTGGAGCTCAGAGGCTTCAAGCTCCTTCCTGAGTCAGGTGGACACTGGCTGGGGCCGAGGGAGGACCCTGCCTCTGGAGAAACTTACTGTTCTGGTTCATTCCTGTCGGGCCAATCCACTGGCGCTGCTTCCTCTGGCGGACTGGGCGACAGAAAAGGCACATCAGAGTGGGGGCGGGTGGGGGAGGGGAGTGCGGGAGGAGGCGGCAGGTGCAGCTGAAGGGGGGCACTGTTGGACTGTGTCCCCTGAAGTCTTTTGGGGGGCCTCAGTTTTCTGACTCGCCTGGGCCAGACCTGGACCCATCTAGTGCTAAAGGGGCGAGTGTGCTGAAGAGGCTGGTTCTCCAGGAGAAATGACTGTTTAGAACCAGAATTAAGACCTAGGAGGACGCTAGGGACCCAGCCAACATTGTCCGCCTCTGGGCCTTTTCTTTTCAGCCCCTCTAATCTCACTTCCTTGTCCCTGAATAGTTTTCTCCTGAGTTCTGCAAGATAAAGTAACAACCTGCTATAGTCACTAGGTGACTAATCGCCCATTTGGTAGAGGAGGAAACTGAGACTCAGAGAGTTAGGGGCTCAGTCAGCACCATGTGCAGCTGGTAAATGGTAGACCTGGGCCTGGGGTGCGTGTCTCCTGAGGTCAGAGGCCGTGCTGCTGACCCTCTGGGCCCATCACCGTCTAAAAACTGGCCCTGTCCTCCCTTTGGCCTGGAGTGGGTCTCAGCTGGGCCCCAGGAGCGGGTGAGTCCGCAACTGTGATCTTCCTCACTTTCCGTTTCTGTTACTTTGGGCAGAACAAGGGCAGCGGGCAGGAGAGGGGTGGGGCCGGCTGATGAAGCAGAGGTGCCGGAGGCAGAGCCCCTCCTCCAGGGGACGAGTGCAGCCCTACCATCTTCCCACACAGGGGCTTGAAAGGAAGGTGGTTTGGGGCACCTGTACCTACATTTCTTCACCAGCTTCTTGTAAGCGAGAGGGCCGCACATGACGAGCAGCACTGCCAGCAGCACGAGGGCCAGGATGATGCTGGCCACAGTGGCTGCACCCAGGCCCGCCGGGTTTGGGTCGTGGCCTGGGGGAGGCAGAGGAGTGAGGTCAGTCTCACCCCCTGGGTATCAAAACCACCCATTCAGACAGAAGCGGCTGGCTGGCATCCCCAGGAATTCACCAGCGTGTGTGGAGGGCAGTTACCTCTCTGGCTGTCTCTCTACCCATCTGTAGAATTCTCTGCTGCACATTCACCCATCTACCATTTATCTTCTAACAATTCACCGTCCCGCTATGACTTGCCACTCTTGTAATCAGCTATTTAACTTTCTACCATTTGCCATGTATAAGGGATCGCCTTGCCATCATCTATGGCACCGACATATGATCATATATCAATAGGTAGCCATCCATCCCTCCGTTTCTGTCTTTACTGCGCTGTTCAGTTACTGTGAGTGTAGCAAACACGTAGCGTGTATCCCTTGCTTTTCTGTCCTCCATCCTGGAAGAGGAGATGATAGAAAGGGGTTCTGTCGCCCATCAGCTGCCGGACAGTTATGACCAGTCCCCTCTTTATGGCTCACGCTCATTGCTGCCTGAGCACTCTTGCTTTCTCGTCCCCCATGTGCCATCTCTCCATCCTTTTTGGGGGGTCGTGAGGCTCTCTGTCTAGCTCCTGGGACCTAGCCTTCAAAAACGTGCTCACTGACTGGGTCTCAGAAGGAAAATCCAGAACTGCCCTCCGCCCACCGGGGGCTGTGGCCAACTCACATGTGACAAACACCTTCTTGCAGGGTTTCTGCTCCTGAAGCTGGTGGCACTGGGACAGCTTCCCTTGTTTACAGATGAGCCCCTGGGAGGTCTTCTCACCAGTCCCCAGCACCTGGTAGGAGCTGACATTGCCGCACTGCTGCTCCCGGCACACTTCCTCCCACCGCACTGCTCCCTTGGCCGAGCGGCTATTACTGCACAGGGCTTTCCACTGCTTGCCCTGGCGCACCTCCACGGTGCCTGAACACGTGCCGCTGCCTCCTACCAGGCGGCTCTGCACCTTGGGCTGGAAATCTGGGGAGGGGAAGCAATGGAAGATGAGGAGACAGGCACGGAGGAACCTCCCTCAGCCCCGGGCCTGCATGCCTCGCCACTGGGGCCCCACGCCACTGGCAGAGTGTGGGCCACGGCGGGGGCCAGCTCGCAGGGGGTTAGGCACCACGTGGGACAACCTTCCTTTCTGTGCTTCCCTTTTTCTGGCATCCTCTCTGGCACTTCCCATGTCTCTGGGCCGCTGTCAGCAGCTGTCCTGAGATACCACAGCATGGGTACTTGCAGTGAAGAAGCTGGCAGCCACCAGCAGGGCGTGGCCCCGGCCCAAGTGGAGCTAAGAGAAGAGCAATTGGAAATGGGCTGCCCTTTCCTCTTAGAACCATTCTGTCATTCCCTTGCTGCTCCTTGGGAGGCAAGAGGGCTTTTCAGAAAGGAAAACTGAGGCCCAGGGATGGGAAATACCTCCATTCCAAGACCTGCAGTTCACAGGTAGGACAGAAGGCAGGAAGCCTGCTGCCCAGGCCCTGCGCCTTGAGAGGCAGGCTTTCATGAAAGGGGCCTGGTCCCGCAGAGACCAGACATTTCTGCTTGTCAGAGTGGGGCCTGGAGTCCATCTCTGAGGCCTGCACACACTCAGTCTAGAGGGAGCTGTGATCTCATCAGCTTTGGCCAGTTTCCATAGCAACATCCACTTTCGAAGCCATAGTAAGTCTTCTATTAGAATAAATGTCAAAGGCCAATGCGCCATGTATGGTTTGCAGGTTGCAGCCTGCTGGATGGCTCCTAGACAGGGCTGGGTGGGCCCGAGAGCCTGCTTGTTCTTCCGTCATCAGGCCAAGAGACCATTGGGGGCTGCTTCTGCCTGGAGGGGCAGAGTTGACTAACTCACACCAGGGTCCAATGGGTGGGTGCCCTGCTTGCAGGAGAGCTCAGTGGTCAGAGCAATGCTTCCTAGCTTTGTGCATATGAAGCCCGGACCTTGCTGAAATGCAGATCCTGATTCAGGAGGGCGGGGTGAGGCCTGAGAGTCTGCATTTCTATCCAGCCCCCGATGGCGCCATTGCTGCTGGTCTGGGACCACACTGTGAGTAGCCAAAGCTTAGACAACAGGCTCTCGAGTGACCCCGCGAGAGTGGGAATCTCAGCTAGTGCTCTATGATATTGGGCAAGAAATGTAACCTCTCCAAGCCTCAGCTTCCTCATCTGTAAAGTGGGTATAATAGTAATACCACCTCCGAAGGCATTTGTGAAAATGAAAGAACGTCCTGGACTGGTCCCCGGCAGGACGTGTGACTTCTTAAAGTCTGGACTCCACCAGAACCCTCAGCTGGTAGGAGCCCACTCCGTCCCAAGGCAGGCTATGATTCTGCTTCTGCATTTTGGCCTGTGGTCTGTTTCCCCTCAGATTCTCCATTGATCCTGGTTTTGGGGTCCCACAGCCCGGCCTCACCGGCCTCCTCCCCTCAGCCACACCAGCATGGCCAGTCTCTTCCTGTGGGCGGGAAGCCTCTGCAGGAGGCCCTTTGGGGGACCTGCTCTGGTCTCCCTCTGCCTGCTGTGCCCCAGGGACCTCCCACCTGTCACCATCACTACAACCTCAGCTGATGTATCAACTCCCCTCCTGCAAGGCTTGCCCCCCACAAGTGCTCCATCCTGCTCGGGTCCTTGGCACAAGCCACGATTCCCGCCTAAAAACTTTCTCCCCTTTGCTCCGCTGAACCCATGCCCCTCTCCTCCTTCAAAACCCAGTAGGAGACTTTGCCTTCTCCTTGACCACATCCCCATGTGGTAGCCCAGCCAGAGGCGCGTTCGGGCTTGTGCAAGTTGCTTTGTAGGGATTCCCAAGGCGTGAGGTGTGAGTGCAGTCTCCTCACCCCACCCTGCCCTCCGCTTAGAGGCCAACGATCAGCCCCCTGCGTTCCTCCCCTCGCGTTCTCCATAGTGCCTGGTGCCCCCGCTACACAGGGGTCTTGCGGTGACTGCCCATTGGGGGTGCCCATGGGTCTTGGTCCGGCTCACTCACCAGAACAGACGAGGGCGAGAGTTTGGCCGCCCTCCAAGGGCTGGACTTTTCTGAAGCACTGCTCCAGGGAGGCACAGCTTGCATTCTGGATCTTCCATCGAATTGGCAAGGGCTCGCTCTCCCCTGGGGCTTGTGGCCTGGTTGCCTCGGCCTCCTTCAGGTGCTCTAGAAAGGTGCCACACTGGAGGGTCGCACAGATGCGGTTGCCCAGGTCCTGGGTCCAGTCCTGGTCCTCGTAGCTGATGGTGCCACCCAGGCTGCCACGGTAGAACACCAGGATGCCCGCACACCGCAGGCCCCTGGGCCCTGGCAACAGCTGCAGCCTGGGAGGAACTGGGGGGAGGGGATAGGGGTGTGAGTCTGAGCGCAGACAGCCTGCAGTGGGGCCCTCCTTGCTCCGGGCTCTTTGGCTCCAACATACGGGCAAATGAATGAGTGGCTGATGGCCCTGGGAAGCGGTGAGGTTCCCACATATTGCATGGGATAAATCTTCCACTAAAACTTTTCACGTTTACCTGAAATTCAAACGTAACTGGGCATCCTGTGTTTTGTTTTTCTTTTTTTCCCTCCTTCTTCTACCTCCCCCCTCGTTCAAGCCGTTGTTCCTCAGTCTAGTTGTGTAGGACACAGCTCCCTGGCCCATGCTGGTGTTATGAGACTTGCGCTCCCCCCAGCTGAGGGGGTCGGTCGCCAGTCGGCTGCTCAAAGCAGCTCCCGGCAGCTCTTGCTGGCTGCTGGCCACTCACGCCGGCTGCCGGCCACTCACATTGGCCACTGGCTGCTCATGGCGGCACACGGTGGCCCGTGGCAGTTCACGCCAACCTCTCGCTGCTCGTGGCAGCCCAGCTCCAGGGAGAGCTATTATTCACATTCCTAGCTGTAGAGGGCGCAGCTCTCTGGCCCAAGTGGGAACAGAACCGGCGACCTCGGCACCGTGCTCCAACCATCTGAGCCACCAGGCCAGGCCGCATCCTGTGTTTTTAATCGCTAAATCTGACACCCTACCCTCAGGAGGCCTCAGAATCCTCTTACCTGTGGGCTCCATAGAGGTTGTGGGCGATGGGCTTGTGGGAGGAGGGGTCGTCTTCGGGGGCTCTGCAACGAGACGCTCTGGTGAGGAAGGAGCGAGGGACCCCCGGAGGGAGAAGGCGTGGAGAGAAGGGAAGAATGGAGGGTGTGGAGAGGGCGGGGGCAACCAGCAGTGTTGAGAAGGACCTGGAACTCATGATGTAAGTACCACTTGCCCCTGAAACCCACTTTACCCACACATTGTCTCTAAGCCTCCTGTGAGGTGGGCAGGACCGGACCAGCCATTTTACAGTTGGGAAAATGAGGTTAAGAGGAGACAATGAAGTTAGCAGCTGGCAGAACCAGGTCCACGACCCTGTCCAGCCTGCCAGACAAGTACCAGCACCCTCTCAGCCTTCCCCTCCAGTTCCGCACTGGTGTATGTTTTGGGGAGATGTAGTTGTAAATCAGGGAACCCCTTCTATTTGCCCGTTCATGCCCCAGCACACAGGCTGTGGGCAGCCTCCTCGGGGCTGGTGCCCAGGTCAGGGAACCCGTGTGGCCGGCTGGTTACCCACCTAAGCAGATCAGGCCCAGAGGGTTTGTGTTACGGTTTGCGTTGCTGGCGTTGCAGCGGTGGAAGGTGTCCAGTTGTCCGTAGCAGGTGATCTGGTTCTGGGGACTGTTGAAGGAAGGGAAGTGGGCGAGGGCCAAGGCCGTCCCACATTTCAGCTTCTGGCAGAGAGCAGAGGCCTGCTTGAGATCCCCCTTGCTCTTGCTGTCAACCGTGTGCCACATGCCATGGAAGTAGATCTCCAGCTGGCCTTGACACGGCGAGTTGGAGCCTCCTAGTCTCACCTGGAACACTAGGGGTCAAAGAGGTGGTGGAGGCGGGGTCAGGCTGGGAAGGGCCCTCTGTGAGGGCCCCCACTGTACCCCCATCTCTGTGTGGGCCCCCACACCCAGCCAGGTTCCCTTCAGCCCCACAGGCTGCCTGCCTTGACCTTGCTCCTGTGAGTTCCTCCCTTGGGACACTGCATGGACATCTCAGAAACTCAAGGTGGGGCTGCTCCTGACCCAGGCAGCCCCCTGAAGCTGGGCTGGGAGGATGGGACTCAGACCTCCGAGCCCACGGGAACTTGGAGCAGAGGGCAGGGATCATCAGCAACCACTGTACAGCAGAATCTACCCACTCCTGGAAATTCTGTCCCAATGGATCCAAGATAGGGCCTGGCGCCTGTTTCTTTTTCTCTCTCTAACTTTTAAAATCAATTTTGTCGAAGTACAATTTACATACAGTGAAATGCACTCTTTTTAAGGTTATTTGTTCAATGGAATTAGACAAATGTGTATATGCCTGTAATCACCAACACTCTCTAGATACGGAATATTTCCATCACCCGGAAAGTTCCCTGAATCCAGCCTCAGGCAGCCATCGATCCACTTTATGTCATTAAACATTAGTTTTGCCTGTTCTAAAATGTCACAGAAGTGGACTCATTCAGCAATTTTGTTTGTGTTTTTTTTTGCTGTTTTTTTTTTTATTTTTTTAGTCTGGCTTCTTTGGCTCAGCATTTGAGGTTTTTCCTGTTGCTGGACATAGCAACAGTCATTCCTTTTGATTGCTGAATAACGTTTAATTGTGTGGATAGGCTATGATTGGTTCATCCATTCACCATTTGGGTGTTTCCAGGGTTTGGCTATTATGAACATTCATGTACTTTGTCTTGGTGTGGGTGCCATGTTCCCATTTCTCTTGGGAGAATACCTAGAAGTGGAATTGCTGGGTCACAGGTAGAGACACAACTTGTGTGATTTCCTAAAGCTCCAAGAAGGAAAAACTAAGCATATGTATTTGCATTTGCATAAAGAGGTTCTGGAAGGATATGCAAGAAACGAATAAACGTGGTTATTACCTGGGGTGTTAGGGTGGAGGAAGGACTGAGCAGATGGGGGATAGAGATGGAAATGAGATTCTTCATTGTAGAGCTTCTTGTATGTTTAAGGTTTTAAGCCAGGCAACTGTGTTACTTATTCAAGAAAAAAAATTGTTTTGAATGTAAAAAAGTCTTCCAAGTGATTCTGAAGTGGAGGTTTTCCCTGAGTGGGAATTTGCTGGTCAGGCTGCTTTTTTTCTTCCCACAGATGAGGGCATTTGGGGACCAGTGCACAGGGCTTGAGCTGGCCACGGTCACTTGGCCAGTTAGAGGCAAAGGGCGGGGTGAGGGCTAGTCCCCACAACTGACATTGGCAGAGCATTTTACAGCTTTCCTTCCAGCCAGCGACTCACTGAATTCTCACCAGGGAAGAGATTTTCTCCCCATTCTACAGGTGGAGGAAATTGGGGCTCAGAGGCCAAGCCACCTGCTAGAGCCTAGATGCCATTGCAGGGCTCCCAAGGCCTCTGTGGCTCTGTGTTTGCACAGTGACTTCATGAGAGCCTCCAGCCACGTTTCTCCCCAAATGAACTCAGCCTGATATTATCTCAAGAAATATGAAAAAGAGAATTCTCTGGTGGAATGGGTCTGGGAACTGCTGAGTTAAATATTTAACAGGTTTCTTTGCTGCAGGACTTCTCAGAACCTTTACTAGGCCAGTATACACTGTCAGTCTCCAGTGGGTGATGTGTTCCATGGAACCCTGTTCGGGAAACATTAGCCTCTAGGATTAAAGTCCAACTTTAAGGCGGACATTCAAGACATTTTACAATTTGGTACAGCCTCTCTCTGCAGCCTCAGTTGCGAACATCTTTGACCAGGGAGCATCGGGCAGGACTAGGTAGGAAACAGGACTTTGCAAGGTGCATTTATAGGCCAGTATGTTTTCTGTGCATGAAGAGAGAGTCATAATGATAATTATCATGAGAACTAGCATTTGTGAGCATCCACGTGCACACGGGCATCGTAAATGTGTGTGTGTGTGTGTGTGTGTGTGTGTGTTCATGTGCACATATGGGGTGGGGTTCTCTCTCTCTGTTGGGTGGGGTTCACTCTGGTGGAGGAGCCAGTTTCTTAATGGCAGGAATCCCTACAGCCTGATGGAATCACAGCCCTGTTCCCTCTCTCCCCACATCCACCCCAGGCCTCTGTGTGATTCTTCCTTACCTGAGTCCTCCTGGTTGGACCTTCTGAAGCAGGAAGTGACTGTGGAAAGGAGAGAGCAGTGTCAGGAAGTGAAGTCTCTCTCCAGCTCCCTTCACCCACAGGCTGAGCAATGGCCTTTTCTGCCTCCCTCTGCCCTACAATTGTGGGGTTCAGGGATAGGGGTTTTCATACTACCTGTCGTAACCCCTACTTGGATCATGAAATCAATTCAGTGGGCTGCAACCATCAATTTTTTTTTCTTGTTTTAAAAGTTTACTTTTTAAATGAACATGCAGTAAAAAGGATTTGCCTTTAGTGCACAATTCTGCAACTGTTAATGAACACGTAGGTCTGTGTAATCACCATCCCAATCCAGGCATACAACAGTTCCATCACCCCCAAATTTCCTCCTGCTTTCCCTTTGTAGTAATATGCAATATTGCAACCATTGACTTTTTAAAAAATACGTAGTGATGCAACCATCAGTTTTTTAAAAAATGAAGTGGTCTAGAATAGGGGTGCCAGAATGCACCATGAGTTGTAAGGCCAAGGGTTATTTTTTGTGCGTTAGGTCGCAAAGTGAAAATGTCCTGTGTGTTGCTTCCAATCAAAAAAGTTTGAACTCCATAGTTCTAGAGAATCAGAAAATGAGCCAGCAAGGGAATCCAAGATGACCTTGCTACTTTTTAGTGTTCCCAAGGCAGGACAAGAACGACAGCGATTTATCTTTCACAGCTCCCAGTTTCCAGAGGAGGATATGGAAGGTCAAAGAGATTTTGATTCCAAGCAATGTCAAAGGTAGCACAGCCAGTTGGCAAAGGAGCCAAGGCCACAGCGCCAGCGAACACGGTTTGTAGACAACTGGCCTTCTGACTGGCATGGCTCCTGCCTGGGCCCAACCAATAGGAATGTGGGTGATTTGGGAAGTCCCGCCTCCTCCCAGCCCCACTGTGGGAAGAGGGGCGTCTTTCAGCAGAGCAGCCTGTGGCTACCCTATCTGTGGTGGGGTGAAGGTTTGATCTGGGTGGGAATGGGACGGGGTGGCACGCCTGTGTGTCCTCAGAGCCTACCCTCCGCATTCGTCACCCAGCTTTATCAGTCACGGAACAGGTGTTTTGACTGACGCCTTGACTGACTTCTCAAGTGGGAGCTGGGGACAGCACTGGGTCAGGGTGACTACTTTATGTAGTAAATGGCTGGTTTAAGTTGCTTTTGAGAAAATGTTGCTGGGTGTTAACAAAAAACAACAACAAAGTGTGTTTTAAAAAGCCTGTTCTGGCCTGAGTGTTCCGAACTGGTAGTAGAATTTTAAGGCGAGGCCTGCCCCTGCCAGCTCACCTTCTTCTCCAAGCCAAGACTTCTGGTAATGAAGTCGTCATTGCCTTGTAGTATTTCCCCCGTCTTGGCAAGACACCTTCATGGTTGTCCTGGGAGGCATGGGCCTCAGAAGGGGAAGGTATTTCTCACACAGAGGAAGTGTGGGGCCCAGAGCAGTGACCAGAGCTCTGGCCTGGGTGGGGAGGGGTTTACCAGCTGTCAATCCTCTGAGCCATGCAGCGGTCAGCAGACTCAGGAGGACACGGTGGAGATGTCCAAGCTGGCGTGTTGAGAGAGGAGGCAGGAGGCCCTTTGCCTTGCCTTCACCTCTCTCTCCTGTCCTCCCTCCCACCTCCCTCTGGACCAAGCTTCCCATTGTGAATGGGGCTGTCTACTTTTAGGGAGTCATTTCTTTGGCTAAGCCATGAAGGCTGAGGCAACTTGAAGTGGCACTTATGGGGAGAGGGAACCCAAAGATCCACTCTTGAGTGCTGTATGACATAGAACGGGTTTTCAAGCACTGATGCCTTTCTCTGCTCCCAGCTCTGCCACTTCCTGCTTCTGGGCCCTGAGGAACAAGTCTCTTAATCCCTCTGCACCGTGGTTTCCTCATCCATAGCATGGGGACAAAAATAGGACCAGCTCTATAGTCATGCTGTGAGGATGAGAGGACATAATCTATGTAAAGCACGTAGCACAGCGGCTTCCTGGCCCATGTTCAGTGCTCAGAGCTGCTGCTACTGATTGTGGCACCAATTGGGCCTGGGACAGGTGTGGGTAGGACTGACGTCTGCTGGCAGCTTTCCCATTGGGAGAAAGCCCTGTCCAGGACGCGTGGAGAGCCAGCTCATAGGGCTCACACTTCTGTTTCCCACTTGAGAGCCTTGTATTCCCACCTTGGTCAACATTCATTATGAGCAGAAGCTACCAACTATTGAGCACCTACTGTGTCCTTGGTGCCAGGGGTGGTTCCTTACGGACGTCATTGTCAATCTCCCGCACAGCACCACAATAGGAGTTGAATATGTTCTAGGAATAGATGCTGGGAGAGGACAAATGTCCCGTCCGGGGCGACGCTGCCAGCAATTGGCTAGGCCTGGGTTTGCGCCATAAGCCTGCCTCCTAAACCCAAGCTCTTTACTTTCTGCCACCCAATCACGCCTTCCAAGTGCCAAGTTTGGGGATGCAGAGATGAACATGACCTAGGGCCTGACCCTAAGATGCTTGGGTTCCGAGACCCTGACGCCCCCGGGGGTAAGGACTGGGCCCGATCGTCCTGGCGGATGTCACACAGAACGGCTCCAGCCCTGCTCAGAGAGCACTCTCAGGAAAGACTGAGCAAGCTGAAGAACCAAGGACAATTCTAGAAAAGAAAATACCCTGCTGAGAACGCCATCTATGCGTTCTGGGGCTCTGCCTTCTTCTGGGTGCCATCCGTCCTCTGTGGAGCAGCACTTCCTGTCTTGTCCCTCCAGCACCATCGTGACTATTGCCACTGTCAACACTTTTCGTAGTTTGCACCAGGCATGTCCACACGAGAACTTTCTCACACCTCACCCAGCTCGACGAAATAGGTGCTATTATTCAGATCCCCGTATTATAGATGAGGACTGAGCGAGATTCACTAACTACTCTAAGCAGCTGGGGAGTGCTGGGGTCGGGATCTGAAGTTGCGCCATCTGGCACAGATTTTGTGCTTTTTGACCTCTGGGCCAAGCTACTCTGTTTCACCAATTCTTGCATGTTCTTGGTGTGTAAACCTAATGAAAGGGAATAAACCCATGATTCTGTTCAGTCAGTGAAACATGCCATGGAGAAGACTTTCCCACGAACTTGTTGTGTGATGTTGGCAAATCATTCAACCTCTCTGGGCTCAGTTTCCTCATCTGTAAAATGAGGAAGTTAGAGTCCACGATCCCTCACCTTCCTCCCGGTTCAAACACCTATGACCTCGACTCTTTAGTTTCTGAGGTATCTCAGGGAACGGCAGGGGGTGGGCAGAGGTGGACAGTGACACGCGTGCCTGGGTGGCATCCTGGGTGCTTATTCATTCTGTCTGTTCAGGGAGGCAGTCAGGTTTTGATTGTCCTCAGTTTATTTTCATTCTTTTAACTGCTTTGCTCAGGGTTCGAACCAATGCCATCCTTCCCCTGAACCCGGCAGACTGTGATTGGGGTCCCTCTGACCCCCTTCCTGCTACAACTTACACCCTGGCCCCTGCCCACAGCCTGAGGCAGGTCTGCGGCAGAACCTGCAGACAGAAGCCTGGAGACCCTGGAGACCATGAGGGACACGAGACATACAACCATTATGCCATTTCCTAACCTGCCATCCACAAGGACACTCCAGCAGCTGGGGCTGGGAACAAGAATTCTCCAAAGACCGCTTCCTTCCTCGGCCAAGCTCCCCTGGAAGCCCCGTAGTGTAGGACTTAGACTGGACACGTCCAGGCGAAACTCAGGGCCAGAAAGCCAGAGAGGGTTAGAAGGCCTCTCCTTGAGCACCTCTGTCATTTCTGCATTTGTAGAAATTGAAGCCTTTAGACCCGCCTGCCCCATGAAGTCTGTGTCAGGAGTAGAAGAATTCTTGAAGGCAGCTGAGACATTTATATCCTCATCCCTACCTCCCTTCTCCTCGTCCCCACAACATGCCGGGTGATTCTTACCCTGACTCTCTCTATGGCAACCCAGCAGACCTCGATAGGACGTGGGTGAGTTTATTTGCTCTGACCAGTGTTTAAAATTTGAGGGGCCATTTTTAAAAAAGATTTTTTTTTGTTTTGTCTTGTTTTGCTTTATGTAAAAAAAATCCCAAGATCCAGATGTTTTTGAAAAATACGTCGTTCTGTCATCCTAGGCTGTGTCACCGCCAGCCCCAGGCAGTAGCCTGTCCTTTCTGGTTTGCCAGCGCCCCTGAGGCAGCCTCCTGTTGCCCTGCCCTGCTTCTGGAGAGCCCCGGCTTCAAACACAGGATGGTCTCTGCAGCAAAACATATGAATTTTCACACTGAGCTGGATGCGTCAAGATTATAAATAGCCTCCTATTCACAGGTCAGGGTTTGCACCAAATGCGCTTGCCATTTACATATATTTTTGGGGTTTTGGAATTGCAGATGAGCATTTGCGGACCTGTGATGGGTCCCACTTTACAGTACTCAGCAGAGCCAGGATTTTTAAAGCCCAGGCTGGCCTGCCTGCCTGGACCCAAGGGAGCCTGCATTGGCAGCCCCTACACTCTGGGACATGGAGGCCAGGATGTGGCCTGCTGAGGGTCCAGCGGGTCCCCAGGTCCAGGAGGGCAGGGCGGATGGGACATTATTGATTATGACAACAGCGGCAGTGAGCGTGGATTGAACTCTTACCCTCCACGGACGCCAGGGCAAGCAGAGGTTTGTCACAGAAGACCCCATTTCAGCCCCAACAGCCTCATAGGAGGGGGCTGTCATCACGCTGTTTCCCAGATAAAACAAGGGACTGAGTTTCTGTGGGTTGAAGTCAGATGGTCTGTTTGTCAACGATAAAACAACGATCCCCCTCGTCGTCTGTGAATTTCTCATAGATTTACAGCAAACTCCATATGTCTGCCGACCTTTGGGGGCATTCTGGGTTCTCCTTTCTCATCGGATGACAGGCTGCCCCTGCAGGTCAGAATCCCCTTTCCTGAACCGACACTACTCAGGGAGCCGTGTCTAACCAGCATCTGTATCAGGGCGTCTGGGAAACAAAGATCACAAGGGCCCACATTCTGTTTCTCAGCCAGAGCCCCAGATGAAGAGCTTGGTTTATGATTAGGAGGCTTTTTATGTGCAAAACACTCAGAGAATCATGCTGGGCTGATGCCAGGAGAGCCCCCAGCATGGAGTCCCAAGAAGGAGCCTCTAATTTGGCTCATCCAGGAAAGCGCTCACCCAGGATAGCGAGCAGATCTCGGGCAGAGGGAATGACCTTCACGGTTTAGCTGGCTGTTGCTCTCTCTCCCTGGTGGCCTGGGGTGTCTAATTGAATTTGCATGCGCTTCACGCTACATGTGTATCTCCACTACTAATTGAATTTGCATGCATTTCATGCTACATGTGTGAGCTACATGTGTGGCTCACAGTAGCAAGCCTTTTGTGTTCAGAGCTTCACATATCCCAAAGCTGTCATACACAGGGGCTCATTCTTTCCACCCACAGCCCTGTGTAGAAGGGACCACACTCGCCTCCATTTTCAGATTAGGAATCTGAGGTTCAGAGAGGCTGAGTGATTTGCCCATGGTCACACAGCTCGCTGGTGGTAGAGTCAGGGCAGAAACCCCATCCCAATCACTTGACAGGGCCCCATGGGAGTCTACCATTGGGAGACCCCAGAGCCTGCTCACCCTGTGATACAGATAGGGGAAACTGAGGCAGAGGAGGAGGAGGGCAAACTCTGGAAGCCTCTATGGGAGTCTAGTGGCTCATGGACCCTTGTGATCTCTGCAAACTGCCACCAGTTTCCTATCCTGTCCCCACCACATCCCTACCAGTTGTGACTCCCAGGGAGGAGGGAGAATTAGGGTCCCTGTGGGAGCCGTGAGAGCCCAGCCCCGTAAGGGTACAGACTGATGATGATGACAGTAGTGGTGATAATAGAAGTTACAGAGGAAGTGGCACAGGGCCACCATCCCTTATTTGGAATTCAAAACCCAAATCAAAAGTCTTTCTAACGCATTTGGCCAGAGGGTATTTGTAGCCTTTAGGGGTCCCTCTCAGTGTGTGAATTCATGCTTCATTGCAGAAGTGCGAATGGGTTTCGTTAGGGGGTGTTCCCTGAGACCCCATTGGTGTGTCATGAGCTCAGCACATGCACAGTTTACCTTCTACAACCTGAGAAATTCTGAATTCTGGAACTCATCTGGCCCGAGGTTCAAGATAAGGGCTTGTGGACCTGGAGAGGTGAGAGTTACCATTTCTCTGCAGGACACTCCGTACACTTTCTCCTCTGCTCAGTTCAACGGAGAAAAAGCCGCAGTCCTCACCGACGCCCCACAGCCCCCTGCCCACCAGCCTGTGGCCCTCTGCCAGGAGTCCTCCCCAGGCCCACACAGCGTGCTCACTCCCTCACGACGAGTATTAGCTCAAACATTGTCTTCTCGTGTGGCTCACTATCCCCCAGGTCCAGCATGGCCCCCCAGCACTCCCAACCCCCCCGCCCATACCAATCTTGACTCCAAATACCCATACAATCACTGACCTACTATGTCTCTCATCTGACTGCCCATCACACCTCGACTATTATGTCGGATCCACCAGGCAGGGGTTTTCATTGTTCACTGCAGTGCCCCCAGCACTTTAGAACAGTGCCTGGCACATAGCGGGTACTCGATAAATACTTGCTATCTGAATGAACGAATGACTGAATTAGATTTAATGACTGCATTGAATGCTATTATCCTTTGCGGCGGGCACAGTGGTTATCCCCATTTTATAGATGGGAAGGCTGAGACTCAGAGAGGCGTCCTTGTCATTTGTGAGTGGCCAAGTAGACATCAGACCCAGATTTGTGCTGCTCCAAACCCCACAGGCCTTCATGCATATGCACACAACACACATGCACACACAACACACACAGCATGAATGCACACAGCACACACACATACTCACACATACACTCACACGCACGTATGCACACACAGTAGGTGTTCAGTCAGTTTTGCCAGGTAGAGTTCAAGTTCTTCCCTGGTGGCTGTGCGGAAAACCCCTCTGAACTGCTGGAGCAGAGAAACCAGAAGGGCCAGTGTCGGTCCCTTAGGCCCCTGGTCCCTCCATTCCTCACTGGGGCTGCTGAGGCCTGCCCAGAGCCAGCAAGGGCCTCAGCCTCTGCAGCCAGGGACAGCGCGCTGGGCGGCCTGCTCGCAGCTGGAGCCCCCCGCCCCCGCCCCTTGAACTGGGACAGCCCCTCAGCGAACTCGGTCACTTATCTCAACCATTGCTGTTTCCTTGGTTGCACTTATCACAATATTTGTAAATATTTTGGGCTCTCATTTACTTGTGTTCTGTAATGGGTCTCCTCTGTTAGCCTGGTACACATAGAACCAGATCCATGATGGGAGGGGCTCCCGTCTTGTTCACTGCTGTATCCCCAGTGCATTGCACGGAGCTGGACACATATTAGATGCTCAATAAATACTTGTGGATGAATAAATGAAGGAAGGAACAGTCTGTGCAAGAGTGTTGGGGAACAGGAGGATTGATGGCTAGGCCGACGTCTGGTAAGACTCTCCTCTCTACCAGGCCCTACCTCCCCTTGTTTCTTGCTGACTCTGATAGTAATTATTATTATTATTAATGCTTATTAAGCACTTACTCTACTATGTGCCAACATTCTTACTAAAGCTGTACATGCATTGGTTCATTTAATCCTTATAAATCTCTGTGAGGCAGGTACCATTACTATTATTCCTATTTTGCAGAGGAGAAAACTGAAGCTTACAGATAGGTCCAAGGTCACCCAGCTGGCAAGTGGCAGACGGGAATTCAAACTGCCGAGTCCATGACTTTCTCACACCCCAGTGCTGGCTTCTGGAGTCCTAGTGGCTGGGCTTGCCCCGGCCATGCAGTGATCAGAGCCGCCTCCCCACCCTACCCCTAGCGGGTGAGCCCCGGGCAGGTTGAGGCTCAGGACAGTGGCAGAGGGGAGCAGCTATGGGAAGTCATGATCACTGTGACCGCAGGCATGCCATGGACATCTTCTGCCCACAAAGGTCCCCAAGTCACGGTACAGCCGGAAGGCCAGCCAGGAGGCCGCAGCATCCCCAGAATTGTGTCTGTGAGGCATCTCTTCTTGCAATGGCTGGAAGGGTGCCGGTGCTGTTTGCCTCCATTCCCAGCCCTGGCCCTTGATGTCCCCGAACCCTTGGTGGCTGCATATCTGCTTGTAGCGGTTTTGTCTGGAGGCCATTTCCCTGCTTGTGGGAGTGGCTTTGGTGGGTCTTTGCTCTTAGCTAAGGGTACAGAGGGGCCTCCATGAGAGCAGGAGTTCTGGGCTGATGTCGGCTCTGCTGCTCACTAGCTGCTGCGCCTGGAGCTTGCTACTAGACTTTTCTGGATCTCAGTTTTCCCCACTGTAAAATGTGTAAAATGGGGACAATGGGCCCCCCCTACATCATATGATATTGTGGAACTTACAGAAGAAAATGGCTTTAAAGGCATTTTGTAAGCTGTGGCCCACTGAGCAGTCGGAATGTTTATTACACACTTAAACACACACACACACACACACACACACACACTCACAATGGGAACCACATGCTCCTGGGGTTCCAGATGGTTCCCGTCGTGCTCGGGGTGAAGGCTCTGCCTCCAAGTCTTCCTGTCTCTGGGCTCTGTTGGGCAAAAGGGCCTGCACGGTCTGGCCAGGAGCCTCACCCATGATGGGATTCAGGTCTCCCATGGAGCAGGACCTGCACCTCCATACCCAGCGTGGCCAGCCCCCTGACCCAGTGGGGCCAGAGGCCACAGATGAGGGTAGGAGGGCGGGGGGGGGCGGGTGGAGGTGTTAAGGGCCTGGTCCTAGGACTCCCCAGGGCCAAAGAGGTCACAGCAGCTCCCCAGGAGGGTCCCTGAAGGCGGCCAGGGACCCATCTCTAGGCCTCTGCCCTGGGGACAGAAGGCATTTTGTACCTCCTTATCGTTCCACGTAAGGATAGCCATATAAATGTGTGCACATGTGCCAATATCACATATACGGGGGACGGTAAGTCTACATCTGGAGGCATGTCCAGCCCATGAAAACACACAGACACATACACACACACACACACATACCTATTTACACACACATTCACACCTACTCACACCTGCACACCAACTTCTCTGCGAGGGACTGAGGGTCCCCGCTGAGACCTTTCCTTCCAAACTGGGAAGCCTCAAGCTCCCTCCTGTCCCGGAGTCAAGCACCTCTCTCCCCCACCATATCTTCCAAACCCTTGAGAGGAGGTCAGATCTCATCCAGTTCACCCCTGCATGTTATAAATGGGAGATGGAGGCCCAGAGAGGCTTGGGGATGTATCTGAGGTCACACATGGCCAGGCTTAGAACCCAAGGCTCAGGCCGGAGCACGTACCCTGCCATTCCCTGCCCCCCACCCGTCCTCCTCACTGGCCAGTGTCAGTGACGGCCCCAGCAGCAGGGCTCCGGGCCTGAGCTAGTGTCCCAAGTCCTTGGGGATGGAGGACTGCCAACTTCCACCATCCCACCCCCAGACCCCAGCAAGCAGAAGGCCCAGATTGTTTCCACAGTGGTCTATGGGGAACAGGTTCAGAAGTCCCTCCTCTGGACCAAGTGTGTGCTCACACCGTGGCTGGCAGGCCTGGCTGGGGCACCGAGACAGAACCAGAGGGGCTGGGAACTAAGATGTGCTTATTTGACATCTGCTTAGGTGCGTCCTCAGAGGCCGTCCCCACCCTGCCTCAGCCACTCTGCCCAGAGCATCATCGGAACTGCCCAGGAGATGGCGATTTTCTGGTCTCCAGAGTCATCCAAGTAAAGGCAGGACGCTCCTGGGGCAGGGGGAGCTGCAGGGGGAAGCCCGCGTGAGTGGGGGCTGGACGGCTTGATTTCTAGGCTGAGTCTGATTTATCGTGGACCTCGCCTGGAATGTACAGTAAGGCCCTCAGCAGGGAAAGAGAGACGCAGAGTCGGGGTCCTGGGGGTGGAACAAGTGGGGCTGAGAGCTGAGCAGGGGCTGCTGGCCCCAACCCCCTGTGACGCTCCAGAGAGGTGATGATGCGGACCCCAGAGACAGACCAAGGGAAGAACTGGCCTTTCCTCCTTGCACCCTGAGCCCAGGTACCCTGGCAGACGCCCCAGCGGGGTACTCACCCAGCACCCCCAGCAGGAACAGGGTGGCCAGCGGCAGTTGCTGAGACCCCATGGGTGCAGCCTCCTCCTGCCTCAGTTTCAGCAAGCTTGGCACCCGTGGTGAGGCTGTCTGGCCCCTGGCCCTGTGTCTCCGTCTCAGGGAGGAGGGGAGGAGCAGGCAGGCTCCGGTAGGGGTGGGAGCTGGCAGTGTGCGGCCTGCGTCACCCACGTCACCCACGTTTGAAGTTGAACTGTCAACTTCCTCCTGGTAAAACCACCTGTCCCAGTTTGAATGGTAGGCCTGGCTTCTGCCGGCTTCCTGCCCGAGGTGCCCAGGCTGGGGCAGTGCCCTGACCATGCCACACTGGCGCAGGGCTCCTGGGATGGAGGCAGCCTGGCCCCACTGAGAGCAGGCCTGAGGGGATCGAGGGGCGGGAGTCCCACCAAGATGGTGCTGAGCTGTGCTGGGGTGGTGGGAGGTGGAAAGTGGGAGCAAATGATACCCTCCTCACCCCTTACGGGGACGGGGTGGGAGTCTGAGGTAAATGCCCACAGGTGGTATTTAACCAGCAAGCACAGGAAAGGGCTCCTCTAGGAATGCTGCTGGGCCTTTGGCAGTGTGTGTGTGTGTGTGTGTGTGTGTGTGTGTGTGTGTGTGTGTGTGATGTCTGTGCTGATGTTGCTCCCAGAGCAGCTGGAATCAACCTCTGGCCTATTGAGAAAGGGGCAAAGCAGACGCGGGGAGCCTGGGACGGAGGAAGGGCTCCTGCCCCCCAGGGCCTGGGCACATCCTGGCAGGGTAGACTGAGGCCCAGACCCAGGCTCCTTCGGGCTTCTCGTAGTCTGGGCCATTCATGGCAGGCAAGGGGACATGAGGACAGCTGAGTATGAAGGCTGGAGGGCAGGGGACTGAGCCAGCTCCCAGTGGCACCTCCCATCTCCCCCCCTCTTCCCATCAGCTCCAGGTGCTCCGTGGCAGGTGGGGGATGGTGCTCTCCTTCCGCGGGCCAATCAGATTGTCTCAGCAGCTGCCCAAGATGTCACTTAGCTCCCCAGCGTTCAACATTTCCCAGGCTCCCTTACTTGAGGCCTGGAGGATTTCAGGTGCTTGAATCATTTCACCAGAGGGAAGAATTGAGGCCTGGGATCAAGGACCGAGGACTCCCCCAGTAGGTGTGATTGGGGGCCACACCCACCATCCCAGGCAGGATTGCAGGGGCCTCGTCATCTCCTCAGAGGCACTATTGCCTCAGCCCTTCCAGGCCCTGCCCCGCCCTCACAGCCATGCCTCCTGTCCTGTGACTCTGGAATTCCCATACTTTTCATTCATTCGTTCCTTCTTTCATTCATTTATTCATTCATTCAACAAATCTTTGCTCCAAGCCAAGCACCAGGGACACAGAGAAGAATGCTCCCTGCCCTGCGTACACTCCAAAAACCCCTCTGGGTAATTTTTTCCCTAAAGACTGGGTGTTTAGGAAACTTTTATTGATCATACTAGCTGAGTGTGTTCAGCGGCCCTTCATCGCCTGTTTCATCACACTCACAGTTCTAAAGGAAGAAAGGATTTCATTGAGCACCTACGTGAGCCAGGGGCGTGGCCTCTTTTCATTTTCCCAATCATCATGGGAAGTGGGTGGAGTTTTCCATCTAACAGACGAGGAAACTGAGGCTCAGAAAGAACCAGACTTGACCTCTGGAGGTCAACACTGAGATTTGAACCCACGTTTCTCACTTTACAACCCTTGCCACAACCCCCACCCCCACTTAACAAAAGCAAAGAAAACAAACAAAAAACTTGGCTTTCTATTTGATCTCAAAGTCTTCATCATAGGCAAGGTTATGGTTTCTAATCTTTTTTGTTTGTTTTTGGAAAATGGAAAGCAGCTCAAGACTGCCGTCCAGCCCTCTGGGGTGGGCACCTGTCCCCCATCCCAGTGTAAGGGGTCCCTGCACTCCCAAAGCCTTCTCCCACTTCCCAGCTGCTGCCCCTGGCTCCCTCCTCTGCCTCCGGACCCTCCTACCTCCCTGCCCCCACCTCCCACTAGTGACCCCTCTCTTCACCCCTCCCAACCTCCAGGCCCGCTGTGCCCCTGCAGACCCCAGATCCCTGGCGGTAGTTTCCTGTCCTCATCACCCTCATTTTCCATGACACAAGAGGAAGTCAGCTGAGCCCGGGCTGGGTTTTCCAAGCCGCCCAGTGGGGTGGAGGCCAAAGGTGGGGGCGGGGGAGGGGTTAGCAGCCCCTAGGGCCAGGCATCAGTACCTCCTCGGCCTTCCCTGGAGAGGCACCTGCCTGTTGCTCTGGCCACACCAGGTAACCACGGGGTGTGTGTGCATCTGTCAGTAAGTCAGCCCTACGCCTTCTCAGCCTCTCTGGGCTCTTTGACTCCCCAGCACCCCCAGGATTTGCCCTCTTCACCAGGGCAAAGGGGGCACAGCATTCGCTTGGGGAAGGGGGAGGAGCTGAGGGCTGGGAGGGAGGGAGGGGCATCAGGAGGAGAGTAGGGAGGACTGGAAATGTGACTTGTGCTTAGTAGGACCTCAGTGTTGAATGAATAAATGAATGAGTATAAGGATGATTCCCAAAGACCAGAGGATGGCCTGGCGGCCAGAGGAGGTGCCTCAGCTCTGAGAAGGGCGCCAAGAGCCCTGCAAGTATTTGTTTGTTGAATGACTCAGTGACCTGAATCTTTTGAAACCTGTATTTGGTAGCCTGGAAAGGGGGGGCCGTTGAGGAGAGCAGGCTTTGCAGCACCCCCACCCTAGCTCAGAAAATGCTTCCCCTCCCCCAGCTTTGTTCCTGCTCAATCATATCATGGGGGGGTGGTGAGAAGGGAGAAGGAGGGACACAAGAATGGGGGCTGGCCCAGGAGGGCACCTGTGTTCGGGTTCCACCTCTGCCCCAAATTGCCATGTGGCCACTCAAGGCCTCAGCTGACTTATCCGTAAAATATGGGGTTGGATGATCCCAAGGCCAGGTCTCTTATTTTAGGAACCCCAGAGTTGGTAGGGGGATTTCTCTGTTCTGGGACCAGAAGGGTTTGACTCTTTCTCTTGAGCCAAGTGCTGGGGCTTTTGGGGAAGGGCAGAAGGCAGAGCGTTGGGGGGTGCACTGGATGGGGGCGTACTGGCTCTGTACAGTGGCTCAGTGTGTGCACATTTCCAGTCCTAGGGGGCAGTGGGGCCCAGGTAGTGCTATCAGACAATACTGGCCTTGCATCCCTGTGGTGAAACCTTGAGTCAATGACTCACGTGAGTCACTTAAACTCATCTGTAAACTGATGGTTTGAAGATGAAGCAGACTAACCCGTGCAAAGAGCCTAGCGTAATCCCAGCTCCAGGCACCATGGTTACCAGCATAACCGTAACCGAGTTAGGAAGATCATTTCAGGGTGGGGAGGATGGGGCTTGGGGGTCCAGAAGCCTCCTTTCCATTCTGACTAGGTGGGCGACCTTGGGCAAGTCGTTTCTCCTTTCTGAGCCTGATTATCTTCCTCTGTAAGAACGGGATAAGGCTCGATCCCTGTATTGCAGGGCTTCTGGAAGGTTGCCTTCTAATAGTATGAAGGGCTTGTAAACCCTATTGCTGCCCTGTGAGTGTGCGGGCTGGTCCCCCCCAGCCTCCTCGCAGGGGCTGTGCGCAGGGAGGCCCAGCAGATGCCCTGCCATTCTCACTCCCACCCCCCCTGGGCCTGCTGCAGGCCTCCCCGTGGAGAGTGTGCAGGAAACACATCCCACAGCCCGTGGCCCCATGGTGTGTATGAATCACGTGTCTCAAGGACTCAGCGTTCATGGTTTCTCTTCTCTTGCTTCCGTAAGTAATTTTGGACTTACTCAACCATGGAGCCTGTTTGATTGAGAAAATAAAGCCACCTAGTAGATACAGTAGGACAATTGTTAACCGAGCCCATTTTTCAGATGTAACTGAGGGCCAGAGAGGTTGTGTGAATTCCCCAAGGTACACGGCTAACCGACAGTGAGGTTTGGCTGGACCCCCAGGTCTCCTGGCATGCGGACGATCCTTTCCCAGCACGCCTCTCTCTCTCTTCTCAGGCCAGTGCTTCCCCTGCCTTTTTGGGGCCTAGGAGGCCCACAGACCCAGCTGTGTGTCCTTCGCCCATTGCTAACGCTCTTGGAGCCTCAGATCCCTTCTGTGAAATGGGCAGAACAGAGCCTGTTTTGAGGGTTCAGCATTTCTAAAGTCCTTGGTGCTGTTGGAATCTCTCTTTTTTAATCCAACTCAAGCCTTCTCCCTCCAGCACCCAGCACCTACCACAAAGCTATTTCTAGAACAAATGAATGAACAAATGACAAGGAGGCTTTCAGCATGGATACATGAAACAGACTGACAAGCACTGCCTCCCCCCGCCCACACCCAGCCCGAGCTTTCAGTCTACTGGGAGCCCACCTGACAGGCAGCTGGGATGGCAGCTGGGATGGCAGCTGGGACAGCGCATGAGAAGGGCGGGGCCTAAGGGAGATGCAGGAGGAAGTGGGTCTAATCCATCCTCTGGGAAAGTCCAGGAAGGATTCCTGGAGGGGGCAACATCCAGGCTGAGATCCAAAGGGTGAGTAGGAGTTTGCCAGTTTGGCAGTAGGATTGGTGTTCCAGGCTGAAGGGAAAGCCTTCTGGGTTCTATTAGCACAATAACTATGTTACTAGAGGGGGGAAAGGTCTAGAAGTTGGGGGACCTGGGCATCATTCGTGACTCAGCCCCTCACCCGCTCTGTGCCCAGGGGAAGCACCAGCCTGAGAAGAGAGGGAAAGGCTGTGCCTAGGGCTGTGTGTCTCCCCCAGGCCTCGGTTTACCTAAGAAATAAAGGAGCTACACCAAATGGTCTGCGATTCCTCAAACTGGGAGTAGAGACTTGGGATCTTATTTTAAAAATACCATTTTCCAGAAGCTGAAAAATCGAGACAGCCTTATTTTGAAAGACAAAATGGCAAAAGCCACATTTTTAAAAGCTCATGCAATGTTATGTTTAAAGAGCTCTCCTATACTCCCCAGGGTGCAAGGGAATATACATAAGGGTGTTTAGACCACCCAGGAACAATGAAAAATGGGAAGAAAGGGCTCAGGGCAAATCAGTCCCACCCCAACTTCACTCTGGAGTACGATACAACCTTCAAGGAAGAGGACAGAAGCGCAATGTACTGACATGGAGAGGTGGCCATTCTGTTCAGGACAAAAACAGAAATTTCAGGAAATCTTATTTCCATTAAATATAAAAATATGAGTGAATTGAAAAGTCAGATACAATGTTTCTACATTCACAGAAAAAGGTTTTGCAGAATAGTCTTCAAAATAATGAGAGCACTAATTGTGGGGGATAGAGTTCAGTAGAGATGGTAGAGTGAGGTTCGTTTGGGCTTTTGTTTTCATTTTATGCACTTCTGTATTTAGTTCTTTTCAAAGAATGTATATTATGATTTTATGATAAAGTAAAACAATGTAAAAGGTATCTGCAGAAAATCTTTTAAAGAAAAACGTCCCATGTATTTATTTGTATAATTATAATATATTAAGGAAAATTATATTATAAAAATATTATACATTATATATAATTATATATAATAAATAATTATATATACAATTATTTATTATATATTATATAATATAGGATTATATAATTATATAAATATTTACATATTTATAAATATTTATATAATTTTTAAATATAATTATATAATTATATTTATATATAAACTTTTAATATAATTTATATATATTTATAAATTATATAAATATATATTATATAATTGTATAATATATATAATTATATATTGTATATCATTATATAAAATATATATTATATATAATATATTATATAATGTATAATATTTTTATGATATAATTTTCCTTAATAATAAAAAGAATGCATGTTTACTGAGAAAAATCAGCAAATACAGAAGAGTATAACGAAAAAATAAACCACCCACAATTTTACTGTTCAATCGGACCTGTTCAATGGGACCTTATATGTGTTAACATATAAGGGCATATATTTTCATTCTTTTTTCTATTTATACTTATACTTTGTTTCAAAATTAGTATCATATATATCTTTATATATAAAAGATACATATGTATATATAATATATAAAGATATATACACACAGATGTTTTTCTACACAAAAACATATATTTGTAACTTGCTTTTTCTCTTAAAATATATCTTGAGTGTCTTCCCATGCTATAGACTTGTATAAAATGATTTTTTAAATGACTGTACAATAGCTAATATATAAAAGTCCTGATGTTTGTTTAACTTCTTATTACTGGACATTTGTGTTATTTATTCTCTTTCTCTCTGCTGTTAAAAATAACTCTATGGTAAATAATTTTGCACAAGCGTCTTTTTCATATCTTTATTTCCTTTAAGTAGAATTATTTGATCACTCCAAATTAGTTCTGGTAAATCTGAATTCTGATTGGCTGAGTTTATTCAAAAGGAGGCAGACTGAACAGGTTTACAACCATTTTCAGGGTCAAGTATTTTTAATTCTGTGAGTGCGCACTCTGGGACCCCCTGAAAGTTAGTAAGGGAGGGGTCCAGGCACACCCCAGAGGGCAAATTTGAGATATTATTAAGGCATTGTTCATGATTTATTGAGTGTCCAGGGCTCTCCCATGATGATGTCTGTTTGTCTAGTGGTCTGGACCCCTGGGTGGGAGGTCCTGAAGAGCTGAGGCCACTGGCCCTGTTTTAGAGATGAGGAGACTGACCTGAGAGAGGATGGAAGAGCCCAAGTGTGGTCAGTTTGGCCTAGGAAAAGAGGCTGGTCAACAGAGGCAGCTCTTGTCTGGTGTGGAGGGTGGGAACATGTGGCCCAGAGCCTTCCACCCAATCCATTCCCACATGGAGCCCTCACCTGGACGTGCATCCCAACAGGCCCCCAAACCTCCAAATGGGTTCCATGTCCTTAATTTCTTTAGCCTTATTGAGGGCAGGGCCGTGTTTGTTGACCCTATGAGATGGTCTGGAAGTATTTATTGGCTCTGTACGTGGTGATAATGGCAATGGTGATGAACATGGTGGTGAAGGTGGTGGTGTGATGTCGTCAATAACGGTGCTGGTGACGGTAGGATGATGCCGTCGATAATGAAGATGAAGATGATGGTGAAATGACGATGATGGTGCTGATGATGTCAGTAACGATGATGACAGTGAGATTCGTGATGATGATGGTGACAATGGTTACATTAACTACGGGCCTCCGCAGCGCTAGGGCCTCTGAGCAACTCATTATCTTGTCTTTCTCCAGCGTGAGTGTGCCACCATCACTGAGATGGAGAATGGTTTGAGGTGGCTCACAGATGAACATCTTTATCTTAATAGTCATGTGTTTTAATTTATATTAATTTAATATACTAGTGTGGGGAGGAAGACCCTTTCCTCTACCTTCCTAGGTCCTTTCACCTGGTCTAATAATTAATTAGCCATGAGACAGACGAACAAAAGAAAAGGACCAAATAAATTACATACATATGTAGGGGAACTCCACATATATGAGAGAATCAGAGACCCCACACACGACAAAGTCAGAGACAGACACTTAAAATTAGGTATTTATGGCATTTCAAGGTAAGGACGAGGTAAGGCACCTTGAACTTGAGAGGGAAGGAAGGTCATTTGCAGGATAAGAAGAGCAGATGTTCAGTGATTATACATTCACCCTGTCCTACAGATATGTCATTATTTCTGGTAATAACTTATTACGGGCAAGTCCCCAATTTAAATTCTTTGAGGGAGAGGTGAAAGTTTCTCTTAGGCTCATAGGGTCTCAACTGACTCAGTTTAAAATAATCCATGTGCCAAAGTGGCACATCCTGGGGAGGCCTGTTGTGAACGTCTTTTCTAGAAAACAGGTAATTAACACACCAAACACATGCTTTTTGAGTGACATAAAGTTTTATTTTTAGAGTATTTAGGTAAAACTACTGAGTTGATTTAAAAGAAAAATATTAATACTTGGTACTTGGAAAAGCCCTGTATCGTGATGGTGGAATCAAAATGGTTGACATTCGGGACCGTTAGGGGCAGATACCACTGTCATCCCTATTTTGCAGAGCAGAGAATGGAGACCGAGAGCTTAATTAGCGTGAGATCACACAATATGCAAGTGGCGGAGCTGGGACTTCAGCCAAGCTGTTAAATTACAAAAACATTTTATGTAAATATAAGATACACACCGAAAAGTGCTTATGTCATACATGCATAGCTTCAGCGACTTCACAGACTGAACACACCAGTGTCACCAGTAACAAGATCAAAACCCAGAAACTGACCAGCCAGGTGCTTCCTCCCAACAGTCCCCACTCCCTGCCCAGGTATCGCCTCTCTTGACTTCTCTCATCATAGATCGCTTTTGCCTGTCCTTTATCTAAGTGGTATCACACAGGTTGTACTTTTTTGTGTCTGGCTTTTTTTCACTCAGCATTACACTTGGGAGATTCATCCCCGTTACTGTGCATAGTAAGAGCTTGTTCTTTTTCCTGGCCGTGTAGTATTCCATTGTGTGATGATCGCACAAAGTATTTACCCGTTCTACTGTAATGGGCACTGGGGTCATACAAAGTCCCTGTTTTTTTAACCTTGAGGCTCTGCAGCCACCCACAAATACCTACACATCACATTGTAAACTGGACTTTCTCTAAAGAGCTAGAGATCAAGTCGGGGTGTGAACACACAAACCCACAATTGCAGAGGCAGGTGCTTTCCTAAGTGCAGGGCTGCCTTGAGGTGGCCTGGGTGGTGAGTGGTTCGGACAACCTTAATGCTCTCTTGTGGCATTGCACTTTACAAAGCACTTTTCCCAGCAGCATCTCCCCACCCCAGTCAGGGGAGAGGGTGCATTGTCCCCTTGCTAGAAATGAGGAAACTGAGGTGGAAGGAAGTGACTCCAGCACCACATGGTGAAAAAGAAACAGAATCAGGATCTGGACTTGGATCTCATGATACTACGTCTTTGGCTATTTGCACCTGCTTACAGCTGCCTGGTAAAGCTGACGGGCTTGTCAGGCCATGTAGATCCTCTTAGTCTGGAGATTTGAGCAGCCTTCTGAGAAGGATTTAAAGCTCAAACAAGCCCCTGGCTTTTTGGAGTGAGAAGCTGACTTCCTTTAGCCTCATTTTACTTCATTTGCAAAACGGGCGGTCTGTGCTCCCCTGCAGGGGGAGGACTGAGGTCCCTTGTGGCCATTGACAGTGCCTGACAGGTCCTCACTGCGCCTTGAACTTTCACATTCATTGTTGTAGTCAATTTCATAACCACGCTGGAAGGCAGGCAGCGCGGATAACATTTGCCCCCGTTTTTCCGAGAGGTGCACTAACCTGCCCATAGTAACAGGGTGGGTTAAGTGACCAACAGGGACCCAGCCCTCCCCACGACACTGGGCCTTGTCCACCAGGCAGGCCTGCTTTTAGGACATAGCCAGCACTGGGGTCTTGGAGCCTGAAACGCGGGATATGGAGACCCAGAGACGTCAGGGGCATCCCCAGGACGCACAGCAAGAAGGGTCAGGCTGGGGGGGAGCCCATGGCTTCTGCGTGCCACTATCTGCCGGATGGGGCCAGGACGGGGAGGCTGGAGGATGTGTCACAGAGAACCGCAAGGCAGACTAGTTCTAGGGCAGACTCCCTGGTGGTTGGGGATTAAAACAGGCTCCTAGAGCCCCCTTTTTATTATCTGGAAAGCTCTGGCATTCACCCGCAGCGCGACCTCTGCAGGATGGGAGTAATGATCATATCTGCCTCATTGGGTTGTCATAAGGATCAAATGAGGGAAAGCAGGAAGATCTTTGAGAGGGGCTCCTGGCCTAGACCCCCGGCCCCAACTCTGCTAATGAGGGCAGTGCACATGGGCCTTCACGTGGTGTTGGGGACAGGTGAACCAACACATACCCCATCCCAGATATTCCAGGAAGGAAGGTGTTGTGACTGAAAAACAGGATCCAACTGTCAGAGCAGATGGAACCAGCACATAAACTGTGACCATCAAGTGCTGTCCTACTGATTCTGTGACAAGGCTACTCTGCCAGGTTTTCACCAGGCTGCAAAGGAAAATGTGCCCCATGGTGTATAAGCCACACCCACCTGTGGGCCTGCACAGAGGGGCGGGTGCTGCAGAGAAGCCCCTTGTCTGGACTGTGTGTGTCTGTGGGGGCTGCCTGCCCTCTGTGCTCCTGTGAGGTTGTTCTGATCCGTGTGCAGGCCCTGCGCTGAATCAGGCACTGCGATGAATCAGGCACTGCGGAGGAAGGCCCCGGCTTGATGCGGGGGCAGTGCACCCACGGGTGAGGTCTGGGTGGGGCGTGGGAAGGAGTGTCAGGGGCGGAAGGAAGCTGGAACTGGTCCTGCCCCCACTCTCACCCTCAGCCAGGCCCTGTCCTGGGGCTCCCTCCCCCAGGAAGGCCTCCATAGTTCCCACTCTGCAGTGAGGTGTGGCCTGCCACATCTCCCTCCATCTTCTTTTCTCCTTTAAGCACCCCTCCGACTTCCCCTTTCCGACAGAAGGGATGGACAGAAAATTCTGTAATTCAGAGAGCTCCGTTCTCCAGGCTCTGTTAAAAAAGTATAGCCGGCGTGGCCACAGATTGTACTGCGAAGTTCCGGTCAAATCCAGATAGTAGGATTTGTGGAGGGCATAGGATACTTAAATATTTAATATCCCAGGGGCAGCCAGAATGACGCCAACCGGACGGGTGTTCAGGAGGAGAGCTGCTGGGCCTCCAGCCTAGTTTCTGCTTTCTCCAGAGGCTGCCCCCGACTGGGAAAGTTGTCTAGGGCACCTGAGTTGTGGTGGGACAAGGGTCCGGACCTCCTGGCCCAGGTTTGCACATCAGGGCTCTGTGAGCTGTCTGGTGTCACGTGTGTGCATTTGTGCATTTTTCTGGGGAGAAGACCCCCCCACCTTTGGTCAGAATGTCTGAGTCTCCCTCGCACCTCAGAAGGCTGTACCACCGCGGTGCAGGACGAGGCCACGCAGTGTGGAAGCGTGGTTTCGTGCTTTGTTGATTTGCTGGGCTTGGCTGCAGAGACTGCACCTTCTCCCCACTTAGGAAACCGCCGCTTGAGGACCCGGGCTTTGTGCTGTTTGGCTGTATTGCTGGGCCCCCTGTGCAATCGATTGTTCTGCCTGAGGTTACAGCTTGCTTTCATTTGCGGCAGCTCCCTGGGTCCTAGGATGAGGAGCCTCTGACATGTTCTGGCTGCTGAGGTTCCCAGGTGAAATGATGAAATGAACCCCCTTGTACAGAGAAGGGAACTGAGGCCCCGAGGTCAAGTGGCCGGCACAGGTCCAACACGGCCAGGCCAGAATGGCACCTGGGACTTCTGATTCCAGCTCTCGGGTCTTTTCATCCCATTATTTCCTAACCTCAAGGTCTTCCCTGTTGCCGCGGCAACAACAGAATAGAGGCTACAGGGCGTTGGGTACTATGTATTAGACTGTCCCCTGCATGGCGGGTTTATCGGGTGTATCGACTGCTCACCATGATCCTGCAAGCCTGGGATCTTGTCACCGTGGGCTTCTCACACTCCAGCCCACAGCCCACTCATTTCAAGCAAAATCTAAATTCAGCGCTTCAGAAGTAAGCCGCTCTGAGCACCTCTGACGCCAAGCACCTGACAGAGAGCCTTCCCATGCTTTATCTGAGGCCCTGGGGGTATTGGGGGAGTGTGGGGATCAAGAGAGGGAATCAGACCCAGCAACGCTTGCTCTGAGAGAAGAATGGCTGAACCTCATGATGGGAGAAGGTGTCGTGGCCCTTTCTGAGGGTAAACGTTTCTTTTTTGTTCCCTAGGTGAGTGGCCTGGGAGCTGTGGGTTTGGAAGCACTTGGAATGACTGGGCGGGGTGGGTGGCGGTGGTGGGGGGACGACTCGTGGGGGCAGGGAGGGGGCGGCCACTCCCACGTTCTCAGGGGAAAAAAAAACCTCTAAGTGACAGAAATGTGATAGATCTGTTATCAGCTACATGAACTGTGAAATGCAAGTTCCTTTCCTATGTGCTCTGACACTGATAAAATTCAGACATTTTATGAGAAGCTTAGAAAATAAGTAGGTATTGCTTGCCAATCCAGGTAACCTGCTGCCCTCACCTGGATTGGTTTGCAGTGTGTGGGACCTGAGTCCCAAGGTGGACCAGAAGAGCTGGCCTTCTCAATCCAGCCCCCACCCAGAGGCCCACAGGGTGGGCCCCTCTCAAGGTGTCCACGGTCCCTGCGTCTCCTTCTTCTTAACACTCACCCCCACGCCTCAGGACTGGTCTCTGTCTGACTCAGTTTCCCTCCCCAACCTGAGATCAGGGAGCTGGGTTTTCTTTTCTTTTAACTACTTTTTTCCTGATTAGAAAAAATAATACCCATTCACTACCTCTTGCACAAAGATTGGAAGATACATAAAATATATAGAAAAAAAATTAAACCATTCCCAGAATCCCACCACTCAAGAGATCCTGCGGTTCCCTCTCGCTGTGGCCATCTAGCTATGGCTGTCACTTCTGTGCCCCTGACCATCCAGCTTAAATCTAACCTTTTCAGCACAACCAGTTAAATTTATTTGTTCACTTCAGCTTTGCTTTTTGTTTGTAAAGCATTTTTATTATTGTAAAGGTGGCATGATCAACTGGAGAAAATTCAGAAAGCAGAGAAAAGCATTTTCTTTTTTAAGAAAGGAAACTCATCATCTACCTTTCCGAGGTGATCCCTGTGAACAGTTCAGAATAGCTCATTCTTGTCCTTGTGGACATTTTTAAAGCCTGTGTTTCCACAGTTGAGAGCATGTTACATAGAGGATTCTGGTCCTGGTTTGCCCTGCAGCAGTGTAAATAAGCAATAACCCTGTTAATAGAAACAGTGGCTCTCATGGGTGGCCTGCTGTGTGCTCAGGCTCTGTGGGCGCCATCTCTCTTAATTTTCTCACGACCTTACAAGACAGCGGCTATTGTTAATTTCACAGACGGCGAAACTGAGGTGACCTTGTCTGAGGTCGGGAAGCCAGCCTGCGTGGGTCTGAGTCCAGACTCTTAATCACTATGTTACGTCTCCTCTGAAATTTTAATAACCTTTCTAGTTCTATAGAAAAGTAGCAAATGACGATTGTTAACGGTTTAGAAATTACTGGACTGCATAAAGAGTATCATCCCATCATCCCCGATGTTTCTGACATTCGACAGCTTTTTGTGCATGTATAGTCCTCATGTTTTTACAGTTGATGTCATCCCGACTGTTCAGTTTTGAATGATTTTTTAAAATTTAATCTTATGTTATAGATATTTCCCAAGTCATTAGACCCTCGAGGAAAAACATAATTTCTATTGATGGTTTATCAGTCTATGGAGTGAAGGATGTTTAGTGAGTGTGTTCCCTTCCCAGAGGCTGGAATTTCAGGCTGGGATCTCTTTCTGAATTTATAAATAACTCAGAGATTAATAACTTCCTGTGTTAAATCTGTGTCTGTATTTCTGGCAATTTCTTTAGGATGCATTGCCAGAAACTAAATTGCTGGGCCAAGGGTTTTTGTAGCTCTTAATTTCTATTGCCAAATTATTTCACAGATGTTTACTGTTCAGTGAACAGCGTCCATTTTATTCCTAATTAGAGGACTGTAAGTATTGCTTTGGTTTAATTTGCTTGGCTTTTATTCCTAATGAAGTTGAAAATTTTAATGTGTCTGTTAGTCACTTTGTGTCTTCTTTTGTGAATTGCCTAACCTTTTTCCAATCCAACTTTCTGAAATGATAGCGGTGGTCCCTATCTACACTGACCGATAGGGTAGGTACCAGCCAAATATGGCTGTTGAGCACTCGAAATGTGGTTAGCCTGAGAAACTGAATTTTAGATTTTATTTAAATGTAGATTTAATTTAATTTCTTTACGGTTTTCATTTAAACCTAAATTAATTTCGATCTACATTTAAACAGACACGCGTGGCGCATGGCCACCATCTTGGCTATCGCAGATCTAAGCCTGTCCCCAGTTATGGATCAGAGTCTCTCTGGGTGTTTTGTGTTGATTTGTATGAGTTCTTTACATATTACAGCTATTAATCTTTTGTCGAAGACATTTTCCCCCACTTGCAATTTGACCTTTAATTTTTCGTTCACATTGTTTACGGAGTGTCAGAATGTTAGGTAGCCAAATCTCGTGATCTTGACTTTTGTGGTTTCTCCCATAGCTTTAGGCTTAGAAAGTCCTCCCCCTCACAGAGGTTTGATAAATACTCTCTCTCATCAACTTTATTCGAGTCTTTCTGTGATTTTTTTTTTCCTTTAGCCCTTTAATCCACTCAGAATTAATTCTGCTGTGTGATATGGGGTACAGCATGTCTTAGTCATCTCTTTGCCTGGCACAGAACATATCCTCAATACTTTTCTATCTCAGATGGGACACGTTGGTGCTTTGGCACCTGCTGAGGTTAGGTGGTAGGTGGGTAAGCAGGGTGAAATTAAATAGTAGATAAACAATCACTACTTGCAACATTGGCATATTTTTAAATTTGTATGTTTATGAAAGGTTTTAAGAACAGAAGAAAATGACTCTGATGTAATGTTATGTTCAAGGAAAGATACAAAAATCATACGTACAATGTAATAGCACCTGTTTTAAAAATGCAGTGAAAATATTGGAAAAATATTCCCAAATATTAATAATGTCGGGGAGGAGGAGAATGTCCCCCTTTGTCGTTCTGTAGTTCTCAGAGCTGGACTAGTAATAAAATACTAACATTAACACACGGCTAGATTAGCAGGAGAAAAACCAGTTTAGTACCGTATGTGCGCACAGGAGAATTACAGCGTGTTCAGATCATAAAATGGGCCCTAAAGAAATGACTGAACCGCACCTGTTTATATTTTTTAGAGAAAGAACAATAAATTTGTGAGGCATGGACAGGACAATGAAAATTATTGCTCATTAGAAATGAATCTAAGCAAGGCTTGGTGTTCATTAATGAGGAATTTAAACAAAGGAATAAATTAGAAAAGAGGCAATAAAATGTGATTAGATACAATTTGGGGCTCTGAGTTGTTTAACTTTAGCAGGCAGGAGCATCCTCCAAGTGCCCAGAGAGCACCTTTCACACAGGACATTTGTTTCCTGCATTCAAGGAGAGAGAGATTCAACACGCCCTTTTGGCACTGGCTGCTGGTCAAGTATCTTTAATTCAAAGTAATCAAGACGCCATTGTGGGATATTTTGGGGCGACACGCTTTGGGCCCCAACGTTAGTAATTATCTCTGCGTGGTTGGTATTTTTTTCCCCTGCTTCTTAACATTTCTATACTTCCCCAGCTCACTATAGTGCTTTGATGATCTGAAATATTAGATACAGCACTTGGGGAAACAATGCATGCACTTGCCACCTCTAGCTCCCTAAGCCGTCACCTGCCAAATCAGCAATTCACACAGCCCAGCTCTGGGTTTAGGGCGAGGTGGGCTGTAGTGGGGAGGGTCTTCCTGGCTTTCAGGCCAGACCAGCGGGGACTGAATTTTTCTCAGCACTCTCAGCATACGAGGGCCTCAGGCAAGTGATAGAACCTAAGACTGTTTTCTCATCTGTAATATGGAAATAATAGTGACTTTGTGTGGGGCCTGTGAGGACCATACTGTTTTGTTTTTAGTTACACACACACACACACACACACACACACACACACTGCACAATGTGCAGCATTACATGTATCATAGAAACAAATTCAAAGAACACCCACATAAATTTTTAGAAAGAGACATTCCCTCATCTCTGTCATTCACCACCAAGCCCACTCCCCAGATGCAGCCTCGGCTACAAGCTTGGTCTGAACCTTCATTTATTTATTTGCTTTCTCACAAAATGGGATTATGTTCTAATTACTACTACATAATTGCTTCCTCTTTTTTTTTTTTTCACTTCCCAATAATTTGTCCGTGACTTTCCTGGCAGTACATGCAGATTTACGTTCATTCTCTTTAAAGGTCTGCACAGTTGTCCAAAATAGGAATGTGCCATGACTTATTTTCTCTCTCTCTTCTTTAACATTTAGCCTGCTCCCCCTCTTACAGAGAGGCACAGCAAACGTGTCTTCAGGCACATGTGCTTAGTATCTTTTAGGATGGATTTCCAGAAGTGGTATCACTTTGTGCGTCTGAGCGTTCAAAATTTTGAAAGATAATGCTGAGCTTGTTCTTTTAAGAAAGTTGAACCAGTGGACGTGATTACTATCCAGGTAGGAACACTGCTCATTCGCCACCTCTTCAATTCTGCTTATTATTAATAGTTTTAATTCTTAACCAATATGATAGGTAAAAAGTGTCTAGTTTTGTTTTAAATTTTTATTTCTTTAATTGTCGGTGAAGGTTAACATTTTTTTCATGTGTTTTTCACGTGTTTTGTATTTCTTCATTGGTTAATTATCTATTCATATTCTTTGCCTCGTTTTCTTTTGGGTTGTCTGTCCCTTCCTGGTTGATTTACGGAAGCTCTTTATATATGATGGATATTAATTTTTGTATATTGCATGTGTTGCAAATATTTTATCCCAGGCTGCCATTTTGTTTGCAACGACTTATTTTTAGGGTGTCTTTCACTGTTTATAAGTTTTACATTTTTATGTGGTCAAACTTCTTTTTCTTTCTCTTTATGGTTTCTAGTTTTTATGTCATGCTTAGAAAGGCCCTTTCCACATTAAAGTTTTAAAAAACTTTATAGTTTCTTCCAGTATTTTTATTGTTTTATTTTATTATACAGACATCTTTACTCCACCTGTATTATTTTGAGTATGGTGTGAGATGTGACTTGTTTTAATTAATTAAAATCATCTTTAAAGTTTTTATTTAAAAATTTTTTTATTCTCCAAAAGGAGAGCATTTGCTTCAAAACCACTATTTGAGAACCCCACATTAGAAACACCACCACATTACTGAATTTCCTTATAAATCTTAGTCTTTTTGTGGATTTTCTCTTCTTTTCCATTAATTAATCTATTCCCAAAATGGCACACCCAGTTTTAATTTCTGTAAATCTGTAGATTTAACTATACTCTCAATATATGGATGGACATTATTCTGCTTTCTCAAACATTTCTTAGTTATTCTCACTCATTTTCAAATCAATTCGTCAAATCTCCCCCCCCTGAAATTCCCATTAGATTTAAATTTCAATGACTGCATGGATTGATTTGAAATAGAATTAACACGATTATAATATTGAATCTTGCCATCCAGGATCTGGTGTTAGACTAAATAAAATTTGTGCTCTGGGCCTCAGTTTCCCCATTTGTAAAGAGGAGGTTGGATCAGATATGAACTTCCCTTCAGGGTCTATAATTGAAAACAGCAACACCATCAACAGTAATAGTCGTTATCGGACCACCATGCTGAGTACTAGGGCACAAAGATGCAGACTACAAAATCTTGATCCTCCAGAACCCCTTCATTTAAGGGGACATTCACCTGTGCAAGAAATTATGGCCAGAATGCCCAACTAATGTGTTCTAGATTTATGGACAAAAGTAGATAAAAGAAAAAGAATAAACCAGTGGATGGCGGGAGCCACGGCTGTCAGCCGGGCCAGCATCTCCGGGAATGCTTTGCAGGTGGCACAAGTGTTCACCATCGTTAGTGAAATTTCAGGACAACAAAATGAATAGGGTGCCTGTATCTAAATCCCTAGACAACTCCCCACTTTTGGGGGTACTTTTCTGTTTTTTAGTAACCAGCTGGTTGTGACGGGTTGTTTTCCTTTTACACAGAAAGCTGTGTCCAGGCTTGGACACTCACAGCTTCTTAGGGTCAGATGGAACCTCAGAGGCAAACTCTTTATCATGTAGACCAGGAAAATGTGTCCCAGAGAAGGGGAGAGACTTGCCGAAATTCACACAGCAAATTGGAGCCAGGAGAACTCCAGAAGGCTGTGTGGGCGCCTTGCCATTTATCCTATTTCCCTCCGGGCCTCTGGGGTTTGAGGGCACAACTCTCCTCAGTGTGGGGGGCAGTTGCAACCCTGCCATCCAGCTCCATGCTAGGTTGTCCAAGGGTCTTAGTACGAATGGATAAGTGAGCAGTGGGGGCTGGAGAGTGGGGACCGCCCCCCATGGGTCAAACTGATACCACATCCTGCTGATTCAGGCCTCCTGGGGACTTTTACCTAGAAAACTCCCCATGGTGCACTACACATGGGTCACGGGCCCTGGCTTCTGGATCGGGTTCTCACGAGCAAGCCTCTGCTCTGTCCGGGCCTGCAGCAGAGGACTGAGCAGATGCTTCCTAAACCCCCACTGGGGTCTGAGTCACCAGAGCTGGCATTTCTGTGTTCTTTGGCCTCTTGGCTGGGTATCATCACAGTCAGGGTATGTGCAGGGTATGTGACGGTGGTCAGCGACTGAAGTCGGCCCAGTGTGGGGGCAGAAGATCAGGGAGGAGTCGGTGTCAGAGCCCAACGCTCACACTCTGGAAGCCATCTTGGTTCACCAAGTAGCCTGTCTCCCTGCCAGGACCCAGCTCTCTGGTATCGGCCTCTCTGATTCCCCCACACGGGGCGAAACCACTTGTGGTCCATCCGTGTCCCCTCTGCTTCAGGCAAGGCCCACAGAGAGCTCGATGCCCCTCCCCTCATGTCACTCAGTCTAAGCAGAGGAGCCCCCCCGACTAGTGTCTTCATCTGGTAGGTGATGCCTACAGAGAGTGGGACTTGGGCCTAATTCACCTGAACCCGGGTGGACTGGCCCTCACCCTCCAAAGGCAGGAAACTGAAGCCCTGTACCGTCACCATCACCTCCCTCCTCTGGGACTGCCCCAGGTGAGGCCCACTTCTTCCCAGAAGACGACTCCCCCTCACCTTGCATGGTGGGGAGGGGGGGTCCTCTGGCCCCATTCCTGTAACTGGGCCCCAGCTCTAGCTCATGAACTGAGATGTTTATTTTCAAAGCAGTGATGTTGGCCATCCTTCGTGGATGCCTCATTCATTCTTTCATCCCTTCATTGAATAAGCACCTGGCCTATGCTGGGTACCCTGCGTACAAAGATGAATGGACCACAGTCAAATTAGCAGATTCTGATCCTACCTGGATGAGTGCCTACCCCTTGGTGGTGGCAGTGGGAAATTTGGTAAACTTCCCCCAGGCTACCGGGGAGAAGTGTTTCTTGGAGAGGGATGGGGTCCCATCTGGAGGCTTGACATGGGGGTGGCTCTGCGGACCAGCGAGGGCTTTGGGCTCCCTCTTGCTTCATACCATATTCCCTAAAATGTGGCACCGCCTGGTGATTCCACAGGGCCTGGCGTGTCGGTGGGCACATCTCTTCTATGACTTGGTCGGCCTGTGGTCTACTCTGGCCACACTGTCCCGTGAATCAGGGCGGCCCCCAGAGTTGCATTTGCTGAGCCTCTGGTTCTCACCTCGGGTGGGCGACTTTCCTCCCCCAGAGCCACCAGCACCACCAGCGCTGCAGGAAGTGGTTCATCTCTCTGTTTTGCCCTCTTCGGTCACACACAGAGACTTGACACCATGGAAAGGAGAGGCCGGGCCAGAGGGCCAGGGCCTCAGCTTAGACTGTTGTAGACGGGTGGTGCCAGGGCCAGGCTGCAGGCATGGCCCTGGAGCCCTGGGACGTTTTATGTCTTTTTCTAAAATGGATGCACCCTTCTGTGTTAGTCACTAAGAGTATGGGTCTACGCTCGTTGTAAAATTACTCCTAGGAGACAGAAGAGAATGAAAAAAGAGAGTAGGTTACTTACAGGCTCACTAGCTAGAGACCAGCCCTGCTGGTGTTTTCGGTGTCGTCTTTCTAGGTGCTTTTCTGTGCAAACATATGCAGCTTTTTAAAAAACAGAATGGGCTCATACAACACATGGTTTTATGCTTCACACCGCAGTGTTAAGCATCTTTCCCAGTTAGGAAATGTGGCTCCCGCTCGTCGTTTTCACGGAAGTCGTCATGATTTATTGATCCCATTCGCATTGTGGACACTCGGTTGCTTCCCATGGTTTTCTTACCGGCTCTACTCTGATGGGAATCCTTCAAGGTCACGGGGCTAGGGTATTGGTTCCTATGTTCTGATCAGGATCTGCTTTATGCTGGGGGGAACAAAAACAAATTTCCTGCTGTCCCCCTCCCCAGCCCCAGGCTTCCAGTTTCTGGGGCAAGAGCCCTGAGGGTTTGTCCTCTGTCCAGCACGGTCACTGTCCACACTGTGTCCGCCTGTGCTGCTCTGCGGGAAGTTGGCGGTAGAGACAGGGCAGAACCGAGCGAGGGCCACGCTTGGTGTCAGGATGGTGGGGGTTCTCCTCCCTTCTCCGACCTGTGTTATTGGGCCTTAGCCTGGGTCTCAAGGAAGCTGAAACCATGCTCAGGGCTTACATGAGAGTTACACTGAGATGGTGATAGCAGAGCTCTTTGTAAATTGTCAAAGGCAGGACAGATGTGACGGGGACTAGGAGGCAAGGGGCATCTTAGTGGTCGAACAAGGGGAGTGGGGAGAGCCATGGGAACCGAGGGGTCCCTTGTCCCTACCTCTGATGGGACAAGGGGACCTGCTGGAGACACACTGTGGACCCGCGATCCTGCTCTGAGTGTGGCATTGAGGGGCCAGGAGGAAATGGAAGAGTTTTGCTGCCGAGGCTGTGATTCCAGAGGGAGGTCCCTGAGCCCGGGCTCATTCATTTATTCAACAACTTATTCAGTGCCTACTATGCATCACTCACTGTTCTTGGTGTTGGAGATATGGCAGTGAAACAAACAAACCCCAACACCCCTGCCTTCATGCTTCTTATTTTCTCAATTTGGGAAGACAGACAATAAACAAAATAAATAAGTAAACATGTATTGCGCACCAGATGGTGATAAATGCTATGAAGGGAGTTGGGAGAGAGGAATGGAAATTTTAAATAGGTTGTCAAGGAAGGCCCCACCAAAGGTGAGGGAGGATGCCATGCAGCAGGTATTTGGGGGGAGAGCTTTCCAGGAAGAGGGACCAGGCAGTGCAAAGGCCCTGAGATGGAAGCAGTGTAAACAGGGTAGAACAGTAGGACATGAGATTGGTGAGGTGTCTGGCCTTTTTACAGGATCCCCTGTGTGCAGTGCAGAGAATACAGTGAAGCGAGCTAGGGCAGAAAGCAGGCAGATCAGCTAGGAGGCAAGCAGTGACAGTGGCTTGGACCAGGGTGGTCGCTATGGAGGTGGTGGAAGTAGTCAGAGTCTGGTTACATGTTGAAGGTGGAACCAGCAGAAGTTCTGAATGGATTGCATGGGGGATGTGAGAGAAAGAGGAGTCTGGGTGACTCTGTGGTTTTGGGGACAGAACACTTGGAATGATCAAGGAGCCCTGCTCCGAGTTTGTTTTTGACCACGTTGCACTAGAGATGTCATAGAGCATCCCAGTGGGGACGCTGAGTGGGCAGTGGGCAGTGGGAGATAAGAGTCTGGGGCCCAAGAGAGAGGTCCAAGCTGAGAACATGTCGGTGTCCTCACTGTGGACATGGGAAGGGACCGTGGCGGTGGCAGCAGGGTTGTGTGAAATCTCTGCCCTCCCTTTCTCTGCCCCTCAACTGTGCCTCACAGGAGAGAGGCAGACAGTCCCACCCTGGAGACCACCCCACTTTGCCTGTCAGCCACCCCCACTCCACCGCCCTCCTGTCTTCCCTTTTCAGTCACCTGTTGTCTCTGTGTGGGTTGCGGGAGGGGGTTGCTATTTTGGGCTCCCTCTGCCCCACACTGAGCAGAGGAAAAAGCACAGGCCATCAACGCCAGCCCCAGCTCGCTCCAAAGAAACTAGGTCACACTGAGCCTGGGGCCTGCAACACCCCAGGTATGGCCACGTCTGTCATTGATCCAAGATTTTGTTTGTCCCTGTTCCCAGCAGGTGCCATCTGGGCCGCATGCAGCTCTGGTCGCCCCTCTGCTTCTCTGTTGAGTTCAGAATATGAAACGCCCCACTCTCTGTGGGTTCCAAGCATGGGCCATGGAAGGGGTCTTGTGTTCATTTTATTTCCATTGATGGGCTTGTTTCCCAGGCTGAGCCGCGATCTGTTCATTGTGATAACTAGGAAATACAAAGGGCTTTGCAGAGTCCGTCCCTCCCCCCGTCTCGCGTTTCACAGGAAGGATTCAGACTCAGGCAAAACTGTCTTTGACGGAGCCTTTCATCTTTTGATTGAGCAGGTTAGCTCTGCAACAGATGTGTAAACATACCCTGTTAATGATTACAAAAAATAACTTTGAGTTATAACACACGCACACATACCCACTGCCCAGCACGAGCTCTAGGACATTTCTGTCCCCCAATAGGCTCCCTTGTGCCTCTTCTCACCAACAGCCCCCGCTCCCACCCTGAGCTAAGTCGTACTCTGACTTCTATCACGATCGATTAGTTTTACCTCTTCTGGAGCGTCAGATAAATGGAATCAGAACGTGTACTCTCTTGTGTCTAGTTTCTTTCTCTCATCGTTATGTTTGTGAAATTGATCTGCGTTTTTGAGTGGAACAGTGGTTTGTGCTTTTTTTTTTTATTGCTGTCAGATTCCATTATATGAATACTACATTTGTTCAGTGTTAACGATTTTGCTCTAAGCAACACGGAAATCTGGACACCACGTCTTTTTCAGCATTGGATCCACAGAACCTGGCATGAGCCTGGCACAGAGTTTGTCCCATAAGTGAACGGATCTTTACTCTTCCTTCAGCGGACATTAGCCAGGACTGGATCCGAGCCACACAATGTGTGGTCACCATGTTTGTGGACCGCCTCTATGTCGCGCTGGGATTATCTGTCCAGGAGCAAGTAATTGCTCATGAAAACCTCTGGGGAGGACCTGGAGTCCAGTCCTGTCCCTCCATCCTGCTCTATGCAGGGCGTGTTCCCTCCACCATCAGGCCACCACCTTGTTACAATCCTGATTCTGGGGTTGCTTGAGCCCCTGATGTGACCCCTCAGTCCTCACCTTGGGGAAAAGGATGAAGACACCCCTACATTAAGTTGTCTGATGTAGTACGTGCTACAGAGATGACGTGCATAAGCCAGAGTGAAGACCCTAGATGCTAGAGCCTTGCTGTGTGACCGCGGCCACACCGCTACCCTCTCTGGGCCTTGCTCCCCTTTTCTGTACAAATTGTCTGGCTTTGTCCCATTTTGGGTTCTCTCAGGGCTTATGCCCACTGTTGCCACAGTTGGCTGTGGGAACCTGCAGGATTGACAAATGGGGGACTTTTCAGAATGTCCCTTCTTTGTTGGCTACTGGGATGGGCTGATGGGGTCCACAGCGGCCATCCCCAAATCACCTCTCCAGGCAGAAGGCTGCTGCTCAGACAGGCATGTTGCCGATAAGACCGCTCCCCGCAGCCCTGCCCTGGCCCTTGTCTTTGATGGTGAAATGTGAAATCAGGAAGCGGCTGGCTCTTGAGTGAAGTTGTATCGAAATGAATTCTTCAAGGCAAATGGGATCTTGATTTTTTTCTGTTGCGTGGTTGCTGTTTCCTGGGTGGAAATGTAAAAGATGACAGGGTGCTTTTAATAGAAAACCAAGTGAGTCAGACGATGGAGTAAACATAGGGTGGGAATGTTAACACTGGACTCTCGGTGGGGAGAAGGGCTCCTCCAACAGGCCCTGGGTCTTCTGCCTTCATACACTGAGGCTGGGTCTACACAGCCTAGACATCTGGGGGAATCCAAATGAAAAGAGGCCAGCTATTTTGTCTACTCTGGTAGCAAATGCAGGACACACATATAACCACTCCATTCCTGTGTTTATAACACACCTCACTAATCACTAGCAGCATTCGCTTCTGCTGAGTTCAGATGCAGCTCAGATTCATTCCAGCATAAATAGTGTTTCATACCATCAGATCTGGTACGTGAATTGAAATCTGTTTTTTTACTCTGGTCTGTACAGAGCCAAGCAATATGAAAACTTGGAAACTTGTGTTGACTGAGCTTATTTTTTTTTTTTTTTACACTTTTATCCAGGTCTTTGGCGCAACTTAATCTAGATGCTCAGTAGGTAGAATCTGAGAGCTCTAGTAAGGGCCACCCAATGCCTCCTGAAATGCCACTGTCAGAGAGCCATTGCATGTGACACCTTTAAAAAGGAGGAAGTGGGAGGATCTTTCGGAGTCTGCAGTATGGGTTTTGTAGCTTGAGGAAGGGTCTTGAGACACCGTCAGAGCTGGGGAACTGTGGGAGGGGAGAAAAGGAAAGATGGAGGGCTTGGCCCTCTTGCCTGACTTCTCCTATTGGGTTGGAGCCAGCCCTGGATTAAAAAACAAACAAATCACAAAATCACAACACAACAGCAACGTGCCTCTCACATCTGTAGGTCACTTTACAGTTTACAAAGTGCTCTCACAGACACTAACTTCTTTAATCCTCTCACCCTGAGAAGGAACATTATCCTCATTTTAAAGATGAGGAAACAGTTACAGAGAAGTTCAGCCATGTTATGCAGTGCCACACAGCCAAGAATGGCCCAAATTGTTCTGTGTGACCCCCCAGGGCCCAGGACCTTTCCACGGCTGGGTGAGGTGTCCTCATTGATCCCCCAGTTCTCGAGTTCCTTTTCTACTTCTTACCTGACCACACCGTCAGTGTGTCATTGCCCGTTGCCCCGTCTGCTGACTGCATCCCAGAATTGAGCACCGTAATGGCCTATGGAAGAGGGAGACGTAATAATCGGTCTTTCTCCCTGGTAGTGCCGTGGGGCTCGGCCCCATCACCTCCCCTTTCGAGAGATGGCCTTCTCCCTTGCGTTCACCCCAGCCTTCCTCACAGTGCTGCTTCAGGTTGAGAACGGAGCAGGCAGGAGAGGTTGGGGGCTTGGCAGTGAAATGAGTCTGTGGAACAAGTTATGGATCCGGCCTCTGAGACTGGATTGCTTTTTCCCTGAAGTGGAATCAACTTATTAAATGCCTCAGGGCCTTAAAGTTAATTTGAAGAGTATCTCCCTTATTTTTCCACTGGGCACTCTCTTAAGTTATTTTGGAGGTTCTCTGTGGACCTCAGGCTTCCATATGAAAATAGACTGCTTTTTAAGTGAGACTGAACTCCCAGGGAGAAAATAGAGAAAAGATTTGCTGCAAAACCAACCCCAATTCGGATCGTGCATGGACAGTCCTAATCGGACTTACGTCTCCTCATCGGTTCCCACCTCCAAGCTTATGCTCCATCCAGTTCTCTTTCCACACAGATGCCAGAGTGGTCTTTGTATAACAGAAATCTCGCCACGTTGCCGTTGTCCCTCTCCCCCCACTCAAAACCCTGTATTCCAAGCTCTTCAGGCCCTCATACCCACAAGGCAGATAATATCAGTGAACTAATTGGACCAGACAGGGGAGGCGTCAGGGAGTGGTGGGGGCTGCAGGAAAATGGGGGTAGGGGCTGGCTACACTCCGTCTAAAGAGAACCATCCTACCTCTGATTACTGCCATAAAAGAATATAGCTCCATGTTCCCACATCCTGAGTTTTCAACCCAACCCAAGAAATCTGGATTTTTATATGAAATCTCCCAATTTTCAAATGTTGGTTTATCTTTCTTACAAAGCACTGTGTGGGCCACCAACAAAGTATTTCTGTGGGCTGGATGCCCACATGTCGTGACCTTTGCTTATGCTATATGCCCGCAAGATGCTGGCAGATCTCTGTAAATGCCAGGCTCTTTCATCTCTGTGACTTCTCACGTCCTGATCCCTACACTGTCTTGGTAGGTCACTGTGTCCTCATGCTGTGCTCACACCAACTGTGTGACTTTGGGCCACATGAGGGAACACGTTGGTGATTCCATTCCTTCCTCAAGGGGAAAATAATAATGGCACCTACCTCAAACGGCAAGGAGGAAGATGACATGAGTTACTAAACTGTTCAACTGTAAGTGTTAGAATGTGCTTGGCGTAAATGGAGTGCTAAGACAGGGTTAGCTAACATCGTCCTCGTCATTGTCATCCTTCTTCTCTTGGTTGTCATCTCCCCTGAGAAGCCTTCCTAGACTCCTTGAGGACGGACCTTCCCCATTCCTTGATTCTGCATCACTTCTGCACCCACATCTCAGCACCCATCTCACTGTATTAATTGTCTGTTTGCTTCTCAGTCTCCCCTGGACTGCGAGCACCTCAAAAAAAAAAAAAAAAAAGCACTGTATCTTTGTTTCCATATAAGGTATGACAATTAAGTTTCCGAACTCATCCTAGAAAAAGTGCTACATACCTCATTGCTGAATATCACTATGATCACCTTAGAAGTACTCCCCTTGGGAAGCTATGCTCTGATGCCAGCACCTAGTCCACCCTTCAAAATAATTTTGGAACTCTTTTTCTGGAATGGCCTTCAGAGCTGTCATCGTATTAACCCTTGATGTCCTGAATGTCATCCTTTCAATATTTCCTTTATCTTTCGATAAAGAAAGAAGTCAGTGGGGGCCAGATGAGTATGGAGGGTGTTCCAATACAGTTATTTGTTTGCTGGCTAAAAACGTCCTCACAGACAGTGCCATGTGAGCTGGTGCATTGTCGTGATGCAAGAGCCATGAATTGTTGGTGAAAAGTTCAGGTCGTTTTCATCTAACTTTTTCACGCAGCCTTTTCAGCACTTCCAAATCGTAAACTTGGTTAACTGTTTGTCCAGTTGGTACAAATTCATAATGAATAATCCCTCTGATATCAAAGAAGGTTAGCAACGTCGTTGCAACAAGTTTGCAAACTTAATTGTCAGACAGCGTATACCACACCCAACTGCACTGGGCCCGGAAGAGGCCTTCATAGAGGCTGACTGAGTGGATGGACCTTGAATGAATGGTGGGCTGGAGGTCTGATCAATTGCATATTTCAAGCCAGGCCAGGGCTGTGCTGCTTCTGGAGGCACGACAGAGTGGTCTTGTCTGGCTCCACCATGGTGTGACATCCATCGCTCCCAGCAGCTCCCTTTGCCAATGGAAGCCAGGAAACAAGAAGGGAAATTGACAGACACTGACCAACCCGTTTTCACTTCAGGTGTGAATGAAAGGGACTGAGCCCCTTGAAGGTGGCGGTGGTGGTGCGGAGGGGAGAGGGGTTGGCGTGAGTCATGGTGTGTCATCGAGATTTTTTTGGATGCATCTTTCAGTTTCAAAAGCGTGAAGCACTATTACTATGGGTTGAGAACCTGGAGAGCCAAATGACTGTGTCCCACATGGGACACTGCTAATCTTGTCTGGTAAAGTACCTGGGAGTTTTCTTTGCTCCAAGCGAGCGTGATGGCTGAGCTGTGGGGCCTTACAGTGATGTTATGGTTCCATACAGTAGTGTTCCTGAACCTCTGAGCCCTGACTAATTCTTCTGCCATTGAGCTGGTGTTTGAAAAAAAATAAAAAAAGAACACAAAAACCCTCTGTGGTCACAACCAAGATGTGATGATAGACTTTGAGCCCCGAGAGTCTCACCCAGCCCACTCCGGCACGTTTCGGGGATGCTGTGAAACTCAGTCAAGCTGCCTGTCATCATAAGAGAACCAAGCGAGTGGGGGTAAGACATTCAGATCAGCATGAGTTCTGTTTCTCACTGGTTGTACAAACAGGCACTTGCCGGAAGCTGCCTCGGTGGGAACGAGGTGGAGCTTAGTGGGGGCATTGTCAAGTTTTTGCTGGGAATGATGGAGGTTTTTTTCCATTTTCTCATTTTCCATTACTTGAATACAGTTATGACCTGGGACTTTTTTTGTGTGGGGTCCTGGCTGCATGTTTATGATTTTCAGGAGTTCTGGTGGGAGTCAGATGGGGTGCGGATGGGGTGAACCTGAAACTTGCCCCAAATTTGTGTTCCATTCATCATTACCAATTACCCACATCATGTGGCTAATGTGTTCAAGAGAAACATGGCCTGGTTGACAGAATATGGGATTTGGAATCAATTGGGCCTGGTCCCTCCTGGACAACTTGGTTGGACAAGTTCCTTTACCTCTCTGAGCCCCAAGCCCTCAGTTTTAATAATGCATTTGTGATATAGGATTAAAGGGACAGTGTACACATGAGTCCTGGGACAGAGTGGGCGAAACGTGATTGCTATCCTTAGTGCCCCCGCGCCCATCCCCACGCTCCAGGCAGATTGACTTTACAGCTGGAGAAGGTCAGCCTCAGGTCCGTTCACCTGCATGGATCCTTTCATGGCCCTTTATTTAATTTTTAGTTGTGTATTGTTGGATCCTTTTTAAAGAGGGCCCCCCAAATTGTATGAGCTTCAGGCCCAACAAAACCTGGATCCATCTTTGGTCGTGCATCACCAACTGTGAAGAACGGGCTCTGTTGACTCAGTGTTAGAATCTTGGCTTTGTTTATAGCTGGGGTCCAGCTGTTGACATTCTTGTTCATCTTGTTTGTAGCTGTTGTGAAAAGTATTTATTTAATACCCCAAATAAGGATCATACCCCTGGGCCAGTCGCCCTGTGTAGATAACAACTAGATAGTCCTTGCTAGAAAATAAAATGTCCAATGTGGTATTCATGTGAGTTCTCTTCAGCGGCAGAGAGCGTGAAAGTGTGAAGGGCTTGGTCCTCCATGGGGAGTTTCTCAGAATACACGCACGGTGCTCCAAGATCTCTCAGGTGCGGTTTCAGTGGGCCGACAACTACCTGTGTGGTGGGCAGAACGGGGGTCACTATTCCTCCCTGTTAGCAGGTGCACAAACAGACCCAGAGAGACCAAGGAGCTCTTTCAAGTCCACACTGTCACTAAGAGGCACAGCCAGGATTCAGATCCAAATCACTGTAACTCCAAATTTAGTGCTCTTTCAACTGCCATCACGTTCGTTGCTTCTCCAAGAGGCTGCACACCAGAAAGACCAGGGTGGATTTGCTGACAAGTGTTTGCTCTTTATGGAGCGTGACCCCCTTTAACTCGACCTACTGTGGGCCGGCGAGAACTGAAGTGACCGGAGGGGTCAGTGGGCGGGGCTCTGTGCCCAAGTCCTCTCAGCCCAGCCAGGTGCACAGCGCTCTTCTGGGCTTATGGACAAGGCTCTTCCCCTCCGCCGCCCTCTGTCCTTGATTGTCAGGTTCCAGGTTAACCTGAAGAAGTTGGCAACGGTTCAACAAGTGGAAAACCAAACGCTCACCTGAGATGTGATGACCCTTTGATTTTGTGACTATTTTTCCTGGTTAACTGGAGACTTCAACATTTGGCATGCTGTGAGGGAGATTTTCTTGTGTTTTGATTAATGCCGACTGTTACCATCTAACGGGTTGACGATTAGCTGCAACTAACCTACCAATATTCGGTGGGGGTATGTCAGTGCTAGAGACCCAGGCTGGGAAGACGCCTAGAGTGTCAGGACCAGAGGAGCTTCTGGATATGTCTAGTCCAAGGGTTGCCAACTCAGATGCCCACAGGGGACAGGCAGAAGACCATGCCATGTGAATCATTTCGGGGATACGCCAACAGAGAGTGGCAGGGCTGTGACATTCAAATAAAACTTGCAGACTCTCTTCTGACCAAACAAAACTTGCCATACTGGGCAAAAGTGGCCCATGTGCTCTCCGTCTGGGACTTGACTGTGGTGAGACCTCTTCATTACACCGGCAGGAGAACCGAGGTCCTGGGTGGCAGAGTGGCTTGCCCAGTGTCCAGTTAGACCGTGAATAAATTCATGAGTCTCAGTGTTGTTTGTTGTTGTAAAATTTACAAAAAAACCCCCACAAAACACCTTGATTTGCATATAAGGATTTTAGAGTTTATTAAGTGTAGCCACACAAATTATCTGGGTGGGTCCTAATAACATCTTCACTTTAAATATGAGGAGACAGAGGTTCAGAGAGTTTAGCCACCTTCAACTCCATGTTGGGTGACCTGAAGCTCTGCTTGCCCGGGACAGTCCTGATTTACACTGTTGCCCTGCCATCATTATTAATTGCCCCTCCACTCCCCAGAGTGCCCTGGCTCGGGGTGTAAGTCAGGCCACGATAGCTGTAAGGTCTCTATGGTCTCTGGGCTGGGCCGTTTTCCCTGACCTGCGACAACCAGCCAGCACCTGGCAGAGCGCTTCTGATCCCTGTCAGTGCTCTTCCCTCTGCCGTCTCCTGGTGAGAAGGACGGCAACGTGGACGCCTAAGAGAACCTCAGGAGGGTGGAGCAGTGCACTGTTAGGAAGAGCACAGGCTCTGGTTTCTGTCTGACCTGGGTTCAATCCAGATGCTACCACCTACCCGCGTAAGTGACTTCAGCTCTCTGGGCCTGTTTTCATAGCTGTATCTGTATAATGCAAGTAATGATAACAGCTGCCTAGGGATTAACCGAGAGGATGCAGGGAGACCACTTAGCACACACATGTGCACTGACACTGTTAACACCACAGGGTTGAGGCTGAGTGTTTGGAATCGGCTCACCCTGGGCCCATGGGGAGAATGTCACGTTCTAAGATGCTCAGCACCGTTGGCGGAGGCCATCACCAGCTGGTGGTGATGGGTAATGGCCTCACCTGTTTTGTGCATGAAGCCTGGCGCTGGCCCACATTTCAGGAGTGCTGGTGCCACGTGCTCGAGCCATGGGGGAGCTCGGTGGGCTGGGGTGGGGGTGGGCCGGGGCCCCCTGAGGGGCCCATTGTGATCTTTGACTCTGCACTTGTCTCACTGAGGAGGTGGGTTTAGAACTGAGTGGCCAGAGTGGGAGGGTGGCGGGTTAGCAAGGGTGCACTTTGGCATCCAGCTAAGATGTGTTTTCCCACGAACTGCCCTGGCTATCAGGCTACAGACGGGACTGCAGGCAAGGAAGGCTCAAAGCAGGTGAGCTAGCCAGTGCCACGGGGCCCACGGGACATGTGGGTCTGGGGGCATTCTGCCGGCAATCCCGGGAAAAGCACCCAAAATCCAGCCTGGCTCCCTTCAGGGTCCAGTGGCTGTGCTTTAGAATTCCCTGGGGAGCTTTAAAAAAATCCCTCTGTCCAGGAGGCATCCAGACCAGTTAATTCAGTATTCTCGGGGTGGCCACAGTCATCTGTGTGCTCTGAGCTCAGCCCTCATGCTGCAAATTATGATCGGACCCATTTGTTACTGTGACTACTAATTCTTATTGTGAGCAAATGGGGATAATGCTGGAAAAGCACTTTGTAAGCCACCAGGGGCCAGGCAGACATAAGGGCGTAACCATCAGTCCATCCTCTGGTGCCTTAGGGCAGCCCTCCGCTGATAAATGACTCTCATCAGACGCCGCCCTGCTATTTACTCTTTGGGTAGTTGGTGCCCCCATGTCTGGTCACTCAATGACGAGATGAGGAAAAGCATCTTTGGGGTCTTCACGGTGCTGACGTGGGGTCTGCCCTGACCAGAACTTGCCGGCAGTGCTGTGGTGACTGACCTTGTGTGGTCCACAGCTCTAGGTTGATGGGCCAGCTCTGTCAGCCGCCGGCCACATGACTTCCCCTCCCTAGGCCTCAGTTTCCTCCTGTGTACTTGGGGATCCAAGTACTTGCCAGCACAGGGTTGTGAGAAGTCAGTGCAAGGCTTCTGCTCGGCGGTGTGCTTTGCAGCATCTGAGCTGTGCGCCTTTGAAGCCCCAGCGGCCGGCTGGGGGCTTCTCACTTTTTTTATTACCTCTGACTCAGCAAACTAATGATCTGCTCTGACACCTGGATCTTTCTCTAGTTTCATTGCAATTTCCCTGCTTTATTTGGGGCCGGTGGTTCTCAAACTTCTTAAGAAGTACCTGAGTACCCTTTTAAAATGCCGCTTCTCTGTTTCAGTCAGTCTGGAGGGTGGGCCCAAGGATTTTCATTTTCACAAGGGGCCTCATTTGTTATTTGAATAATGTCCACAGCCCTGTGTGTGTGTGTGTGTGTGTGTGTGTGTGTATGGCGGGGGGACAGAGCCCGTTCCCTCCCTCTGTCCTTTCCTCCCTCCCAACCCCTCACTCCATCACTTAATTATCCCCTTTGGGCATGTGAACTTCAGCTGTGGCATAAATAGACCAGGTTTGACGCCTGTCCTGCTGCTTACAGCTGTGAGACACAGGACGAGGTGGCCCGTCCCTTTGAGCCTCAGTGTCCTTGACTATAAAGCAGGGTGATAATACTGAGTCAGGCAGTGCTGTTACATTTCTTTGTCCTGACTGGGCCCGTGGGGGACAGCAGTGTACTGTGATGGGCAGAGCCTGGCTCTGGGCTGGTGTGGGAGGTGTGAGGAAGATTAGAACCAATGGTAGAGTCTAATCTGACACTCACAGCACTGTGACAAATGGCTGTGAGCCGCAGGACCGACAGTGTGATGAACAGGACATGTCTCCAGCCCTGTTTCTTCTTGGGGGCTCCTCTGAGCTGCTGGAGTAATAACAGTGAGGATGAGGGTGATGGTGAGAGCTGCCGGTTACTGAGCTCGTGGCCGTTTGCAAGACAGTTAAATGAGTCTTTAACTCATTTAAGCTTTACGTCAGCCAACGTGCAACTGTTACTACCTCCATTTGGCTCAGCCAGCGAATCCTGGAGTTGATTCCAGGTCTGTTGGTGTGGCTACACCCAGCTCTGCCATAGCCTTTATTAATAGTTAGGCGGGCGTCTCCATAGCACATTACAGTTTTCAAAAGCACTTTTGTACACAGTATCTGACTTGATCCTTACAATTGACACTATTTGCCAGGTACTTTTTAAAAAACAGCTTTATTCAAATATTATTTACACACCATAAAATGTACTTGTTTAAACTGTACAATTTAATAACCTTTAGTAAATTTACAAAGCGGTGCCACCATCATCACAGTCCCATTTTGTGACGTTTCTGTCCCCCCAGGAAGATCCCTTGTGCCCGCTTGCAGTCTCTCTCCATTCCTACCCCAGATCCAGGCAACCACCAATCTACTTGTGTCCCTCTAGTTTTGCCTGTTCAGGACGTTTCGTATAACTGGAGCCGTACACTCTATGGTCTTTGTGCCTGGCCTCTCTCACTTCAAATGTTTTTGAGGTTCGCCCAGGCTGCCACTGGAGTCAGTGCTTCCTTCTTTTTACTGCGGTAGTATTCCATTTTGCTTATCCACTCACCAGTGGACGGACGTTCGGCTTGCTTTCTCTCTCGCCTCTAGGTTCTCCTACTGTTCCTGTGACCTTTTACAGCAGAAGAAACTGAGTGCTGACAGTGTTTTCTGCCCGATGGGCAGAGAAGCCAGTACTGTGCCCCGGCTTTGAGAAAAGAAAGGCCAACTGGCAAGGAGACAGGAGGCAAGGTTCAAATCTGTCTCCCCGATCCAGGGTTCGAGGCGGGATTTTAAGGGCTTTTGACACTGGACCTTCCCGGACAATGGACCTTTCTCTTCTGCAAGGGCTCCGGCGCTGAAGTTCCAGTCATGTCCCCAGTCCTTTGGTCCCGTAGAGGGGAGCCGCTAAGGGTTCACAAGTGTTACTCGTAAGTGGTGTGTTCAAGGTTTACACTTTGGTTCTGGGTCTTGTTAGAAACAGGATAGGGCCAGTTTGAGCTGGTTCGATGGTTACAAAGGTTGTTGCTGTCCCCATCTTACAGCTGCAATGTCTCGCCTAGTTGATATGTTAGGAAGGGTCAGAACCAGCCTCAAGCCCTGTCAGCCCAATTCCAAGTCCAGTCCATGGTCCCCTAAAGCCGTGGCTTCAGCTACGAGCCCAGCCAGGACAGGCGATTTCCCACTTGATTTTGCAAGGCCCTCCCGCTCCTCCCCCGCTTTCCCCGGGAGAGATACTCAACACCCGCCGCCCGCCCGCCCGCCAGCTGTTCCCCACGTTGCTGAGGCCTGGAAATCAATTTCAGCTGAGCAGTGGCTCCCTCCGTCCCAAGGGACAGGGGCTAATTTCCTGCAGCAGGAAGGAGGACTTGCAGTTCGGGCGTGACCCGGCTCCCCTCGTCCCCCAGGTAGGAAAGCTGGGAGTGCACAGAACAACGCTTAGGCACAAGCTGCCCCAAAGGACACAGGCGGCACGTGTGACCTCTGTTTCCCCTTCCACGGTGTTGGGGAGATGGTGCTGGCCATTCTGGGGACTGATTGTCCATAGCGCTGCCCCCGGGACATCCACCTCCCCAGGTCTTCTCTGGCCCCCAGGGCAGGACCCCGCCAGTGTCCAGGGGTCAGGCCATGGCTAGGGAGATGGGGGCAAGGCAGGGTGCCCCCCTCTGTGGGTCCACCACTCAGCCCAGCCGCTGTGGTCATGGGGGGGACAAAGACTGGGCTCACCTTGTTTCCCCAGGTATGGAAGGTCTGCTCCAGGAAGGCAGGGCCAGGTGGGAGCAAGGGCCTGCCCAGAGCCACCCCAGGATGAGGTATGATCCAGTGTGGGGTTCAGCTTTGCATGTGTGAGTGCTGGGCTCTGCAGCCTGAGGGGTCCTGGTCAGGAATGGAAGTGTGGGTGTGATGGGGGTCCCCGTACCCCTGACCTCCATGCATTGGCTCTGCTGAGCTCCTGTCTCAGAACTATTCTCTTGAGAAGACGCTCACCTCTTTGAGGCGGGGCAACAAGGGTCTAGGGGAGGGCACTGGACAGGGGCTGGGTCAGACCAGGTGGGACCCTGGACATGTCACTGTCTGTGTGACTCTGGTCCAGGCACATCACCTTTCTGAACCTCAGTATCTGCACCATAGGACGGGGGGCCGGACACCTGCCCTGCCTCCTGCTGAGTGTGTTCCCAGCCTCTGTAGGGAAGACAAAGCAGCCTGTGACTTGAGCAAGAGAGGGCCGTGGTCTCCGTGGGGCCTGCTCAGCCCTCTCATTTTTCCGGACTCCTTCCCAGACCCAGGAAATAGTACCTGTGGAAACCTGCAGGGCCTGAAGGAGGAGAGTTCTAGCCAAACACTTGGAGTTGAAATGCTCACTTTTTAACTTCCTCCAGACATGATCTGTTTGTTTCAGCTGGTGATTATGAATCAAAGGCCCAAATATGTAGAAAGCCACAGTCATAGAGATTTTAATGAAGCCAAAGGGAGCTGGGATACGAAATGGCCTTTTTAGGGACTGGAATGGGGAATCACAGTGATTCTTCTACCTTGGCTGTGCCCTTATGGCAGTGAGATGAGCAGTTAGTTCTGTTTGAAATAAAAGATACCGTGGAGTGAGGGTTATGCAGCCATTGAAACCCACAGACAGTTTGTTGTGGGGAGCCATAATTTCTTGTTATTCTGAAGCCTTGCAAACTGGCTCAGTTGTTATCTTTGCCTGCAACTGGTGGATGTTTACAAGTTGCTGAGGAATGTGGTGGGAATGGCCAGTTTCTCGGACACAGATCACTGATGGCTATCAGGATAATTGATAGGCTCTGTTATGGGATAATTGCTTTGGGGAGCTTTTAGTGATTTGTAGTGTCTATGTTAAAGTTAAAAATTTACGTTCAATGATGTAATGCATTCCACTGTTTGCTGACTAGTAGTTGTGCACATACTCTTAGGGTATATAAGTAGTGAAGGTGAATAAAGCCGGTGCTTCAGCATCACTGGAGACCGATCGATCGCATCAACATTTGTGTAAGTGTCTTTGTTCATTCCCACTCCCCCTTTCGGGCCTTTCGTTGATTTGTGGCTGCTGGTCAGCCTCAGTTTGTAACGACGAGAAGTACAATGGATACAGCGTAAGGTGATGCTTCCAAGCTAAACATGTGGATTTGCAGTGTAATCACAGCTACATCATGTATTTTATGTTGTAAGTTATAACTTTGCATTTTTAGTTTATAGAATACTAAATATATAATGTAGGAGTATAATTTCAATTTAAAAATATTAGTTACTCATTATTTACTAAAATGAATGTTTATACACTTAGAGGGCACTCACTGTGGGCCAGGGGCTGTCACAGGGTCTTATCTTACAGAATCCTCACAACACCCTCGGAGGCAAATTCTCTTTTTCTCCCCATTTCACAGATGAGGAAGTGAGGCTGAGGACACTTAAACGATAGGCCAAGGTCACATGACTTGGAGGTAAAGTAACCAGAACAGTACCCAGGTCTCCACATCTCCAGTTCTCTTATACTTTATGTTGTTCTACAGACACACAATTCATCTGTGTCGGTGGAGGGGGTTGGGGGTGGGAAGACTTGAAAAAAAAGATGCCTAAGTGGGAGCCTTGATTGTCTCAGGGGTGGACAGCTTGCTTGTGGTCAATTAAAATTTCTTTTAGGTGTTTGCACATTTCTAAAATGTCAACATATGCTGTGTAGGGAAGATTAAAAAAAACAAAAACTTTACCTTCTTAGGTTCATTGGCTGGTGCCTGTGAATCAAACTGATAAAAGACAGATTAATAGGGCAAAAAAGGTTTATTTTGCATGAATGTGAGGGCTTCACAGGAAAGAAGTGAAAAACCAAAGAAGAGGTTAACCCGGGAGCTTATATACCATTTTAACAAAGAGTGATAAACTGTGGAAAAGTAACTAGGCAAAGGAAGGAGGGGTGAGTTTCTAGGAAAACGGGTAAATTATGTGAAAGTAAACATGGGGGGAAAACAAATGGAAGATAAGGGTAATTTAGTAACATTTGTTTTGCAGACTCAGGTTGGTGCCTTTTCCATCCATAAGGGTCATCCTCCTCTTCCTGGTCTGGGAGGGGAAGGTAAATTTACAAATGGGATTTTATGTTACTCTGACAAAGGGAAATATGTGCCAGGCTTTTAGATAGGAAAGAGGAAAAGAGAGCTACTTGCTTTCGGCTCAAAACAATCTTTACGCCTCAGTGGCATATTTTGGGATGGCATATGAGATCTGACAATTAAGTTCACGAACTTGTTGCAACAATGTTGCTAACCTTTTTTGATATCAGAGGGATTATTTATTATGAATTTGTACCAACTGGACAAACAGTTAACCAGGTTTACTCTTTGGAAGTGCTGAAAAGGCTGCATGAAAAAGTTAGACGACATGAACTTTTCGCCAACAATTCATGGCTCTTGCATCACAACAATGCACCAGCTCACATGGCACTGTCTGTGAGGGAGTTTTTAGCCAGTAAACAAATAACCATTGGAAAATCCTCCCTACTCACCTGGTCTGTCCCCCAACGAATTCTTTCTTTACCTGAAGATAAAGGAAATATTGAAAAGAAGACATTTTGATGACATTCAGCACATCAAAAGTAATACAACAACAGCTCTGATGTCCATTCCAGAAAGAGTTCCAAAATTGCTTTGAAGGGTGGACTAGGTACTGGAATCCGTACCTACTTTCCAAGGGGAGTACTTTGAAGGTGACTATAGTGATATTCAGCAATGAGCTATGTAGCACTTTTTCTAGGGTGAGTTTGTGAACTTAATTGTCTCACCTCGTACTCTGATTTTTTTCAACTGTATATTACATTTAAATAGGAAAAATGTAATTACACTTCTTGTTTCAAATGTACTAACTTTAAGGATACAATCTAAAGGAGAAAGGTCTTTGTATTTTAATCTCCACTGTATTATCGGAGACTTAATTATCGGATAAGAAACTAAAGTGCCACTGAAGTCGTGATTAAAGGAAGGACTGAAAAGCCACTTAGATCAAGCAGTCATTAAAAATGACAGGCCAGGAGATGGTAGAGCAGCCCAGAATAGTGCTGGGATGTGACACGATGGGACACAAGGCAGAAACTGGTGAGGCCACATCGGGAAACAGTCACATAGAGCAGGGCTGGAAGGAGCCGGGCTCAGGGCACATTGGTCAGTGGGGGACAAAGTGTGGGGCTGCAGGAGGCTTCTCTCTGCTTTGGGCTCCTGCCGTGGATGTTTCATTCGTGCTGTTGTAAAACTTGGGGGGTTCAAGGAAGGGAAAATCTGTCAATTCATTTTAAAAAGGAAAACAAAGAACATCACACTAAATAAGTGATTTTTCTATCACAAAACATCATTTCTTTACAAAATAAGAAAGAATGAAAAAGCAAAGGGTCCTCTTCCCACAGTGATGAAACTGCGGTGGTTGGTTTTACAAAGAAAACAGAATTCAGCTGAACGTGCTGTGATGGTGTGTGAAAGATAGATGTCAAAGTCTTTGAAAACTCAGATATAATAATAACCACAGAGCATCGACAGCTAGGGTTTACTGAGCACTTACTGTATGCCAGACACAGAGCTGGGAGCGCCTACAGAGCTTACCACACTGTCACGAAAATTTGATGGAGAGAGCAATGATAATTGTGTCACTATTAGCAGCTGGCATTTGCACTGTGCAAGAACTGGTCGGAGCGCATTTGTGTTCACTAAGCGTTCACTTAGCATTGCAACAACCCAGGGAGACAGGGAAACTGAGACACAGAGAAAGGAAGCAGAGAGCTACCTCATAGTGTGAGGTGGGTGCCATGATTTGCTCCACCTCACAGGAGAAGAAATTAGAGGCTGAGTGAGGTGAAGTGACTAACTCAAGGTCAGAGGTACATGCACAGTAAATATTGGTGGAAGGACTAAATAAATATGTTGCTGGGTACACATGGCTCTTAAGAGTGTGTCTTTAGAAATCCCGGGGGTGCCAAAAAAATGTATGCACATGACTTGTATTCATCTTTTGTTATCAGTATATATTATTGCAATTTTAATACAGTTCTTTTTCCTTTCTCAAAATGTGTACACACTTTTTTGGCACCCTCTGTATTGTCTTGTGATGCAGGCCTGGGCATTGAGCCGTATCTTAGTTTAAACCACTTGTGAACACTGCGCAGTGAGAATGTACCAGCACTCTCGGCCAAGGCCAGGTCTTAATGACAGCTTTGGCTGAAACTGAGTCAAAAAGAGAAGGTTGTTGCATGCAGCCAGGCAGGTAGCTCTCTCTGTGATCTCTCCTGAAACCAGGCTGGCCCCGAGGTTCCAATGGAAGGCCCACTTGGCTTGCAGGTGGGAGTGGGGATTGGAAGCAATGCTAGAGATAGGTGGAAACGGAGTGGAGGAAAGAGTGCCCACCAGGGCCTGAATGAGTCAGGAAGACTTCATGGAAGAGGAGGAGCTCACTGAGGCCTTACCTGGTGGATGGACCAAGGGGACGGCATGCCAGGTGTGTGTAGGGGGACAGCAAGCGCAGAAGCTTAATGACCAGAGAAGGAAGGTAATGTTCGTGCGTCTGGAGCAGGTGTGCACCTGAGGTGATTTCTTGCTTGTGTCTGTGCAGGAGCGTGGGAACTTTAGACAGTGGGAGGTTTTTGTTTCTTTTGCTTTGTTTTTGAATTCAGACTTTCTCTCAGTCAGTCACCTTACCTGGTAGGCCACTCGTGTGGAGTTCTGGCTCCACAGGAGATGGCCTTTCAAGGGCAATTTTAATTTACTGACTTTGTCACCTTTCCCTAGTGGGCAAGAAGGAGAACAGGTCTGTTTTGATGGTTAAGAACAAAACATGGAGTGGCTGAAGATGCCTTGGAAAGGGCCGTGACACACTTTGAAGTTACAGGGATTGGGGGGACTCGGATCAGCTCCTCTCCTCAAGGTGTTGCCTCCTCCTCAGGGGACCCAGTCATCAAATGTGGGGAAGGGGCTGGGAGTCAGGAGACCAGTCCTTTGTGCTGTGTCTGACTTCTAACATTTACTTATTACTCATTCCCTTTCCCATTCTACCAAGAAGGTGAGGCAGCAGTGCATAAAAGGGAACAGGACAAAAAATAAGAAGAAAAATCTAGGTGATAGGAAAAGAAGGAGAGAAAATATGGTGAATTTGGTGGGAGGATTATCTATCTGATGCATCATACCAACAGATGTGTCCATCTGTTAAATGGTGGGGCATTGGTTTTCTTCTGAGCTTCCTGGTGGCCAAAGCAAAGAAGTAAACCCAGCAGCCTGAGGACCCTTTCTACTATCTTGAAAGACATTCTCATTATCTCAATGAGCTATCAACAACAAGTTTCATGGAACTGTTTCTTATGAAAAATCCCTCAATGCCTGAAGGTCTGGCCCAAAGCACAACTCAGTGAAAGCAATTCTTCAGGGGCCAAAGCAAATTAGTGCCTGTGAAAGAGGCATTCATGATTGTCATAGCAGAGATTTATGTATAAGAGGATTGGGCCTTTCTCAGCCTGGTTTCTAGAGTCAGAGACATTGTTTAAAGCTGGGATTTTTGACGAGGGTTTTCCCTAAGTGCCTTCAGGAACTGCCGAGTCCTCAGAAATGAAGAGATGCATGAAATGTGCTTAGTAGAACAGTGCCTGGCACATAATAGGTGCTCAATGAAATTCATTTTTGCTGCTGTTGGGTTAGAGCTAAGGTGCCCAGTTGAAGCCCACTCGTGTGCTTGCCACACAACATCAAAATCTCTTTGCTAAGAGACCCGTTTTAGGAGCTTTTGCAGGGGATATAGTGTTGCTAGCAGGTGGATTGAGAACAACACAGAACTCAAAGCATCCTAATGTGTGCATGTCTGAGGTTCAAGGAAAGACGCCGGAAAGAGAGAGAGCAGGACTCTGGGAGCAGTCTGCCGAAAAGAGAGGCAGGTGACTACGCAGCCGTTCTTCCAGTGATGCTGGCCTGGCTGACGACAGAGTTGCATTCCAACGTGTGTATGGCCCAAGGTGGCATTGGAAGTTGCCTTCTAGTCAGTCACCTCCAGATTGGAAAATAGGTACCGAGTAAGTCTGGCAGATATTTGAGGGCTTTCCCAGTATCATTTTGGAGAGGAACCGTATTCTTAGCTGTACCATTTATTCTAAATAACACTGAATACGTCATATTCTTGAAAAATTGGCGACCACCTCAAGAATCAAGGAGTGCTGCAGCTGGAGTCATCTCAGGGTTCACCTATGTCCCCCATGTCTTCATCTTACAAGGGGAAAACTCGGCTTTGAGGGGATATGACAGTAGATATGACAATTAGCTTGCAGGCTGACTTCCAGTCCAGCTCACGTACTGGTACGTTAATTACTAAGTGAAATATTGCAAACAACCTAATGGGCTTCAGCCGGGGGTTGGTTAAATAAATAATGGTACACCCATACAACAAGATGTAAGGGAGGAAATATTTTCATGTAGATCGTTAAAAAGAATGAGGTGGATGGACTTTTACTGATGTGGAAGGATGTACATGACATATTGATGAGTGAAAGAAGCGGTTTGCAAAACAGCATTTTTCACTGTGTGTGTATCTGTTATTGTACAAGATGTTAGCTGTGACTCGCTCCAGGCAGTAGGATTTTCAGATTATTTTTACTTTCTTTTGTATGTTTGGTGTAGCATTTAGCCTTTCTTCTTTCAATGAGTATGGATTTGTTATAATAAGCTATATTAATTTTGACAACTGTTAATTGCTCATTTAAAATAGGTTTTAAAAATCATCAAAGAAGTACATGTTTATAGTGGAAAACTATTATTTAAAACTAGAAATTTAAAAAAAGTCCCATTCAGGACGGCTGGATGGCTCAGTTGGTTAGAACGGGAGCTCTGAACAACAGGGTTGCCGGTTTGATTCCCATATGGGCCAGTGAGCTGGGCCTTCTACAACTAGACTGAAGACAACGAGCTGCCGCTGAGCTGCCAGACGGGCAGCCAGATGGGTCAGTTGGTTGGAGGGGCAGCCGGATGGCTCAAACCGTGAGCTCTCAACAACAAGGTTGCCAGTTCAATTCCCACATGGGATGGTGGGCTGTGCCCCCTGCAACTAAAGATTGAAAATGGCAACTGGACTTGGAGCTGAGCTGCGCCCTCCACAACTAGATTGAAGGACAACGACTTGGAGCTGATGGGCCCTGGAAAAACACACTGTTCCCCAATATCCCCCAATAAAATAAATAAATAAAATAAAAACAAATAAAATTTTAAAAAGAAAGAAAGAAATTCTACTTCCTTTAAAAAAAAAAATCTCATTCAACCCCACCATTCAGAGTCTGACGGGCAACCGTTAGGTTGTTTACTGTACACCTTGCTGGGGTTTATAAAAAGAACCACTTCTGAAAACTGCATAGAATCCTATCTGGTCTACATATCAGAATTTACTAAGTGGTTTTCCTGGATGTTGGACATCTAGTTCTAGTTTTTCCTTATGATACATACAGTGACATAAAAATATTTACTAAAAACTTGGTTTCCTAAGAATATTTAACGACATATTGCTAGGTTGAAAAAATGTAGGATGTAAAACTCAATGAATTTTCAAGCTACACGTGTATTTAAAAACACAGTGTTTCCATGTGTGTGTTTATTTAAAGACCTGAACAGATGTGAAAAAGTTCAGAAAGAGGTTTACAACCAATATTTTGTTTTCAAATTTTTGCAATGAGGAAGTAATGCTTTTATAAATAAGGAGATATTTTAGGAAGTTTGTGTAATGTTGAAAAGTACAATGAAATCATTAAATAAATACACACCACCACCCAGCAAAGCACACAGGGAATACTAGCATTATGATCATTAGGATTTTGAACTATATTTTTGCTCTTGTCCGTATTTTCTAAATTTTCTACAACAAATACCTGTAGCTTTTATAGCCAGGAAGTAAACCACTCCATTATTATAAAATGCCTAAAATGTCTAGCTGACCCCTCTTGTTTCCACATCAAGGTGTCCCAAAACCCAGGAAACAGGACAAACTTACTTTAAACCATTGTTAGTTACATTTCCACTCTGTTTTCTTCTACCTCTAGACACTTTTTCATTTGAAGTACCTCTAAGTTTGAAGCAATGGGTCCAACTGTTAATCTGAAAAGGATGTAATAAGTAATTGCTATTTTACATGTATCTCCAGACATTTTGGACACTCTGCAATGTACTTGTTGCACTGGAGGGTGAAGAAAAACATATTGAACATCATATTTGAAATTTGCATGTGCTGTATAAAAATAAGTTTAGCTGATGGGGATATAAACATGGTGCAACCACTTTGGAAAATGGTTTGATGATTACTTATACAGTTAAATATGCACCTACCATACATGAAAATTCTACTTCTAGTTGTTTACCCAAGAGAAGTGAAAGTGTATGTCCAGACACAGCTTGTAGACGAATGTTCACAGCAATGCTGTTCATAAAAGCCCCAAACTGGTAGCCACCCAAATCTCCGTCCACAGGTAAAAGAACAAATGGTGGTATATCCATATTTCAAAACAATAAAAAAAGACAAACAACCAATAACATGACACCAGGGTGAATCTCTGAATGTGGTATTAAGGAAAGAAGGCAGAAACAAGGCTGCTTACTATACAATTCTATTTTTACAGGATTCTGGAAATGGCAAAAATAAGCTACAGTGCCCGGAAGCTGATCAGTGCTTGCCTGGGGCTGGGATGGAGGGGGTGTGAGTGCACAGGGCATGAGGGAATTCTCTGGGGCTCTCTATCGTGATTATGGTGATGGTTACATGGATCTGTACATTTGTCAAAACTCATTCAATGGTCCACTTAAAATGGGTACATTTTGTTGTATGTAAATTATACCTCTACCAAGTTGACTTTTTTTTTAAGTGAGTTTTTCCTATACAGAGCCAGCTAGACAACTAAGGATTTAGACAGAGGCAGCAGAGTAATAAAACAGACCCAGGGCCCTTCTGAGGGTGGGGCCCTGCACCAGTCCTACACCCAAAAACGTGGCCCTAATTCTGTTTCCTGACTTTTCAGATACCTTCAGATACTCTGTGTGTGTGTGTGTGTGTGTGTGTGTGTGTGTGTGTGTGTGTGTGTATGTGATGCTACATAAATGGGATCTCACCACAAATGCTGTTTTTAAATTCATTTTTTAACTCAATAATATACTGAGGTCGTCTCCTCAAGCCTAGCTCAACAGCATTCCACTGTGTTTGTGTGGGGGGGTGTTATTCGGTGTGCCATGACTGATACACCCCTTTCCTTTTGATAGCGTTTAGGATGCTTCCCATTTTTCACAAGTCCCAGCACCCAGCCCGCACACGATATTGTAGGGCTCTGTGCAACAGAAATTTCTAGGCTGTTTCGCAACAGCCTGCCTCGCCCCACCATCTCTGTGCGTAAAGGTTGTTTGCCTTTCGCATTTCCCTTCCCACTTTCTTTTTTCTTGAGCTCTAAATAGAGTAGGTAGGTCTCTATAATCTGTCTTCCGTTCAGAGGCTTCTGCCACCCTCCTCCTCTAGGGTCCATGGGACCTGACCCCTGGCCTCTGAATTATGCCTTTTGGCTACAAAGGCCTTGAAGGAAGTCTACAAGGCTGGACCGGGGTTCCTGAGGGCCAAGCAGTCCATGCTCCTGCCCCGGGGAGGATGGTCATGGACCGTTCCCAGCATTTCCCTCAGCCCTGCCACGCCCTACAGAGGTTTCTGAGTCTTAGGATTTCCAGAATCTACCATGAGACTGTCCCACAGGGGAGGGACACCTCCACAATTGGGAAAAAAAAGGAAGTCTCAACTGATATTTTTACCATATACAGCTGGATGTCAGCTTCCCACGGCAGTAAGTCTCTCGGGTCTCCTGCGGCTGGCTTTACAGTCAGCCGAGGTGAACTGATGTGAGCAGCGTGAGGGAATTGGGGTCACCCTCTGTCCTTGAGGCGAATGTTCATTCAGCACGTGTCGCGTGTCTCACTATGCAGCCCCTTTATAATGGCCAGGGTGTTTTGCAATGGAAGCGAATGATGGCTGCTGACTAGCTTCACGGCCTCACCTGATCCCCTCGGCTTCCACTTTTGCTGTACGATGAGCTCTTTGCATTAGGCGATCTTGAGCGTCTTTAAGGTTTTGTCCAGACCCCCAATGTCAGGGTTGTGACTCTCCCCCTCCACAACAGGAGGCATTTTCCTCAGCTGAGAAGGACTTCAGTGTGTCCTGCCAGTCTGTCTGCCCTGAGCTCCCAGAGAACCAGCAAATACCTCCTCTGCAAAGACGAGACCGGCTAAGGGGGTGGGGGTCCCCTGGGAGCAGTGGCGGCCGACCAGTGAAACCTGTCGTTGTATCTTGGCTGCATGTGTCAGCGTGTGCCTCGAGCAGTCTGGAGGAGGGCTTTCAGACCCCATCTGGACTTGGGTCTCGGGAGAGAGCGCTGTCGTTGCCCCGTAGTTCTGCCAGGGGAGGGGATTTGGACACTGTCAACCATCAGCAAAGCTGGCACTAAAAGTCGTGCAGAGAGATTTTATTCAGTGATAACTGCTGCACGAGGTGGGAGAGTACAGTGACAACTGAGCTTTGTCTCGTACAGGGGGTGGGGCAGGTGATTTAAAAAAAGAATGAGGGAGTAGTGAGGGGCACTGGGGGGGCTCGAGCAGTCAGTAGCGTGACGGTCACGCGCGTCTGCTCACCAGCATTGACCAGTCAGCCTCTACGTTCCCACAGAGACAGGGAGACAGAGACCTGCCATTCCCAATGGTTTCATTCAAAGGAACGGTTGCTAGGTCCTTGAGAGAGACACTCCAGGGTGGTGGGAGATTCATGTACATCTCAGAAGGACAGAGAAAGGATTGACAATGGTCAGCTGTTTAAATAAATGCTTTGTGGAGAGGGAGGTCACAGGGCTTTCTCAGGTGCTGGCTGAAACAAAAGATAAATTCTTTGGGCCGCCTTGAGCTCTTCCAGATAGGAACTTAAGGGGTCTGGTCATCCAGGATGTGGCTTTAGGCTACTAGAAGCCACACTGGGGCTCCGTCAGGTCTCCTCGAGCAGGGGTTTGGACCGAATAGTTCATGCCAAGAGTCCTTGCAGTTCTCAACACAGAGGGTTTGCCTTTCTTCATCCTTGTGCTAGGCTGCTGGCCTGCTGTTGGGAAGGACCCCGGGGAGCCTTAGAGGAATTGATTTCCAGACGCTCAATGTCCTTCTGTGTGCCTGCCAGTCCCCCTCGTTCCGGTCCCCTTGCACAATCGCTCTTCTCCCACTTTACTAAAACGATGCAGACCTAACCCACCCCCAGTCTTACTGGGTGGAAAAACTACTGGGGCACCAACAAAGGAACAATTTGAAGTCTCAAGCTGGTGAGGAGGAAGTAAATGACTCTAAGAGAGATAACAAATCATTTTGCAAGTCAGATGGTTTCTAGCTTTTATTTTCGACAGAATCTTAAAAATGAAAAAGTAATTTGATGTGAGATTGCTCTGGGAGGTTTGGCATCTAACTTGGACACCGCGGAACAATTCAGCGGCATCGCTATAAAGAAATTCCTTCTAGTCCCATCCAGTCAGCGCTCACATCTATAGAAACGAACGAACAAGATGCTAATACCTGCCTTGTTTTAGCAACAAATAATATACATTAACTAAATGAGGGGGGCATCTAAACACCTTTATTAAGAGGAAGATACATATCCAATAAAATGTAGTTTTGGGGGCTAATATTTGTCAAAATTGTAATACGCATGTTATTTTGATTTGTGTGCTAATAGTAATTGGAGTGACAACATAATCTACAGGGAAAATTTTATCAGCACCTCATGACCACAGGAAATGGGCAAGTTTTAATATTTTAATTTATGTACATTTTTATTTCAAAGAATGATAGGATGATTACTAGCTGACTTAAAAGCAGGAAACTATATCAGGATAGTATTATATGGAAGGACTAGAATAAAAGTTCATTGAGAAAAAGGAATAATGTAAAATTATTAGCTGTTGAAGAAGGGTTTATTCATATATTTAAAAAATAGGTGGTGGTCGTACACTGTAGAGGAGGCCAATTTTAACCTGCACTCTCTTGTGGAGGTTTTTTTGACTGGGCCCGAGAATTAAACTGATATGAGATAGATTAACAGGATTATATAAGTGTTATGTGACACAGGAGCTTTCATAAGGAATGAAAGCCCAAAGAAATGGCGGAACCTACATGCTTTTTTAGAGCCGGTTGAACAAGAGAGGCAACTATGGAAAAGTAACTAACTGTACAGGAGGCTCAAGAAAAATAATTATTTTAACAAAGCCTGTTTGTAGAGGATTCTCTCCGTCAAGTCCTTGATGGTAAGCACATTCCTTTTGGTGTAAGAAGGACATCAATTATATGGGAATTTCATCTCCTGCTTTTGAGAAAAAGAAGGAAGATCAGAGTGGTTTTCTTCTATTTGCTGTGTTTCCAGTGCCTTTACTCAAAATAACCCTTATGCCAAAGTGATATATTTTGGGGTGGCATATTCTGCCATCCTTCAACACCCACATTCACAGGGACATTAACTAAAATGTAGAAGCAATCCATCGACAGATGAATGGATAAGCAATATGTGGTATATACATGTAATGGACGATTATTCAGCCTTAAAAAAGAAGGCAGTTCTGACACAGGCTACAACATGGACGAACCTGGAGGACTTTATGCTGAGTGAAATAAGCCAGTCACAAAAAGAGAAGGACTGTATGATTCCACGTCTATGAGAGGCTTCGAGTAGTCAAAATCATAGAGACAGAAAGTAGAATGGTGGTTTCCAGGGGCTGGGGGAAGAGGGAATGGGGAGTTAGTGTTCAATGGGTGTAGTTTCAGTTTGACAAGATGAAAAGAGTTCTGGAGCTGGATGGTGGTGATGGTTGCATAACAACGTGAATGTACCTAATACCCCTGAACGGCACACTTCAAAATGGTTAAGATGGTACAATTTGTGTTGTGCGTATTTCGCCGCAATAAAATTTTTTGAAAAACTAAAACAAAGGATAATGGTGAGTATCAAAGTTTTATTCTACCAGGTTCATTTAAAAGGATGATGTAACCGTTTTCTTTTAAAATGTCAGTTTTTAAAATATGACATTGAACATGAATCACATCCTGCTCCATCAGATTTTTGGTGAAGCATTTTAGAAAACAACTTAAAAATGTGTGAGGGCCCATGATGCAGCTTTCTTGAAACCATTCCACTAGGGGTAAGCAAACTTCCGCCCTTGGGCTAAATCAGGCCGGGTGCTGGGTTTTGTATGGCCTGCAAACTGAGAATGGCTTTTACATGTTTACATGTTTGGGGAAAAGGAAAAAGAAGAATATTTTCTGATACATAGAAAATTACATGTAATTCAAATTTTAGCATCCATAAATAGACTTTGATTGGAACACAGCCACACTCATTTGTTCACATATTGTCTGTAACTGCATTCACAGTACTAGGGAGAGTGGAGCAGTTTTGACAGAGACCATATGGCCAGCAAATTCTGAAATATTTACTATCTGACCATTTACAGAAAGAGTTTGCTGATCGTTGCCCTAGACCCCAGACTCAGGAAAGCTGCCTCGTGGCTCCAGCTCTGCTCCTAACCATGGAGAGAGAAATCATTTCACCTCTCTAGGCCTTAGGCACCTCATCCATCTAACAAAGTGGTCTCTGAGCTCTCTTCCGGCTTAAAAAATTCAGAAGACCAGGACAGCCATTCATATTCAGGTGTTCATGGCTGATCCCTCCCCAGGAGTACTTGCCTTTAAAAATGACCCCTGAAGAGGCAACTCCTTAACCCCAAAGGATGAAGTGCCAGCGAACGGCAGGATTTCAGGCAGCAGCCATGAGTGAATAAATGGTGATGATTTTGGTGAAGGGGCTCTTCCCAGCATCGCATGATTTCAGTATTTGTGGTGAACAGACGAAGGTTTGTACAAATCAATCTGTCCAGTGACAAACACCCACCAACTTCCCCAGAGGCCAGTCTTGGTTCGTTCCCAGCCGACAAGTTTCTGGGGCCCTGTAGACGCTTCGGGGAAGGCTGGGCGCAGAACAGACCAGAAACAGAGCTGAGCTCAAGCTAGCCCCACCCCTGGTGTCAGGCTGGGTGCAGGACTGCACAGCACAGTATGTCTGCTTTATCTTCTCTGATTCTTTGGGAAGCTCCCCTCTAGTGTAGGGCTGGTAGGGAGCCATGGAGGTGCCACCCGACTTACAGGCAGACCAGGACGGGCCACTCCCGAAGACCCTGATGCTCCAGGTCCCCTGGAAGGATACAGTGCAACCCCTAACCCACTCCAGTGGGCTGTGCACTGGGGTCTCTGCCAGAGGGAAGCACAATAAACAGGAGGGGAAGGCTGGGCCTTTAGGGTGTCCCTTTGCCCCACTCCCCGAGCTTCCTCCTGCCAGGGTACCAGCCATACTCTGCTTCCCCATGGGTCAAATGAGGCAAAGCCAGCTTTTCTGAAGGGAGATGGCAAACCCAGTGCCAACAGAGTCCCAACCTGGGTGACAAGCCATCCTGCGCCATCTCAGACAGCTGCCTCTCCTTGTTCCGGCCTCCACCGATTGTTGAGGTTCCAGGCCTGATGTTGCTAAAATTCCCAATTTTTCAAAAGAAACCAGAAATCTGGAATTGTATGTGAAATCTGCTGATTTTCAAATGTTGGTAGTTCATTTTAAAACAAAAATTAAAAACAAAAATTATCGAGCTGGCCTCAGAAAACACATCTGTAGCTCAAATGTGGGCTCCAGGCTGCTGGTTTGAGACCTTTGAGGAGGAAAAGCCTAAACTCTGGACTCAGGGGTCGGACTCGTGTCTCACGCTGGCACTGACAGTGTGGCCTGTCCCCAGAGCCCTCTGTGCATTGATTTGCTCATCTTCAAAGGCGGGTAGTGGTCCCGGACTTGGCAGGAATATTGTGAGGCTTGGTATTCTTCTAGGCAGAGGGTCATACATGTGTGTGGAAAGGTGCTCATGAATGTCCCCCCTTTCCTGACTTGGAAACATGGCAGTGTTTTCCAATGACAAGAGAAAGGAAGTTGGGGTCTGAGTTTCTGCCCACCACTAATGTCTCGTTGCTTCTGGAAGAGAGGGCTAGACTTTAGGTGCCAATGGGCAACCTCATTTTGCCCTTCTAGGTGCTGCCAAAGGCCCGTCTTGAGGCCTCTACACCCACCCAAGGAAGCATCTCAGACTGGAGATGGTCTAGATCCCACTGATTGAGAGCCTGGGGAGGGGGCGGCTGCTGAGATGGCACCGATAACCGGAGAACGACACACGAGGCTGCGTTCCGGTATTCCTGTGGGCGTTTTCCCCTTAGAGGAAAATTAGATGTCCTCAAACGGATGTGTGAGATAGGTCCATCGTCTCGTCCCGGCTCTGGGCTCCACGACCAGTGTGAGGCCATCCCGAAGAAAGGCCGGCAGCCCTGGTCACAAGATCCCGGGGCGTGTGGCGGCAGAGCACGTGCCTGGGACCCTACGACCTGGGTTTGAATTCCATTCTGCTGAGAGTCCTCTGTTGCTCCCCACGCTTCTATTTTTCCCGTCTGTAGAAAGGAGATAATAACAGCAGCAAGCACATAGGGCTATTGGGATTCAATGAGATCAGTTACGTAAAGTGACTGGCACAAAGCAGGCACAGGGAGGGCACTGGAGTAGCAGCAGGATAAACACATGCAAATGGAATGAAAATAAGAGGAGTGAGTGAGGAGGAACGTTAGTTCTAAACCCTGGGCAGCACGAGAATTATTTATGTCTGCTTTTGGAATTCATTATGATTCCGCCACCGTGCCCTAAAGGCTGGCTTTCTAATTGTGTTTCATCTTTTCATCTTGCTTAATTAAAAAGACGTACACTGAGGGGCTTGGGTATTCAGAGATGTCACTGGTGTCTCACATAGGGCTCTACCTGAATAAGGGTTCCTTCAGCCCCCTCAGGCGGGACCTGGGCTCCTGCAGCATGGGGCTCACTGACAAGCCAAGAACAGCCCAGAGGTGGGGGTGTCTGGGACCTCCTGGGGCCTGATTGGGGGGGGATGTACTGCAGCAGGGGAGGAGCAAGGCTGAGCCTTTTCACTGTTTTAAATTGGGGCAGAAATGAGGGATGGCAGTGACAACCATTTGCAACTTTTAAAAAACCTTTTTTGGGACACAGATGTTCAGGTTGCAGCATAATCTTTTTATAGAAACACACGTCAAAGGAAGGAGCGAGCCGACTTCTCAAACAGGCAGACAATTAACAAAGACCTTCCGATGCTGTGCAAAAGCTACACTCTCTTTCTCCAAGGACACGTGTGCTTGTCGTACCGACTCTAAAGCCAGTCAGGGTGTCTTCATTCCATCCCTTCCCTGAAATAGGGAGGGAAAAATCACACCATGGGGTAGCAAGGGAGGGGGGAGCCTCAAGGCCAACTTCAAGGATTTTCCTGAGCGCTTCCCAGAGCGAGGGGGCCGGATGATTTCCACTTTGCCTTAACTGTATTAGATTAGTGAGACCTACTCTTCTTTTCACTGCAGCTAGCCCTTTTGTGTTTCCTTTTTCCATTCATCGTGATAGAATACTGCTTTCTAAAGTATCAAAGTAACGGCACAAACAAACACGGCTAGGAAGGTGGGTGGCAGGAGTAGGAGCTCTAAAATTCATTCCTCCACTGGTGTGGGTGATTCAGACTCCACGTGGAAGGGCTGTGTAGAGAGAGGGCTGCCCCTCCCTCCTTCCCTAATAATATATTAGTTATATATTTTTCTTAGGGATATTCTGCCAGAATTGGGGGAAGGGGTGAAGACAGAAAAACAAAACAAAACACCAACAAGTTCAGGCCTTGCCTTTGAGGAATTTATAATCTTGATGGAGCAAATCTGAAAAAATATAAGAAGGAAAAATAATATATAGAATTGAAGAATTCAGTAAATGGATAGGGGATGGTGGGAGCCAGGTTTCTCAGTGTTGAAGTGGGAGGTTACAGACAAACAAGAGAAGGCGAGAATGATCCACGTGGTACTGGCTTAGAGCCGGAGGCATTGGGGGTGGATTTGTGCTTAATATACATACAGGTGGCTGCCTGTGGAATTATTTATGGATGTGTAAATATACACAGGTTATTTACACACATGTATTTCCTCGCTCCGTCAGCCGACAGGGTCTAGAAACAACCGTGCTCCAGTAGCAACAAGCACACCTACAGGAGGACTCAGACCTTGGTTTCCAATATTATTCTCCAACGAGAGGAGAAATGGCTGATTCTAGGACTGGAGCAGGAAATGTCACAGATGAGTCTGGAGCACCTGGTAGTGCCAGAAAGTAAGGAAGTGCTCCCCAAACAAACAACCAATCACGAGTGCACGAGGTCTGTGAAATGATCACCAGAGCCCATGGGAAGAGCCCCCAGTGGCCAAAGCTGCACAGCTGGCACAAAACAATAAGCCATACTGGGTTATAACCCAAAGTAAAGCCCCAGGAGCCCACATCGACATAAATAAATAGAGGAAGAAAGACAAATCTCCCATGCAGAAAACTTCCAAGTAATTTATGCAGGTACGCCACCTTCAAGACAGTGAGTGGAACTCCCCATTCTGAAAGTGAGGGTTGTGCATATAGACTGCCTGCCAATGAGTAAACTATGAAATTGGGGCAACGGTACCTTAACAGTGGAGAAAGCTGGCAAATGTTGCCTCAGCCCACGGCCAAGGCCTACGTCAGCAGTGATAAGTCAAGTTGGAAGATGTACCATTGACGGGATGCGATGAGAATGGCATGTTATCTCTGTGGTCCTTCTCCCCCAAATCCCTAAGCCCAGTCTCAGGATGAGGAAAACATCAGACAAATAGTAAGTAAGGGTCTTTTTACAAAACACGTGACCAGTACTTCTCAAAACCGTCTTTGTTATCAGAAACAGCAAAAGTCTAAGAAATTGCCACAGCCAAGAGGGGTCCAGAGAGACATGATGATGAAATGCTCTGTGGTATTCGGGACGGGATCCTGAAGCAGAAAAAAGGACGTTGGGTAAACGAGAGAGATCTGAATAGTATATGAACTTTAGTTAATAACTCTGGGTGGTGAACACACAATGTAATTTATAGATGATGTGATACAGAATTGTACACCTGAAATCTATGTAATTTTACTAACAATTGTCACCCCAATAAATTAAAATAATTAAAAAAAATAATGTATCAATATCAGCTCATGAATTGTGGTAAATTTGCCATCACCAATGTAAGGTGTTAATAATAGGATGTAGGAGAACTCTTTCTGTGTAATTTTTCTGTAAATCTAAAACTATTCTAAAATAAAAAGTTAAGTTTTAAAAATGAACTATGCCATAAGAAAAATCGGGAGAAAGGGTTGCTTACAACCTGAAGCAGGACACAGGACAGCATGGAGACCAGGAGAAACCAGAAGAGACAAAGACAGAGGCAGTTCGGGCTGCTCTGTCTTCCTGGGTGTGACAGACTGTTGGGTGGGTTCCTGCACCTCATTTCTCACACGCTGATGATGTTCTCTTGTCTCCACCAGCTCTGAGCTGCCCCTGCTGTGTACCTGCTCTGGGGGCACCTTCTAGGCCGAGGTCACCACCTCTGGACTCCAGGGACCCCAGGAATGTTGGGATTCAGAGAAGCGGCTCTACCTGGACACTCATCCACCCCAGTCCGGCCCATAATGGTCTCTGCCCAGCTTGTGAGCTTCCCGAGGGCAGGGATTCTGTCCTCTCTCGCTGCCAGGGCTCCATAACGGTCCTGGCCCCGAGGGGGACTGTTAAGCTGGAATGAAATGAATGTCTCTGGGCTCATGACTATAGGACAATATTTCCATATCACCTGGTCATGGATCACTAGTGAGAAAGCAACATCCTTGCAATGCTGTGCCAGTCCTTCTCATGACGTGAGGGAGAAAGTCTCAGGCTGGAGTGGTGATGTCTGAAAGCTTCCCCGTCCTTGCCCTTCCCCATATCCATGTAACCAAGAACAGGCAGGTTTCAGGCTCAGACTTAGCAACCAACGCACCCAGAAAGAGTAACGGCATTTGCAAAAAGTGATACTGATCATAGTTATAACAGCAACATAAAGTTTCCTTTAAATGTGCTTTAAAACAATTTCAGACTTAGAGAAAAATTGCAAGAATAATATAAAGAATTCCTGCATACTCTTCATCCAGATTCCCTAATGTTAACATTTTACTGCTTCCTTCTCTCTCTCTCTCCCTCTCTCTCTCCCTCTCCCTCTCCCTCTCCTTTTCCCTCTTCCTCTCCTTCTCCCTCTCCCCCACTCTCTCTCTCTCCTACCTACACACACACACACACACACACACACACACACACTCACACACAGATTATTTTTTTCTGAACCATTTAAATATAGGGTGTTCCTTTATTCCTGAATACTTCAATTTTCCAGCGTGTCATTTTTAAAAGAACATTTTCTTAGGTAAGTACAGTACATTAATCAAAACCAGAGAGGTAACACAGACACAACACTATTATCTAATCTGCAGACCTCATTCCTGTTTCACCATCTTTCCCAATAATGTCCTTCATAGCAAAAGAACATCCCAGATCATACCTTACATTCAGTTGCTGTGTCTCTAGCTCTTTTCATCTGAAACAGTTCTTGAGTCTTTGTGTTTCGTGATATTAGCATTTTTGAAAAGCACATACCAGATATTTTGTAAAATGGCTAAAGATCCCTTTTGCAATAAATTTAAGTTTAAAACATGTGAATTCATTGAAAGAAAAACTATTAGTAGGCAAGAGAACAAATGGTCTACAGATAAAGCAAAAACCTTGAAGGCTTACATGGAAAACTAAGGTTTGAGAAATATTGGTTTAAATCAGCTTCATTCTGCCCCTGAGTCCTCATGCCACTGGGACGCTGGGTGAAGGAGGGTGGGTGAAACAGTGAGACAAAGGCTGTTCCAGACTCTGGGAGGGCCAGGCCGGTGGGAACTCACCCTCAGGGGAAACGGAGTCAGGGTGCTCTCTCCTGGACGCTCATGAGTGGCTGGGAGGAAGGCATGCTTTCGTGTGGGTTCATGGTGCATGCAAATCCCAGCTGTGTGGGTCGTCAAAAGAACAGGCCATAAAATCAGGAATGGAGAAGAAAGCCTGTCAAAGTGGCAGGAAGACGTGAGTATGGACAGGAGAAAAGGTGAGTTTCCTGGAACCAGAGGGCGAGAGGGGATCTCAGGATCTTTACTGAGCCAGGCTGCAGAGTCTGATGACCGTCATCCCACACTGCTGGAGGTATCCACAGCCAGAGGGGCAGGTGACCTGGTTACCTCTGGCTCTGCAATATCCTCAGGCAGGTGGCTTGGGAACAGAAGGTCATGATGGCCTTGCCTGACCCTAGAGCTCACAGGGGCCTTTTCACAGGAAGGGTTGTTCTTGCCGGAGGGTGAGTGGGCATGAGCCAAGGTGGCCCTGCAAGCGACAGCCTCATGTCTCGGGCGGTTGTGTGCCTCTAATGCAGGCTCACTGTCTCCTGCTCTTTGCAAGGGGCACCCATGCACTCTTCAGGTTCCCAGGAAAGTGGGAGGAATGAGGGCGAGAGAAAGAAAAAGAGCAAACTGCGAGGAATCGGGTCACTGCCACAGAGGGGGCCACGGGTTTGGCGGAGAAGAGAGTGACCATCATGGTCCTTTGACAAAAGGTCTCACTGTCTTGCTTGGTGTGCAGAATAGTCGGTGGGTTAGTGACCCCAGTTATTTTAGCATCTCATCCTCAGAGAAGAGCAGCCTCCACGTGCCAGGCAGGGAGTCTGAGAATGCCCAGGGAAAGGGGTGGCTGTAACCAGATTGGAGGTCGTGGGAGGGGAGCAGGAACCCCGATTTGCTGAATGATGGTGTGTTCTGGAGGGAAAGTGGAGTGTGGCCTGGGGGCTGTGGGAGAGTATGTCTGTGAGTGTGTGCATGTGAAGCTTCTCTCCTTCCTGTGTGAGAGAGCGGAGGGGGAGGCAAGTATGGGCCTGGTGCCCACTCAGAGCTGGCAGGGAAGGCAAGAGACCCCACAGGCAGACGGAGGTTTGGAATGGGGTTGCTCACGAGAAAAATGAATCCTAGGCAGAGCCCATGACCCTGGGGGTGACTCCCTCTCCTCCTTCTGCACTTGGGGGGCCAGGGTGTGGTGGGCCTGGGGAAAGGGAGCCGGGAGGAAGGGACACCAGCCTTCAGCCAGGATGTGCCTGGGGTGCTCTTGGGACAGGGGAGCCAATCCTTCCCCAAGAAAGGATGTGTCACCACCCTCCCTCGGCCCCCATCCCTTTCTGGCTCTCCAGCCTCCACCTTTCTATTTCCTTCCTTTCCTCCTGCCTGTCTGCTGTGTGGGGCCCTACTGGGCGTCCAGCTCCCACGGTCCTAGCTCCATGACCTTGAACTAGTTCTGTGACTTCTCTGGGCTTCACTTTTCTTACCCGGAAGACAGCAGAGATTCGGATACCTTACTGCCCTGAGAGGGTTTGAGGATTAAGAGCCAGGCAGGGAGGGAACACGTGTAAGGAATTCAGGACAGTGACACAGGAGGCTTTGTGAGGCCTGCTGTCTCCTCCACTGTCTGCTCTGGGACGGCGTGGCCCCGCCCTTATTTTCCTCTCTGTCTCATTGCTCTCTCTCCTCTCCCTTTGTCTCTTCTTTGTCTTCCTCTGTTGCTATTTCGGTCCTTCCTCGATGATGTTGGTGAGGGGTGAGCCTCTTTTCATGTCAGGATGCCAGAACCCCGTCAAACTGGTAAACAGCTGAAGGATGTGGTGGGAGATGAACTTTCCACTGAGGCAACTTTGAACTCGTCCTTCCTTGATGGGTCTCCCCTGCTCCACTTCGTTTTGGAGCCTCCATGTCGTCTTCACGAAGCCAGGACGGGGGCCTAGGGCCACAGCCAAGAGGCGTCCACGTCGAGTGGCCACGCAGGGCTCCAGCCACCTCTGTCCATCTCCAGAACCATCGAAAGGGTCTTAGGGAGGGACGGAAGTGGAAACCACAGATGGGGTGATAGGGAGGGATGGGAGTTGAGTGGCGGCTTCGCAGATGTGCCTCAGGGCTGAGGTTTCCAGTGGAAAAGGTTGGGTACCAGCAGGCGATGCGTGGTCAGGGCAGGCAGCCTTGAGCCTGAGCTCCTGGGAGTGGCCTGAGAGCCATGTCCATGCAGCCCAGAGAGCAGACAGGAGCTGAGGACCCTGGTGGGATAGTCCTGCCCAAGTCCTCGTGGCCTCATCCTTTGGGCCCTCCCAGATGTCTGGAGGTGGCCGATGAAGCGTGTGGCTGAAGCATTAACGAAGGTTCCCGCTGGGCAGTCAGATACGTGAGCACAGAAATAAACCTGAGTGTGGACCTTGTCACCTCAGGAGGCCACATGGAGAAGCAGTCAGGGCCCGGCCCACCATGGCAAGCTGATCACCCCGGGAAAACTCTGAATCTTCCCAGCCCCCCTTCCCTCAACCCGAATATGGGAATAATACGAATATCTCACGGGGCTCTTGTGAGCATTAGTGACTCAGTACCTGTAATATTCCAGAACAGTGCCTGATGCTTTTTAGCTGTGTGACTTGGGCATTTTACTTAACTTCTCTGGGCCTCAGTTTTCTCACCCAGGAAATAGTTGGTGTGGGAATTGACTGTCCTCAGCCTCTTCTCTCAGACTGGATCACCTTTGACCTCCTGAGCCACCAGGTTTCTTGTTCTGTCATTGCTCATGCCAGTCCATCAACTTGGACTGCTCATCCCTTTCTGCGTCCACAGCTAACTCCTATTCCTCCTTTACGACCCGGCTCAGGCATCACCTCCACAGGAAGCCTTCCCAGATTAGCCTCCCTCCAGCTATATCAGGGGCTTTTCCGGGCCCATACTTTCCCTGTGTATCATTCTCTCGCTGTGCTTTCATAGACATAAAATCCCTGCAGTGCCTCTGTTCCCGATGCAGCCACTCTCCATATGGGTGTTCCTGAAGTCAGGACGCGGCTGCCACCGCCATTTAATAGTGTGGTGTTTCCTCTCCCAGATCCTTTACGTTTATGTTAACCCCTGGTCTCTTGAGTGTACCTGCTTTGTTGTTTGTGGCTTCCCTCAGATGGTCCAAGGCCCCTGAAGGCACAGACACAGGGGGTGAAGGGACCTTCCGGTGAGCAGCCCCCATCACCCAACCCAGAGAGCCAGCTCTGGCAGGTTCTGGAAACCAGCTCCTGCCATGTGCAGCCCTGCTGTCCCCAGGCTGCCCAGGGGCTGGGAGGGAGACACAGCTCACAGTTGCCCAATTTTTCTGCAACTGGGGGGAGGGGGGCGGACAGGAGCGAGGGAGCGGGGAGGGGGCTCTGGTGAGAAATAAGGGAGAACTCTGGGAGAAAAGAGGGTGAAACTATCTGCCTGGGGTGGGGGTGGGTGGCGTGGGGTAGGGCCCATTTGTGACACGGCTATTAACTCTCTGAGTGACCTTGGACAAGTCCTTTCCCCTTCCAGGACTCAGCGCCCTTGTCTGTAAACCGACAGGGGGCCGATACTCTCCATGCCTCCTCCAGCACCAAGGCACTAAGACCTCTTCCCCTTTCTTCTTTAAAGGAGCTCTCTCACCTCTATTGATTAATGTACCAATGAGAAGGAACGTTTATTACCAAGATCCTAACCTTTGTCACCACCTTTGTGGTGCCTACTACTGCTGTGCACAGTTTACAGACAAACTTTCCAGCAAAGACTCAGAGATGTTGAGTGGCTTTCCAGAGGCCACACAGCCAGGACCGGGTGGACTCGGGATTTGAATCGAGGCTGTCTGTCTGACAAAAAAGCCTTTCACAAACCGCCCTGGGAGTCTGTCCCCACCCACTCCAGCACTGGCTCCTCCCCTAGGAATCCCCCTCGGCCAGGGGAGGGGGGCCCATCAGAGGGACAACCACATCCTGTGACGGTTGCCTGGGGAGTGCCAGCTTTCTCTGAACCTCTGGGACAGGTGATCGGAAAACAGACCTTGCTCATCCCCACTCAGCCCCCCAGGGCAGGACCTACAGCCCAGCCTCCTCCACCTCCTGCTCTGGAAAGGCTCAGAGGAAACCTGATCCCTAGTCCTCACCCCTGGCAGAGTTGGGAGATGGCCTCTGCAGCGGGGCCAACATTCCCACGTCAGAGCAGGTTGATTCCTTTCCTGTGTCCTCGACACAGCCCCTCCATGTCCACTAGCCTCGTCTCCAGCTCCTCCTGGGCCTGGGGTTGGTTCCTTTGCAGTGGCAGTTCTGAGCATAAAACCCCCTCGCGTTACCCTGCTTGGAAGCTTTTGGAGGCTCATGTTGGAACTCACTCAGCAGCAACCCCGACCCCACTGCCCCCCTGACCCCCCACCCCGGCTGCTGAGGGCTAATGGGACAGATCAGGGAGCCAAGCATCTACCTAACTCAGCAGCTGCCTGGGGTCCAGCTCCTCCAGGGCGCAGGCCCTGTATTTTCTTGTCCCTGTAGCCCCAGCACTTTCCATGGCACCAGGCCACGGTAGGTTTTCTAGTTTGTCTCAATGGATAGAGCTGCCCCACCCAACACACACACACACACACACACACACACACACACACACACACACAGCCTGGGTTCTATAAGAGTTCAAAGACTTGTCACTCCACACCCCAGTTTCATTCAGCAATTAGTTTAATCTCAGGATTCTCAGAACAGGACACCAAGAGCTGGCCCTGAACCCTCCGGCCTCTCTCTGGAGGCTGCCTGGTCACGTTTATGACTCAGGGTGGGACATTGCATGTTCACAGACTCATCCGGGAGGCCCCCATCAATCCAAGCAGACTCAGGGTTTAGTGCAGCCTCTGGGCCCCTCTTGCACTTCTGCCCCCTCAGGGACTGGGCCCGGCCTCTGGGGCTGTGGCGGGGCTGGGCTGAGATAAAGCCTAGGAAGCTCAGAATAAGGATTCATTGTCCATGGACAGTCACTACGGAACAGGGCTGTGCCCCTGGCGGGCTCCCAGGGTCTCTAGACACACGCCCCAACCAGCCCCTTGGTGGTAGGGAAGGACTTCCTGCCCTGAGAGAAGGCTGGGTCAGCCGTGTGCCACCCCAAGCCCCGCATCCACCTGGCAGAGCAACAGCAGCCCAGCAGCCCCCACATGTGGGGCCCCCCTGGGCAGCACTGGGGTGGGGCTGCTTTCTGCCCCTCTCAGCACCTCTGGGCCCTAAGCTGTCTGAGATTCAGGGAACCGAAGCACCAGGCACCCGAAGGTTGGAAGGGACCTCAGGAGTCATTCAGGTCCACCCCTCCATGCAGCCTGCTGAGAGATGGCGCAGACTGCTGCTTGTTCAGCCCGGAGACAGAGCTCACTGCCTCAGAGGCAGCACCCTCCACCTTGCTGCTCTTGAGGCGGGTGGAGGTTCTGTTTGATGGATGGAGACTGGGTGCTACAGGGTGTGGAGTTTCCTTTCGTCTCTCCAGGGGGGCCTCTCAGCCCCCTGGGGAATGATCTGTGAGGACAGGGTGGGACGGGAGCAGGTAGAGCAGGAGTCCAGTGGTAAGGACCGGCCTGGAGCCTCGCTGGGCCGCGTCTAGGCCGCTCCGATGTCATCATAATCGTCGTAGTCGGAGGAATCAGGATGGGGAGTGATGGAGCCTGTGTGGCCGGGAGGCTCAGGTCAGTGGGGAGCCCTGTCATTGTCCCATATCCCCCACGGGATGCAGCGAAGTGGGTCTGAGTCCGTACCCCGCGGCCCCACGATGCTGAGGGGCACAGACTGACAAGACTCCCATCTCATCGTCTTGTTCATTGCCATCTCCCTCACTGGAATGTTAGCCCAGAGAGTGTCAGCCTTATCTGTTAGTTCAGGGCTGTAGTCCCCATGCTGGCACAGTACACGATGGACAATTGATGCTGGGAGCCCCCAAGGGGCCATCCGGCTGCTTCTGCTTGAATGCCTCCACTAACGGGGAGCTCGTGTCCCCTCGAGGCATGACTCTGTCCCATCCACCTCCATTCTCCCCACCTCCTTATATCCCTGTTTTTCTTAAATATCCCTTTACCTCTCTTCTTTCTCCTTGGGTCAATGTGTCCAATGGATCCAGAGCACCCCAACTCATCCACTTCCCAGTCCTTCTCTGTCCCCCCTCCCCTCAGAATCGCCTCCCCTGCCACTGGCACCTGGACACCCAAACTGCTCCATGGAAGGCGGCTGGGGCGGTGGCTTGAAGTTCTGGTACCACTCTCCGGATGAGGTGCTGGAGCTGTCATCCGCCGAGGGCCCTGCTGGAAACCCCAAGAGCCAGTCACCCTCTGCCTGCAGACAGTCAGTTTGCAAATTGCCAAAGCTGGGAGGCTCTCACGACTCCATAGAGTCAAGTGCCTAGCCTGATGAATAAGGAAATGAAAGCCCAGAGAGGGAAGAAGACTTGTCCAAAGTCACACAGCAAGTGGCTGCGGAGCTGGGACTAGAATCCTGAAATCAGCCTGGCTCAGGGCTCCCCGCTTCATGTTTCCTCTAGCCAGGTGGGCTACAGAATGGGAGGCTGGGACACACACAGAATCCTCCTGGACCCAGCTTACCTGAAAAAGTTGCCTGGGAACCAGCCAGCTCCAAGTTTGGGGGCTGCTCCAGGAAGGCGTACCTCGCTGAAGAAAACCCCTTAGGGTTACATGGAGGTAGGCTGCTGTTGGGACTGTTGCAGTAGTTCTCCCCAGACGACGTACTAGACCCACTGTTGTTCCTTGTGTGCTGCTGAGGGTCCCGGGCGGGGGGATCTGCAATGCAGTGTCCAGGTTTGACAGGTGGGACCTGGGAGGCACGTACCTCTTCAAGTCCTGGGCCAGAAAAGGGAAAGTGGTGAGGAAATAAGAAGGTATGCAGCAAAAGGACTTTGAATTAGACTTGAGAAAGAACTTACTGCCAACAGGAATTGTTAAAGTCTGGAAGGACCTGTTGAGGGAGGTTGCTGCTGGAGCTTCTCGAGGTGAGCTGAACTGCTAAGTGTGGAGGCAGGGCTGGCATCACCCCCCTCCATTCCCCTCCCCAGCCTGACTCACCTTCCTCCAAGGCGGGCATCCGGAACCTGTTCTGCTGGACGTCCTCATCTGTGACTCGGTGCCGCTGGGAGTCTGCAAGCAGAGGTGGTGGTGAGGAGGGGTTGTCCCGGGAGTCTGGGGGAGCAGTTAGTGTTGCTCGGAACTCAGGAGGGTGCCCTGGAGGCTGGACAGGGAGGGAAGAACCCCAGGGGTGCAGAGGGCCTTAGCCTTCCCCATCAAATCCCAAGCTCATGTCCTAGCCCAGGAAGACCCCAAACCTCAGTCTGAAACCAGCATGGGGACAGGCCGCTTCTGGCCAGAAACCCTAGTGCCCTGCACCCCTTTCCCCAGGTGCCCCTCCCAGAGTCCTGGGTTCTCTCCTCACGCCTGGGCAGGTCTGGGCAGGAGAAGGGCACATGCTGCCCCTTCGAAAAGCCTTCCCAGAGTGGAAGCCAGAGGGTCTGGAACCTTGGTGTCACAGACTCTGCGGCACCTTCATTTCAGAATCAAAGAGATGTAGATTCATAGAGTCTTAAGGTCTCAAGTGTCTGGAATCTTGGAGTCTTTTGAACCTGGAACCACTGACTTTTAGTCCCCATGTCCTAGGAGTTTGGTCTCTTAGTCTTGCATTTTACATGCCAGGGCTCAGGATCACAGGTTCTAAGGACACCTCATCCCCAGGGCTCCCAAACGCAGGTGCAGGGACCAGCAGAGGTGGGATCATCCACGTCTCACCCCCAGAGGCCCTGATTCAGCAGGTGGGGCAGAGATGACTGGCTGTCACCAATATGCATTCTCCCCTCCTGTAGTAGAAGCCCCTCAGCCTTTATCTGGACACACAGCTGCCCGGGGCCGAGGCTCCATCTCCCTCTCTCTCTTGCAGCTGGAGGTTTACGTTCTGGCTGGTGGCATGTGTGTGGGAGTGACTGAGCACCCTGCCTTAAGGCTAAAGCATGTCCCCCTTCTCTTCCCCCTTCCCACTGGCTAGAACGTGGACGTGGTGGTGAGCCATTCTCGATCATGTGCAACATCTTAGGGGCTGCAGAGTAGCAAGAGAGAAGGCGCCTGGGCCCCCCACCAACTTCTCAGACATGGTCATTTGGAGGTCTCTGTCACACACAGCCAAACTCTCATCCTAACTTATACAGCAGAGGCGGGTTGCGGCTCAGGAATTTGTGACAAGCTTCCAAGGGATTCCACAATAGGTGTAGGAGTCTTGCTCTCCTCCAACCTTCCAGCTTTGCATGGGCCCTGCTTTAAGCACTGTCTTTCTTCCTGCGACCGCAGAAGGCAGAGGGAAGAGCTGGAGAAGCAGGACAAGAGGTGGAAGGAAGTGGGCTCACAGGGGAGGGGGAGGGGCGTGGGGTGCTGGGGCGGATGGGACACAGAAGGAGTGTGGGTGTGCGGAAAGCTCTCTGAACTGTGTCTCACCTGGACTCCCTCGGATCTTACCCGGACACAGCCCCCTTCAGGTGCATGTCGAGGGACAGGTCTTATGACCCTGCATGGCCAGAGGCAAACGTGGGAGAGAAGGAAATCGGAGCAGAACTACCTGTGAGACATGGAGATGCCTCCAGGAGCGCAAAGCACTTTGAAAACTTCACTGTGGGACCATTTACAGATCCCACCCTAGTTCTGCAGGGGTCCCGACATGGAGCCTATTGAAGGTCCCCAGCCAGCTGGGCCCTCTCCCTGGTTTGGGCAGGAGGGCCCGCAGGTGCCTGGGCCCAGGCACTCACTGTAGAAGGTGGTCAGGGCCACGGGAGGCTGGGCGCTGAAGTCATAGTGTTCATAGTCCGAGTCCGAGCCTGAGTCCGAGTCCTGGGGGGGCGGGGCCTGCACCTGGATTGGCAACTTGGGAACTGGGGAGAGAACAGAGTGGGGGCATGGCAGAGTGGTGGGCAGAAAGGCACAGAGAGAGGTGGCAGAGAGCGTGGATGGTGGGAGACAGAGAGGCAGGGAAAGTGCCAGGCAGCCCATCTTGTACCAGACCATCCAGCCTGGCTTTTCCAAGCTCTTCCCACCCATTTCAAGCATGGGTAACCAAACAACATTTATTTATGTAACAAACATTTACGTGGCAGTCAGTACACACCAGGGGCTATTCTAACATTTACAAATTTTATCTCATTTAATTCTCATCACAACTTGTAAGGTAGGTACATTTGTGTCCCCATTTTATAGCTGAGGAAACTGAGGCACAGAGGGTCTCACCTTGCCCAGAGAAGCAGGCAGTGTGGCTCTTAACCTCCAGACCATAATATTCAGTGAGCAGCTGCTCTGGGCCTAGCTTTGTTCTAGGTTCTGTATTCATATTCTCTTCTTAAATATATGGGTACTATATACAGAGAATATTAATAATATTTGACTGAGTTTGTATTGTTTTTCTTGTCACTGAATGCTTCCAAATAGAGGTGACTTAATACATTCATAATGCAACGCGATTAAACTCCAACTCCTTTACAAGGCTCTGAAGACGTATAAATCCGACGTCATAAAACATGAATGACTGATCCAACTTTTTATCTTTCAGAAAATATGAAATAAAATTATGTTCCAGGAAAATCTTGACGGGGCTCTGCAGGGAGACTGACGGAGCAGGCCGTCGAAGGAGGTGATGATGTCACAGCCTATTAGCCAATTAGCAGACTGGAGATTTCCAATGAGAGGAAGGCCCTGGATCTGTGTTTGTCTGGAACTCGAAAGCCTAGAATCCTAGAATGACTGCACTGGCTGGTCATCTGCCCAGTGAGGCCCAGACTGACACTTGAAGGGCTCAAGGTCCCACAGCCTAGTGGGCTGACCCAAGTCACCTCTCCAGCTGGGGCACTGCTTTGAGCTAAGCAGTACTGACCTTCCAGAAAGTATACCCTTCCTCTCCTCTCCAGCCCTCGCCACCCCCAGGGTGGGTGACATCCTACCTTCTTCTTTGGGGATGGTGATGGGGACCTCTTGATAGCTATTGATCCCTGCTGGGGTAGTGGTGGGTAGATGCTGGTGGTTCACCGGAACGGGGAGGGCTGAGGGAGGGCAGGCAGAGAGTCTACAAGTCATTTTTTTTACCCCTTCCAGTCTGCCTGCTCCTGTTCTCAGCAAAACACCTCCCTCCTCACCACCACCCCAAACACACACACACACACACACACACACACACAAAGTCTGGTTCTCCCGTGGGGCCCACATCGGTCCACTTCTGCTAGGGAAATCCTTCCCTTCAGGAGACGCTCCCAGGGCCAGGGCTGGGTGGCCATTGCAGGGTCACTGACACTCCTGCTGGGGTCCCCGAAGGTTCACATTCCCCTGGGAATGTTGCACCTCTGCCCTGCTTCTTCCCATCCCTGGGCCTTCTCCATCGTGCCCAGAATTCTGCACCTACCATATTTTCCTTTAATTTTCAAGAGGATGATGGTGATGATGATGAGTGAGCCAAGGAGGAGAATTCCCAGAGTGATGCAAAGGATAAGGAGCGTGAACTCCCGAGATCGCCAGTCCTCCATTTTCACTGTCACAGAAGGTTCTGGAAACAAGTACCCCAAGAGAAAGAGGAATGGGCATAGACTTCTCCTTGCCCTTCTTCTTGCCTCTCCATCCTGACTTCAGCTGACCCACTTCCCTTTGTACCTATCCTCCTCTTCCCTTTCAAAAAAAAATTTTTGTTTCTGCTTTTAGGTGCCCGGTGTACAGTAGGTGCTCAAGAAATGCATACTGAATGAATAACTGACTGAGTGAAACTTTCTCCGGGCACCCAGCCCCTACAAATCTCTCTCTGCTCAACAATTATTAAGCACCCACTGTGTCCCAGGCACTAGGGTCTCCGTCTAATAAGGAGATCAACAAGTCGACGCAATCCAATACGTGAGGTACCTGCTATGATGGAGGTAAGGAAGCGACCTGGGGGGCATGAGGCCCTGCGAGAGGCACGTAATTCTCTATGGGGAGATGGAGGTTGGCTTCCCAGAGAAGGGGACTCTGAGCCACCCCTGCTAGAGAACATGGCAGGGGCTCCATGCCTGGATTAAATAATCACAAGACTAACTGACGCCCAGACAGTGCTTGCTGTGTACTAAGCCCTGTTTGTTTGTTTAATTAATTCATTTATTTATTTTTATTTATGTATTTATTTTATTAGATTCAGGTATACAAAAGAATGCAATAGTTAGACATGTCATCCGTCACAAAGTGACAACCCCCTGCTCCCAATCTATTGCCCCTCTGACATCGTATATAGGCCTTGTTCTGAATGCTTAATAAATATTAATTCACTGGAGACTCACACAGCACTGGGAGACATGCTATGACGATCATCCCCATTGTATAGTCAAGGGATCTGAGGCTCACAGAGGTTGAGAACTGTGAGCAAGAGGCAGAGCTGGGATTTGAGCCCCAGGAGTCTGCCCCAAAGCCAGCCAAGCTACACACAACTGGCGGATAGACTACACATAGATCTGGAGTTCAGAATCGGATGCAAATTCCAGCCAACACTGGCTGACTGGCACTTCACCCTCTGAGCCTGAGCTTCTTCCTCTGTGTAAAGGAAGAGCTGAGACCTCCCCAGGGGACTGCCCGGTGGATTAAGGGGTTGGGAAATAATGACTACAAAGTGTGGGCCTATGCCTGGAACGTTCCAAACACACTGGCTGTTACCCTCGTGTCCCCGCCACCTGGCCCATGTCAGATCAGCTCAGCTCTCTCCTCCTGCCCTATAGGAGCTCACAGGGGAGTGGGGAGTGGACTCCTGTCCATGAAATATCAGGATTCAAGGAGTTGTGGAGCTGACATGGCAGGGAGAGGAGCACAAGGCACCCAGAGGGAGGCAAGTCCATTGTCTGGGGGAGGGGGACAAACTGTCAACCCCCCAACCCCCCAAAACCCCCACCCCCCACATATATACATCCAAGGCTCTGACACTGCATACCCAGTGACACTCACCTGTGGTGACTGGCTGAATACTTGCAGGAACTTCAGGAGTGGACAGATTGAGCAGACTCCGGGAACCTGTCAGAAAGCACCACCTCATGTAGTCGACACAAATAACTGAGCACCTACTGTGTGCTGGACCTTGTGCTAGGAACTAAACATGACAGACAAGTGACCTGGAACTGGAGGTGCATCCCAGGAGGCACATGACTAAAGAAACCTGCCTTTCCCACCCCCACTATAAGGAGGGATTAAATTCTGGGAAGGTCCTTTGTTTAGAATAAGGGACTAATAAAAGAATTATCCCTCTCTTCTGTATGATCTGCTGCAGACCACAAATCTCTTTTCCATTCAGTGGGGTTTGTCCTTCAGGTGAGCCTCTGGAGGTGGGAAGCTGACATTACTGTCATTATCATAAGCATTTGACAGGTAAGGGACGGAGCTTACAAAGTCCCTGTGATGTTATCTGATTTCCCAGCTACCCTTTGAGTATCAGCTTCCACATCGTCATGAAACTGATGCCTCCCACCTAGTAAATGGCAGAGCTGGAATTTGTAGCCAGGTGTCTGAACTCCAGAGAGATGAATAGCATTTCCTCAGGTCTAACGCTCTTGCTTTTTCACACCTTAACACCTCTGAGCTCTTGCTTTTTTACACCTTAACACCTCTGAAATCGGGGTGATGGCATCAATCGTTATAACTGAGGACATGTCAAGAGTTTATTTTGGCAGCATTTTTGTCCTTTATGGTACATAACATAATAATGGTGTGACATATCAATGCCATCTTAGATTTGTTAAAATACAGTAGACCCCAATTCATAGAGTGGATACAAGGCTTAGTCGAAATAAGACATACCAAGTGCTCGGCAATGCCTGCTACACGATTAGGGCTCCAGACACTGTCACTGATATTATTATTAGTGTCTCCTAATATTATCTTTACTAGGATCCCCAGCCCTGGGATGGCAAGTTGGTTTCATCTCCTGAGCCAATTCCAGTCCAAAAAGACCACTGCTTGGCATATAATAATGCCTTAGTAAATATCTGATTCATGATTCTGGGGCGGGGTCAAGAATCTGTGGCAAAGAATTCCCTGATTAATTAGCAACATCTGTCTGGGCCTGCTAGGGGCAACGGTCCCTCTACGGTCAGTATTTATCATTCCTGGTCTAGTCAAAGCTGTGGTCCTTGAGCTGCAAGTACTTAGGCTGTGGACTCGGAATTCCTGGTCCAAACCTGGGGCTGAGAGAGGGGGGAAAGGGTGGTCGGGAGACAGTACCTGAGCAGACGACCCAGGCTGCCTTTGACTGGCTGCAGAGGTTGGAGTTGTTGAACCGCCAGGAACAGTCCGAGAGGGTGAGCTCCCCTCCCTTGCATGAGTAGTACATCCTGCCTGACAGGGAGTGGGGCAGCCCCTTGGGTATTCTGGCCATGGTCCCACAGCCCAAGGCCCGGCAGAGCACCTGGGCCTCCGACTTGTACCACTCACTGTCACACACTGTGCTCCAGACCCCACGGAAGTATACCTCCACCTGCCCCTCACAGGGGTCAGAGCCCCCGGTCAGGCGCAAGGTCTGGTGCTCTGCAAAGGGGGGGTGGGGGGACAGAGTCAGGTCAGGGTCCTCTGGGCCCAACCCCACCAGCCCAGACCCACGAATGCAAACAGCCCACAGCCAATCGGTCTCCAGATCTTGTGTACCCTCTCTCCTGCATCTGCACCCCCTCTCTCCTCTGCCTCATCGGCTCTGGCTGCAGCACCCTACATCCTTGCTACTCAAAGTGTGGTCCGTGGACTAGCAGCACCAGTATTACCTGGAATCTTGTTGGAAACGCAGACTGTCAAGCCCTGCCCCACGCCTACTGAGAATCTACATTTAACAAGCACCCTGCCCCCACCCCAATTCATATGGACTTTAGAGAGAAGCACTGGCTGGAGCAGGACTTCAGACTCACGTGGGCTGCCGACAGAATCCCTGAGGGCCTCCCTGCCTCTTCTCCCCTTGCTGCTCGGAAACAGATAACCAACTCCCACTCAGGAAGAACCTCACCTCCAATGTCACCTCCTCTAGGAAGTGGTCAGAATTATCCCTCCAGCTCTGGATTGCCCGCTGCCTCTGAACTCCACCTGGCTTCCTCTCTAAGAGCATGTCCCACGCCTTCCCGGGGTTTATGTTTGTCTGGGTGTCATCTCCCCTCCTGGACGGTGACCATACAAGGGCTGCCTCTCCAGCACTGACTACAGGCCTGGTGCCCAGTAGGCCGACAGTGAATGTCGGTGGAGGACCCAGGTCAGACACGTTGCCCACTGACCTGAGCACACCACTCCGGCGTCCTCCTTGTGGCCACAGTAGCGGTCTCCATGCAGCCCGGGGCAGTCCCACAGGTGGTCCTCTGCCCCAGAACAGTTCACCTGGTCCCGGTGGATGAGTCCTCGGCCAGGGGCGAAGTGCAAGCCAGGCAGGGCCTGGACCGCCCAGCCGCAGCTCAGCTGCCGGCACACCACGTGGGCATCCTCCAGGTCCCACGTGTCGTCGCACACTGAACCCCACTCGCCATGCTCCAGCATCTCCACGCGGCCGGCACATGGGCTGCCTCCATCCACCAACCGCAGTGCACGATTCTCTGAGGGTGGGAGGGGAAGGGGTTTGTGGATGGGGTGGCGGGGTAGGGGTGGGAGGAGAGGGCGAGAAAGGAATTGGGTCCTGAGCCGGATGCTTGTAGGCAGGGCTGTGGACCCAGTGAGAGGGGCTGTAACCCTTTGTGCAGGACGAAGGAACCTTGCAGGGCTGGGGACTTGGTGAGCACAGGAGGGGGTACTGGTCAGGACTAGGGACTCCAGGGTAGGAGCTGGATACCTTGTAGGCAGGGCTGTAGAGCCAGTGGGAGGGGCTAGTAGCTGGTGCTGACTAGTGGGCGGGGCTAGAGACCGGGTGTGCCGGGCCTGAAGAGCAGGGCTGTGGGCTCCTGGGCATCATATTTATGTACATGGGAGGTAGGGGCGGAAATAGAGGAGATAGAGGTCTAGAAGGAGGGGGACAGGGCTTATAATTAAGGCCTAGGGGCTAGGTTAGGACTGGGGACCCAAGGGGTTGGGTTGGGGGCCAAGTGAGCCAACTGGAGACCTAGTAAGGAGAGAGGTCTGGAGGCCAGATCCGAGGAAATGCTCAGAGCTGGAATTTTCAGAGCTGGAAATTTTCAGAGCTGGAAATGACATAAAGTTATACTCCTCCGGTGTGTGGACCAGTTGTGTTTGCATTGGTGGTGAGTGGGGGTGGGAGTCCAAAGGTCGAGGCTTGGGTGCAGTGCCCAGAGCTGGGGACAAGAGTGAGGGGCCATGGCTGAAGGCCAGCGGAGGCTCAGGCAGCCAGGGGCCCAGGGGGCAGATGCAAGGAGTTCCTGCTGTACCTGCACAGGTGACCTGAACGTGCCTCTGGTCGCTGATGCACGGGTGCTCCTCCACCTCGCAGAGCTGCCACTCATCACCTGTGCACATGATGATGGGTGCCAGGGCCTGCGTGCCGTTCTGGGCCCCACTGGCGTTCCCAGTGGCCCAATCCTGTGGCATCTCCAACCTGGGCGGGATGGGCTGGACCGGCACGCTCACTGCCCCACCGCATCCGAGCGCGCGGCACACCGCCTCTGCGGCGTGGCTGTTCCAGAATGCCCCGCACGTGGGCTCCCAGGTCTGCCTGCGCCGAACTTCCACCGTCCCGCTGCAGCGGCTGCTCCCGTTCACCAGGCGGACCCTGAGCTGATTCCCTGGAAGCGCCAGACACCAGCTGAAGCCTCTACGGATTTGGATTCTGCCAATGCCAGGGATGGGGTGGGGGTGGGCGGCTGCCAGAGGCCCCACCACTGACCTGCTAGGTGACCTTGGACAATACCCTAACTCTGGGCCTCAGCCTTTCAGTCTGCAAAATGGGCCTGTGGTGATTCATCCCTGAGCCTCCTTTGAGGCCTGGCCCTCTGGTTCTCCTTGGAGTCCGGAGGAGTTGGGGCTGAGGGTGACTCTAGAGGTTAGGATGGATTAGGCCTGGGGTGACAGAGGACCAGGGGTCCAGTCCCCACAAACCCTCCTGTCTTGCCCCTGTCTTGCGAACACCCTTGTGTGAGAGAAGGACAGAGTTCTGGGTTCAGAGGCCCTTCATGGAATTGTGATTGCCTCGCTTCTCCTCCCAGGCCCTTCCACTGTTTTGAGGGTACTAACTATCATGGCGTGCCACTGTGACCCCCAGAACCCTGTAGGATGGACAGACAAGAAGAGGTCAGTGAAGGGGCTGACGATGGGCTGCCTCAGTGTATCAGGTTCTCTCTTCCCCAGAGCCCCTCCGTGGGGAACCATCTGCCCACTTTTGCCCCCCCCAATGCTAGCACACAGCTTTGCACAGAATATGTCCTTTATAAATATCTGTTGAGCTAATCTAGGACCCACCTGGTGGAACTCCTCTACCCCACCTAGACTTCTTTAGCTTGTTCTCAACAAATCCCCTTAAAATGTTCACATGTACGTGACTTTTTATCAGTGGCCTCTCAAAGATGGCAGTTCTAAGATCTCCAAGTGAATCTAATGTGGACCTTCAGACATTGGGTCAGGAAGGAGAAGTGTTGTCTGAAGTTAGGGAGCCTCCCTAGTACCGTAAAAGTCCATTTCCCTTCCTGTCACCCGAGGACATCACCTGCTTGGTCTCAGAAAGCTGACCAGGAACCCCAGAAAGATCATTTTCTCACCTGGCTCCAAGGGCTGGCTCTCTGCATTGCTGGTGTTGGGCTGACCAGATGGGGCTGGTGACGGGTGACCTGAAATCAACCAGCAGCAGCTGTGGTGGGTGAGTGAACTCAGGCACAGAAGGCACAGATATACCCTGCAGGACAGGTGGCACTTTCTGGAGCCTGCCGTGGCTATATGGGGCCTTTGGAAAGGACAGGGTCCTGGCCCTGGGGTGCCTTTGCCTCCGTTCAAAGGAGGGAAACTCTCAGGCTTTGGAGTTGCAGCATCCTCCGCTTCATCTATTAATTGAGCACATACCATGGAGCGGAGAGGAAGGACCATGGGCTTTGGGGCCTGACCCACTCACTGCTGAGTGACTCTGGCCAAGGGTTACTCTCTCGGCCAGAGTCCCAACTTGTTAGCAATAACACTTAGGAAAGTATCGTGGCTAAAAGGAGACAATATCTGTAAAATATTTGACACACAAAGGGGCTTAAAAATGGGAGTTATTTTTAGGAAAAACATGTTTGTTTGGAAAAGTTGAGAAATTCATACCAGACTTTAGGGCAACGGGTACATCCTGGGCTGGGAACCATAGGATTGCAAAGTGTTTTCAGACACTGAGAAACTAGCATTTGTCAAGGGCCAATTATGCCAGGTCTTTGCCTATATTATTCCACTTACCTTCACCAACACAGTGAGATAGGTATTAGCATCCACGTTTTACAAATTAGGAAAGGGAGGCCCAAAGAATAGAAATTGATTGTCTGTGCCAGATAGTGTGCATTTGTCTTTCCAGAGCCGCTGTCCCCTTGGCTTTGGGAGACTGACTGGACTAAATCAGCGTCTTCCTGGGTCCTTTGGCTTCCCTTCCACTCAGCCAAGGGGAGCCCAGCAGGAGGGAGGGAGGAGAGTGAGGCTGTGGCGTTTGTTCCCCTGGCGCCCTCCTGGTGAGATCCTTTGGGCAGGCTGTATCCTCATCTGAATCTTATTCCTCTCAAGGTAGTCAGCTCTTCTTGACTTTCTCCTCCTGGGTCTCACTGACTACTCCCTGGTCTTGTGTCCTTGGGTCCAGGGTGATAAGACCTCAGCTGCTCTGAGCTCCTGTAACTGTATTATCCTTTGTAAATAGTGCTTTTGTAAGTAAGTCCCTTCAAACTTCTACTATGACTGTGCCTCCTGTTTCCTGTTAGAACCCTGACTGGTATGTGGCCTGAGGCCACCAGCTAGCAAGTGGCAGAGCCGGGATTTGAACTGTCTCCAAGGAATCAGCTCCCTGATGGGCAGGGACACTTGGTTTGCAGAAGCACAAAGGGAGCGCTGCAGCCGGGACCACTGTGCTCACAAAGGAGCTCCTCCACATTTCCGGGTCTCTCTGGTGCTTAAGTTGGGGCCATTGAAGTCTACGCAGGAGGACAGGTGCCCACGGTGGGACCAAGGCAGTTAAGAGCCAGGGAGCCTCCTCCATCTCTTTCTTCTCTGTCGTGGCCTGGGTTCTAGGTGCAACTGCAAGATGGAGGTGGATGTTGACCCAACTCAAATTTTGTGTAAGAAGTGAATCTTTATTGTGCTAAGCCATGAAGATGTGGGGTGTACTCGTTACAATAACCTAGCCTGGCTTGGCCTGACTGATACAGGGGCTGTAGACGCAGGCACGACTGCTACACATTCTCACTCTCACCTGAGAAGATTGCATGGACTTATACCCCAATGAGCATGAACACACACACACACATACACACCCACGCACACACACACCTGCAGATACAGCTCTCCTACAAGCGCCCGTCTGGACCACTCCATCACTCAAACACGAAGTAATCAGGCCTTTGATTGCCTGTCCTCACCACCCCCCTGCTTGCCTGCCCAACCTGACTCTTGAAGGAAATACAACTCAGAATTCAGAGCACAAACTCCACGGCTAATGAAATACTTAGAACAAGAATTCAGATGCCCTCAAGTTAGGATTTCAGAATCCTAGGTCCCACAGCAACAGTCCCAGTGCTCCAGCGTGGTTTCCAATATTTGCACGTGTGCTGGGGGGTGGGGGGATTGGGATGCTGACTCAGCCTGCATGTGTGTGTGATGGTGGCGTGTGTGTGAGTGTGTGGTTGTGATCCTGTGTGTACCATTGTGTGTGAGTGTGAGTGTATGTGTGTGCGTGAGTGTGACTGTGTGGATGTGGAGCATTCAAGCTCAGTTCTGTGTCATCTCTCTCTCTGGGTCTGGGAAGCCACTTTGTCGTGCAAAGAAGCATGCCCATCTTCTGCTAGACCAGAAAACCCTGGAGGGCAGCCCTGTGTCCCCCAGGGTACCCAAAGCAGTGTTTGTGGATGGACTGACTGAAAGAGTGAGCAGGCGCTGCCAGTCCCAAGGTCAACTGTTGCTAAGGCAGTTTGATACTAGATATACTCCAGGGTTTTTATCTGTGTCACAGGCATTTTCCTGTCCCCTGTCCCAAGAAGGGACCCTGGCTTTGGAGTCCTCTAACTTCTATGCTGCAGGAACAGATGGACAAGTTGCCTCCCCGCTCCTCCACCCAGGCTTCAGTTCACAGAGGGTCCAACGCAGGATCGGTGCTTCCCAGACGTCGTCAATGCCTGGTCCTGTGCCTCACACTTTTCTTTAAATTTGATTCACATTTTTACTGCAATAAATTTATGTGAAAAGGAAACTATACCCTGTGAATTGGCTTTATAGCGTTCAGATGCCCAAACGTAAACGTATTCATTGCAGTTTTTTCAACAACAAACAATTGGGAACAGAGTAAATGTCCACCCACCGGGGAAACTGCTGAATAAATTATAATCCATTTACAGCGTGGCAACTTATGCGGCCTTAACAAAGAATGTAACCAACTCACACCAGCTGGAGGGCTCTCCACGCTGTGTTGAGGAAGGAAACAAGATGCAGAGAAGAAAATATGACAAAACTTTTTAAAAAACAATGGCCAAAAAAATCCTCCTACAAACTGGTATGATGATGTGAACATAGGGAGAAGTACGGAAGGACACACATCAGGTTATTAAAATGCGCAAGTTGAAAAGGTGGGCTCCAGAGCAGGGCCAGGTTCACGGATGTGCCCTGAGCATTCACAGGACGCTACACTTAAAAGAGCCAGGGCTTGCTTTAATGCTCTGCTGTCTCCATCTTGAAATTCTTAATAATTTTTGAACACGGGGCCCTGAATTGTCATATTGCACTGGGCCCTGCAAATTATGTAGCTGGTCCTGGGGCTGAGTCATGAAGGAAAAGAGAGGAGGAAAAGGAAGGAAGCAAGCAATGAAAGAAAAAGCTAAAAGGCTATGCTTTAATATGATTCCATTTACATAAAATTAGATACATAGGTCGTCAGGCAAAAAAATTAGAAAATATAAGAACATAAATGAACTTTTTGTATCGTTTGCCTTTGCCTAAAACAGAAGGTAATTGTAAAAATAAGTATACTAAAAATAAAGCCATTTAGAAATGTTAAAAGACACATCATCACCCAATTGAGACTCTGATAAGGTCAGAAAAAATGACAGAGCATTGAAAATAAAATAATGAAGTGCTTTCCTTACCGTATAGTGCAGTGTTATTTCATGTTCCATTCATTTACCACCTGAAATTACCCTGGGTGCCTCAGAAGACCACCTCAAGTTGTGCCTGCTTTCTGGAAAGTTACGGGCCAAGAGGGTAAGGGATGGAGGGGTGCGATTTTCAAGTGGGAGAAGAAAGAGGTTGGGAGAGTTACCCCAGCCCAGGACGGCGGCAGCTTTTTCAGGCTGGCCCGCAGCAGAATGAGACAGGACCTCGAACAGGGTGGCCTGAGGAAGGTGCCAAGGGAAGATGAAACGAAGGAGACTGAGGTCAGGAAAAACGAAAGCACTGAAGAGCCACCTTGTCCGGAGCCTGAGAAAATGGGACACTCTTCTTGTGTCACTCTTCCTGTGTCCTCTTCTTGTGTCACTGAGGCCCACGGGATTCCCCATGGCTTTTGAGAGGTGAGGGACACAGGGAGGAAAGAGTCGGATTTTCCCAGCCTAGGCCCTAGCTGGCCAGCCCACTGGCAGAGCAAGGCCAGCAGGGAAACTTGCAGGTCCCTTCGGGGTCCCCAGGGAATGCCACCTTGGGCACACCCAGCACACACATACAGATGTGAGATAAATACCATCTACACCTGAAGGCACCACAGCTCTGGCCTCATCAGATGTGCTGAGAAAACACCTAGGGGCGTAGTCAATGCTTACTGCATGGACAATGGATGCAGAGATGTGTACAGAGGAGGAAGGCAGGGTGGGATGGGAGGACTGTATGGAGGGACAAACCCACAAAAAGAACCACGTGGGGAGCGTGGTATGTGTCACCTGCTAGAAGCACTTTTTTTCCTTTTTAGTATCTGCAGAAAGTGTTTGCAAGTACATATGTCAACAGCCTTAACAACAACAACAACAACAACAAACCAAGCCCTTTGATCCAGTAATTCCACTTCTGGGAACTTACCCTAAAGAATCAACGCAGAACACCATACTACATGGCAACGATAGTCCATGTGTCGCAATAGGAAAGTTCTAGATTCCTTTTTCCAGCGGAGCCCCTTTCTAAGTGTGTGACTCAGGCAAATCGTTGAGCCTCTCTGAGCCTCGTGTGCCCCTCTGTGAGGTGGGAGCAGTACATACCCACGCTGCAGGCTCGTCGTGAGGATTAAATGAGATGACACACTCGAGGCCCTTAGCGCAGGCCTCTGAGCTGCCGCGCTGTCAGACCAAGAGCTTCCAGCCACATCCTTTCTCATAGTAAAAAGAAAACAAAACCCTAAACTGGAGACATCTGAACTGTCGAAAAGCGATTGGGGTTTGGTTAGGAAAGCACAGAACTTAGCAATATTTGCAAAACGATATTTACAAAGAATGTTTAACGATGCGGGGAAAGTTGACATGCTGTTAGGTGTTAGAAGCAGAACACAGGTTGTCTCTCCCCACCCAGCCTGGTTTTAGCTTCTGAAGGTCTCCCAGGAGAGAGCCCAAGTTCACTTCCCCATTCTGTGCTCTCATCGCTCCCTGGGCTTTTCCTCTGTGGCCCCAGCCATATACAATTACATAGTTACTTTGGTTCTGAGCTGGTTCATGGCCATCAGTCCCACTAGCTCCTAAGCGTCACTTGGGTACCCCAAGGCCTACAGACTCCCAGTGCAACAGTCTCCCCAGTTAACCCAGCTGCTGCTCCGGGACACTGCCCCTGGGATGGCAGTGCCCCCCAGCTTTGGGAGAGACGAAGGCCCGGCTGGTTTGGAAAGCACCACGAGTCTTGTTTATGCAGATCAGCCTCTGGTGTCCTGAGCAAGAACAAGAAAGGCTCTGAGGACCCTGGCTCGCCTGCCTCCCCCAGCGAGGGCCCTGGATAGTCCGGGGGCAGCGCTGGTTCAGGGAGCTGTCCAGAGACACTCACTGGCTCCTGGCCCCAAGTTTCACCGGGTGGACTGCCAGTCCCAGTTTGCAGGGGGACATTTGGGGTACAGCCAGATGGGAGCCTCATGTTCTATTTCCAACCCACATTGACAGAGTCAGCCACTCACCTCCGGCATCCTGGATCTAAAAGGCAGGGAGGGGAGGGAAGGGCACGGTGACTCTTCCCATTGCTCTGACGGAGAAACGGGCGGCCCTAAGACATGCCAAGTGCCCACCCCAAACGTCCTGGCACAGCTCGGTGATCTAGCTTACATTCATTCAGTGCTCATTACATACGAGGCTCTTCTAAAGTACTTTAGATGAATTAATGAATTTAATTCTCATAGCAAGCCCACAAAGTGGGGAAACGGAGGCACAAAGAAGTTTAATAAAGTGCCCAAGATGGCACAACCAGAACATGGCTGAGCTGGGATTTGAATCCAGGCTGTCCAGGTGCAGAGCCCGCACTTTTGTCCCCTCTGCGCTGCTGGGTTGGACTCTGACATCCTGGTTTCTGCTTCAGTGGTCATGCCAAGGGCGTGAGGCAGGGAGCTCTGACAACCTAGTGGTCTTCCCAACTCCTTCCAATTCTGCAGGGCGTGGCCAGCCCTGAATTTAGGAATAATAGCTCACCCCTCAATGGAGACACAACTCAGCATGCAAGCCCCACGACTGATTTCCAAAAAAAAAAGCCCCTGCATCCAAAGATGAGCAGCAAAGAGGAGAGCATCCTTCCCCCAGGCAGAAGCTCCTGGGCTGGCATTTGTCCCACAGCAAGGACAAGAGGAGGTCTGGCAGCCACGGGCTGCACCCCCCCTTCCCCACTGGCTCTCCAAGACTGGCTGGCTCCAGCACAATCTGAACCCCTTTGTTTCACTTCTGAGGTCAAAGGAGAAATGGGCTAATTGGAAAAGGAGGGTCCAGGACTAACAGAACTGGGGAGTTAGGAGAGGAGCCAGGAGCGGGAGGGTGGCTGGGACGATGGCGAATGGCTTTCTTTAAAAAAATCCCCTTGATGTTGTCAATGGTGAGCTATTGATAAAACAAACAGAAAGAAAAACAACCTACACTTCTATTAACACTGGAAAGAAGCACAGCGCTGGCTCACACAAGTAACGCGTGACTTGATTCAGAGCGGGTAGCTGCATTCTGTCTTTGAAGGGAGAGGTTGTGACACCCAGCTGGGTTGAGTTTACTTTGTCACAAGACTGAGGCTGTCCCGGGGGCTAGGTTGGGCAGCGTGGTCCTCTCTCAAGAGGTGACTTGGGTCACATGGCTGCAGTGAATAGACCAGGGTGTACCCACTGGGGACTTTCCCCGTCCAGGAGGTTGGGGTGACTTCTCACCCCTCGGGACCCAAGGGAAAGTCAGCAATTTGGTGTGTTAGTCTTATTTAACTTATTTTACAGGATTCGTTTCTTCATTTTCATTCTCTCCCATCATGCCTAGGAAAGGCTTGGGGACACAAAAAGAACTCAAAGCACATGCTATGAACTAAATGTTTGTGTCCCCCTAAAATTCATATATTGATGCCCTAAATCCCCACTGTGATGGTATTGGGGGGGGCCTTTGCGAGGGTATTAGGGTTAGATGAGGTCATGATGGTGGGTCCTCCGTGGGGGGTACAAAGAACAAGAGACAGGAGGTCTTTCTCTCCAACATGTGAGGACACAGCAAGAAGGTGGCCGTTTTCAGACCAGGAAGAGGATCGTCACTAGACCCTGAATCTGCTGGCAGCTTGATCTCGGACTTCCCAGCCTCCAGAACGATGAGGAACAAATCGTTGTGTAAGCCACCCAGCCTACGGCGTTGTGCTATAGCAGCCTGAGCTAAGGCGGCACATGAGTGACAGAGAGAGGTGATGGCAAAAGGCTTTAAGAGTCCCCGACCCAGAGGACTTCAGTCACTCAGGACAGAGAAATCCAGCCTTTCAAATTTTCTTTGTCACCATGTCATATGACAGAGGAGGCTCAGCTGCAGGCCCAGGGTGAATTCTCCTCCTCTCCACCACCACATGCAAGGGGAAGTAAGGACAGCAACAATTCGTCATCTCCACTGAGAGGAAGCCCAACAAGAGGGCCGCACCACTGGCTTTGGGGTTTGTGGGATTCCTGGAAGTCGCTCTTTTCCTCTCGTGCTCAAGAAAGTGGGAGTGCGTGAGCCCCATTATCCTGAAAGCTGAGCAATGAGTCTGTTGCCAGCCTACAGTCAATTCCATTAGCATTTGTTGAACTTGTATGCGTGTCCTGGGATGGGAGCAGGTAGCAGCGAGATAAGTGTAAACGGGATGATCTGGGAATAGAAGAGTCCACCTCTTGTCCTGGGCACCAATGCATCTGCTTAACAGTTGCCACTCGGACACATTCTTTTTTCATGATTTAGAACGGGGACTTTGGGAAAGACAGAACAGTGAGCTGAACGTATCTGTGCTGTGTGACCTTGGGAAAGTCACAGAGCCCTGCTAGACTTTGGTTTTAACCTGGCACTGGGCACAATACAGAGCCACATTGGATAGCTTTGAGGGGTGCATGGGTAATATATGTGAACTGTTTGGGACATGGTACATGGCAGCTGTCATTCTTATCCCACACCCTGCAGCTTTGATCTACTTTCTCCTGTCTGGTTCTGAGTGGACGTAGGAGGGCAGCTGGCCACTGACTAGACAGTTGACCCTTGCACAATATGGAGTTAGTGGCAACCCTCTAATCGCCTAAAATCTGCATATAATATTTGACTTTCCAAAAACTTAACTACTAACGGCTTACTGTTGACTGAAAGCCTTACCAATGACAAACAATTAACACAAGTTTTGTATGTGATACGTATTATATATTACATTCTTATAATAAAATAAATTAGAGAAAAGAAAATATTATGGAGGAAACCATAAGGAAGAGAAAATATATTTCCTGTACTTATTGAAAAAAATCCGTGTATAAGTGGACCCACACAATTCAAATCCGTGTTGTTCAAGGGTCAACTATATATACATCCCATCCCAGGCATGACGAGGGCTCTGAGAGCCCCTCGGTCCTCAGCTCTGCAAAGGGACGATTCCAGTTCCCCAAGGGCTGCATTCTTTCCTCCCGCTTCCTGTCTTTGTCACCGAGCCTTAGCAGGGCTGCCCCACACTCAACTTGCTTCTCCCTTCCCTGGCTCTATAAACATGGCATCCAGTGTTCCTAGAGATGAGATGTGGATGGCAGTTGCCATGGTAACAGGAATTCCTCTCAAAGCAAAGGCTGTTGTGGTCCTGGCCCCGAGGCTTGCTCAGGCTCCGGTGCCAGACTATCGCTTCTTTACAGCTGCCAGGTGGTAAGAGGAGACAAGCCCGAGCATAGAGGATCATGAGCAGCTCAGTAAAAATCCCAAGGGTCACAGGAAGGATGTGACTCCAAGAGAGCCCAGCAGGCCAGAGTCACTGGCCTTTCACAGGCCCCATTTTCTTGATCTCCCCTAAGAATTCAGACCAGGAGTGCAGGAAGAGGATGTTTAGGTCTGTCCTCTAGGATTCCGATTCAGTAGGTCTTGAATCTGGTTTGGTAGAACCATCTACCGGGGGTGGGCAGCAGACGGTGCATTGCACTGAAGCTGAACAAGCCTAGGTTCGAAACCCAGCTCCCTCCTTGCTATGGGGAAGGAACTTGGGCAAATCTCTTCATATGCCAGACTTGACTCTCTCACCTCACAGGCAGAAAAACCTCACAGGACTGAAATAAGATGACAAGAAAAACCCAACACCTGCCCCCCAGTAAGTACCCAAAAAGATCTTGCAGAATCACTGACTACAAATGTATATATATGATAGACATGTGTGTGTGCATATGTAAAGTAGATGGAAAAAAGCATATTATAAATGAAATATGCAGGGTGATGACATCCTTATAAGTATAACGCATAGAAAAATGGCTGATGACGCCTCATAAAGGTGAAGATGGTCATATATTGACCCCCAAACTGTATCTTTATGTGTATATCTTAGAAAAAAATTGCTGGTAGGTATGTTCATATGCAGACATACACAGAGATTTGAAAGAAGAAAACAAAAAAGCACTGTTTGTAATAGAAGAATATTAGAAGTAATCTAACAGTCTACCAGCAGGAAATAATTAAAGATACTGTGTTATAGTCATAGACTGGATTATTTAGTTAAAAGAATGAAGTAGACCTATATCTATTCACTTGGACAGGTCTTGAAAACAATATACCGAGTGAGAAAATTAAGTTGTAGAACAATAAGTCCAGTATGGTATTATTTATATAAAATACAGCGCATGTATCATCTATTGGGTCTTGATACATTTTTGTGTAACAAAACTATAAAAACATGGACGAGAAGGGCACACACACCACAGTGAGGGAGGGATAAGGAAATGATCTCAACAGTTACCTGTGTGGTTTTTCTCTTATTAATATAGATCTGAGCAAATATGGGGAAAATGTAAAGATTTCTTAAATCTGGGTGGTGGAGATGCCTAGGGGTTGTTAAAACACTCTCAGTGCATTTCTGTGTGTTTGCAATATTTCTCTGTAGCAAAATGTCTGGAAGATTCTATAACAGGGTCCTAACAACAGTCATCTTTGAAGGTTACATTACTGGTAAGTTTTTTCCTTTATTTTCTAAATTCGGTGATATTTGTACTCTATATAATTTTAGTGATGAAAATAAAAACAACAGTTTTAAAAATGAGAACATATTTAAAAACCCGTAAATTGCTTGAATCATATCAATCAATGCCCACTGCCAATTATTCTTGTGTGTTTACATGGGTAAGAACTCTATGGGTTTTTTATAGTTTTAAATTCTTAAATCTCCATCTCAGTGCTCGGAAATAGGTATTATTATTATGCCCACTTTACAGATGGGGAAATTCTGGGTCCAAGAGGTAAAGGAAATTTCTAGGACTACAGGGTTTATAAGAGGCGAAGCAGGGATTTGAACCCACACAGAGGGTTTCCTGGGCTCTCTTAATCACCACTTGATAAACACTTCAGGGCATATAGTAAATGCTCAACAAATGCTAGTTACCATGTGGCTATGGGAGTCTCTATAACCCAAAGTCAAACGCCCCTTTAAGAGAAGGGCCCCCTCCATGTCAGGTATCCTTGGAGTTGACAGCCAGAAGTCAAATCCAAGTTTGTTCCCCCAATTCACTCTTTCCACTGTATCAGGTAGCTTCAACAAATGAGAGGAGGCAGAAGGCATTCTGGGTAGGGGGATCCAGCATAAGCAAGGGCCTGGAGGCAGTACAGGGCCTGGTGTTTTAAGCTAGAGACCCACGTATGTAAAATTCAAGAATAAAATCCCCTCAAACTTGGCCCTCTATGCACAGGGTAGGGCTGGGTTTCTGGGTTTCAGCGGAGCTAAAACTCTGCTGGGCTGTGCTGGGTTTTCCAGGGGGCCTGTCCCCACCCACCAGCTATCAGGAGGGACTCTGGTTCGAAGTCTCTGAGAGCTGCTGGAGCAGCAGTTTCTGGGTGAATGAAGCTTAAGCGTGGGCAAGGGGTGAATATCCCCCAGCTCCCAGATGTGGTGGTGAGAACTTTCTGAGGTGGCCTAACGCCCCTTTAAGAGAAGGGCCCCCTCCATGTCAGGTATCCAGAAGCCATTACAAGCCCTCTTTCCTAGAAAGGAAACAGAGCCTTTCCTAAGCAGGTGGGACTTCAGGCTGGGACCAGAATACCTCCTTGGGGGAGCAAGGACCAGCCGTGGCTCAGCAGTCGTGCTCACCCAGGCACATCCCTGTGCCTATCTGCTCCCAGCTCCAAGGGTCGCCTCTCCACCCACCAGCTCTCTGGGTTCAAAGGAGAAGCTGGAAGACACAGGGCATGTTTAGCCTGACTCTCCATGGCCACCTTGTGACATTAACAGCTGTTGGTTGACAGCAGCCAATGGCCACAAGGCCAACCGGACTTAGGAGTTCAAGAAATAAATTTGGATTGCTTGGACGTGACCTCCTGTGACCACCTGAATGCCTACTGTGTGCCCCTGCTTTATGCACACAGCACACACTCTCTTATTCATCTCCATAAGGGCCCTATGAAGTCTGTTTCCCAGATGAGAAAACCGAGGCTCAGAGGGAATGAAATGACTTGCCCAAGGTCACAGTTCCTAGGAGGTGGACCCAGAATATGACTTCAGGTCTCTGTAAGGCCACGTGCTATCCATCAGGCCTTACGGTCGTCTCATACTTCCTTCCACAACTCGCATCTTGCATGCTTCTGAGGTGGCTGAAAGTCCTTGCACATTCCTACCAGTCTTAACCCTTAGTCAAGAAGGTGCCATTCCTTCCTTCCTTCCTTCATTCCTCTCTTGGTCAGGCTCTGTGGCAGGTCCCACACCGTGGCAGAGAACACAGGTGTACTCAGATTATGATCAGGTACGTGTTACCCAGTGCTCAGAACAAAATGCTCCGGACAAAATAGAAGTGAGAGGGAAGAGCTGTGACACCAAAGAGCCAGGGACAATTGGGAGGGATCGTACAGGAGGAGAGGAGTTCTCGGGGCTGAGAAAGTGATGGCGAGAAGATGTCCAAGCCTTTGCCAAACAACCTGGGAGATCCAACGTGCACTTTTCCAGTGAGTGGGCTCGGAGGAGACATCACGCAGGGCACTGGCCTACCACCCTCGCTCTGTGCCCTCCTCTTTTTCCCGCCAGTGGCCTGGCATCATGGGGCTTCCCCCTCCTGCTTTCCTCAAGCCCGGACTGAAATGCTGGGAAGACACTGTTGCTTTCTCAGCCCCTGAATCCCAGTGATGGCTACGACCTCTGGTCAGTGCTTTTCCCCTCGGTCCAAGACGTCAGGGCTCCAAACCAGGGCAAGTAGACACCTGGCTGAATGTTTGGTCAGTGCCAAAGTATGACAGACCCTCGGGAAGTTTTGAAGAGGTTTGAGGTGGTCATCCAGGCTCTGGCAACCAGCACCCACTGCTTTGGGGTGAGGGTCTGGCTCAGCCAACTGACCTCCCACCTACTCACTCCCAGCCCCCCTCGCCCCCCAATCCACTACTCTGACTGCTGACTTTGTTCCTGAACTCCAGAGTCCTGGGGAGCAGAGAAGGCAAGAAACCACTCCCATATAGGGCTGGGGACAGTCTGGTAGAATTTGAAATGTGGGCTTTGGAGTCAGACTGATGTGGGTTCAAATCCCATCTCTTCCTCTTAATACCGGGATCTGGATTTCTTAACCTCTCTGAGACTCAGTGGCCTTTCTTTGTTCACATAAGGTGATGTTAATCTCAACTTCCTGGGCCAGCAGGAGATTAGAAGAAAAAATGGGCATCACAAGGCTCGATTCTCAATAACCATTCTGGGAAGACTCTGGCACAATCCCTTATTGCAATTCTGGGACCCCAGATAGCCCCAAACCGGAAGGGTTTTCCTAACTTTGTTGGTGGCAGGACCTGACCAGAATTGACACAAAGCTGCTCATAGTCTTTATTTCGTGTGTTATGAAAAATCATACACTTCGCTTCAGAGATGTTAATGTATTTGATTTCAGTGGCTGACCAGGCTCCTGCTGAAACATTACCTAACATACAATATACGTACCATGTCACCTTTTTCTCCAATCTAAACAGTCTAGATTCTGAGTTGCACCTGGCACCACGGATTCCAGAAAGAGGTTGAAGACCTGAAATGGTTTCCTGTTTTTCCCCTGAATGAGTAGCTCTGTAGATAAGTTCTCAAAATTTAAGGCCAGAAGAGCTGCCCTAAGTCTGCCCTGATTCTCTCCTTGTGTTCCCTAGTGGAAACTCTCCTCAGAAAAGAATCTCTTTAATAAGTCAGTAAGGAAAAGGCAAACAGAAAAATGAGCAAGAGGCAGGAAGATGCCATTAACAAAAGATGAAATATGTAGGACCCATAAACATATGAAAAGTATCCAGCCTCCCAGTGACCAGAGAAATGCAAAAAGGCCGTGGGGAGATCCTATTCTACTCCCACTAGATTGTGGACCATTGAGAAGTGTCATAATACTGAGTGTTGGTGACAGTGGGGATCAGCAGGGACTCTGTACTTTGCTGGGAGTGGCGGGGAGCAAAGTTGGCACAACCACTTTAGAAAACATTTCCATAGTCATGACCCAGAAATGCCACTCTTGAGTAACACACACACACACACACACACACACACACACACACACACACACACACAGAGCTATGGGTTGAATTGTGACCCACCAAAAAGATATGTTACAGCCCTAGCTCCCAGTATGTCAGAATGCGACCTTATTTATTGTGGTGATGTTTCCAAAAACCAAGGAATGCCAAAGAATGCCAGCAAACCACCAGAAGCTGGGAGAAAGACCTGGAACCAACCCTGCTGACACTTTCAGCTTGATCTTTTAGCCTCTAGAACTGGGAGACAATACATTCCTATTGTTCTGCAGCAGTGTGTGGTGCTTTGTTATGGCAGCCCTAGGAAACCGAGTCACACACATACCTGCAACAAAGCTTGCCTCTGGGAGCAGGAGCTGGGGAGAGCGCAGAGGAGCTTCTAGGGAATTCTAGGTAGGAGGAGGAGGCGAACCCCCAAAGTGGAGGGAATGTACCCCTCCTTCACTTCCAGATCGCCAGAGTCTACACACCCACAAGTGCTTCGTGGGACTGAGTTTCGTGGCTCTGTTGACGTGACTGGAACTGAGACAACCCCCACAAATGTAGGTGACTAAAAATTATCCATAAGGCTCTTCAGGGATGACTTTAGAGTCTCTCCAGAGTGCAAGAATTGAGGAGCTGACATGCACATCACACCTACTTTCCCTCAGAGAGGTTTAGGAACTTGCCCGGAGTCCCAGAGGAGGCGGTGGAGCCTGGAATCAAATGCTGGTTTCTCAGCCCCCAGAGTCCGTGTTCTCATAGCCATCCTAACAAATATTGATCAAAAGCCGCACAATATCCATCAACACACCCACCCACCTTTGTGCTGATGAGACTAAACTCCCATGATGCTCCAGAGACCTACACACTCCCTCCTTCAAGAATAAAAATCCATGTTGTGTGAGGGTGCTAGGTGAGATATCTTTTAATGTGGTTGTTACAACGTTTTTACAATAAGGGTGACTAATATTTACATCATGTCTGAAATTTCAGCTGGAATCGGGTGGGAGTGACAATGAAACCTGGTAGAATTGAGAGCAGCTATTATTATGACCTTGGGTAAGTCCCTGCCCCTTTCCAGGGCCTCAGTTTCTCCACGGTAAAATGGGTGACTCGGACCAGTTAGGGTCTGACTGCCAGAGGGGGCGGGGGCTCCCTTGCCTCTGACTGCCTCTGATTTTCGGTTGCTGGCCGGACTGTGCCCACCTCCCTCACCACACAGCCCCCACTGTGCTCGCTACTGGCACCCAACTCATCCTCGACCACTTGGCACACTGTTTCCCAAACCAGACAATTTAAAATCCCAGATGAAATAGTATTGAATCACAGAGTACGCAAATTATTCCTTTTCTAATTCTTCAGTCCCTGGACGTACCCGTCTTACTATGCTGTTGCTCAGCCTTTACCACCCAACATTTTTTAACAAGGGGAGCCCTAACTCAGGCTTGGATGGCAGGCTAGGTAATGACACTTCCGTTTTCAGTGCCTTATTTGTCTATAGGGTATATTCTATTTATTGAAGTATTATTCGCTTGAGATCTATGATAGGATGGGAGATTTCTAGGTTTAAATAAACTTATGTTTGTAAATGGAGTTGAGTCTGAAAAATATCTGTTAAATAATTGTATACACATTAAGACAAATCAGATCACATCCTTTTACCCTTAAAACTCTCCAATGGTTTCCCATTTCCTTTGGGTTAATTCCAAACCCTTACATGGTCTGTGTTCCTTGACCCCGGCCAACCTCTCCAACTCCGTTTCCTCCACACCCCCTCTCCTTCTGCCATCTCCTCCAGCTTTCATCCTCATTCCTGCTTCAGAGCCTGCACATCTGCTGTTCCCTCTGCCTACTGTGGCAAAAATAACAGGAAAGCAGACATCGTGACCACGTGATTGAAAATTAAAAACATTCTTTAGAATTAGTGTCACTCTGTTAGCTTATCTACACCCATAGAAATTTCTTCCTCGTATAAATACCTTCACTTCCTAATTGGAACACAATTTGGGTTTCTGCCAGAATCAGTGCTTTCTGAAGAGCTGTTCTTTTGGATCTCAAATAAATGCTTGTTGCCTCTCACTTTGGCCTTTTATTGTTAGGTTAACAAGCTGATACCACGTGCCTTTTGATACGATGTCCTAAGAAGGTCACAATATCCCTTCTGTGCTCTTCCTGCCAACAGAGACATGACTTAAATCTAACGATGAGGAATCAACAGACAAACCTAGGTGAAGGACATTTTACAGAATAACTGGACTGTACGTACGCTTCAAAAAAATCAATGTCAATGAAAGAGAAAGAAAAACCTGAGAAGTTGTTCTAGATTAACGGAAAATAAAGAGACAGGAGGAAAAAAAAAAAGCACATTAAATGGAATTTTCTTTTGCCTTAGAGGACCTTATTGGAACAATTGGCAAAATCTGGAAAAGGTCTGTAGGTTATCTGATAGTTGTATCAGTGTTAGTTGCCTGACTTTGACGAGCATACTGTGGTTATGTAAGAGAATGTCTTTGTTATAAATAAATAAATAAATAAATAAATAAATAAATAAATAAATAAATTCATTGATGTATTTAGGACAAAGGGACATTACGTCTACGACCTACTTTCAAATGGTTCAGGAAAAAATAGACAGATAAAAAAATAAAGAAAATGATAAAGTGATTGTGGTAAAATATTAACAGTTGGGGAACTAAGTGAAAAGCATGTGGAACTAGCTACTTCTCAGTAAGTCTGAAATTACGCTGACATAAAAAGTTAAAAAAGAAACAAAACCTGAGAGAAAAAGAAGGCAGAGACTAAGGACCAGGGATGGGGGTGGCTGTTGAGATGGCTCAGGCGGAATGACTACAGGAAGCCAGCTCCTCACCTCACCAAACTGACATCTCAGAGACCAACCAGGGTCACCTGTGGTCACATCAGATCACGTCGGACCACAGCCCTCCTCTGCCATCTCCCATCTCAGGGGAGCTGAGGACGCAGCTGGCTTGCACAGGGTACACACCACACCCTCTGGGTAGAGTGGCCGAGGCCCCATTCAGGGCCAGCAGACCGGGCTTCTCACCCCCTCTGTGACCTTGGGCACAACACGCTCCACTCTGTACTTCAGTTTCCTCCTCTGACAAATAGGAGGTTAAACATTAAATGTGGGGTGTCTTCCAGCTCCGATACTGTCGTGATATTTCTAGAATCCTATCTGGAGAGTGCAGCACATTTCTCCAAGGAGCTTAATTCATTTGGCCAGTGTGTTTACTTTAGCAAAGGAAGGAGAGGGAAAGTTCCCCACTGAGCAGAGTGGGGATCGGACCTGCTGCCCATCAAGGGCGTGTTTCCCTACCTCTGTTTTTGGCCCAGTCCAGCTCCCATGCACCCATGGGCTAGAGGTGAAAAATAATAGCAACAAATTATACTGAAATGTAGGTAAAGTCCTTCCCTTGAGCCCCATTTAGAAAAAGGCAGCTGCCGGGGGTGGGTCTGTGACCAGAAAGTGATGCTGGTCCCAGTTCTGTCAGCAGCTGGCTACACGGCTCAAGCTCTCTGAGAGTGAGTTTGCACTTCTGTAAAATGGACAGAGCTGTGCTTGGCTTTGCACACGGCTGTGAGGACACAGCGACTTCACCTCTACGTTCTCCCTGGCTAAGGGATCAGTAGGTGACTTCCAAATTGGAAGTGGGGTGCTCAGATGGGATCCCCAAGACACCCTGAGAAGCTTTTAGCTCTCAGGTTCCTCCTTACCCCCACAGCCTGTGTCCGCACTCAGCCCTGGTCCCCAGTGCCATGCACAGACTCCCTGGGCATCTGCTGGCATTGCCCAGAACACCCAGCTGGGCTTGGGGTTACAGTGGAGTGGTTGGGTGCCTGGAATCTTATAGGTTGTACTTCTAATGTGCTCTCCACCCGCTAGCGTACGGTCGAGACCCAGGAGGAACCATCCTTGCAGGAGAGAACAAGGAGATCACTTTCTCATCACAGGACCCCAGTCCAGCCATGTCCCAAGGCCCCACAGCTTTCACCTCAGCCCTGCCTCCCTGGCCAGGTTGGCCTCGTGGAGGCTCTCTTGGCACCATTTTCAGGCAGAAGGCAGTCGGGCCACAGGGCTGTACAAAATGGTGGGCGGAAACCAGGGCTTCCCTCTGTTCTCCCTCTGCTGTCCTGTGAGCGCCTGCCCGGCTCCATGGCCATGGGACTCTCTAGAACCCCAAGGAGCCCCCGATTTCCCCATGTACTTCACAGCCCACATCTCACTGAGCCACATCCCAGTCCTGAGTTCTGGAGGCTGCCATCGACCCAATTTACAGCCGGGGAAACTGAGGCTCCCGGTGAACACTCAGCCAGGAAGTGACTTCTGACCCACAAGCACCTTCAAGTTATTTTTTTGTTAGTTTTTTGTTTTTTTTTTTAGGGGCAGGGTTTGCCCCAGTTCCGTGATAGCCCAGCTGATGATGGGTGAGGTGAAAAGTCCCCAGACCTATCCTGCAGAAATCTTGAGGGGGATGGGGTCCACCCCCGAACCCTGCCCATTTTCCAGTGCTGGGAAATAGCATGGTTTTGGAGCCATCAAGTTAAAGATCTATGAGCTGTACGATCTAGGAAAAGTCACTTCTCTCGAAGCCTCAGCTGCTGAATCAGTAGAATGGGGCAATAGCTCATACTTTACAGGGCTGCAATGTGGAGAAGGCAGGTTTATGAATTTACAGAGCGCTGCCCGGGGGCCACTCTCCTTGTGTTTGCCTGGCTCACATTTGTCAATACATCTTCTGTGGGCCTGTCACTCTGCTTGGCGTTTTCGTGAGTTTTAAGTTCATTAAACTCTCATGACCCACCACTCTGGATAAGTCAGGGGAAAGAAAACAGCCTGGATCTCAGTTCCTTTAGGGACTGTGGCCTCACCCACCCAACATGCCTTGTGGGACCAGCAGGGCTGGCTGGTCACAACTGCCTGCAGCCAGGGAAACCCTTCAGGCTGTCACTTTGCTTGTCCTGCCTCTAGGCTGCTGCTCAAATGGGTCTTTTTGCACAAAAAGTCTTTCTCCCCCTTAACATTTACTTTTAAAATTATAGACTCACAAGAGCTGTGAAAATAGCACTGAGAAGTCCCGCGCCCCATCTTCCAGCTTCCCCCAATGATGATATACCTGTGACTACAGTAAATCACCCAAACCAGGAAGCTGGTGCTGACACAACACCACTAGACTCTCTCACCAGCTTTGGCAGGCACTCATTATTTTTGTTTTTTAATGTTTTTATTCTTAGGATGTTTCCCCATTCTTCTCCATATGTGAAAGTCTTCTGTCCTCCATGTCTAGCCTCTCTGAGACAGTGGTGTCTCCGTTCTCTGGGAAACTGCCCCATGTCTCTGGGAGGCGTGAGTTCTCCCTTCTCTGCTCCCTGCTCCTGGACACAATGCGGCTCCGTGATCAAGAATAAGCGTTTTGGAGCCCTACAGCCATGGATTTAAACTTAGCCTCAGCAGCCAGCCTGGGACAAAATATATAACTTTCTGAGCCTCAGTTTCCCCACGCATACAGTGGGATGATTCCCCAGTGTCTGGGTAGGACAGGAAAAGCATAGCTGATGCTTGGAGAAAGGTATGTCCTCTGCCATGGATGGTGGTTATGGCTATCATCGGATTGCACCTGTGGTCACACCTATCCCAGGCTGACCCTTTGTGTTTTACCATCTTCCTCACAATACTTAAAGTGTTCAAGGGCAGACCTTCCGATGTCTTATCTCAGTGGCAGCACAGGGCCTGGCACACAGCAGGTGCTAAATAAATGTGACTAGATGCTTTGTCAGGCAGGCTTTCCCGTGGAGCATGGTGCCTCTAACTTCACCTTCATTCGTTCCTGGACCCAGTGGGCTGGGTCAGTGCGTTGTAAACCCTCTGAGGCTGGACCACAGTGAGGGAGGCAGCCACTTTAGATCCCATGTGTCCCTGACAAGCCTTTCAGGAGGCCCCAGGAACCCCAGAAGCCCCCAAGGCTCTGTGGACGCAGTAGTGAGGCTGTAAGCCCAGGACTGTAGCATGTGGGAGAGATGCCTCAAACTCAGAGGAGACAAGCCTGGCCACTTCCTTTTACGAAAAGAGCAGTGAGCTGTCAATCGGGAGACGTAAGTTGAAGTCCTGGCACTTACTAGCTACAGACTTTGGATAGGTTTCTCAGCCTCACTAAACCTCAGTTTCCTCATCTGTACAATGGGGTTGTCATGTGGGTAAACGAGCTCTTTGTGCAAACGGCATTATGTTAACTGCTAAATCCTGCAGTCGCATTACCAGATCTCTGTCCTTGCTATGTAACATTTATAAGCTAACATTCTGGAGCACTGCTATGTTCTGGCATTTTCAGATGCGTTACCTAAATTAACATTCACACCTTGGTGAGCTGGCGGTTTTTATCTGTAGCGTACAGGCACAGAGAAGCTAAGAAACACTCCTCCAGGTCACGTAGAGCTGGGATTGGGAACCCAAGTCTCCCTGACGCCAGGGTCCACGATCCCACATGACATAATGCCAGCTGTGTGCCCATCCTAGGCTAGTTTCTAACAGCTAGATAGGCTTCACAACCAGTGAAGTCTCAAGGAACATGAATGGAGGACCAGGATTTTTAGACTGGGTCATTAGTGCTCAATTTGCCCATTTTTGCAGTGAGGAAACTAGGGCCAGAGAAAGGAAGGAACTTGCTCAAGATTACTCAGCAACCTAGAGCCAGAGTGAGTTCAAAAAACCCTTCCCAACCTCACCCCTCCTCGAGGCTCCTTCTCCCCCTGCAGCCGGGGCTGAGTCCCTGAGCTGAATTGGAGCCATGAGTTTAGGCACCATCCCCAACTTCAAGGCTCACCAGGAAAATCCCAGCGTGCCTGGAAACAGCTTGATATGGGACCCTTGTGTCCAGGGTGTCCCCTGGGAAGGTGAGCAGCTTCCCCAGGCACTGTCGGGCAAGAAGACAGACTGCCCACCCCATTGTTTTTCTCTGGACCAGTGCTTCCAGAGTGTGGGGCACATACCTAAGGTTGGAGAAAAGACTTAGGTGGTCACTGACATGGCATTAAACACCACTTATTACTGAAGGAAATCATGCCCCTTTCCCCATGTACTACTTTCTGATTACTTGGAGGAGAAAAATCTCCCAGGGTGGTCTAGTCTTTACCGCCTCTCTGAAACCTACGACCCTCTCACCCTCCCGTTTGAGCAAAGGGAAAGCAACACATCCGGCCAGAACTGAATGATGTTGTTTTGTTTCCATTATGTTTATTTTCACCATTACTACCATTAAAGTGATTTACAATGGCTTTATCTTTAAGGGAACAATATAAAGTTTTTTTCCTAAAAATAAATGTATTTATGCTTTGCAACATCAATTCAGAAAGAGTATTAAGTAAATGGTCAGGTAGATGGCAGTCTCAGCAAGTACCAGGGAACTCACCTCACTCCAGCCCGACCTGGGACTGGTTCTGAGGGTGGGATGGAGGGTCTGTGGGACACTGTGACTAGGGAAGGAGACGGACCTGGGGGTTCCAGCCCCACTGAAGGCTGCTCAGTGCAGGGCCGAGCGCCCGCATGGGCGTTTGTTCGTGGTTTCATGGCTGTGGTCCAGCGAGGGGGAAGGTGGCCCTGTACCGAGTGGTCTTTTCCTCATTGCCCCTGTCCAGAAGCCTCAACTGGGGCCATCTCCTTATTCCTCCTTGTCCTACGGGGAAAGCTGATTCTTCAGCCTCTGAATGCAACATCTGGGGGCCCATTTTAATTCCTGAGCTTTTTTATTAAAAAAATGAGGCTGTCATGGAGCGGGCCTCGGTAAGCGCAGACTGAATGAGGGAGGCCGTGGGCAGTGTTTCTCATTCATTCTAGATCTCTCTGTAATCATCTATATTTGGCTAAATGTACCAGCCCCACGCCCTAGGAGCTGCCCTGTCCACATCACCACTACGGTGACAGTCACGCTATCTGTTCCCGCCAGTCATTGACCTGTGTGACCAGAGAGCCAGACTAAGCCAGAAGAAACATGAAGACGCCTGTCATACATTATTTATATATCTACGAGTGTAGTCTTGCCAGGCAGGGGGAATGTGGAAAAAAAAAAAATAGAGTAGTAAAACACATTGGTTAATTTAATCTAATCAGGAGGTGGGGGTAGAAACAGACATAGAGAATTAGGTTGTATAAGTTGAATTCAGAGGTCGTGGGTTGAGGGAGCAGACCAACTGGAGGACACAGGCTAACAAAAAGGACACTGCGTATCCGTCAGCCACACAACACAATCATACCTTATATTTTGGCAAAACAACAAAAGAAGTTGACCTCGTCTCAGTCCACTGAGATAGAAACACCAGCCTGTTCTGGATAACCCAAGTCCCCTGCAATCATACAATTCTTTTCTCCTTCGTAAGCGGCTTTTAAGCACAGGAAGATTCGAATTTTAAAAAATAGAGCTAAAATAAAAAAAAAATAAAAAATAAAAAAAATAAAATAAAAAATAGAGCTAAAATAAACAAAAAAATGTAGTATTTGTACATTTGCATTAAGTGTAACTTGGGTCAAGTTCTGTGTGGTGTTGTATGAAGTCCTGTCTTTTGTGATGTTATGAGCATGTGGCCGGTAGAGATTCTCACGAATGTGAACGAGTAATTGACTTTAGTTGAAATTTTAAGTCAAACATTTTGGGAGAATTAGACAATGTCTATGAATGTTATTAGAATACTTAGGAGAACTTAATATTCACTTTGTTTATAAGTTAGATTTTTAGATCTAAAGCATCCTTTGAAATCCTTGGGAAGGTGTTTTTTTCTTAGAAGTATTTGAAGCATTTATAAGAAAATTGAATTTATTAAATTTGTCAGTGCAGCTTAGACTATCTAAGGCAGTACTGGGCCATATAAATATTATGTGAGCTATATATGTCGTTTTAAAATTTCCGGTAGCCACATTTTTAAAAAGAATGGGGTCATCTCAATTGTAATAATAAAATGTATTTAACCCAATATATTCAAAAATATCATTTCAACATGTAATTCATATAAAAGTTATTTAACGAGGTGTTTTACATTTTTTTCGAATCCATCTTTAAAATCTGCTGTGTACTTTACGTTTCCAACACATCTCAATTCAATCAACCGCATTTCCAACGTACATTCTAGTGGCTACTGTTTTGGACAACACAGATCTAAGGGAATTCAATGAGCTACACTTGTAAGTGGTATTTATTATGTAAGGAAGCTTACTCTGTTCTCCCTGATTTGCTGAAATATTGATCAAAGACCCCTGGGAGTCATTGTTAAAAATGACTAGACTTTTAAATAAAATGAGATTCGTATACTGAACTTACAAGCGAAGGAAAAAACAGCTTTTTAAAACCTGTTAATGTAAGAAACCACATGACTTTTTGAAAGTAACCACGAATAGCCTTTTCAGGGCACCTCAGCAGCCCCCTAGGACCTCACCGACCACAGTCCAGGTAGAAGTAGCGTCACCGACCTCGGCTCTGCCGTGGCAAGAAAGGCCTGGTTCTTTGTTACTGCATCGCACACAGAGTGTCAAGATCTGACCAAGCCCTTAGGGATTGTCTGCCCAAAGCTTCCCATTGCACTGACAGGAAAACTGAGGTCCAGAAAGAGGAGCACACGGTGAATTACAGGCAGGGCACGGGCAATACCTCCAGTCTTGTGACCCCACCCTTCCCTCCACAGTCAAGGGCTTTTAGTTCACTCTTTCTGCCTCTTCATCCCCAGTTGACCAGGAAACTGAGGCACGGAACTGGAGGGTAGGTGGACAAACTAACTGGTCATGGACCCAGGACTTCAGAGAGCCCCAGCTGAGAGCTGAAAAGCATGGCTCTTTAGGCGTTGGTCTCTGCACAGTCATTCAAGCACAAACCAAGGCCCGAGGAGAGGCCGGCCCAGAGCCCAAGCGGGCCTGGGCAGAGAAGCAGCTGTGTGAGGCCCAGGTTGGAGCCTAGACCTGGGACTAGAAAGGGAGCAGGACAGGGGAGTCCTGTCCAGCACCCACTGCCACCGCCAGGTCTGCCTAGGCCCGAAAGGGCCGGACTCCAGGTGCCTCTGGTCCCAGGCGTTACCTGGTAACCCCACCGCTCTTGAGGCCTCATTTTCCCAGCTCCGTGTCTTCCCTCTTCTCCTTAGATTTTTCTTTTCTCTCTCTCTCTGTCTCTCTCCTTTTCTCCTTGGAAGCCCTAATTTCCTTTCTCCAACCTGGTCTGCCCTACACACTCTTTGGCCAAGGAGAACCCTGCAAGCAGATCTGGGTCCACGTTGCTGGGGCCCGCTGGGGTTTGGGCCTGCTGGACCAGGGTGGAAGGGAAGAACCACTCAGGCAGGCCTCCCACGGCAGCTCGCTCTGGCCACATGAGAGGCTCCCTCTGTCCCCATCTATTCCTCGAGGGGGGGCGGGGGGCTGGCTTAGTTTCCTTCTGCCTGGAATGCGCTTCCTGCCAGGCCATCTTTCTCAGCAGTAGGGCGTATACCACTGTGGACCCTTCGGAGGGTTTAAGGAGGCAGCATTTCATGCCATTAAATCGAAATTAAGGAAACTGTTTCCTACTCAAAGTGCTTTCAGTCTCCTTGAAAAGTCAAGACAAAGTAACAATTTGGGGCCAGATGGCTTTGTCATGCACCTCAGCTCCCCGTTACACAGATGGCAGGAGGAGGCTTCAGGATCGAGGGCCTTTACATTCTTTTCCCTGTTTGCTGGCACGTAATTGAAATTGTTTTTCACCACTATTTACTTTTATGCTTAGCTTTACCTTTTGTTTATGACACATGATGCTGGTTTTCCATTTGTAATAGTGACATAAAGTTTCCTTTCACAACTAAACCTGTATTAGTAACAAGTGAGTCAATTGAACATAAATGTAGTTTTAGAAACATGGAGTAAATCACTGTACCAGGAGTGGAGTGGGCCAGGCAGGAGTGTCAGGATGAGACTAGAAGGAATGAAATGTGGGGAACTTGGCTCCATGGGCCCCTTCGCTTCACCTCCCTGAGCTCTGCCCAGGCGCTAGGTTCCTGCTTCCCTCCAGGGACACTTCAGGGTCAGTCCCCGGGCCCAGGGGCTGGCCAGTAGGCCTTTCGGACTCAGACTTAATTCTGAGCCAAGGCCAGTGGCTGGGCCTTGTGGAGAAGCACAGAGGACACTGGAGATTGGGAGAGAGGCACTCCTTCTTTGACCGTCTGTCTGTCTCAGCTCAGGGCAGAAGGTGGCTGAGCTCCAGGTGCTCCTACTAGAGCAAGACAGGCCAGGCTGACGCCCACGGGCCAAAGGCACACACATTCCCACTCCCAGCTCTCTCTAAATCAGTGTGGAGGCAGGAGGCTCGGAGCATGTGGCAGAGCCCGAGAGGAGGACCCCTCTTAGCTCCCCAACGCCCTCAGTCCTCCCGGCTGTCTCGGATTGGCCCTCCTGATGGGTTCTTCCCGAGTCTCCCTCACACCAAACTGAAAGCACTTGGCATCCCCACTGCCAGGTGGACCCAGATTCCCTGGGCCTAGAATTCAGTTTCTGCACCAATCTCCCCACCTCCAAAGGTAAGGGCCCAACTGTGGCAAGATCCCTTGCATCTCTGGGTCACTGCTCATTCCTGAGAGCTTGGACGCTGCCCTCAGCAGGGTCCAACAGCATCTGATGAGCATAGCCCAGAGCCCAAACCTCCTGGCCACCTAATGCCCGGTCCTGAGGGTGCCTTGGCACCCAGGGAGAACACATGATGGGCGGAGGTGGCCCTCAAGAACCTTCCTGTTCGTTTGTGCCCCAAACTACCCCAAATGGTTGTGCCAGAGCCACCAACCACCAGCTGTCTTCACCTCCCCTTGGCTTCCAGGTCTGTTTCAGGACTGCTCAACTGGGAGTGCTACAAGCCTGGTGAGCCCAGAGCCTCTGCCTTGGGGTTGAAAAGACAATCACCAGTGATTCTATCTCTCTAGAAGGTGAACGCTTCCTTCCTGAGAGCTGGCAAGAAATAGGGAACGGGGGAGGTTATGGGTGGAAGGCAACTCCCTCCTCAGATCCTGGGTAAGTTGTTGGTAAGGAAGCAACACGCATGCTGCACACATGATCTCAGCCTCAGGAACCCTCTTAGCACTGCCCAGGCATAGCCCCAGCCCCTCCAGGGGGTTCCTGTACCCTCTCCAGGCCCCAGCTGGGGCCTTCCTGGTATCAGAGTACAGCCGTGGCTAAAAGGCTCCAGAAAAGTGTGAGGAAACAACCAGAAAGGGGACCAAGAGGCCAGGACCCAGGTCCTCCAGCAGGAGTGACAGGAGGTGGGAAAAAGGGGCTACCTGAGAGGGCTGCCGTCAGCAATCCAGCGATTACGAAGAAGGACCACATGTCTGGTGCCATCTCTGACTGCTATGCGCGTCTGCCAGTGGGAAGCACCATCCTAGGGCCAGGAAGTGGCCATGGCCGCTGAGTGCCCCTCACTCTCGCTGTGCCCTTCGCTGCTCCTGTTTGTATCTTCCTCTCTGCCAGAGAAAGCACTGTTGCACGCATGCGGCCAAACCCAGCCTGTGAGTGTCTCTCACGCCTCTGTGCTCTACTTGTGGTTTTGGTCTCCAGGAAGCCAGGCTTGTATTTTAGGGGCTGGTAGGGAGAGCCCAGCTGCCTCTGCTATGTGCCCACCAAACCTGGCTGAACCCCGAGTCACAGAGTAAGACACATACACATACACTCTAGGGAAAAGGGAAGTGGAGGGGGTATGCCTCTTTTCTGGAGACCTGATACATAGTAGATGTTCAATCAATACGTATTGGAAGAGTGAACGAGGGACCCATTGTCTTATTCCATGGAATCCGGCTTTCATGGGATTAAATCCCAAGGGTAACCTTGTCCTTGGGTGCAATGATGGCTGGGAAGAAGGAGGGTGTGGTCTTGCACTTTTGAGAGGGACAGCCTACGTTGTCTCTCACAGAATCATACGTAAATCGGGAAGGGCCTGAGACATGGTTTGTCCCCTACTTATTTTGCAGGCTGGAGCTGTTCCCTGAGATGGCATAGGAGAGTCCAGTGCTCCCCCGCCCCACACTAGGTCCCAGGTCAGGTGTTCATTCCTTTGCAGGAGTCAGGCATGGGAGCTGGGCCCAGATGCATGAGCAGGGTTTCAACAGGCAGCGAAGGTGGAGAGGCCTCGGAGCCAGAAGGAGCAGCAGGAGCAAGGGGGAGGCAGGAAGCCCAGGGCTGCTTGGGAAACATTGAATTGTCCAGTTGGGCTGCACTGGACACTGGGAACGAGGCAAAGACCAAATGTGTTTAATTCACCACTTCCTGTGGGGCCGACAGTAGATGCTGAGTGAACAAAGAAACAGATGACTTAATTTGGTTGTCCAAGCAGAACCCTTGAAGAAGTTGAGTCCAGAGGAGACTGGTTCCGTCCTGACCCTTTCTTGTATGACCCCATCTCAGATTCACCTGTCCAGGCCTGACATTTCCCTCATCTTTGCTTGTCTTCATTTCCCCACCAGTAGAATAGGGAGGATTCCTCTGTTGGGTCCCTTCCGGTGGGGGCATTTGATGGTGTAGATTTGGGAGTCAAGAGCCAGGCTCCGCCCACCGTAAACTCCGCCCATCCCTGCGGGGTGGAATGGGCTCTGCACCAGCTGAGACTGCCCTCTTGTGGAAGGTCGATGGTAGCACAGGTGGTGGATGGGTGCCTCTAGCCTCCGGTGGCAATTTCATTCAATTGACACTTAGAGAGACTTCCATGTGGGGAACTCTGGGATGGGTTCTGTGGAAGGTGAAGAGAGAGAACCACATACCTGCCCTCAAACAGCATGTAGTTCACAAACACAGGTGACCAAACCGCAGGCCAGGATGAGAACGAAATGGGAGATCTGCTGGTGAGCAGTGTCCCAAGAGAAACACGTTTGAATGGGCCAGGAAAGATGGTTAGACTTCCGTTTCTGGCAATATGGTAGACAGCAAATGCTGAAAAGTTCTCCTGAAACAAAACACACACACACAGACACACACACACACACACACACAGGCTAGATAAAAATATTTTAAAACATATTTAGAAATGCATGGTTGAGGTGGCAAGAAATTAAGGATAATTTTCAGAGGTCAAAAATGACAAGAGCACATATCCAAAGAGATAATTGTTAGCAGAAGCAGAGGTTGCCCTGAGGTACCTGCTGATCCCAGGTGGCCAAGAACTTTATTTTAATGAGACAAAACCTAGAGCCTGAGCAAAGTGGACAACAAAATAAAATGCAGACCTTGAATAGGCTGGACAAGGCCCATCCACATTGGGGAGGGCAATCTGCTTTACTCAGTCTACCAATCAAATGTTAATCTCATCAGAAACACCCTCACAGACACACCCAGAATAATTTGAGACCAAATATCTTGGCACCCTATGGCCCAGTCTCATAGATACATAAAATTACACATCCCAAGTCATTTCAAGTGAGAATTGCACAAAGCAGTAAATAGTAGATTCAGACCTTCAAAAACTTTAGATGGAATTACGGTATATGTAATCTAAGGATGTTTCAGAGGCTTAAAGAAATAAAACTTAGTAATCAAAGATATAGGTAAGGAATGAGACTATTTTAAATGACCAGGGAGATTTGAAAAAAAATAAAATAAAGTAATACTTCGATCAATAAAAAGTATAATCTTCAAAACTAACAATCTAATGGACAGAGCAAACAGCAGATTAACAGCTGAAGAGAGAAGTAGTGAGCTGGACAACAGATCTGAAGAACTTACCCAGAATGCAGTACAGAGACAAAGAGATGGAAACTATGAAACAGAGGTTAAGAGACACGAAGGATAGAACAAGGATTTAAATAGGTCAGTCCAATTAGAATTCCAGATGGAAATGGAAACTTTCCAGAATTGATGAAAGACACAATCCTCAGATCCTGGAAACTCCCCCAAACCATGCATAATACGATAAATAAAAAGAAATATAGGGCTGACCAGGTGATTCAGGCGGTTGGAGCTCCGTGCTCCTAACTCCGAAGGCTGCCAGTTCGATTCCCACATGGGCCAGTGGGCTCTCAACCACAAGGTTGCTGGTTCAACTCCTCGAGTCCCACAAGGGATGGTGGGCTCCGCCCCCTGCAACAAAGATTGAACACGGCACCTTGAGCTGAGCTGCCTCCTGGATGGCTCAGTTTGTTGGAGCGCGTCCTCTCTACCACAAGGTTGCCGGTTCGACTCCTGAAAGGGATGGTGGGCTGCGCCCCCTGCGACTAGCAACAGCAACTGGATCTGGAGCTGAGCTGTGCCCTCCACAACTAAGACTGAAAGGACAACAACTTGAAGCTGAATGGCAACCTCCACAACTAAGACTGAAAGGACAACAACTTGACTTGGAAAAAAGTCGTGGAAAATACACACTATTCCCCAATAAAATCCTGTTCCCCTTCCCCAATAAAATCTTTGAAAAAAAAGAAAAGAAAAGAAATCTATACCAAAAATGTATAGTAGCAAAACTGCTAATCACTAGAGAAGATAGATGAACAAAGTAGTCTTGCAGCTAACTTCTTAACATCAACAACTGGAGCCAGAAGACAGTGGAAGAACAGCACAAAGTGCTAAGAGAACATAACTGTCAACCTTGAATATTTTTCGAAGATGAGGTTGAACAGATACATTTTCAGATAAAAAATTGAGAACATCCACAACTCTCCTCTCTCCTAAGGACATTCTAAATATGTTCTTTAGGAACAAAGAAAATAATCCCAGAGGGAAATTGTAAGATTCAAGTAGGAATGGTGAGGGAAGAAACATGTGAACATGGAGATAAATTAAATAAGCATTGATGGTATAAAACAATTGTAATGTCTAATTTATGGGGTTAGAAAAAAAAAAGAACCAGAAAATAATAACAAACGAATTGGTAAGAAGTGGTCAGAGTAGAAAGGTTTATTGTTTTTGGCAGGAGCACAAAATACTGACCAATTTTTGACTTTGTTAAATTAAATATGCATGAACTGCATATTGAACTGGTAGATCAATAAAAGGGAAAGAGGAGAAAAGTTGGCTATAAAGCCAAAAGAAGGCAGGAGAGGAAAAGAAATGAAATAAGAAAGGCAGGACAAACAGAAGGATGGGCAGCTTTCGGCCGGTCCAGGTGGGTGTCGGGTGGCAGGAAGGGCGCTGCTGATGGAAGGCACAAGCTCAGCAGAGGGAGGACAGCATGGTGAGTGAAAACATCATTGGGAATTGACGTGATACACCTCAAGCAGCCATGTTTCATGGACATGATGCTCTGAACAGGAAGCTGGAAGATGTACCCAGCTGGGTGCCCAAAACAATGAGCTCCGTTTTATTTATAATTCTTGAAGCCAGGATCTTTTGAACTCAGTTTGCAAGGACACCTAGTGCTTCTCCATCCTGTGGGGAGCCCAGGCATTTTTCATCCAGACTGTATCTCGCTCCTGACCTTGGCTAAGCAAAGTGGAACAAGCAGCCATACTGAGGGAAGGGCGGCTCTGACCAGAAGGAAGGAAGGGAAACCCTTGACCTGCCATGTGATGTACAGGGAAGTTTCATGCTGACTGATAGTTAGTGAGCATTTCCTATTGTGCCAAACATTTTATGTGGGATCCCCACCTTCCAGTTCACACAAAAACCCAAGTAAATAGGTTCTGTCCTTAGCGTATCCTTGCAGATAAGGAAACTGAAGTTAGAGAAATAATTTGCTCAAGATTCCACAGCTACGAAGCTATAGGGATAGGCTCTGAACTCAGGTCTTTCCGGCCCCAAACCCTGAGCTCTAACCATAGGCAATTCAGCCACATTTTTGGAGGGAGCACGGTAGGGGGAATTGTTTTTAGACAACAATAAAGACTTTGGCTGAATCACACAAGGAACCTCTGCCAGGAAATGCTCCCGCTCCATGGGACTCTAAACTCTGGACCACCCTCCCCCCAGCCCAAGTCAAGCTCACTCCTCCATCTCTGGGGTCCTGAAATTCCTCAGTCCTGACCACCATCCTGGAATCAGCCACATCAACCCTGTCTTCCTTGAGGTCCAGAGTTTTCAACCATAGTCTAAATATTCAGCACCTCAATATATATGCATTAGCTCTAATCACTAAGTCACTCATTCAACACAACTTTATCATGTGTTCTAGGTGCTGGGGACACAGCACTAAACAAAACAGATAGACGTTCCCTTTCTTACAGAGCTCACCTTTTAGTGGGAGAGTCAGAGAGTAAACAATAGACATAGTAAATAAGTAAATTATATGGAGAAAAGAAATAGAGCTGAGTAAGGGGGGTTAGGAGCACCAGGAAGGGGTTACAATTTTAAATAAGCTAGTGTCTCAGCCTGTCCCCTTCCCCAAATAACTTGCTTACAGATAGGCTATGGGAATGTGATCCCAGGGAACAGAGAGAGGAACAAGGAGGAGTGAAATAGGAAAATAAGGAAGGTCAATAAGAGGAAGCAAGATTGAGTTGGCCATACTGCGTGTGACTAGTGGTCTATCTCATGAAAAGGCTCTCAGAACTGTCCGCCACGTCCCACCGCCATTCCTGCCACCCTTGTACCAACACTGGGGTGACCAAAGGAGAGAGGCTGGCTAACACCCACAGGACAAAGCATCATGCCCATGTGATTGTAGGAGGCGTCCCTTGTGTAGACCTTCGAGGCGGGGCATTAACCTAAGACATAAAGAACTGCATGCTTTGTGCCCACTCCCACAGACACACCTATATGCCTCTACTCCAAATATCTGTGTCTCTGATTTTCCAGCCTTGCTCCTTCTAGGCCTCTGCCCAGGAGTCCATGTATATCCATACCTTCAGCCACTCTTCCTGCCGTATGCAGGAGATGACCAAAGGTATTCTCCCAGCTCTGCCTATGGACGATTTCCCTTCATCATTATCCTTTGGGGTCACCTCTGAGGCAGTGATACATCTTCTGTCCATTTCTAGTTAGTAACAGCCCATTATGCTGTCCCATTTGTGAACCAGGCCTGAGGTTTCCTCCTTCATCAAGGACGGCTCTCTGGAGGCCAGAGGTATGAGTTAAAAGGGATACATGGGTGCAACAGAGGTCGAGACCATCTTCTTCGTGTAACTTACTTGCACCTTCTGGGCCAGTCTGGGCCTGAAGCTGTTGTAAAATGAATCACCGCTGCCTTCTTCCTAGAGCTTCTCTCCTGTGTGTCGTCATACCTAGCTCATGGCGGGCCTGCCAGTGGCCTAGCCATTAGTGACCCATCGTCAGGCACAAGTCTCTAGCAGGGCCCACCAGGTGGTGATCTTCAAATGACAAGTGGCTCTCTGCTGCAGGAGTCATGGCTTTGCACCAGGATCCTAGAAGTTTGTGCTCAAATTCTCCTGCGTTAGAGCCTTCCAGAGATTCCAGGGCATCCTTATCCATCTGGGTGTCTCTGACATGACTGGAGTATGTGGGCCTTATAACCAGGGTGGCACAGCTGCTTGTACCACTGCCTGGACCTTTTGTGGAGCCTTCTCTTGCTCTGGGCCCCACTCAGAACTGGCAGCCCCCCCAAGTCACGTGATCAATGGGTCAGAACAGAAATCCCAAGGATAGTGTATGCTCCAAACTCCAAAGTGGCTACCACATACTGTACCCTGTTCTTGGTGGGAGGGGACGCAAGGTGCAAAAGCTTGTTCCTTACCCTAGAGACAGTGTCCCAGCATGCCCCAGACCTTGGGATCTCTAAAATCTTCCCCAGTATGTCAGCCACTTAAATCTTTGTGGGGTTTGTCTCCCACCTCATAGCACACGGACGACAGACGTTCTCAACCTTGTTGGTCTCAAGACTGCTGTATAATATTGAAAATTATCAAGGACCCAAAGAACCTTTGTTTAAGTGGGTTAAATAAATCTGTGGATACTTACCATAATATAAATTAAACTGAGAAATTTAACGTATTTATTTAATCCATTTTAAAATGCCAATAAGAAGCTCATTACGTGTCAATGTAAACAACACTTCCCCTGGAAAAATCACTAAGCAAAAAAGAGTATCATTGTTTTACATGTTTGCATATCTCTTCAATGTCTGGCTTTACAGAAGATTCTTGGATTCTCATATCTGCTTCTTCATTCATTCTGTTGAGCCAGGTTGCTTTGCTTGAAGTACACAGAGAAAAATCTGTCCTCGTGTCATGTAATTGGAGAAAGGAGAAGTATTTTTAGATAATTTTAGGTAGTTGCCTCTGATGGCACAACAACATTTGACAAGTGATGGTTTCTAAAGGTTAGTTGCAACATGGGATCTGAAATTGTATCAGTGAACTTTAATACACTGTTAAATTAGTACCCACTGATCTATCTTGCTTTGACGGGATCTTTTATCAATGCATGATTTTGTAATAACATGCCTCAGTCATTCTGGAACATACTGGCTCACAGAGTTATGCATATCTTCCAAATGTTGACATATTTCATTATCTAAGAACAAAAAACCACATTCATTAATATCATCTCTGATCCCATCAGAAGACTTTAAGTATTAGGAAGCTGTCAAGATCATGGTGGCAGATACGAGTTCTCTAAAATTCAAATTTTTACTTAAAAACTCCAATTTCATCACTGGCAACAAATGCTATCAGTTGTTTTCTTTAAAGTGACAGGTTCACTTCGGTCATGTTCAAAAAAACTGTCTGCCAAATCTTCAAATCTGAAAAACCATAATTTCAAGTAAAGATGGTGTTCCATTTAAAAAGGAAAAAGAAAAAAACCACAAGGTAGTTCAGCTGGCAAATCAAACAGCGCCAGTTCTCTTCCCATAGGTGACTATCCTACTCAGTATTCAGCATCAGTGCTGTATATGCACGTCTCACTTTGTCACATAGAATATTAAAGAGACAGGTGCGTAAGGATTATGATTTAATAATATTAATAACTTTCGCTACGTCATTGAGGACGTTCTTAAGTAACTAGCTATCTTTTTCTTTCTTCCTGTTTTTACTCTGAGTGCATGGGGTGATGAATTCAATGGCTGCTTGGACTAGTACAATTTAATGCTTCTGCTTTCATTCGTGTGAAGGCATAAGGAATGAGTTTTACGCATCATTGCTATTGTACCAGGCAAATGATGTCTTAATACTGTATTATGAAGATAGTTTTGACCTCACAGATCCCTGAAAGGATCTCAGAGACTCACAGGGGTCCGTGGACCTCACTTTGAGAACTGGTGGTTTCGAGGGACGGGCCGTGGTACTCAGAGCTGAAACCTGGCATTTTGAATATCCTAGCTTCGAATCTCCTGAGCTTTGCCTGAGACTGAGAAGCTCTCTTCGAGGGGCAGCCTTGGGGAGATTTGACAACAGGGTCACGCTGCCCAGTTGTCTCCTCTTTCCCGTGGGTAGGGTTTCAAGGCCTTTCCTTATCCTGATCATTCCCCACTGAACCTTTAAATGTGGTGCCTGCCGAACCCAACACTCCCTGTAGTGCCTGGAGTTGAGCAGTGATACACCCCGATACCAAATTTCACCTCTGTGTAATGATCCAAGCCTTAGAACCACCTTAGAGGGACTCTGAAAAATTAGGGAAGGAAAAATAAATCACTATCCTCTCATCACCTTGACAACCACAGTGATGCTGTGGCCTGGGTGGCCCCAAACAATGCTGACTCATCCTGAATGTACCGTTGATGAAAATCCCCAAGGCTGTTTTAGTCCTGCTACTGTTTAGCCACGTCATCCTGGCCCTTTCCTGTTGGCCAGGGGGCCCAAGAAGAGGGCCTGACATTCGGATCTGTTCACTTTATCCATAGACAGCTGTCCGGTGCTATCTTCTGGTGTCTGGAGTCCACGGGCAAAGACTTTACTAACCCTTCCCGCTTTGTGTGATCTATATGGAAATTTGAGTCTTGGATGACAACATTCCATAGTAAAACCACACTCACTGATGACGTATCTCTTCTGTATCAGTTTCCTGTGGCTGCTGTCACAAGTTACCACAAAGGTGGTGACTTGGACAACAGAAATTTGTCCTCCCAGTTCTGGAGGCCAGAACTCTGACTGATGTCAAGGCATCAGCCAGGCTGTTCTCCCTCCAGTGGCTCGAGGGGGGATTCTGTCCCTGGCCTCTTCCACCTGTCTGTTCTTTTCTATTCCTTTAAAGGCACCTGGCTTTCCTGGTGGTCATGGGAATGGAATGAAACACCAGTTCTCAACCTCATCCTGCAGCAACACAGCCAAGCGAGGGCATCTGTGGCTGCTACATGCCTTGCTGCTTCATGCAGGGAGTCCTGCATGAACATTGCAGCTGCCGGTTAATGCAATTCCTGGTGCCCCAGCTACACCCATGACACGCTGGGATTGACCCCCTCCCCACCATGGACTTGCCCTCCCCCCCAACACACATACAACATAGAAAGCTACTGTGTACAAATGTCTGCACAGAAGTCCAGGAATTGCCCAGGGCTGTCACTGTCCTCCCCTCCGCTCTGACCCTCCTCCTATCACGACTATCATGCTTTCATCCAGACAGCTCTATTTTTCGGTTTCCACCTGTCATCAAGCCCAGGATGCCCTACAAGTACAGGGAGTGGGTTGGCCAGGTATAGGAGAAGCTCCAGTTGTCCTGCAAGTGTGTGGCAGGCCTTGGGCAGGCCTGGTAGATAAGCTTGGCCCCACTGCAGGAGCCACATCCTGGCCACCCTGACAGAGTTGCAGTGAGGTTGTGCATATATGATGCTGACAGTGACCCTATGACCTGTGGGTGGTGGAACAGGTGTGTTACTAAGAAACCGTACCTGAAAGCCAGAACTTAGATTTAGATGTCACCGCTTCCTTTTGCAACCATGTAAAGTAATTGTGCTGGGTTTTTGAAGATGGGCCTGGGCGCCTAAGAGGTTAGGTAAGGCCCACTTTGGGACTTCCCACAACCTGGCACCTCTCACCTGGCCTGGAAGACTGTCAGGAGGACCTGGGAGAAGCCACGTTCACCAAGCATCCCCAGCCTGATGCCGCCATGAATGCTCGCTGACAGTGCAGCCTCTGTGTTTCCACACTCACTGGTAGCTGCAGCCAGATGTGCATGTGAGAAGGCTCATTTCACTCGCCTCCAGCCGAGCCATCTGCCAGGCCACTTCAGCATGTCATCGCACCGGGCAGGGAGGCTGCCACTTGTCTCCGTGTGAGCATGCTGCCAGAGTTGCCAGAACCTCTTCCATTTCAAGAGCAGTTAGATGATCTAGATTTTTATGTGAACACATCTGAATGTATAAAGACATAACTAGATGTAAGCACTTTTTAAAATTAAAAAACAATAACAAAAGCAAGAATACACACTTCGCACCATGTGGCCAAACGCTATCTGGGCTAAACCACATCTGTTTGTGGGCTGTGGTCACGGGCCACCAGTTCTGGTCTCCTCAGTACTGAAATTCTGCTCTCCAACCCCCTACACTGGCTGTCAATGTTAAACTCATGCCTGTCACTTCTAGCTTCAGTGACAGTCACTTTTAGCTTCAGAACGACGCTACTTCCTCTATCTACAAGAGGCAAATAGCCCCCACGTTTTCCCCGGGGAAGCAGATCCCCAGGACTTTCCCTAGTCACCTCACCCTAGGTCCTGGCCCTACACACTTCAGGGATGGAGACGGATCAGAAAGATAGAAACGGTGTTCCTATTTTCTTTGATGCTTTCCTCGCTTGGTTTTTTCCTGCTGGTCACATTGCTATAAGGACACGTTCCCTTCATCGACCACACCCCAAAGGTCACTGGCGGCAGGTCAGCACTCTCACGTGCAAGGCTCAGCCCTCTGGGATGACATCTGTCATATTCGCCACCCTGGAGCCCTTGCCAAGGCAGGACATAGTTAAGTCTGATGTGTCATGTACTTTGTCACCACACCTTGGTGAGTTTCCTCCAAGGACAGGTGGGGAGGCAGCGAGTCAGAACATCTGGGAGAGACTGGGACACCCCAGTCTCTGCCCACCTCATCTAAAGCACTTGTCCCTGACTGACGTGACTGAAATAGAATGAGGGTGGAGAGCTCTGCTTTCTCGCCATCACCCAGCCTTATGCATCGCCCCTTCAGGGGCTTGTCCCATCCGTCACAGCTTGGCTTCTTACCGGCTTGGCTTCTTACTGGCTATAAAATTTTAACAGCCCAGATTTGGATACTCTACAGCTTTTGCAAGACTCCATTTATGTTAGCTTTTAGCCTTCCTGATGCTATTCTTACAAATCTTGGCTTGGGACACTCTTTCCATTCATTTATTTAACAAATGTTTATTGAGCTCCACCTGTTTGCTAAGCACTGGGCAGTCACTGGGCATAAAACAGTGAAAAGTTAGACAAGTCTCTTCAGCAAATGGTGCTGGAACAACTGGACAGCCGTATGCAGAAAGTGAATCTAAGGCACAGACTTTACACCCTTCACAAAATTTAACTCAGAATGGATTATAGACCTAAATGTAAACCATAAAACTATCAAACTAGCAGAGGGTAAAAACCTACATACACTTGGGTGATGCTTTTCCACATATAACACCAAAGAGATGATCTGTGAAATAAAAAATTGTTAGCTGGATTTCATTAAAATTAAAACTTCTGGGGGTGGCCGATTAGCTCAGCTGGTTAGAGTGCTGATAACACCAAAATTGCCCGTTCGATCCCTGCATGGGCCACTGTGAACTGTGCCCTCCTTAAAAAAAAAAAAAAAAAAAAAAAAGCCCTCCTTAAAACCAAACAAACAAAAAATCTGCTCTGCAAAAGACAGCGTCAAGACAATTAGAAAACAAGCCACAGACTGGGAGAAAATATGTGCAAAAGATACATCGAATAAAGGACTGTTACCCAAAATATACAAAGAACTCTTAAAATTCAACAGAAAATAACCTGATTTAAAAAAATGAGCCAAAGACCTTAACAGACACCTTGCCAAAGTAGATACACAGATGGCAAATAAGCAAATGAAAAGATGCTCCACACCGTATGTCATCAGGAACATGCAAATTAAAACAACCTATTAGAATGGCCGAAATCCAGAACACTGACACCACCAAATGCTGGCGAGGATGTGGAGCAACAGGAACCCTCATTCGTTGCTGGTGGGGATGCAAAATGGTGCAGCTGCTTTGGAAGACAGTTTGGGGGTTTCTTACAAAACTAAATGCACTCTTACCGTCCAATCCAGCAATTGTGTTCCGTGGTATTTATTGAAAACTTACATCCACACAAAAACCTGCACACGGATGTCTACGGCAGCTTTATTAATAGTTGTCAAAACTTGGAAGCAACCCCTTCAGCAGGTGAATGGATAAACTGTGGTCCATCCAGACAATGGAATATTCCTTAACGATAAAAAGCAATGAACTATCAGGCCATGAAAAGACATGGAGGTAACTTAAATGTATATTACTAAGTGAAAGAAGCCAGTCTGAAAAGGCTGCATATGGCATGATTCCAACTATATCACATTCTGGAAAAGACAAAACTATGGAGAGAGTAAAAAGGTGAGGGGGTGTGGGGGTGCGCGGGGGGAGGAGAGATGAATCGGCAGAGCACGGAGGATGTGAGGGCAGCGCAACACTCTGTCTGATGATGTGACGAGGGGCCCACGTCACTAACACTTGTCCAAACCCACAGAATGTACCACCCCCAGAGTGGACCTTGGGTGATGAGGATCTGTCAATGGGCTTCATCGTTGGAAAAAGAAAATGGACCGTTCTGTTGGGTGATGTCAATAACGGGGGAGGCAATGCCTGTGTGGGGGCGGGGGGTGTACAGAAATCTCTGTGCCTGTCCCTCCATTTCCTTGTAAACCTAAAATTGTTCTAAAACATTAAATCTTTTTAAAAAAAAGTTCAACAAGGTCCTTGACCCAATGGAACATCTATTCTACTGGGGAGAGACAATCAACCAGTAATTAAGAGTATTATGTGCTCTGAAGACATTAAAACAGGACACTGTGACAGACATAAGGTGCTGAGACTCCATCAGGCAACTACTGAGGATGATCAGGGAAGGTTTTGGAGAGGAGGAGACATTTCAGTTGAAACCTAAAGAGAAGCAGCCAGCATGCTGTGACTTGGAGGAAGAGCAGCTCTGGCAGAGGAAACAGCACAGACAAAGGCCCTGAGGCAGGAAGTAGCTCAGCACAGGAGGGGAACAGGAAGAAGGTCCCTGTGGCTGGACCTGAGTGGACGTGGGGCTGCAGTGAGGCTGGAGGAGTGCAGGGGTCAGGTATCGATGGGCTTTGGGTCCAGGTGAGGGCTGCCTCTTAACCCAATCACACTGCAGGGCTCTAGGAGGGGACTGCTGAGGCCTGATTTTGATTTAGTCCGAGGTCTGTGTTCCTCTCAATCTCGACTCACCTGTGGGCTCTCTATGGCACCACACATGCTTCTTGCTGATGACCCTACTTCCTTCCTCACAACAGCACTTGCACAATCTTAATTGCATTCTGAGAACTTCCCCAGTCACTCAGGAGCCTGGGCAGTGGTTTACCCCGAGTTGGGTTACTATGAACCAGTTGTCCCTGCCACCAGTCCTCCCCCCTCCACTGGGCCTCAGCCTCTGCATCTGAGAAGTGGGCATGTGGGACCAAATGATGCACATGGCATTTCCAGTTCTATCATTTTGGCTTTGGATTGTGATCGGAAGAGGATGCAGCAAACGTGGGATCAGAGGAGAAATGAAAGTGAAAGAGGAGGAATTTCCTCCAGGCTCCAAGCCGGCTGGCAGAGGTGGGGGTGGGGAGGAGTAGGCAGGGAAGAAGGGAGATTTTTAGAAAGCTGGGAGGGCAGGGACTCTGTGGCCCAAACTTTCATTTCTCCTAAAAACACCCCATCGCACCATGTGACGCAGCCAGGCCACAGAAGCAGTAAAAGAGGAAGTGAGGGGTTCCCAGGATTTCTCAAGAAGCAGAGAGCTGGACAGAGGCTGAGCCGGGAGGGAGCACCAGAGGGGACGTGGAGGAGTGGCAGGGCAGGCTCTCAGGGAACAGGGAGGCGGTGGAGGAGACAGCAGAATGAGCCCCTGTGGGAGGGTTTCCCTCCCCGGAGTGCGAGCCAGGTGTCACAGGGGAGGTCACGACAGTTAAGAAAGGGCGACCAACCGGGGGGACCAAGTGGAAAGGAAGGGGAAGGGCAGAGAAGCGGAGAGACAAAGGGTGGACGGCGGGAGGGCGGGGCGGGGGGGTGGAGAGTCTGGTGGAGGAGGAAGAGTTAGGGGTGGGAGGAAGGAAGAAGAGAGAGTTGAGAATTAGGGAAGGGGGTAGAATCTGGGTAGCGGCGGAGGGACTCGAGGGGGAGAGAAAGAAAGGACAGGAGGGTGAAGGAGTAAATGGGGGGAGAGGAGTGAGCAAAAAGTAGTGCGACCAGCTGCGGGGTGGAGGACAAGAGTGGGGCCGCGGGGGAGGGCGGAGGCTCGGGAGGTGGGTAGGATGCCGGAGCCGCGCGCCCCGGGGGAGCCCCGAGGGCCGGGGGAGCGCCGGCCGCTGCTGGCGCGCAGGCTGCGGGGACCCCGACGGTGGCGGCGGGCGGCGGCGGCCGCGGTGCTGCTGGTGGAGATGTTGGAGCGCGCCGCCTTCTTCGGCGTCGCGGGCAACCTCGTGCTCTACCTGAACAGCGAGAACTTCCAGTGGGCCGGCGAGCAGGCGTCGCGGGCCGCGCTCGTCTTCCTGGGCGCCTCCTACCTGCTGTCGCCCGTCGGCGGCTGGCTGGCCGACGTGTACCTGGGCCGCTTTCGCGCCATCGTGCTCAGCCTGCTGCTCTACCTGGTCGCCTCCAGCCTGCTGCCCGCCACCGCCATCTCCGACGGTCGCCGCTCCTTCTGCGGCGAGATGCCCGAGTCGAAGCTGGCGCCCGCTTGCCCCTCGCCCGAATGCATGCGCCCCTCGCCCTCCCCCTACTGCGCGCCCACCCTCTACGTGGGCCTGCTGCTGCTCGCCCTGGCCGCCAGCTCCGTGAGGAGCAACCTCACCTCCTTCGGGGCCGACCAGGTGAGTCCCAGGGATGCCCAGGGAAAGGATGGACACGGGCGAGGCCAGGGGTCAGTCAGGATGCGCTGGCTCCCCGCGTGACCTCGGGCAAACCACTTCCCCTGTCTGGGCCCGGTTTCCTTATTTGAAAGAAGAGGGGGTTCTCATTCTTACCATAAGAACGATGGCAGCAATAGTAATAACCAGTAGTTGGCCCTCTTTGGCTATGTGCTACTTTTAACTCATGTCATCCTCTTAACTACCCATCAGGTGGGTAATGTTATTATGTCCATTTTATAGACAAGGACGCTAGGGTTTCATGACATTAATTGCCCTGTCCAAGGTCACATAGAGCGCAGGTCAAAGAGCAGGGATAGGGTAGCTGGCCTTCAGGCCTCACCATGGGCTTGTTCGGATCCAGCTCTGCTACTCACTAGCCAGGGGCACTCGGGAAAATATCTTAATCTCTGAGCCTTTCTCTGAACCCTTTGGACTGAGCATGGCACTTAGGAGACATTCAAGAAATATTTGCTAAATGAATGAGTAAATGCCTAACAAACATGGCATTTTAATAGCTCTCGTCAATAGGACATTAGACAATAATGTAAAATAATATATAATATGATTAAAACAACCACATGCGGTCTTGATGAGCAAAAACATACGCAGAACTGCATGCAGAATACGATTACCGCCAGGTGAAAAGATTAGGTGTCAACTAGAGGGGAAAAACTGGAAAAAAATTATAACAGTAGTGTAATCAGGCCACTGGACTAATTGTACATTTTCCCCTAATTGTCCCTGCTTTTCAAATGTTCTTTAATGGCATGTATTGCAATCATAAAGGGGACATTTCTAAAAGAATCATTGCATTCAGCTGGCATCCACAATCCAGTATCCGAAACAGTTTCCAGGGTCTTTGCCAAGGACTTACTCATCCAGCCTGTTTGGATTCCTTTGATTATGGCGCACTCAGTGACCCCAGAGCTGCCCTGTCTATTTCTCAGCCTTTCTTCGGACCAGGAGACCCCACTATCTGCCAGTAGGAATCTCTCATCTTCCCTTAATTCCACTCTTTCATTGACATCTCACTACACCCCCCCAGGTGCCCTTAATCTGTGCCCTTGACCTCACCGACCTCCAGAGGGCCTCAGCCATCCAGTGGCTCCTGTTTCTCACTCCTCCCGGTGGCAGAACTGGTCTGGAGGCCATGCCACTGGGCAGAGTCTCCAGTGGCATCAACAGTGACAACAGCTCCCGTGACCCTCCATTCACTGGGCCTGGGCTTTGGGCAGCTCGAGGCCACACTGGAAGACTGCCTTAGGGGTCTGGGCCTGACCCCTGGGACCGTTTGGAAACACTGACGTGATCTGTGGCAGGATGGACATCACTGGATTGGCGTTCTTTTAAATGGCTCTGGCTACAGGGCACAGAGTGGATGGGGATAACAAGAGTGGGGACACCAGAGCAGTGAGGGGCTGCTGCAAATTCAAGGGGGTCCTCAGAGGGGGGATGTGTGGGTGGGAGGGCTTGGCACCATCTGGCAGACAGCTCTACCCAGGAACCGTGTGTTTAACACACTGCTGGTTTCAGAAAGGGCCATCCATCTTTCCCAGCAAAGTGCTCTTTTATATCCTGAGTGGGCTAGCTGGTCTTCCCCTTAGAGTTGCAATTGCCATATTCATTTACACCCAATTAAGAAATGGAAGTGGCTGCCCAGAGTGAGACGTATTTAATTTTCTGCTTGAAAGTCTACAGCAAGGATTCTCAGTGAGTGGACGTGCCCATCCCTCAGAGGGCTCATTGCCAAGAGGACCTCTCAGAATCTCCAAGAGAAGGCAGTTGTAAAATGCATCTCTATGGACTATCATTTTATATTTGGGAAAGAAACAAAATGTTTACCTTTCCCCCAATGTAACTACAGAAAGTAAAGCTTGACAAAACCTTCCTGGCTAGTGGAAATGTGTATCTCTGGGTAGAAAGAGCGTGATGGAGTCTGAGATTTTCGGGTCACTGAAAGGGTTATGGGTTTAAAATTCTACAGAATCTTTTATCTAGAGCAGTGACCTCCAGTCCCCCCTGCTTTTTAGAAATGCAGATGTCCGGGCTCTGCCCCAGACCTGCTGAGTCAGAATCTGGGACCACGGTCTGGGAGCGATTGGGGCAGCCAGTGCCGCTGATCTGAGCCAGCAGACCGGAAGGGGGCCTGAGGCCTGACTGTTGCAGATTGATTCATATTCTGGATAAAGATTTTCAGTCCTTCTGCCCTTGCTGGGGGGCCTGAATATTTTTTCCTCTCACCCTTGGGCCTGTGTCTGGGACCACCTCTGTTTTCCCCGGTTGTGTCAACCTTGTTTGACTGGGCATATATCAGAGGGAGGCATGTCAAGGGAAGGGATGGGCCACAGTAGAAAACTCTGCGTCTCCAAACTGCAGAGGAAATTCTCGATTAGACTTCTAGCTGTTCTTTCAGTAATATGCGTACATCACATTGAATAAGGTGGAACAAACCTGAGGTCGTTACTGGCTTTCTTCTGATTGTAAAGGTGAGGCATATATATTATAGGTTGCTCCGTCAGAGACAAAGGGATAAATCAACCAGAAATGAACACAGAGGCATCAGAGATGTCTGTTGTGTATACTACTTGGTGACAATAAAAAAAAGTAATGTGTGTCCTGGGCATGAAGAAACAGCTGTGCCAACATGTACTGATCATTAACAAGCGACTCCCAAGAGAAGGGTTTATTCATTCATTTAACAGATACTTATTGAGTGTCTAGTTAGTGATCAGGGACTAGGAAAGTGCTGGAATGCCCACCCACTGACCCAAGAAGCGTCTCTGTGGGAGAGGGAGTGCAAGTACAGAGTATGTCATGACAGGGTGTCCATGTACCTCCTTGGCCCTCACTCTCACCCCTGCCTGGCAGGTCATGGATCTTGGCCGCCATGCTAACCGCCGCTTCTTCAACTGGTTTTATTGGAGCATCAACGTGGGAGCTGTGCTGTCCCTGCTGGTGGTGGCCTTTATCCAACAGAACATCAGCTTCTTGGTGGGCTACAGCATCCCTGTGGGCTGTGTGGGCCTGGCCTTCTTCATCTTCCTCTTTGCCACCCCCATCTTCATCACCAAGCCCCCCACGGGCAGCCAAGTGTCCTCAATGCTTAAACTTGCTCTCCAAAACTGCTGTCCCCGGCTGTGGTGCCAACGCTGTGCCAGGTAAGGAGGTGTTGTGCCAGGCTCTGGGTAGAGGGGGCCACCAAGCCTGGAGAAGTGCCTTGCTTCTCCTGGGGAGTCATGGTCAGTTGGGAGACATTCTGGTTCAGCCCCAATGACCTGCTCTCCAGTGGGCCAGAGCTGCCCCCTGTGACCGAGGATGGCAGTGGAGGTCAAGGTGGTGGTGGTGGTGGTGGTATTGGTGATGGGCTAACTGTAAAATGTTTGAGGATGTTAATGGTCTTGACAGTGATGCTGGTGATAAAGAGGGATGACGGTGTTAGAAGCTACCATGAAGATAGACACCGTCAGGGGTGATAACAATGGCAGCTGAGGTGGTGATGATAAAGATGATGGTACCAGGGAAGGTTGTTGGGATATAATATAAATAATTCTACACTACGCTGATGTTAAGTATAAGAAAGCCTAACAAATCAGGCAAACTGGCCCCTCCCCCATTAGCTGGCATCCAAGGAAGGAAGGCTCTGAATGACCTTGCACTTGCACAATGGCTCCCTTTGCCTCTCTCCTCCCTAAGTTAATCAACTACTTATGCTAAGCAAACCTGTCTCCAGACCTTGGAGGCAGTTACAGCTCCTGTCACTAGGATGTGGATGGAAAGGGTGTACAACATGCTTTCCCCCAACCCCGTGCATTGCTGTAGGATTTATTTTCATGATCCATTGATGCCTAAGAAACCACCAGAACTTAGTGGTTTAAGCAACCACCTTTCATTACCTCTCACAATTTTGTGGGTGACTGGGCCCAGCTGGGCACTTCTTCTGCTTGTGATGTCACCCGGGGCTGCAGTCATTTGGGGACTTGAAAGGACTACAACATCCAAGATGGCTCACTTACTGGCTGGCAGTCAATGTTGGCTGCCAGTGAGGCAGGCACCTGGGTTCCTCTTCATGTGGCATCGCCCTGTGGCGGGAGCATCTCACAGCAAGGTGTCTCGGTTGTGAGAGGAGGGAGCAAACATTCCAAGAGTGGATGTTCCAAAGCGAAGGAAGTGGAAGATATTGGTCCCCTTCTGTCGGTCAGCAGTCACAGGCTAGTCCAGATTCAAGGGCAGGGGAAATAAACTCCGCCCATTGCTGGAGTGGCATTTTGCACTGGGAGGAGAGAAGCTGATGATGGCCTTCTTTGAAAGTGACCACACTGGTATTGTTCCTTTTAGAATCTCAAAGAGTAAGGCAAGGCTCTTAGCCAAGAAGGGATCAGAAACCTGTCAGGACAAAGGGCAGAGGGTAAAGGTTGCCCAGTGGTTGATCTGTCCCCTAATAATGCTCCTTGTATGTCTACCTGTCCACTCCCTACCTCCTTGTCATGTCGAGAGAGGGCTGTCATGTTGAGGCGGATGGGCTTGGAGATGGCAAGAGGGGTTATTTTGGCAGATCAAGTCTGTGACAAGCAGGGACTGGGACTTCCTTGGGTCCCATGACAAATGGATGCGATGAGCCAAGGAAATCCCCCAAGACTGTTCACCACAATCTCTGGTCTTAACTCCCTTCAGGACCCAAGAGGACACAGCTGTAGGATGGAATGGGTCTTGATCAGCCACCACTGTGACAAAGGAGATGATGGTGATAATATTGACAGTGGTAGGGACAGCACCAAAAAAAACATGATGATAGTAATGAAAACTCCTCGGAGAGAATGGCTTTGGTGACTGAGCTCCTTACTAACGGTGATGGCAGTGAGGATGCTGGCACTGGTTGTGAAGGTGGCCCTGATAGTGGCGTGGAGGAAATAAGGGTTGAGTTGGAGGTGATGGCTGTGATAACTGGTGATTGGGGCGTAGGGTTAAACTAGGAGATAATGGTGGAGGTGAAAGTAGTGGCCATGGTGCTGGTGATGACAGCTGCCATTTTATCTGGTGTCCCAGAGACCCTCAAGGCGCCCGGCTGCTGCCTGACCAGAGGTCTCACCAGCCTGGCCCTTCCCCCCAAGAGGACATCGCCAACTTCCGGGTGCTGGTGAAGCTCTTGCCCGTCATGGTGACCTTGGTGCCCTACTGGATGGTGTATTTCCAGGTGGGCACCCCTGCCTCTGCTTTGGGAGGACTGGCTCCCTAGTCCCCTTACTAGTCTCATCTATCACCATAGAAGCCCAGGGTGTGCGGAAAGCGGAAAAGGGGTTCACAAAGTGAACTGCTGCTCTGCAGCAGCTGGTGGGGGCCTGGCACAAAGCCATCCCAGTAGTTAAATCCCTTGGGTGGCAGAGCACAAGGAGCCCTGGAGACAGGGCTGAGGCCCAGTGATTTGAATAAGTCACCCCATCTCTCTGGGCCTAGTTCCCTCGTGTGGAAAATGAGTGGTTTAGGCAAAGGCTCTACCAGCCCTGCAGCATTCAATATTCTCCAAACTTGGCATCTGAGGCCCAGAGAAGGTCTTCCAGTTGATCAAGGCCCCACAGCAAGTTAGGGGTAAGCTCAGTTGCACTGAGTACTTTGTAACAGTTGTTCCCATCCTGGCTGTGCCTCAGAATCACCTGCAGAGTTTTGAAAAGTAGGGATTCCCAAGTCCCACCCTAGAACTGAAATTGCTGGGGGAAGTCTCTGCTGTAATAAACTTCTCAGATGATCCTGATACTCAGCCAGGTTTGAGAACCCCTGCTTCCCACCACTCCCCAAAGGTAAGGTTAGTGGAGTGTGTGTGAGTGCATGCGTGTGTGAGTGCATGCGTGTGCGTGTGCATGCGTGCGTGTGTGTGTGCGTGTAGGGTGGTGCGTGTAGGGTGGGCAGCACCTAACCCAATCCCCAGACCACAAGGTGATTGCCTCCGGTATCTCCTTCATAGGCACCTTGTTTCAAGCTGCAGAAGATGAAAAGGGCCAGCCTGCTACTTGGGGGTGGCAGAGAGGTAGAAGGTGTCCGTGATGGGACAGGGACATGGTGGGAGGGTGTCCATGTGTGTCCATGGCTAATAGTCATACCGCTTGTCAGAATATTGACATCCTTCCATACCAGTTGATAAATAGCTGCTACCCTGAGCAACCCAAGTGTCCTGCGCTGCCCTAGACCCTCCTGTGGGACTCTCCTGGACCCCCTCCATTATATAACAACTAAAGGGGTAATGCCTATACCGGCCACCATGTCCAGAGCTATTCCAATGGGTCAGTGACTACACATTTCCTGGCTGTGTCAACCTGTGGGACTCAGCTTGGCCTTGGTGTCAGATGAGCACTTGCCGTGGGGACAGCCATGTCATTATTTCCCCAGGTCAACACTTATCCACGCCTACTCTATGCCAGGCCCTAGAGACACAAGTATCCAACCAGCTGTGCTCAGCTCTGGAATAAGGCCGCACGCACAGGTCACGGCCCTGGGAGCAGAGCAAAGAGAGCTCCCCAGCCAAGCCTGCTCCTGAGGAAGGAGGAGCATGGGGAGGGCACTTTCCCTTGAGGCCGGGGAGGGGACAGCTGCCCGGCTGCCTACTGTGTGCTACTGCTGAGGAATGCCTGCCTGGGAGTGGGAGCCTCCCGGGGCTGGAGGTGAGGTGGCCAGCTCTGTTCCAGCTTCACTTCCATCTCTCTTGGCAGATGCAGTCCACGTATGTCCTACAAGGTCTTCATCTCCACATCCCAAACATTTTTCCAGACTACCCTAGCAACAGCTCTGTAGTTCTCAGAGCCCAGGACAGCGCCTATAAGGTAGGCGACAACTCGTATGTTCAGCCCCAGTTCAGGCCGGGTTGGGGGCTTCCTCCTAGAAGAGGAGGAAGTGCAGCTGCCTTTATACTCCCCTACCCCAGTGGCACGGTGTCCTCGGTGGGTAGAAAAGGCACCTGGCCGGTGGGTGAACTTGTGCCACAGCCAGCCATCCTGCCGAGATGCTCAACTGCTCAACAGAATTCAGGCCAGCTTCACTCCCTCCCACTGCTTCTCTGAGCTGGCCTCACTGCCAATTTGCCCCAGGCCCTCAGATCAAGTGCACTAGGGTCCCTTCTCAACTCTGCCTTGTCCCCTCCCTCTCTGGGACACCTGCCTTCCACCAGGACCTTCCAAACCAATTCCTAGGCATTTCCGAGTTTCATAAAATCAAAGATCTTTAGAGCTGGCAGATGAATGACATATTTGCCACTCTACCTCCATTTCTTGCCCAAGGCAGACACCACTAATCAATCACGACATTCTTTATGTGGAGCCTGGGAATGTTTCCGGCAGCCACTACCAATTGATAGAAGTTAGAGGAACCTATTTGCCATCCCTGATTTAATCCCACCCTTAGTTACACAGCTGAGGTGCGTGCCTTCCAGAGAGAATAAAGGGCTGACTCTGGGTCACCCAGGGACAGTCTGGAGTCCAGGTCTCCTGGCTCCAGCCCTGAGTTCCTTTCACTCTGCTAGCCCGCCTCTCTTGGCTCCCTCTTGCCCAGATCCCAGAAGCCTGGCTCCTTCTGGCTAACGTGGTGGTGGTGCTGATCCTGGTGCCTGTGAAGGACCACCTGCTCGACCCTTTGCTGCTGCGATGCAAGCTGCTTCCCTCAGCTCTGCAGAAGATGGCGCTGGGGATGTTCTTTGGTTTTGCCTCCGTCATTGTGGCAGGTGTGCGGACCTAAGTGGAGGCGCGTGGGGAGGCAGGCCGGTCTTGTCTGGGGTCGGGGGAGGATGGCTCCTCTATAAGCTGATGATGCTGAAGCCTGGGGCTTGGGCCAAGGGTATCCTCCACCCATGGGTGCCGGTCTTGGCTTCCAGAAGATGCGATCTGAAGGAGACCCCCTCATTGAGCCCGGCCCCCCGTCATTTGACAGATGAGGAAACTCAGACCAGCAGAGGAAAACAGATTTTCCCCAGTGGGATGTAAACTCCCTGAAGACAGGGATTTTCTTCTTTTGTATTTACAGTTATGAATGATGCACGTGGGCGCTCAACAAACGTGGTGAATGAATGTTCTAAAGACACAGCCATGTGTTAGTGGCACATGGGCAATTTTTTAGAAAGTATTTATTTATTCTCTTCCTTCTTCCATTTCAAAAGGATTTGAAGCCACTTATAAAAAGGGGCTCAAGTAAAGCAGGCTTCTGTGCTATTGCACAAACCTCAGCCCTTTTCGCTTAGGGACTTAATCATCCTGAAGTTTCTTAGAGTCTCTGAGCCTCATCTTTGCAATGGGGATAGTAATTCATTCAGACCCAGTGCAGGGCCCAGGCTCTGCCCACATGAAACATAGCCTAGCCAGAGTGTTCTGAGGACTAAACAGGTGAAGTCTGTAAAGCACCTAGCACCATGCCTGGATCACAAGTAGGAATCAGAGGAATTAAAGCTCAACAAACAGTATTGGATTGCAAGGAGGAAAACCAAACTAGATGTTTAAAGCTCTGTACTTTAAAGCATTTTGTCCTATTTCATCATCACAATAACCCTGGGATTTTTATTCCTACTACCTGCATAAGAGTACTGGGTCTCAGCAAGGTTAAGTGATTTGCCTAAGGTCACACAGCTAGCCAGTGGCAGGGTCAGGATTGGAATCCAAGTCACCTAACTCCACATCCAGTCTTCATTTCACTAGAGCACAGCTGTCTCCTAAGCAGTGAAGGGGAAGGAAATAAAAGAAACTTGAAAGCCAGGTTACAAACTCTACTGTAATATTTGATGCTGTAGTAGAAGAGTCATGTGATACCATGGAAAGTGGACCAGCTTTGAAACCAGACACACTGGGGCTCAAATCTAGCCTCAACTACTTATTGACTATGTGACTCTGGGCTGGTTGTTTAACCTAAATTTCTTTCTTCATTTGCAAGAGTGCATATTAAATGCCTAGCACACAACAGGCTCTCAATTAATGAGAAACTGTTATTACTATTGAGTGCAAAACCTAGCTCTGAGCTTCCTAACAGCCAAGGCAAAAAAAGGGAAGCGTTAGAACCCAAATCTTGACACACACACCCTAGGCCAGTAGTCTTTTCCTTACCTGCTGCCTAGTCAGTCTTTGGCTACTTGGTGAGAATACCCACTACGTGCCAAGCTCTGCCATGGACTACGCTGCCTGGAGTGGGCCTGGCTGTAGTCCCCCCTCTCTCCCCCATCAGGATTCCTGGAGATGAAGCGTTTAGAGTACATTCATCACAACCAGACAGTGTCCCAGCAGATCGGGCACAACGTGTACTATGCAGCACCACTGTCCATCTGGTGGCAGATCCCTCAGTACCTGCTCATCGGAATCAGTGAGATCTTTGCCAGCATCCCAGGTACTCTGGACCCCACCCCTGCTCTTGCACCAGGGATGGGCTCAGCCTGGTGGCTCCTAGAAGTTAGAGGTTTCTTGGGCGTAGCCTCTAGAACTTGTCTGCATGGAGGAAGGCAGGGTTTTCTGAGTGGGGTTACAGTCACCCAAAGGGGTTTTATTAGCCCCTGGTTTGTGCCACGCACTGTGCTAGGCACTGGGGTTTTGGAGCTGGGGCTCACTCAGCTACAGGCGCAGGGGGAAGCTGGGAAACAGTCTCCCGAACAATACACCCAGTGGAGTGCTGTAGAAGTGACCATAAGGTGCTGGGGACGCCCCGGGGCAAGGTGAGGAGGAGACAGAACTCAACAGGTAGCAGCGAGGACCTCACAGGCAAAGGGAACAGCATAAGCAAAGAGCGGAGCCTTGTGGGGAGATGGGGGAGAAGGCCAGCAAGGCGCTGGGCTTTGTGGGTTGAGCCTGGTGCTGTTGAGGTTTCTCCCCAGGGCAACAGCTCCACCCCCAAGGGGATGGGGGCTGAGAAAGGACCCCATTAGAGATTTTAGACCTCTGGCTGTGTGAGGAGGAGGACTGGAGACAGGGGAATTTAGGAGGCATTTGCAGAGGCCCGGCAGGAAATGCCCAGGGCTGGGGTTTGGCCCAGGGCAGAGGGAACAGAGAGGAAGGCAGACATTAAGAGGAGGTTCTGAGGTTGAATGAAAATGACTGGGTGATGACACTAAAGGTAATCAGAAAGCATAGGGGGAGGGTGAACATGGCAGGGAGGTGGGCGAGGAGGAAACAGAGCTCTTGGGGCAATGTGGGGGCTGTTCAGGTGCAGGTCCACCTGCTGGGTGACATCACTGGTGCAAGGGCATCATCACAGCCAGGGGCCATCAATCATCCAGGGAAAGCCGGGATGGAGGCTGGCGGGGGTGAGGTGGGGGTTGTGGCCCAGTGGGCAGGGACCTGGGCCCCTGCTGTTCCTCCGCTGGCCCCTGAGGTCACCCATCCTCCCTTTGCAGGCCTGGAGTTCGCGTACTCAGAGGCCCCGCGCTCCATGCAGGGCGCCATCATGGGCATCTTCTTCTGCCTGTCGGGCGTAGGCTCGCTGTTGGGCTCCAGCCTGGTGGCCCTGCTGTCACTGCCAGGGGGCTGGTTGCACTGCCCTACGGACCATGGTGAGTGTGGGGGCCTCCCTGGAAGTAGGACACGAGTGAAGGGAGGTGTGGAAGGGAAGTGGCAACTGCTAAGTGCTTTGACCCCCAGCAGAATGAAGTAGCAAGCTGGACGCAGAGAATGGGCTTTAGCTAAAGTTGGCCAATCACCCACAGCATGGCTTCCCTTCCTTGGGCCTCAGTTTCCCTGTCAAAAAGGAAGCATGGAACTCAATGGACATCCAAGGTGCCTTCCTGCTTCTGGATCTCTGCCATTCTGGCTGAGGGGTCCCTTTTCCCTGTGGTATTTGTGTTTTAAGTCCCCTGAAAGAACAGCTAGCTAACTGGGAATTGTAGAGACCTAGGGCAGCCAGATGCTAGGGGCTATCTGCCCAGTGTCTTCAGATCCCACCTACCAGCCACACTGCTTCGGCTGCCAGCTCCAGGGGAGCCCTGCCCTGACCCAAATGTCAACCTCTTCTTTCCCCAGGGAACATCAACAATTGCCAGATGGACTTGTACTTCTTCCTGCTGGCTGGTATTCAGGCCGCCACAGCTCTCCTGTTTATGTGGATTGCTGGTCGCTATGAGAGGGCAGCTCGTAACCCGGCCTCCCAAAGCAGTCTCAGCAGGGATAGGGGCTGACATGCCCCCAACCCCACCCCCTCATTTCTCTCCACCAGAAAACAGACAGCGGCAGTCCCAGCTGGCGTTTCCTTCTTGGTTTATTCTGTACCCAACCTTAGGATGAAATGGTTCCCATAAATAAGGGGCATGAGCCCTTCCTCATAACCACGGTCCATGACAAGGGGCGGGGCAGAGGGGGCCTGGGTGGGAGTCCTTGCAGGGGACCAGGCAGGGGACTTGGATCAACAAGCACCAGAGGATGAGGAGGAGGCTGCCGGAGCCAACAAGGCTGGGCCAGGCAGGCCGGGAGGCGTCAGGAGCTGCCCCGGATCCTCTCCATGTAGCTGCGCAGCTCCTCGGGGTCCTTCAGTCCCATGTCCTCACACACCCAGCGGATGTCTTCCTCACCTGCCACCAGGATGGATTGCACGGCAGGGGCCCCCATGGGCTCCTCAGGCAGCTGGGCTGGGGGGGCTGGCGCAAACGTCACAAACTCTACACGCTTCCGCCGCCCCCCAGCTTCCTTTCGGGCCAGGGTGTTCGGGGAGCTGGTGGGGCCCCCAGCAGGCACTGTCGCCACAGTCAGGGCCTCCCCTCCCCCACTCTCACAGGGGCAGCCCCTCTCCCCCTTGGGCAGGCCAGGGGACTGCCGGTCCAGCTGGCGGCTCAGTTCCTCCTGATCTGTGCCCAGCCAGACCCAGTTGTGGGGCTGGGGGGAGGCAGGGTCAGTCGCGCTGTCGGGAGGCTCCTTGCGCTGGTAGCGCAGCACGAAGACCACACCATTGGCCAGGAAGATGAGGATGGCCAGACAGAAGATACCCAGGAGGGCGTACATGCCTAGCTCTAGGTCAGAGACACGCTGAGGGGCAGGAACCATCTCCTCTTCCTCTTCCTCCTCCTTAGCCTCTACCTCCTCTTTCCCAGCCTCTTCCTCTGCCCGCTCAAACTTGTCCCTCACACCCCCACTGCTCCCCACACTGCCTGCTGCCTGCCCTTCCCCACCCATGCTGGTCTCTATGGCTGGTGAACTCCGGGCAGGGCTGGATGGGAGGGCGGGGGCCGGTGTGGGAGCAGGAGGCAGCCCTAGCCAGGCAGTGCCAGAGGCCAGGGGCACGCGGTGGCGGCCTCGGCGGCAGGGCTCAGGTGGGTGCAGAGACACATGCAGGGGCAGCCCCTCGGGGCCCGCCCCACTCACCACCACCCCAAGCTGGGCACCCCGCCCCTCGGCTGGCAGGACGGCGCCGGGCTCCTCCGCCGAAACAGAGAGTCCCAGGTCACGGTGATCGTAGAGCTCAGCGGGGGCCAGGGTGTGGTCAGAGAAGGACAGCCATAGAGAGAGGGCCACCTCCTGTGGGGTACACGGACACAGGCAGAGACACGCGAGAGCACGCACGCATGCACACAGAGACCACTCCCACAGAGACAGGCCACACGGAGGGGGAGAGACCAGAGAGAAAACAGACACAGGCAGATGGACAAAACACAGGGAGAGAGGGGACGTGTGTCAATCACCTGTTGGCCACTCAGCCCCAGCGTCTGAGTCATTGGGAGAGTCCTCAGTTAAAGCCATCTAATCAACCTCCCACTGACACACTCCAGACAGACACTGTTTGATCATCTCCAGCCGAAGAGAGCTCACTACCTTACAGGGCAGTCAGTCCTCATGAAAACCCTAAGGTGAGGGGTTGAGGTACCACCCATCCCCCTGTCATCATCCCCCATCCGGAGATGTTGATTTCATCCCCCTGATCCCCAGCTGTCACCTGCTTTGGGGCGGGAAGGGATGACTGTGCCCAGCACGTGGCTGTGACCTCCCCGGGGTGGGCAGTGCCCCGGCTTAGGGCCAATGAGATGCCCATTACTGGCTGCACACGAAGCTCCAGCACTGAGACCTTGTCATCTGTCACAGCCAGCGCCTGCTCCCCCAGGATGGAGTCAGACAGCGGGGAACGCACCTGAGGATGAGAGGGAGCTGGAGGTGGGGGTCCTCATACACAGACGTCCTTTTCCCTCTGAGACCCCAGCGGCCCCACAAAGGGATCTGGTTACTGTTCCCAGCATCCACACAGGCTGCTCCCCCCAATCCTTTGCACCCCAACCCCATGCCCTGTACATACCTGGACCCCAATCCCACGCGTGGGGGACAGTTCCCTCCTCTCTCCAGACCTGGCCCCACATGCCTATCCCCAGCCCTTCATACCTAAAAATCTTCCCCATTACACGGACCACCGTATTCTCACCCAATCCCACTGGACTCATACCTCCCCAGGTATACCCTGGGCTCCTCTGACACCCTTCACACCTGCCCATAAACATTCTGGGGACCACCTACACCTTCCTCAGGAGGTCTGCTCACCTCGATGGAGGTGACGCCGGGCTCTCGGCCCACCAGGATGTGGCCGCCCTCCAGCGAAGCTACACGCGGGTCCTGCACGCGGGCGTGCGGTGCCACGAGGTGGGACACGTCCAGTAGCCAGTCGGGGCCAAGCAGGTGGGTGAGGCGACGGCCACCGTCCAGCGGGTGGGCCGCAAAGGGGACTAGGAAGCGCACGTTGGCGCGCTGGTACTGCAGACGGCAATTGCGGGCTCGCCGCTCTGCCTCCTCCGCTGCAGCAGCCTCCGGCTCTAGCGCCCTGCGGAAAAGTGGCAGCCCAGGGGCGGGCAGCCCAGGGGCGGGGCATCAGCACGGGCTCCGCCCCCAGCCCACCGTTCTTCAAACCCCGCCCACAGTTCTACCAGTTAGATCAGGTCCCTCCACCTGCAAGCACTGCGCACCAGCCCCATTCCTGATTGGTGCCTGTACCTATCCATCAAGCTGCTCTCACCCTCCCGAACTCGGGGGGGGGGGGGGGGGGGCCCAAGAAGAGTCCCGCCTGTCATGGGGAAGACCAAAGACACTCACTCTCTCAGGCCTGGGAGATCATGTTTCAGAGGCTTGAGACCACCTCACCCTTCGGCTCTGGTGGGACCCCCCCATATTTCCTGAGCTAGGTGCCATCTTAGGCTTGGAGGATACAGCAGTGAACAGAATAGACAACCCCTGCTTTCAAGGGCTTACATTCTAGGGGAGGGGGGTGGGGGGACGGACAGACCACAAACAAGATGGATCAGATAATACAGCATATTAGAAAAGGGTCTGCACCATAGAAGCGTGGCAGGGAAGGAGAGGGGGTGTGGAGGTAGGCAATAAGTGGTCAGAGGCTGCGTGGTGAAGGGCAGGGATGGATAGAAGGAACTGCAAGCAACCGGGCAGCTTTTCAGACCCCAGCTCGAGCCCATGGCTGTGTGCCCCAGGCCTTCTCTCAGTCCCAGAGCGACTTCGCCAGGACAGCCAGCTTCCACAGGCCTCCACTCACCCTTCAGCTGAGCTGGGTACCCTCCAGCCTCGGACCTGCTCCAGGGTGGTGTCAGTCAGCTGGATGCGTAGGGGCAGCAGTGGGGCCCACACCGTCAGCCGCAGCGACGCCCGCAGCCGGCGCCACCAGAAATCCACTCTCACCCCCTGAGCACCCCGGCTCTCCTTGCCAGCCACAAACACAGTGTCACAGGCCTCCGACACCTGTGGGAGGACAAAGGGTAGCGGGTGGGCTAAGCCAGGAAAGACTGGTTGGACCAGAGCCCTGACCCCACTCCCTAAGAGGGGGCACAGTTCTGTATTTTACTGTAGTGCATATCCTTAGATGAGATTTCACCATGCATCCGGCATCCATTCTCCCTGGAGGAACTAAGTTCACTTGGGGCTCAACTGGGGAAACTGGCTATTTGCACACAACAGTATTTTTCTCCTGACAGAGGAGGGTTTGAATCCACAAATTTGTCTCCTTGTTAGTGCTGGCCTCTGACTTTGGTGCTGGTGCTACCTGGCAATCAGCTACAGGGAGGTAGGCAGAGGTGGAGGGACAAGGCAAACCTACCCACCGGGAGCCCTCAGGTAGGAACCACCTACCCGGGATGGCCAGGATTTAGGAAATACAGGCTCTGGGCTTCCCCTCTTAGAACTTCAAAATGAGGAAAGTTGCCCAGCCCTTTTTTACCTCACAGGTCATTATGAGGCTCCAATAATAATTATTGTAATTATTTTTATCATTATATCGTTATTTTTATAACAGTAGGTGCCATTGTTTCAGGTCCTGCTCTCTGCTGGATACTGTTTTAGGATCTCTTAATTCTTACATCATCCCTAAAATATATTCCCATTTTAAAGCTTAGGAAACTGAGGCTCAGAGAGGTTGAGAGACTTGTCCACAATCACACAAGTAGTTGATAGCAAAGATGGGTTTCAAACTGAAACTTTTTGATCCTAAAGTACGTGCTCTTAACTCTCCCACAGCAGTTCATTTGCCAATGCAATAACGAACATGGAACTGCCTAAGTTGGGGGCGGTTGGAGTTGCATAGCTCCCACTTGACTCTGGAGAGAGGAGGTGGGAACAAAGGAAGTTGAAGCTGTGGCTCCCCCCATGAGGTTTCTGGTATCAAAAAGAAGCTGTTATCTTAGGAAACTGAATGCGGAAGGAGGAAAGAAGAATGTACATCACTGCATGCACAAATGCATACTCACATGGGGTTGGCACGTGCCACTCACCTGCAGGACCTGTGCATTGGCTGACTCACAGCCAATGTGCTCTGTCACCTCCACCAGAGCCCCCCCACTGTCCACGGTGACAAGGCGCACGGGGACATGCCGCGGCACTCCAGTCAGTGGTGCTGTATTTACCAGCTCCTCGGCCTAGGAGTGCAGGAGGAGCTCAGCCCAAGCTCTTCACCTCACTTGGCCTCCCACCTGGCTGGGCAGAGGGGGGACCACTTACCTTGGCCAGTGGGACAAGGGCTCTTATGTCACGCTCCGATACCAGGATCTCCCACACCATTTTGTCCTTCTCTGCTTCGGGGGCCTGGCCTGGGTACTCCAACTGCCACGTGACAGGACGAGTGACTGCCACGCCCCCACTAGTGCCGTTGTCCACCAAAAAGTCCACCCATAGGAACTCAGACAGTTCAAGGGGGCTGCTGGCCAGAAGAGAGAGAAACTGAGTCCTTGCTAGCAGCCAGGCACTGTCTTAAGCATTTCCTGTATTCATGAGGTAGGTTCTATGATTATCTCCACTTTATAGATGAGAAAACTAAGGTACAGAGATTATATAACTCGCCCAAGGTCATACAGTAAAAAGTGGCAGGGCTGGGATTAGACCCAAACTTCCCGGTTCCAGAGCTCAAGCTCGTATCCACTCTTGGCCCCTGTAAGATTAGCCACTTTTCTTGCAGCCATTTAACTCCTCCCTCTCCCCGGATGCTTGCTAGCTCTCCTGCCTTCCTCGGCCGCCTCCACTCAGACGTCTGCCTTCCATAGCCACCAGGCTGGCATAAACCATCTGATTCAAATTCTATGAGGGAGGAAGTTGCACTTCCAAGCCCAGGACGGGCACTCGACCCCCTGAATAATAACCCTCACAGCTTCCTGTGATCAAGCACCTGATATGTGGCCTGGATGCTGGCCATACAGTATCTTATTTCATTTTCACAAACCCGAAGGGATGCATTGTTATCCCCATTTTACAAGTGAGGAAACTGAGGCTCTGGTGGGGAGGGTAACTGGCTTGCCCAAGATTATTCATCCAAAAGATATCAGAACTAAGATTCAAACAGGAGCTACAAAGCTCATGGCCTTGACCCAGGCTCAGGGCACGAATATAGGAGTTTGTAAACTGTAAGAACTGCAGCTGGGCTTTGAGGAATATTAATGCCCCCCAAAAGGGACCCATTTGGTGTTGGTGGGAGGTGGGGTAGTGACTGTGAGGGCTGTAACTAGGTGGCCAGGATAGGTGGGCATCATCTGGAATAAGACTCACAGACACTCACCGAACCTGGCACATGACTAGGGATGGATAAATAGTAGCTGAATGAATGAATGAATGAATGAATGAATGCTATATTGGCTTTGTGCTGCATCCTTGGAGGAGTCTGCTCTTTGTGTCTACTGACATGGGAATATGGAGGCAGTAAGGCAGCCCCCTTCCCTGGAACCCCATAAATCTACCCACCAGCCCTCCCTCTCTGCCCCCGGTTGAGGGAACTGCACACCTGGAGTCTTGCCCTGTGGGCCCGGCACGGTGGCAGGTGATGAGGGTGGTGTGGTGCTTAGAGCCCTTGAAGCGGTCCAGCTTGGCAGTCCAGAGGGTGGGCTGGGCCGGGCGGGCAGCCGTTACATGCAGCCCCTTCTTCACCTTGATCCTGGGGGGAGGACACAGGTCGTTTGTCAAGGTGGGTACTGAACTGTGGGCAGGATCCAAGGGGGAAGACAAGAGGCTAAAGACAACAGGTTCCTGTCTGGCCTCCCCTGGCTCAGGTCTGAGTATCCTCCTCGCCATTCTCCGACTCAGAAGGACCCCATCTCAACACAGGTCATGCCATACAGCTCTCCTCCACTCAAAGACCCCTTATGATGCCCCACTGACCACAAGGTCAAATCTTAGCCTGGCATTTGTGGTCCTCCAGGGTCTGGTCCAGTTTCTGCAGCTGTGCCATCTTTCCATCACTCTTTGCGTTAGCTACCACATACACGATGCCACGGATACCTCTAAGCCTTGGAGTGAGCTGTGCCTTCCGCCTGGCCTGCCCTTCCTTTCTTCGTCTGCTCATTCTTCAAGCCTCCAACAACTCAAATGTCATGTCCTTTAGAAAGTGTTTCCCGTGACAGGATGAATTTCTCCTTCCTCCACCCGCTAATTCAAGCCCCCGCAACACTTTGTACCTTCATGAGAACATATAATCCAGCGCATGTTTGTCCAGCTCCCTGCCCTACCACTGGGGGACCCTTCGTGCCAGGTGGGGGCGGCCTTGCTCTTCTCTCCAGTGTAGAGATACAGGGCTGGGCATATTTTAAGGTCCAGGAAAGATCTTATGAGTGTGTGTGAGTGAGCACAGGAGGGCATGAGAGACAGGGAGATGGGACAGCCACCTGAGAGACCCATAGGGACGGGACACACACAAACCCAAAGATGGAACAGGCAAGTCACACTCTGCAAATCCTTGTCACTGGGAATGGGTTGTGGGGCTACTCGGTGGAGGTGGGGGGATTCCTACAGAAAGGGACACAAAGAGGAGGTCCTTGCTGTGGGGAGGAGTTGGGCTAGTCCAAAGGTGACGGACCTGTGCCGAGGATAGCAAGTGGGAGACCCTGTAGACGAGTGTGACGGGGACAAATACCCCTCCTGGGGCAGGAGAGCATTAACCACCCCAGGCACTGCACTTGCCAGTTTCCAAACCCTGTCCTATTTCCCCTCCCTAAAGCCTCACAGCTGCCCTGTGAAGCAGGCAAGTTCGCCCCACTGGACAAAGGAGTCTTGGGGATGTGTCAGGATAGGGGAGCTTCCTATTTCTAACTCCAAGTTCAGGGCTATGCCCACTGCTGGGTCCTGCCTGCTGCCAGGGCAACCACAGCACTTGGCCTGTAAGGGGTTTGGTGGACTCATATTTGCAGCGGTTAAGGATTCTAGTAAGGACCCCAAGAGGAGGAGTTACCTGGCCAGTCTTCCTGCAGAGGTTCCTGCCTCCAACCCACCCCAGGACCCAGTGCTCACCGCAGGGTCAGGACGCTGGCTGTGAAGTTGTGCCGAAGCAGGAGGGTGGCACTGAAGAGCTGGCCGGGCCGCACGGGCACATCAGGCACCCGCAGAGTCACTGCCTCATCCAAGGGCACCTCCTGGTACTGCGGTGGGTCCGCCGGCCGTAGCTCCACACTGCCCACTGGGAGGGCCTGTTCCCCGGGGTCCTGCTCCCCACCAGGTCCACAGCCCCCAGGGCCCTCGGCGGCCAGCTCCAGCGTGTAGGCCAGCTCAGCCCGTGTGATGGAGCCCTGGGAGAACCAGTGCGAGGGCAATTCCATCTCCACCACACAGGCACCCAGGGATGGCTGCAAAGACACGATGGCCATGGTTGGCCTGCAGGGGACGGTATTCCCAGCACTCATGGCAGGAAACCCAGAGCTGAAGTGGTCCCTGACAGGCAGGGCCAGCATGGGCCACAGACAGATCCAAGGTGACACAGTGAACTAGCAACAGGGCTGGAGCTAGGTTCTCCAAATGCGTCTACAGGGCCACTCTTCTACCTTTGGGGACAGTCTCATTCCAAAGTGAACAAATTCCAGTGCCTTCCCCTAACCATGCCCCAGGACCACCCTGACTACAACTCAGATTTCTCAGAATCCCAAAGTCCACAAAATACCTCTTTTCAGTGGATTCCTATACTAGAATCCAAAATAGTGGAAATTGCAATTATAAAAGTAATACTGACAAGCATGCAAACACTTGCTGAGGGATTGCTCTGTGCCAGACACTGCATTCATCTCATTTATTCTTTATTCCAACTCCACATGAGGTAGGAATTGTTATTACCCCATTTTTCAGGCGAGGAAACTGAGATTAAGTTACTTGCCCAAAATCATATACAATAGACTGAACCCCATAAGGGGCCCCAAATAACCCTTTCACAGTCTCAGGAAAGCTAGGAGAGCAGGAATGAAGTCAGGAGGTCCGTGAGCCCCCAAACTTCCCAGGAGTGGTAAGCCCTCTCTTCCCTACTCCAGGACCACCCTCTGGCTGGTGCAGCGGCAAGGCCAGCCTGGGTGGGGCCCGCCCACTCACCTGGAATCGGCAGGCTCGGTGAGCAGTACCTGCAGGGTGCGTGGCATGGAGCCGGGCACAAGGCAGGCTGCCAGGCCCTGGTGGCCAATCCTGCCCTTTGAGGTGGAAAAGGACCCGGGCATGGGGCTCTGCTGGAGTCACAGCTGCTTCCACAGACACGGCCCGTACGTCCCATGGGACTGGCTGTTGGTGGGGCTCAGTGACCCGAGGGACAACCTGGAGGGAGAATGGAGGTGTTCAACAAAGCAGGGGCTGGGGGGAAGTGAGATCTGGGAAGATGGGATGCCAGGCTTCCAATTCCAGCCTGGCACGAGAGAGGCTTTATGGGCCTCAGTTTCCCCCTCTGGAAAACAGGAAGCACAGCTGGGGCTGGGGCAGGCCCCTGAGCCATACACAGTGGACCTCAGCTCTGAGTCCTGTTAGTCTGGGAGTCCCTGGCACTCCCTCCTTCCTTACCTGCTGAGTGGCAAAGGGTGGGTAGGAGGCCCGGAGAAGTGGCTGGGCCCTGGGCCAAGGCTGCAGCAGCAGAAAGGTCTCCGATCGGGAGCCCAGAGAGGAGTTGGCAGGTGGGTAGCGGCCCACCTGCTGCACACGGAAGTGCTCAGGGGCACCCAGGAGCTCCAGGGCTGCTGGCAGGTAGACAGGGTCCAGGGGGTCCTGGTCAGAGTCCACTGAAGAGGGAGAAGGGGTAGAGATGGTGACAGCTCCAGTGGCAGGGGCTGAACTGAGCTCGGTCCTGGGCACAGTGGCAGTGGCAGGGGAGGAAGAAGCAGGTTATTAATATCCCACACCCCCAGAATGTGGGGGGAATCTCCCCATTGCACAGATAAGGAAGCTGAGACCCAAAGAGCCTTATGCAGGTAGCAGGTGATAGGGTCAGCATTTGAATCTGAGTCCAGCACTGGATGCCAGTCTCGAGCCGTTCCTTCTTCCATCTTCCACAGACCCAGGCCTTCCTCCCTCCAGTAGAACCTTCTCCATGTCTCCTCCTCCCCCATTCCTATTCTCTACCTAATTGCCTCCGACACCAAGGCATTTGTGGGGTACAGCTCTCCCCAGGTGAGCTTTGTAGTAGAGACCCTTCTCTGTCCCCGGGTCCTTGGCCAGACTTAGCTGGGCATCCACCCTCCCTCAACCTATATCATCACCACGACACTCTCACACCGGTTTCCCAAATTTACTCCATTCTTCCCTGTTCCAACTGGGTCCTGGAGTGCAAAAGTGGAAAGGAACCATCACGGTGGGAACCAAAATGGTGGGAACCGTGAGCCTGGAAGAGAGTCTGGTATCCAATAACCAGAAGGACAAAGGACCACTAAAACCATATTTAATTTGTACCAACTATTAATTAGCCTTAATAATATTAATAATAAACATTTTTTAATACAAACTGTATGCAAGCTACCATTTTAAACACTTTACGTGTGTTAACTCTTTCAGTTTTTGTAATAACTCTGAGAACTAGCTTCTATTACTATTGATCCCATTTTATGAATTTGAAAATGAGGCTAAAAGGTTAAGGTATTTGCCTGGGGTGCCACAGCTGTGCGTGGTGGAGCTGGGAGTCAGAGACTAGGCATCAACCACTGGACCACCCTGCCTCTCCACTCTCCACCTCTTTCTCCACCCTCTGCTGTTTGCAATGGTGTTCACTCCCTAGACTCTGGTTCTCTCCCTCTTCCTTCAGGGCCAAGAGTGAATATTGTCTCCTTAAGGAAGCCCTCCTTGATTGCTTGCCCTCCACTAGTCCCCTCTGTCATTTACACCTTTGGTTGCGTCCTCTGAATTAGTTCTCCTCTGGTGTATCAGCGAGGCCTTGTCTTACTCATGCTGGATCCCAAACTGGGCAGTGCTCCCTAGATAGGGTGTACTGAGAGCCTGGAGACCTGCATTTGTGTCCTGACTCTGCCTCGATGAAGGCTGGGTCAGTAAGTTAATGTCTTGGAGCTTCCGTTTCCTCCTCACCTGTAGAATTGGCATTTAGTGACACTGTGGACAGGGGAGGGCTTTGTAAACTGCGGAGCAAAGTCTGGAAGAGGGGTTATTGCTGCTGCATAATGGATGTGACAAGGCTTTCCTCATCCTTCCGTGTAAGGGGTTATTAGGGCTCCCACAGGGTCCCCTGGGGAGGGGAGCAGGTGGCTGAAAGCAGCCTCAGGGCCAGCTCCCTCTCCGTCCCACTGCTGGGCTGGGGGCGTGATGGTTTCAACCTCCTTCAACACACCAGCACCACCAGCACCACCAGCACCACCAGCACCACCAGCGAGCACGTTTCTGAGACACTCCACCCATCACCCCCCCACCTCCAAGTGTAACAGGTAAGTGACTAGGCTCCCTGGGAGTAACCCCTGGCCTCCCTTCCTCCTCCTACTCCACTGCCTGGATAATTACAAGATGCTCCAAGGCCTGACTCCCACTGACTCCCAGCACCCAGAACTCAGCTTTGTTGGTGGGTGAGGTGGGTAGAGAATGTCTCACTATGCCTCATTTTTCCGTGGCATCGCCCACCTAGCAGCCACAGCCCAGGACAAGGGCAATATGATCTCCACCCTAGGGCAAAGGGGAGTCACTGCCCCTTCCTCCAGTGATGGGGATCCCCATAAGGGCTCAGGAAGGCACTGATGGGACAATAATCTCTTGGGACTCCAAGGTCAGAGAGCTACTTGGGGCAGGGGGAGGGTAGCTACATATCTCTTAAGGACTCAGGAAAAGGGTCTGTTTTCCGTTCCTGGGGATGGGGGGTGGGGTTGTTGGTGGGAGGAGGCTAGGAGCCACGGGGTGCAGCTCTATGGAGGGCAGATTAGGGAGCCGGTGCGCCCAGGACAGGGGGCAGCCGGGTTAGATGCCCTGGCTGGAGGGGAAGATCGCGGAAGGCGCGGGAACCGAGTCTGGGGGTGACCAGGTGAGCCCCGGGACCCGGCTGGTTCTGGGTCAGGAAGGAGTTGTCAGGTTGTGCAAGGTGAAGGAAGCAGTGGTGGCGCGCGGCTGGAGCCAAGATCCCGGGGTGAGATCTCGCCAGCCCAGGGCAGGCTGAGGGCGAGCCCGCTGGGGTTTAGTCCGAGCACCCGCAGGTTCCCCACTTCTGGGCATCCCTCGTGCCTGGCCTTGGCCGGGACCCAGTCGCCCCTCGCCCCGCCCCGCCCCGCCCGTCCCGCTGACCTCTCAGGACGTCCAGGGCGAGGGCCACCAGGAGGCAGAACCAGGGGCCGTAGGGCCCCCGGGGAGCCGCTGCTGCGCGCCCCGCCATCAGGGCGCACATCCTTCCCACCGAAGGAGGGGACTAGGCGGGCGGCTCAGGTGGCCGCGGGCCGCCGGGCATCTCCCGCGCCCGCTCGGCGCCGGCCCTATCCGGCCGGCTGAGTCCTGGCCGCCGCCTGCCCGGCCGCCCGCCCGCGGCTGCAGTTCCCAGACAATGGAGCGGGAGCTGGAGCAGGAGGTGGGAGGGAGAACACGAAGCACATGGGCTGCCCCTCCGCCCCGCCGGGTCCTAGTGCCCTACGGATCTCCAACCACCCGGCGCCCCCACACTCAAAGTCGGCAAGAAGGCCACTTCCCTGGAGACCGAACAGCAGGAAACTGACCCACCTCTGCCAAGAGGGACGGGACGTGTTCTGTGCAATCCCTCTCGGAAGCTCCTGACAAAGGAGGAAAAAGTCACTTCCTCTGCCTCTCCCCCGCCCCCCAAGCAACTCACCTGTAAAGGCATCTGACACCTGAATCAGAACCAGAATTCAGAGACAAAGGGGACCAAGCTGCAGGCGTGGAAAAGGAGTGAAAGGGAAGCCAATAGAGCTACTGGGCCTGCCCTGACAGAGGCCTGAGCCACTCCTGTGACGGAAGGTCTCCAGGTGCAGGCAGCTGGAGTGTCGTGCCCAGCCCCAGCCCAGAGAGAGGCCTGTGGGCTTCGGAAAGCCTTGCCTCTCTCCCAGCCTCGCCTGCTGGGCAGTGTTGGGAGACGTTCCATAGCAGGGTTTCTGGCTGAACCTTAGCATCTCCTGGGCAGTTTGTAAAGAAAAAACCAGGCCCAGGCCCCTCCACAAAACAACTGATCTAATCTATGCGCAGGGTGGAGAACCACAGTGCAGGAAACTCCTGTCTGGTAGGGGAAGAAGGGAGGGCAGGCAAGTCTCCTGGCTGTGGGCCAGCCTTCGACAATCCTGCAGATGGGGGTAGGAAGGGGGTGGGGTGCCAGTCAGTGCCTGGGAGTTCTGTGATGGGGACATGCGTTCCTCATTCCTCGTTCCTCACACTCCTGGAGGGAAGGGTACCTGGTACCAGCCTTCATTCCTGCCTCCTCCTCTCCTTCCCTTTCTCCAGCTTCACACTGCCCCTGCTGGAAGAAGTCAGGAAAGCTGAGGGCTCTACAGAAAATGTGTTTAGCTGTAGAGGGAGAAATCAAAGCGATCTATCACAAACTTGAAGTAAATACATTTTAGACGGAACAAGGTAGTAAAATAGCGTGCACTTTATTGAAAACCAAACAAGCGCTGATAAAAATATATATCACTGCAGTTGTGATTCCACATCAAACCTTAATAGTAAGAACAGGGCATTTATTCACTCCTCACGTCATGTGCCGGGCCTGGCACAGGACACCCACGTCCACCAGAGCCTCAGGAAGAATGAGCCCGGTGGAAGGGTCGGCAGGCTCCCCCTGCTCCCTGCAGAGCATGTGAAGGGAAGGGGCTATAGTACGTCTCTGGCGTGTCTGCTCCGTGATGCTCCCAGGCCACTGGGGTGGCCCTGATCGGCCACTCCTTGGTGGCAGTGAGTGGAGACTGAAATGGAGACCCGCCTGGAGCTGTGCAGACACAGAGAAGAGTCATCCTTCCTCCTCAGCGTCTCTGAAATCCTGAGGGATCTGACGGCCACTGTAGGGTCCTACTTGCAGGCACACGCCTACGTAGGAAGCAGTCATCTTTTGCTTTGGCTGAAGGGGAATCAAGATCCTGAGAGGAATCACTCTCTTCTTGACATGAAGCAGCCACAGCGATACAGCACAGCAGCGGGCAAGCAGGGGGCCCGCTGGCGCGGATTAAGGCACTTGTAACAGACTCAGTGTACATCTCGGCCCCAACCCCACCTCCCTTCACTCAGGTCCCATATGCCCTGCCTCTTCTCCATGCTGGGCAATGAAGGGGATGGGAACTGGCCTTGAGGGACCAGGATTTGTTTGGAGTACAGGGCTGGAAGGAGACACACAGGAAGGGAGCTGGGGACTTGGCAAAAGAGGAGCCAGAGGGCAGGAAAGCCAGCGCATCAGGAAGAAGGTGAGGTGGTGGAAGAGTCACGGGAAGCCAATGGCAGTGATGTTTGCTGAGAGCAGATGCGGAAGCTGGTGGGGAGGCCCATCCAAGCTGCCCTGGCTGGGACAGGGTGGGAGCAGAGAAAGTGGTAAGAGAACCAACCCCAGACAGAGGACCAGCAGGGGGAATGGCCTTCCTCCCTCGCAGCGAAGGGGTCTGGCGCAGAGAGAAAGGTTCTGAGGGTTCAGAGATGGCAAGAGAGGGGCAAGGGGCTGGCAGGAGGGCCTGCAACCCAGAAGCAGCTCAGCTCTTTGGTATGACAAAGGTGGCGTTGTCAGGCGTCCTTCTCACTCCTCCTCCATGCTCCGGAACCCCTTGGCTGCTCGCCTCTGCCGCGAGCGCATTTCATCCACCTGGCGCTCTAGCACTCGCACCTTGGCCTCCAGTTGGGCCCCCGAAGCCCGGCTGCCAGTGAGCCGGCTCAGCAAGGCGTACAGGGTCAACAAGGCCAGGAGCAGCACGGCCCGGGTGGAAGGGTCGGGCACCGACCTTACCAGCGCCACAAAGCCGGCCAGGAAGAGGACAAGCTTCAGGCCCCACAGGATCCGCCCCAGCAAGGCCAAAACCAAGCCGAGGAACAGGGACAGAAACCAATAGACGACCAGGGCCCCTGCACCCCACAGCAGGAAGGTCTGGACCTGGCTGGGGCTGAGCTTCAGGCCCTCGGTGAAATGATCTCCTAAAAGGGGGAGAGTTACAGAATCAGTCAACCTGGAGTGGTGAGGGGACATGGGGGAAAGAACCAAAAAAGGGGGAGGAGTTAAACCTCTTTGCAAAGGAAAAATCCTTTCCCACAGGGTCACAGAGATGTGAGCTTAAATCCCAGCTCCAGTGCCTACTGGCCGTGGATAGATTCCTTCCCTTGGTTGAGTCTGTTTCATCTACAAAATGGGAGTAATTCTCTGGGCTGTGGGTAACGGTTAAATGAGAGACTATGGCTTAGCATGATGCCTCTCCTGACACGAAGCAAATGCCTGGTAGGTGGTAGTAGTTATTGGCCTACTCTTATGCTGGCCTCTGGGGGGACCTGGGAGGTGTCGACTAGCTGGGGACAAGTCTAGACCCTGAAAAGATAAACTCTTGCAAATAGGAAGTGGCAGGCTAAGCTCCCACCGACCTAAGCAGTTCTCTGTCACTCACCATCTAGCCCCAAGGCATTCAGCAGTTGTGCAGCGATCCCAGACAGAGCGAAGAAGGCCACAGAGATGGCTGAGGAGATGGCCCACGTCACCTGAGACAAGGTCTGTGGAAACAGCAGGGCTGAGCTGAGTCCATAATGAATGCTGCTTTTCTCCTCCAAGCCTCACCGGCACGGCCCCGGCAAGGCCAGGCAGGAACATCTCCCACCTGCTTCTCAGCCAGAGGTTTGCCCACCTGGGCCTGGCTGAGGGGTTCCTTCCCCAGCCACCTTCCAGTGCACAGAGATGGACAGCAGGCCATTTCTCTTTCCAGGGCATCTGGGCCCTAATTCAACTGATTTGCTGGAATACTTTGCTGGCAGTAGTAAGTGTATGTGGGTGGGGGTATCATCTAATCCCTGCTGTAGTCACCCTGTAAAATTGGGGTCCTCCTAGCGTCCCAGGGAATCATGGAGGTGTGTGAAGTAACATTTGTAAAGGACTAGGATGATTCCAGAAGAAAGGAGTCAATCCGTCCTACTATACTATGGATTTTATAAATGATTATCTCAGCTGTTTAGTATTACCTAGCAAAAGTCTGCGACGCCATGCTTGGAAGGCCATTAGGTAGAAGAGACAAACCTACTGTAAGCCCCTGAGTCAGCCCCACCCCCACCTCTACAGGTAAAGGAAGGATTCAGGTCTTGATATTTTGCCAATTTAAGTCTTAAGATCAAATTTAGACCAAAGTCAGACTCAACAGTCACCCGTGACTTAGGTTTGTAAAGATGGCTAATTTCCCAGGCTTTCGGGCTAGAAGGGACAGGAACAAGGCTAAAGGTGGGGACAGAGGTAAGGGCCCTCGGGTAGGAGTCAAACAGTGGGAGTGCAAAAGGCAGGTACTGTCTGGCTTCATTTTGTGGAATCTGGGGCTCTCTGTCCCAGGGAATCTGACACACAGAGGATGTGGAGTCAAGATGGGGTGGCCACCAACAATGTCTCCTCCTTTATGTTTCCTCAACGTATGTAGTCACTGCAGGGACAACCCTCCTTACCTCAGAAACCAGGTGCATGGTCTCTGGCCCAATCCAGGCGTCCAGTGTTCCACGCACAGATCGGCCTATCTGGCTCAGCAGATCAACTGGGGCCTCCCTCTTCTTCTGGCCTGGCTGCCCAAAGTCTCCATGGGCCTGGGACGATGCTGAGTGGAGGAGGACGAGGGCCACTAGGACCATCAGGACGACTTTGAACAGATGCTTGCCCCATGGCGAGCTGCTGCCTGAGCCTGCCATGGCTGGGTCTGCAGGGAGAGAAGCACAGGGTGAGCAGGGAGCCAGAATTGGCACAGCAACCCACTGTCCCAGACCCACCTCCAGCACCCTCCTCCACCCCTACTCTGTTAGCTAAGAAAGGCAAAACTGGGACTTCCAACTTAAGCTGGGCACAACCGTCTGTTTCACGGGTTCCTCTTTCACATTCTTTATCACTTGCATATTAATTAACCAGCGAGTAGAAGCCAAAGCCTTAGGGTGGGTAAGAAGATCTCTGTAAGGCTTACTCCAGTTCTAAAAATCTGGAGGCCTGTCTCTGTGTCTCAGGTGCTACGGGCATAAAAGAATTATAAGACTATAAGTCTTTGTCCCCAAAGAGGTTATAACCTATTTAAGATAAAGCTGACACATATAAAAAAATTTTTTTTAAATAGGATTACCACTGTATAACGATGTAAAGAAAAGTGCTTGGTTGGGTGCTCAAACACATGCCATTTGCTCTGTAGGAACGTCACGTGACCTGGGTATTAACCTCCTCCCCCTTACTGGTACAGATGAGAAGAAACTGACACTTAGGAGGTAAGCATTTGCCCAAGGTCACCGGGCTAAATAGGAATAGGATTTGGAGCGAAGCTTCTGCTCCCAAATCGCATACTCATTGGGAGTGAAGAGAATACAGTGACTCTCAATTGTGGCGCCTCCCTGGAATCACGTGGGCACTTCACAAAGGACTGATGCCACTGTCCCAAACCCAGAGGTTCTGATGTCACTGTCTGGATGTGGCCTAGGCTTAGACCTCCAAAAGCTCCCCAGGTGATTCCACTGTGCAAAGTTGCGACCCACTGACAGAGAAGGACCCCAACTCCTCAGCAAAGGGGTAAAGCACAACCTTTAAGGAAAGATATTATCATTAATAAAAAACTGTCCATGTGCCATCTATCTCATTTAATCCTCATAACAACCCATCAGATAGGAATTGTTATTATCCCCCATTTGACTGATGAACAAATTGAGGTAGGATAAGAAATAAAGTGGGGAAACCAGGATTTGAATTCAGGTGCATCTGACATCAGACCTCTCGCACACACCACCCTGCCGAATGGTCTCCAACAGAAGTCTCAGAAGTGATTTAGAAAGTCATACAATAGATTATTCATGAGCTAAGATAAACTTGGCATCTACCAATTATTTCCATGAATTATGGGTCACAATTCACTTAACTACTTTATGTTTTGTGCTCTGATCTCTTCTGCTTCATGATGCTCTAGGCAAGTTAAGACCCAACTGAAGCAGGTCTGGATCAGCCAAGAAAAATATTTTCAATCCCACCTTCTCTTTGCCACCATGCTTGCTTGAGAAATGTCCAAATACCCTGTTCTCTACTAGGCTCAGGAATGAACCTGTAGCTCCAGGGAGTTCCCATGATTCAGATCTGATAATCAGAGGCTGAGCCAGGTCCCTAAAGCGGGAGCAGCCAGGTGCTTGAAGTTTTTGCCGTTACCAGGGCACTCAGGGAGTTGCCCAGAAATCAGAGCCAACCAGATGAAGCAGTGGGAAGAGAAGATGTTCCTTTTCTTGTTTAGTGAGAAGGAGGAGGGTTTGAGAAAGGGTTATTTATAAAAATATCACATTCAGGGCAATTTCTGGCTCAGAAACAGCTGCTCTAAGTTCCTCCTGAGACCTGTAGGATCCCCAAGCAGGGCTGCAAAACATGCAATTCATGTGGAACAACCCCAGGCTGGGAAACTTACTCTTTCTGGCACAAATCAAGAACCAGATGGTTCCTGCCTGCCAGTGCTGGGAGATGAGGGAAGCACGGGTCAGTCCCTGAGCTATCTGGGTCATAACCACACCGGGGACTTAAAGAGCAGGGTTGCTATCTTGGGTTGGATTCTGTATCCAACGACCTCCACCAGGAGGGATCAGATGTCACCTCCTCGGTTCTAGAAGGTCAGGGTAACGTGATGTGAGTTGCTCCCCCACCCCCATGCCAGCCTCCACTTTCAAGTGGCCGCCTGCCCCAATCAAGGGAAACTGGGGGGGACCTTGAAATAAACTGTCCACAGTAAGACCAGCACTGCCCTGCCAGCTGACCTTCTGAAGTGCACCGGAAACCTAATCTAACAGGATTCTGGAGTGTGCCCTTTGCAGATAGGAGTACAGATTATTGGATGGTCCATTTCTTTGAATTGTTTTAACAGGATACCTTCTCATTTCTTCCAGGTTAATCCCAGGCAGCAAGAATCTGACCCACCACCATTATGCCTCTTTACTTCAGCCCAGTCAAACACTCGTAACAAAGAGAAGCCATGGTAATCAAGAGCAGAAGCAGTCTCAAGCGCTGAGAGGAAGTGTCTTAAGTGTCTTCACCCCCCTGCCTAGCCTCAGACCAATAGCAGGCACTCAACAACAAATTGTGTGTGTTTGTATACATACACATTTACATTGTGTGTTGTTTTATAATTTACAAAGTGCTTATTTCACTATCTCATTTAATGCTTACAACAATCTTATAAGGGATTGCTACCACCCACGTTTTACACAGAGAGGTCAAGTGGCTTGTTCAAGTTCACACAGCAGAACTGGGACTTGACTTCAGAACCCCAGATCTAAATCTTGCTCTTTTGCTCGTTCCACACCCGTACGCTGCCTCAGTAAGGCATGGTCCCTACTCCCAAGATGCTTAAAGTTCTCCCTAAAATCAACATGCTCAAAGTGAGAGGACATCAAGATTCCCAGGATTAGACCACACACCAGGGGATGACCTGTCCACTGAGCTTACAGGTCATTGTTTTGTACCAAGAGGTATAAGGAAAGCAAAAAATTGGGACTAGACCTGCCACTGCTGTTCAGGCAACTGTAGTATGGCGCAAGCAGGGCCAGGAGAACCCAGCTGGGCTGGAGAAACTGCTTCATGTACTGTAGTAGTGAGGAGGCACTACATGTTTAGGTGTGGTTTGCCAAGAGTGCAGGATGGGGCGGTCCACACACCCCCTGCCAAGACTCTTTGCTCTGGTTCGTTTCCTTTCACATTATGAATCACTACATGGCAGGAGGGGCAGCTGACTTAGTGCCCTCTGCTGGCCCTGATTTCTCCATCATTGTCCAGAGCTGCCCCTGTGGAACGGTGGTTCTCAACTCTGAGAGCCCATCAGATCAGCCTGTGGAGCCTGTCAAAGCAGGGATGCCTGCCCACCTAGGGCCAACTTTCCAGACTCTCCCAGAGAGCTCCGGCTTTTGTTTTCAGAGCTCCTGGGACTATCTGGTGCATAACTATAATCAGCAGCACAGGGAAAAGCCTACTCTAGGCAAAGCCCTGAAAGTGTAGCAGTATACAAAGGACCCTCAACTTTCCTCCCAGGCTCAGTTCTGCCACAAACTAGAAGCCACTACCTCGTGCCTATTACTTAATCAGAGTTTCAGTCTCAAGTGGAAAATGGGGTTAAGTGGGGTTAAGAGTTACTCCAAGGAGTTAACATGTTTCTGCAAGAACCTGGTACACTGTAAACACTTACAGAAGTGTTGCAAATGGCCAATATACCACTCATTACATTGTAGCAGAATTTAGCAGTTTATATGCCTGCCTCCCCAATTAGACTTTGAGCACCTCCGGGTCAGATTTGACAACTAACTTTTCTTGGAATCCGTAGCGCCTAGCACAGAATGATGACTAATACGTGCTTGTTAAGTGAATATTAGAAGGCCGCCAAGAAGCCATGGGGAGGTGGGGACAGGGGACTTATTTTAAAGTTCATCCAAATATGCAGCGGCCACCCTAGAAAGACAGCTGCATTGAAAGAAGGCTCCTAGACGGGCGAAGCTGCCACTGAGGGGGATGAAGTCAGCGTCCTGGCAGGTAGGGGCAGCCCTCGCTAAACCCTTGACAGCTGCTGCCCAGCAACTGTTTGGGGGCAGGGTGACAGGCAAAGGGGCAGTTTCCCAGCTTCACGGCGCCCACATGAAGGCCCAGCCTCCTGGAGACAGGGTGTCAGCGGCATGCGCTATTTCGAACAGTGCGTCCCCTGCCAAGCCCTGCTGGGTGGCATCGCTGGCAAGGGACCCGGGGCGGCGCATGGGTTCGGGGTACCCCAAAGAGCTCGGAGCGAAGCCGCAGGAAGCTGCGCCGTGGGGTGGGGGTCGGAGACGGCGTGCTCACCCCTGCCTCGTCCCCCAACCTGGCGGCTGCCGCGCCTCGGCCGGACCTGGGAGCAGCGTTTGCACCCCTCTGCTCCCGGGAAACGCGTGTCTCCCGTTACCTAGTAACGATGCCCCCAGTTGCATAGCAACGAGGATCCGGGTCCCCAGTCGGCTTCCCGCTCGCGCGACGTCGGACCCCTCCCCAGTGGTGCTCGCCTGGCCTCGCGGCTCCGCCCCGGCACCGCCTGTGGTGGCTGCCGCCTCCCCAGCCCTGTCTGCCCCAAAGCCCGGGTCTCGGCTCACACTCACCGGGCTCGGGCCACTGCTACCCTTCACGTGCGACTTCGCTAAAACGAGCCACCAAACCCGCGCCTTAACTCCGGGGTGCTGGTTTTCCGTCTGCGCACGCGCAAGGCGGGATGTGCTCCGGTGCCGGCCGCTCCCTCCAGGCCCAAACCCGGTGCCGTGTACGCATGCGCCTTACTCTCGCTTGTTTTTTTCTTTCCGACACGGTGACGAGTGGGATCGGGAGTTCGAGCAGGGGATGGAAGTCTCTGGCGGGAAAGGGGAACTAAGTGACTATATCTGGGCTGTAGAGTGGGTAAACTGGGTCTTTGAATTTGGGGTCGAAGCCTCTCCAGCCTCTGGGCATTTCGGGCAATGTAGTTCTCGAGTCCCGTGATGCCTCGTAGGCATTGTTCTAAGGAAGGGGCGCCCGAGAGCCCCTAGTCTTTTGAGAAACTTTTCGCGCGCTAAAAAGGCACAAAGGGAAAAGGTGTTTGACGTGCAGTTAGAGGCACCCAATGGTGGGGAAATGCACCTGCACCTTCTGAGAGCAATTTCACACCCGGACTCTGGAGATGGCTCCCAAAATGTTCATTTAATTTTATGCAAGGAAAGGAACAAACTCCCAGACCTGAGCTCTACCAAAAAAAAAAAAAAAAAAAAAAAAAGGCGGCATGGCGAGGAGGAGCGACCAAGGATTTGAAAGGAGGTGATCCCTTGCTGGCTTTGTGATTCCAGGCACGTTGCTTCATGTCTCTGAGCCTCATTCGTTTCCGCATTACTATAAAGTACTATAAGGTCCTAAAAATACCATTTCACAGTAGGTGTGGAGATTCACTGAAGTAACAGAATGAAGATTTTAAAAAAAACATCCAAGCTGCTGTCCAAATGTTGTGATCACATTGGCTGCCATTGGAAAGCTCCCCTCCGATGTTAAAGCAGTTCCTGAAACTCAACACTCTAAAATGGAACTCTTTTTCCCTCCTCTACCTGAATCAGCCTTCTAAGTCTGCCTTCTTCCCAGATCACGCACTCAGTAGCAACCAGTCAGTCATCAATCCCAGTTGTTTCTTTTCTTCAGACGTTTCACAGTACATCTCTCATCCATCTTCCTCTGTCTGGATACTCATCACTTCCTGCCTCTGCTAAGGGTCTCTCTGTCTTCCCCAGCCGTCTCTGGTAGCATCCTGGAAATAGTTGGAACTTTACATTTGCTTTTGAGATTGTTTCTGATTTGTAGGACTACCACCAATCTCAGGTCACAGACTTTCCCGTGCAAGAAATGTAGCTTTCCCCCACTATGACTAGCTAATTTCTTTTCAACTCTTTCTATATGAGTGGTGGAAACAATCTCAGACAGTTCAGGGTTCTTCCCACCCTTGATTTTTCAGGTTATACAGACCTTTTGGAAAATTAACATGGGGGTGGTGGCGGGAGGGGGTGGGGTGGGTGGGGGGATTCATCTAATCCTCAGTGTCTGTTGTTTGAGCTGCATTGTCCTGCCCAAGCCTCTGTCATGTCAGATGAATTCGAAAAGAGTCTGGAGACTTTGCTAGAAGTAAATTATAAAAATTAATTCAAGGGCTTTAGAGTTTGCAAATTGGAAACGCAGCTAGGCAAAAAACAAACAAACAAAAACAAACAAACCCAGGTGTGTCCCAAAGAAGAAAGAAAAGTTAAGAGTTCATATAGTTAAACGAACATTTTTGAGAATTATCAGTCCTGCATTCTTAGCCCTAGGATTGGTCCCAGGTGGTTATCAGTCAGGCAGTCTGGATGATGGATGCCAGGTGGTCCAGGAGATGGGCACCAGGAGGTCTGGTCTTGTCAGTAGTCTGGATACGTGAGTCCTTCAAGAGGTAACCAAAATTATCTGGAGGTCTGGTATATGTCTGGATGCATATCCAGGCATTGATGCAGGACTGGAAATTTCAAAAAGTTTAAGTTCCCCTGCTAATTAGAACAAGAATGGAGTCTTTCCTCATGCCTCAACCTTCATGTTAATAATTTTAGCAGCTTGGTTAAAATGCCTCAGTTTTATATATCCCTGATCTTCACTCTTTCCTCTGTCACTTGTCCACACAGTTTGCCACAGAATCTACCTACGAAATGCAGCTTCTTTGGAGTTATTGGCCAATGTGTTCTCTTGCTTTCCAAGCAGCCTTGGCCCTGGGAAGCAGGGCATAGAGTCCCTTTCTTGGGGATCCATCAATAACTACGCATATATACCTTTCTTCCTGTGTCTCCCTTCCTAGCCTAGGGAATTTTTATCTCCTCTGTGGGAAGGTTGAGATTGGGGGAAGTAGGGAGGAATCTGAGATCAAGTTCTTACCTGTAATATTTACTCCAAAATCAGTTGCCCTGAATCCTTTCTATCGCCTGAGGGGCTGGCTTTTGAAACACAAAAGGCTGGAAAGGACTCCCCTTTTCCTCCATCCTTCTGTCACAGCCATAAGCTCCCCAATATAGGGATACCTCTGGGTTTGCTCATAGTGGGAGCCCCAATGCCTAGTTCAGTGCCTGGACTAGCATACAGTGGGTCCTCCATTAAGATCTGTCAAAAAAATGAATTACTGGGTCTCTTGCCTTCCAGTCTGTCCCCTTCCAACCCATCCAGTAATATCTTCCAGAGGAATCTTCTGGAAGTGTGGTTATCATTCCATAGCTCAGTGGCTGTTCTTCTGCCAGCCCAATCAAGTCTAACCACCTCTAGCTCAAGACCCCACCTAAACAGATCCATTTTATTTCCTACCACAGCCAAGAACTTAAGATGCCTGGTCTGTCAGGCAATCTGTCATTCAACCAACAACAGTTATGAAGTTTCTGCTATCTGTCAGGCATTGTGTTACACTCTGAGAAACAACAGTGACCAGAGAGCACAACTATGGTTCCTGCCATCAAGGAGTTTATGGTCTAGCGGAGAACCCAGACATCAAACAGATCCTTGTGAATAATTGATTATAGTTATCCAAAGTGGCTCAGAGGAATATTACAGACTACTGTGGGCACTGAACTTCAGTGAGAGGTCAAGAAAAAGGCTCCAGAGGAAACACCACTTAAGGTGAGGTTGAAGTTTATTTTGGAGGGGATGGGAGAGGAGGAGAAGGGAGGAAGTTGAGGAAAGTGTTCCAGGTGAAAATACTGGAACCAGCCAGAGTAAGTTTGAGGACTTGAAAGACCAGTGTGGCTGGAGAGAAGATGGGGTGAGACTATGGTGGTCGGCATGAGCTAAATGGTGCAGGACTTGGGGGCAAGTTTCCTCTGCCAGAAACACTGTTCCTCATTCGGGTCTCAACAAAAATGTCACCTCCTCAGAGATGCCCTCCCTGAATACCCTGCTTAAAAGTAGCCTATTCCTCCCATCCACAGCAGCTCCTATCTACTTTACTCTGATTTGTTTTATTCTTAGCACTTACCACTCTTTGGAATTTTTTTTTTTTTTATGTGTTGATTGTCTATATGTCTATGGCTCCCCCCTTCCCCGCAATAAAGTGTAAGCTCCAAAGAAACCTTGTCTTTCTTATTCACCATTTGTATCTCCAGTTATCAGCTAGGAGTTACCCAGTCAATATTTGTTGAATGAATGCAAAGCCTGGAGAGTAGTGGGAACAGATTTTTCATTGAAAGTAGATCACTGGCTGTTCCGTGGAAAATGGAGTAGGAGGAGGCCAGGTTGAAAACAAGACCAATTAGGATGCTATTTTATTGATGCAGGGGAGAGATGACAGTAGTTTGGCTTGGCTTTCGGGATAATGATAACAAACATGAATATTTATATTTTACTTACTATGTGCCAGGCTTCGTTCAAAGCACTTTTTAAATATCAACTCCTAGCAATAACCCTATGGGTTGTTAGTTCAACACTTGTTATCACTGCCCTATTTTACAGATGAGGAAATTAAGGCAGAGAAGTTCACACCCATTACTAGCTGGGTGGAGCTGGGATTAGAGCACGCAATCTGACGTCAGAGTCCATGCTCTTGGCCACTAAGCCATAATACCCTTCACACCTGCAACTTTTATTCTTCTCTCCAAGCCTTTGCTTGTGCTGTTCCTCCTTTTAGGATTCTTCCCTTCTATCTGAATATTGCCCGTCTGTTAAAGTCTAGCTCATTCACACCTCTTCAGCAAAGAAGACTTCACCGACCATACCTGGATGTCCTGCTGGTTGGTCTGGATCCCTTATAGTCCGCACCACGTTCTGTACATGATTTCTGGGAGTACCTTATAGATATCCACAAAGAACCCTACACCATCTGAGTTGGAAGGGAGGTGGAAGTCATGTAGGAAAGGGGAGATCGCGGAGCAAATTGGTAATAGGGACAGGCCTAGAACGGTTTCTTGGTCGGTGTTAGTTTCTCAACCCGTCTGCGTTGGCGCTTTCTTCACCGGGTCTCCTAGCAGAGTCTCTAAATTCTCACTGCATTATGGGAAATGTAGTTTCAGATCTCCTCCCGCGGCCCCTCCCTTCTCCCGCACTCGGCGGCGCTTAACGGAAGGAGCCGAGCCGTTCCGGAAATAGTCGAGTGTCCCGTGGCGGGCCCTTTCCTGCCCGGCTGCATTCTGGGAAAGGGCAGTTTCCGTTAGGGGCAGGAGGCTGAGGCGCGCGAGCCGCCGCAGTCCCACGTGAAGGGCTAAGGGAACATCGCTCGACTGGGGCAGCTCCCCGCTCGCCGCGGGGCTTCCCGGAAGCAGCGGGGAACCGGAAGTGGCCCGCGGCAGGTCAGAAGCTAATCCCGGAGCCCGGTGTGTGGCGCCTCGGAGCGCAGCGACGGCGCCATGTCCCTGATCTGCTCCAGTGAGTATTGGCTGCGGCCGATCGCGGGTCACAGGAGGCCGGAGAGCCGAGCGGGAGGATCTGCGGGCTTCTCAGGCGCCGGGGCAGGGGCGGAGGTGAAAACGGGGCTCCTGGGAGACAGGGCAGCGGCCTGTCAGCTCGGAGGTGGTCCTCCTCCTTAGCGTGGGGTGCATTTGCGCAGCGCTTCACAGTTTACGTAACGCCTCAGGTTTATTGTCGCAGGCATTGCTGAGCTTAACCACCTCGTTTACGCAGTGGAAACTGAGGCCTGGACACAGGGAGCTGGTGCAGGGGAACCAGCTCTGGTGTAGGAATCAGGATACCCGAGGGCTTCTGCAGGGTCCGCCTCCGATTGGCTTTGCGATCTGGTGCAGGGCCCTGGGCCTCAGTTTCCCATCTGCAAAATGAGGGCATTGTACTGGGTTTTGTAGGGGGTCCCGCTCGGGTAGGCAGAGCTTCTGCAACTTGTGAAGGGCACAGTGAATTAGAGGTAGTGACAGGGCTGGAAGCCAGGTCTCTAGCTTTCAGCCTCGGAGGCGAACATTTGTAACGCCTTTATTGGTGTACAGCGCACTTCCAAGCCTGTGAGCTCATTTTATCCTCACGCCAATTCTCCAAAGCTGAAATAAAGGTCCGCTTTCTCAGACGAGGATGTTAGGCTCCGGGAGAGTGTGGCTTGTCGAAAGCTGCACAGCTAGTAAGTGGCCGAGCAGGGTGATGGAGCCAGGTTCTCTGACCCGGAATCCATGCCTTTTTTTCATGCTTGTATCATCTTTCCTTTTGGTATTTTATCGTGGCTTGCAGATGTTTTCCATCCTTGTTGTTTCATCATCCCTTTCTCTATTTGCTTCCTAATTCTCAAGCCCTTTACTCTCAGAGCCTCTCCATAAATCAAAAAGAAAAAAAAGGGGGATGGGGGGAGAAGGAAGGGCCCTGACAGCTAGGAAAAGGAACCCTTCACATTGAAGAAATCACAGTTTGTGGAGTGTTTTCACATTCACTGTTTCCTTTCAGTCTTGAGGAAGCTCTTTTCCATCCAGCACCATCCTTCCTCTCATTCACTCATCTGGTAGGTGTTTACCGAGTGCCTGCTGGGGATCTGCATCGTACTGGAAGCCAGAGACAGCTGCAGTCTCCTCCTGGAGGGCTGCACAGACCACTGAGGCAGGCGTGTAAATGATACCTCTGTTGGGGGTGACTGTGAGGATGAGAAATCAATGGAGAGTGTTTACAGTCGTGCATGGCAAACAATGAAATGTATCATATAGCACTTGTCACATTGCTTTATCATTTCATAGTCTGACAGTCTATCTAGGCTCTAGACTGAGATTTGAGTGGCTTAATGTGTGTCTCCAAAGCATCTTTGTTCAGAAATGAGACGGGCAGCGCTGATTGACTGCTCTCCAGGGGCCTGGCACATAGTAGTTGTGCAATAATTATTTGTTGAGTGTAGGAGAAGCTAGATAGGTAGCTGGAAAGCATGCTGGGGACAGTACAAAACTGGCTTGGTGTCATGTCTTAATTCCTGTTAGTTCAGTGTGGGAACCCGGGGTCTTGTTGGGGCCGGCAGCAGGTGAGGCATCCCCTTGGCCCAAGTTCCCTTTCACCCCCTGAGCTCACGGCCTGCCTTTTCTCCACAGTCTCCAATGAAGTGCCAGAGCACCCATGTGTGTCCCCGGTGTCTAATCATGTCTACGAGCGGCGGCTCATTGAGAAGTATATTGCAGAGAATGGCACAGACCCCATCAACAACCAGCCTCTGTCTGAGGAGCAGCTCATCGACATCAAAGGTGCCTAGGGGCTGCCTCAGTCCAGGGTCATCTTAGCTCCGAGCCTGAGACGGGGGAGGTGGTGCCAGCTCATGGGAGGAGGGGCTAGTGCCCTGGCAATGCAGACTAAAGGGAGAAGAGTGGCGGAGAGGAAAAGCAAGGGTCCCCTGGGTTTTGGTTCTTCATACCTGCTTTTCCTCTCTCGGCAGTTGCTCACCCAATCCGGCCCAAGCCTCCTTCAGCCACCAGCATCCCGGCCATTCTGAAGGCCTTACAGGATGAGTGGGTGAGTTTCTGGAAGAGAACTAATATCCTCCCCACTTGAAGAGAGTGATCACTGGACTAGGACTTGGGGGTGGGAAGGATGGAGCATTATTTTCTCTTTTGTGGGGCAGGATGCTCACAGAGTAGGAGACTGGTTGTTGAAGTCACACAGATCTGAGTTCTACACTGAGCTCCGCGTGCCCTTGGACAAATCACTCGTATTCGAGTCCTGGTTTTCCTGACTGTACAACACAGATTAGTGTCTGTCTCTCGGGGTTTTGGGAGAATTAGAATAAAATTAGATTAGAAGTTGCATGACATGAGGGACTTGTTTAATTCATTGGTATATCCCCAGCACCGACAGCAACACCTGGCACACAGTAGGTGCTCTAAAATAGGAATGAATGAATATATCTTGAGGGACTGCCTGGCGCAGTGCCTGACACAGTGAGGGCAGTCAGTAAATAGCAGCAGCGTTTTTATTCCCTTTTGGTGAGGTGATGGCATGACATCTGAGATTTGCCAGTAAATTAGTGGAGCTGGGGGTGGGGAAGAGCTGGCTCCCACTCCTGTCCGTGTGCCCAGTGTTGGGGCAGGGGCTAGGAGCTCAGGAGTCGCTCACTCTCTGGTTCTGGGCCACTCAGATGGTGCTGGGGTCACTGATACTGTTCTAGGCCGTGAGCATTGGCGGCAGTGTCCTCTTCTCGAGGGCTGACGCTTCTGCTGGGTGCACCCCCTCAGAGTGGTATCCCCCCTCCCAGGATGCAGTCATGCTGCACAGCTTCACTCTGCGCCAGCAGCTGCAGACCACCCGCCAAGAGCTGTCCCATGCGCTGTACCAGCACGACGCCGCCTGCCGTGTCATTGCCCGTCTCACCAAGGAAGTCACTGCTGCCCGAGAAGGTGCAGCCTCTCCCCACTCCCCCCACTCGGGGCTGGTCCTGCTTCATCGTATCCCATTTCTAACATTATCTTCTCTCTCAGCTCTGGCTACCCTGAAGCCGCAGGCTGGTCTCATCGTGCCCCAGGCTGTGCCAAGCTCACAGCCAAGTGTGGTGGTGAGTGTCGTCTCCCGGCTCCCCCTCCGCCCCCAGCCCCCGGCTCCTGGGGCTCTCCTCCTGCCAGGGTTTTTGACATTCCATGCCTCTCACCTGCACCTTTCTTCTCTTCAGGGTGCAGGCGAGCCAATGGATTTGGGCGAGCTGGTGGGAATGACCCCCGAGATTATCCAGAAGGTAGGTCGTGCTTTCACTTGGTGGGAATGCTGATGGGCCCTCACTTTTCATCAGCTGCCTCGAGTCCCATGTGAATAAAAATCCCATCCATTTGGGGATAAAGGAGGGTCGTGCAGAGCACAGAGTCGGACCAGACTGCCTGCCTGGGTTTGTATTTTGATGTTACCACTTTTAAGCTTCACGGCCTTGATTTGACTTAATCAACCCCTCTGTATCCGTTTCTCTTGCTTTTAAAATAAGAATAATAGTGCCTACTTCGTAGACTTGTGGGAATTTAACAGACTGTAATTACTGATAAGTGCGACTTGTAGCTCTTCTTGTTATTGGGGTTCTTGGCAGATATTAAGATATTTTGTTACACGTTTTCATGTTTTTTCTCTGAGGAAGACAGGACAGGAATTAGCATTTTTATTTTACAGATGAGGAATCTTTGACTCAGATTCAAAGGCGCAGCTCACAAGAGGCAGAGCTGGCCCGCTCCCAGGTCCAATGCTCTGTTATATTTCTGAAATCCGCCTTCACAGGACTTGATAGTTTGTGTCTTTTCCAAACAGTTCAGATTGTCAACCTGCATCTCAGCTCTCATCTTAGTGGCATAGACCTGGTCTGGGAGCTCTGCCATTTATCATCTCTGTGGCCTTGGGCAAGTGACTTCACTTCTCTGAAGCTCAGTTTCCTCTGAAACAAGGTCATCAGCACCCGCCGCATAAGGTTGGAGTGCGAGTAAAAAGAGATAATGCTTGTGAGCCTTTAGCACAGACCTCGGCAGACAACGAGTTTTGGGGGTCACTTGTGAAGGCGTAGATGTGATCAGCATCCAATATACTGTTCTTGGAAAACTCGTTTGTCTCACGTCGAGTTCATTCCCCTCTCTTCCCAGCTTCAAGACAAGGCCACAGTGCTGACGACGGAGCGTAAGAAGGTGAGTCCTCTCCCAGAGCCAGAAGAGAGAGGTGGCCTGGTGGCCTTGTTGACCCCTGAGGAGAAAGGGGGACGGCTGAATCCTGCGCTCACTGCCGCTTTTCTTGGGGGGCTTTTCTTTTCCTCAGAGAGGGAAGACTGTGCCTGAGGAGCTGGTGAAGCCAGAAGAGCTCAGCAGATACCGGCAGGTGGCCTCTCACGTGGTGAGTGGCCGGCTCCCTGTGAACTTGGAGACATGCTGTTTGCTGGGGTGGCGTGGGCCAGCCTGCAGAGCAGTGGGCAGAGAGCTGAGTTGTCAGGGCTTCTCGTCCTGCCCAGCTTTCCCAGTCAGGCAGTGAGGGACGTGCTGCATCCAGGCAGCAGGCCAAGTGCAATGGATAAGGAACAGAAGTCACTTGTTCCCCGGGGCTGGGGATGACGGTGGGGGAGTGTGTGGCTCTGGCCTGCCTTGATCCGGCCATGACCGGGTTCGGTGTGGCTCTCTCTGCACAGGGTCTGCACAGCGCCAGCATTCCCGGCATCCTCGCCCTGGACCTCTGCCCCTCCGACACCAACAAGATCCTCACTGGTGAGAAGCGGCCTGGCCTGGAGGGTGCACGCTCTTGTCCTCGTATGGGCCTGGGGCAAAGGGACCTGGAAGGGCCTGACTCATTTGGAGATCTCATCTCGGTCCTCTCCAGGTGGGGCGGATAAAAATGTCGTCGTCTTTGACAAGAGCTCTGAGCAAATCCTGGCCACCCTCAAGGGCCATACCAAGAAAGTCACCAGTGTGGTGTTTCACCCTTCCCAGGTAAGGGCTTCTAGCCACTCTTGGTCCCTCATTCCTGAGCCCTTTTCAGTGGTTTAGGTCCCAGAACCAGTCCTTCACCCCCATGCTGTCTCCCTGGTGAAGTGAAGTGGGTCCGAGAAAGAGCTCTGACTCCAGAGTTGGCATTTAGGGGACTCTGTTGGGAGTCATGGGGTTCCCCTTTACACTATATAGAGTCCACTAAAGCAGGGGCCTTCGACCCAGGAGGAAATGTGTACCCTGGAAAAGCATATTCATTGAAATAGTTTATGTTAGGAAAAGGAAAAATCCTCCCATGTTTATAATACAAACTACAGAAAACAAAGCTCAACCAAGTCTTGAGTTGCGAATCTGAGGAAGTATTCCCGTGGTCATCCAGCATAGGGGGTGCAAACTACACTGACTGTCGAAAGCGGTGTGGGTTAAAATAGATGGAGAATTGCTGGTTTGATGGTAAAGGCAGGTCATGTTACCAGGTTAATGACATTGTGGGATTTGAATCTTTAGAACTAGGACACTTGGGGTCTGGACTGTAGGACGGTGGCTGAATCAGTGCTGCTCAGTCAGCCTTTTCCCTGTACCTTAAGGAGATTAAAAGAGTAACGTGAATTTTTCATAAAACTAGTTATTCAAATGAAAGCACTCCTTTCCTGCTTACTGGTGTTAATATTTCTCTTATGAAATCACATTGATGAAAGATGGTAGGTTTTACCTTATAGTTTTTAATGTCCTAACCAAAATAATTGGTTGGTGACACTGTAAGTCCTCTCTCTGTCACATTTTTTCCTTAAGAATCCTTAAGTGTGGGATACACTGAACATGCCCTTGCAGCTCCTTGCAGACCCAATACTGTTCAAACCTGTGCTATCCCAGATAGTAGCCAGTAGCTACATGGGTTATTTAAATAAACAAAAATAAAAGATTCTGTGCCTCAGTTGACAGCCACATTTCCCTCTGGTCCCAGAAGCAGGGTGTAGGAAATTGCACTCTGGTGCAGTTATCCTTTTCACCACTAGGTGGTGAGGCCTCTCCAAGCCAGATGCTGTCTGAGTTACCATTTTAATATCGTTTACCATTGGTTCGCTCAGGCATCAGTGGGTGAATGGATGGTTCCAGGCAGGGCAGGGCTGAAAGGAAAAGCCATTGTTAGCGTTGTGTCATCCCCGCCCCGTTCATGAGATCGTTATGGTCCACCCAGTCTCTCTGATGTCCTGCCTCTGCTTTCCTTTCAGGAGCTGGTGTTTTCTGCCTCCCCAGATGCCACCATCAGGATTTGGTCGGTCCCAAATGCCTCTTGTGTACAGGTTGTTCGGGCCCATGAGAGTGCTGTGACAGGCCTCAGCCTCCACGCCACTGGTGACTATCTCCTGAGCTCCTCTGATGACCAGGTGTGGTCCCAGCCAGAGCCCTGAAGAGGCCTGCTGGTCCCCGAGCTTGAACATCCCGGGAGGAGGGCACATCTCACCAACCCAGCTGGTTCCCCAGAACCCCAAGGAGAATGTCTCCTCTCTGCGGAGAAGAGCTGGCTTTACCTGGGTTTGCTGAGCCAGGGTCTCTGCTCTTCTGAAGGGCACCCACTTCCTTACTGGCTCCATTCTCTCTGCTTTTTCAGTACTGGGCCTTCTCTGACATCCAGACAGGGCGTGTGCTCACCAAGGTGACAGATGAGACTTCTGGCTGCTGTAAGTTGTCGCAGAAGCACTGCGCTCTTTCCCTTTATTTGCTGTTTATCATTTATTTTCATGTTTGATTTGCTCATTTGTTCTTGTAAAAATACATTTGCTGCCAGTCCCTGCTGAGTGCCATGGATTGTGCTGGGCACTGTGGGGCATGTGAAGAATAAGGAACCCACCTTTTGCTACGCGTCGCCTCTCCCAGCGGGCTCTGACCACAGGTCCATCTCCCCTTCCCCACAGCTCTCACCTGTGCGCAGTTCCACCCCGATGGACTCATTTTTGGAACAGGAACCATGGACTCTCAGATTAAGATCTGGGACTTGAAGGTAGGACATGGTGGCCTCCATTTGAGGCCTAAGGGTCAGTGTGATTAAGTGCTTACACACCTGGCCCTGGGGGTGTCCAAGGGTGGAGAGAGAGTGGCTCTGTGTGTGGGACATGAGAGGAGTGGCCTGTGGTCCCTGGGCCGGCCACCCACCCCTGCTATCCCTGTTAGCTGTCCTTCCCTGAAAGACGGAGGAGGACGTCTCAGACGTAGGAGTTCGGTGAGCTCCATTCTCTCTCTCATGACCCTTGGGTGACATTTTCCTGTCCCCCCCAACTGTAGGAACGCACCAACGTGGCCAACTTCCCTGGCCACTCAGGGCCCATCACCAGCATCGCCTTCTCCGAGAATGGCTACTACCTGGCAACCGCGGCCGACGACTCCTCCGTCAAGCTCTGGGACCTGCGTAAGCTGAAGAACTTCAAGACACTGCAGCTGGATAACAACTTTGAGGTGTGCCCCTCACCCCCAGCCCTCTCTGTTGCCTCCTTATCTGTCGGTTATTCATTGAGTTAATCTAAACTGCTGTTCTTTATCCCCACCTGCCCCTTAGTTTCTGTTCCCCTCGTGTGACCTCTGTTCTGGCTCTGGCAGGTGAAGTCGCTGATCTTTGACCAGAGTGGTACCTACCTGGCCCTTGGGGGTACTGATGTCCAGATCTACATCTGCAAACAGTGGACGGAGATTCTTCACTTCACAGGTGGAGGGCCGGCCCTGGGGTCCTGGGGTCCTGGGGTCCTCGGTGTTCTGGCCCAGAGGGAGTGGGGAAATCTCACTGGGTTAGGAATTTCTCGGGGCAGGCACTGACTTGACTCAGCAGCCATTAGTCACAACCTGAGGCAGTAGAGTTTAGTGATTAAGAAAATGAACTCAAGGCTCAGTTTTCAGGTTTAAATGCTGGCTCTACCACTTCAAGTCATGTGACATTGGGCAAGTTACTTACTTAAGGTCTTTGGGGCGCAGCAGTACACGTTTAGTGGGGTTGACAGGTTTAGAGGAGTGTGTGTGTTTTTCGAACAGTGTCTGGCACATAGTAAGGATTGACCATTGTTACTATTCAGTACTGTGACTTGGTGCATTGTGGGGTTAGAGCAGGAGTACGAGAGAGCCAGTCTTTGCACTAATGGAATTTCTAGTCAGGTTAGGAAGGCAGACATAAATGACTTCATAAATAATTATTTAGTTGCAATGGTAAGTGCTAAAAAAGAAGAGTATAAAATGCTGAGACAGTGGATAAGAGGGTCGCTAACCTAATAGTTGTCTGGTCCCGGGTATTTGACTTTCCCTTTCAGTGTTGTAGCTTCTCCATCTTTAAAATGGATATATTGGCAGTGCTTTGTAGATTGTGCCAGCTGGTGATGCGGAGGTGGCGTGCGTGGTGGCCGGGTGCCTGCTGCACACTTGGGAGCTGAGTGGCAGCTGCTGCTGTCTTTGTTGATAAAATTTTCATCCTCATTAGCAGGTTGTGGGCAGGATGCGAGATATTTCTCCCACCCCCACACTCCCCTGAGCCCTGCTCAGTGTGTTGTGTTACACAGGTGTCCGAGCCTAACCGTACGGCCTGGGCTTTAACCCTTCACTGGACCCTGCCGTTTGGGTGTGGAGCAGAGTGAGGTGGGGTGGCAGCTGGCAGCACAGGGGACCTTGTCGTGCAGAGCTGCTCGGCCCCCGGTGTGATCGGCACTTACTAGAAGGAATGGGCACTCACGTCGGGAATTAGCCGAGTGTTGTCCAGCGGCTTCTGCCCCTGCTGCAGCCCTGCCCTGTGTCCGGGGCTCAGGCTCCCTAGAGTGGGAACCCCATGAGCCAGAACGAGCTGCTGGACTATTCTAGTTACGAGCGAGGAATTAGAAGTAAATAGATACCAACAAGCCGATGATTGAACTTTAAACCAAACTGAAAACTCAGCTAACTGGTTACAAATGGCAGGTAGTGAGCTGTGGAAGGGCAGGACTCGGGGGTCTCAGTGCCCTCTGCCAGGCTCCCAGTCAAAGCAAGCACTCGAGCTGAGCTCAACTGCAGTTGCCCCGAAAGCTTAGGTGACGGGGGAGTTGACAGTCCTCGATTCGTTCAGCCCGCCGAGAAACACTTGGGTGGCTGCCGTGTGCTGGGCACCTCCTGGGGCCCCGGCGTACGTGTGCGGGTCAGACGAGAAGCCCACCCTCGGGACATTAAAGTCTTGGGGAAAACAGACAAGTAGTCACACGCAGTGTGACGAGCCCTGAGCGGGGGACTGGTGGGTGCATGCTTGTCATCAGGGGTCGGTGCTCAAACCCAAAGCGGAAAAGCCTCTCACCATTGCCTCTTGTCTCTCTCCTCAGAGCACAGCGGCCTGACCACAGGGGTGGCCTTCGGGCACCATGCCAAGTTCATTGCTTCCACAGGCATGGACAGGAGCCTCAAGTTCTACAGCCTGTAGGGCCTCTCCCTTTGACGGGAGCTGGGCCTCATCTCAGTGGTGGGGTAGACTTAGGCCTGGGGGTGGGGGGAGGAAGGGGAGAGAGACTACTGGGGGGGAGGGGTCACGGGGCGGGACATCCACATCATTTCACTCTGGTCTGGGTGGTGGCCTGAGAGCCGTGGCAGCATGGACCACCCTCAGCCATGCAGCTTCCAGGCCCGACAGGAATGGACATGGAGGTACAGCTGTCACCCTCGGCAGGCTCAGGGTGGGGGCCCAGGGCCTCTCCCCTCATGTTGGTCACTGAGTTGGTGGTGGTGGCCATTCTGCATCCGCCTTGTTTCAGTTCCTGGGAGACGGGGCGAGGCTGAGCCAAGGGAACTGAAAGGGTTGGGTACGAGGGCTCATGCAGGATTTTGTAAGCAGTGATCTAGTTTCATTAAAAAAAGAACAATAAACATAGCCACCTCCCTGTGTGTGTCTGTAGCAGGAACACCCGGAGCTGGGGGGGTCCGGGGAGGGAGCACGGAGCTGGACATTTGCTGTCAGGAAGCCAGTGTTCGTTTCATGGCTCCCTTACCCCACCCCACTCCAGCCCCCCATTTTTGATTGCATGACAGAAATCAGAGAAAACAAAAATAAGTATACAAGCCATTTGCCAGAATGTATCTTCCATGTCCCTGCAAGCCTTGCCATTGTGTTTAGAGTGTCTCCTGTTGGTTGCGCTGCCACTTGCCTTGTGGGGTGGGCTTCCACTTGAGCCTGGAAGGGAGGGAGAAGTGCAGGGAAAAAGGGCCTTTTGTTGCGGTAAGGAACTGTGAGCATATGAGTATGGATTCTTTGGTTGCAGGTGAGAGGAAACCTGTCCCCAACTGGCTTAAATCAGAAAGGAGATTTTTGTAACTGGCATTTGAAAATCTGAAGTACAGCCGATTCCAGGGGAGACAGCCAGTAACTAGTAAAAAAAATGAGAAAATGAATGGACCATGTAGGGAATTAAATAAAGTAAGGTCATGTGACTGGTTCAGCTTGGGTGGTCAGGAAAGGCCTTTCTGAGGTGACAGTTCAGCTGAAGTCTGAATGACGGAACTGAAAGCCAGGAGGACTTGCAGGCGGGGGAGGTTCTAAGGCTGGAGCGATGAGGTGTGTGGAGGGAGGGGGGGGGCCAGTGGGGCTGGTGTGTGGAGGCTGAGGGTGGTGCCCGGGGTGTGGCCCAGGGAGACCGTTGGTCCCCTTGAGGAGCCATCCTAGTAGTGGGGGCTGGAAGCCTGATGGGGTGGGTTAGAAAGTGAGCTGAGAAAGTGGGAGTTAGCGATTATGGATAAGGAATTGTGGCCCGAAGGAGAGCTAAGACGTGGGGTGTTACCTGGCGGGGCTGTGGGTCCAAGCATTGCGTCCATATTGAAGCAACAAGACCAGGCGTGTTTGTTGGGTCAGTGTTGCATGGTCACGTACCTTGGGGCATGCCATGTCCCTTGGAGGGTCAGAACGCTTAGTAGCTAGTAGAACCTTTGAAAACTCCTGCAGGAAAGAAACTACTGAACTTTTAAACCCAGTCTCCTCAAACCTTTGACCAGGAAAGCCTTTGTGTGTATCAGTAACCCCTATTGTCCGTGAAACTCGCCTTTTGGGAAACATGCCAGAGTTTTAGCCATTTGTAAATAGTGCTGCGGAGGAGATCTTTGAACATGCAGCCTCTTGTTCGCTCAGGTCGTGGGGGTAACTTCCCCAGAGCAGGGTGACGAGGCAGTGTTGGGAACATGGAGGTTTCCCAACATGTGCCAGTCTACTTCGTACCAATTTGAGGGTATGGCTCAGTGTATGACTATGTTGGTCTTGTATATCCTCAGCCAGTTTGGGGTATTATGATGTGAAAGGTATGATTATCCTTTTTAAAGAAAAGACCCAAGATGCAGTTCTCCTAAGTCAAGACAAACTTCAGGAGTGAAGGGTGGACTGATAGAGCAGCGTCATTCAAAGTGGGGCGAGGGTTGAGGGCATGGGGGGGCTGCATGGTTCTGAGTTAGACCCCGGGGCTAGGCCAGCATTAAACCATCTATCTGTCTAATGGTTTCTGGCTAGATGTTGATTTGCATTCTTCAGGCCTGCCCTCATTTCTAGGGAAACTAGTTAAGGAGATAAGGACAGGTTCTTGGGGGAATCCATGGGTTGCTAGGAGCAGCATGGTCCCCCTGAGGTTGTGTGGAGTGTCTGAACATACGTGCCTTTATCTGCGGGGATGGGAGGAGCGTGCAGTACACCTTAAAGGGACGTTAGTCCTGCCGCACCCCCAGTCGGTGCCACACCACTGCCCCAGGACCTGTGTGGCCTGGCTGGCCTGCTTCCTGGGAGCCTAGTGTGTGGGTCACACGGCTGAAACGCCTTCATCTCTGTTCCGTCTGCCCACTCCAGTCAACAGAAGAGCTGTGTGTTAAACTACATCTATTTTCTCACTTTTTTCTTGAGACAACCTTGCTTTTAGCTGTCAGCCACTGGGCATCTTGCCTGCTCTCCCCGGGGCCTCTTACAGTCCAGGGTAGGAGGTCGGAGCGTGGACTCTGGTCACAGGCTCTGGGCTTGGGATCCGGCTCTGGCACTTACTACCGCTGCTGCTGCTGCTGCTGCTGCTACTACTATTTCTACCTCTACTACACTGCTTGCTCTCTTGGAGTCTCCCTTCCCAAAGACAGGCCCATTTCACCAGAAAGCCTGTGGTGCCTGCCCCTGCGCTGCCAGGTGAGTGACCTCACAGCCTGTGGTTCGTGGCTCTGGCATAGCTATAACCGTGTTGCCTTAGACGTGAGAATGCCTTCATCTCAACTAGATTGTAATCCTGAGGGGGGACTGTGCTCTGCTGTCATTCCCTTTTTCCCTGTGCGTGCTGCTGCTGGGTGGCAGACAGATTCAACCTCGGGGCTCAGTGCAAATCCCAGGCTCTATGTCTCTCCTTGGGATGTAAGAGCAGAGGGATGACAGATGGAGAGCTGTCAGACCCTGCCTGCCATAACTCCAGGTTTTGGCTCAGCTGCCTTGTAGGTGAAGCTTTTGGAAGCCGGTTTTGGTGGATTCTAAAGGGCTCACCTTTTCTGGACCCATGTTGTTAGGTTAATGAGGTTTGTATTCGGGGTCTTAGGTATCCGAAGGGAAGGCGTTTGGAGGTGTAATCAGTGCTTATTGTATCCCACGTGAACTTGAGCCCTTGGAGGATCCATGCCTGGACCTGCGCCTGAGGACCCAGTCCGCTGCCCCATGTCCCTCCACTGGTGACGGTGAGGGTGTGGCTACACGGCCGTGCTCCGCACTGGAGCGCTGACCAAGGCGACCACGAGGGGGCACTGTAGTTACACTAGCCTGCCCACAGCCGGCCCCAGGACAGCCCTACCTGGCAGGCGCTGTTCTCCCCACTCTACAGGCAAGAAACAAGCTCTGAGCCCCAAGCTCTAAGGCCACCCAGTAGGGAGTGGAGCTGGGATTTTAAGCTGTCTGGTTTCAGAGATCAGTTGACTAACCCATGACCAGCTAAGACAGGACGGGAAGCTGATGACCCACTTCAGTTTCTAGAAGCCTAGTGTGGTTAAGTGTGCGCTCTGGGAGTCAGAGCCCAGGTTCGAGTCCCAGCCCTGTAACTTTCTGACCTGTGTTTTTGTGTCAGTTCTGCATCTACAAAACAGGTAATGGTGCCTGCTCCGTCAAGCTGATGGGGATGAGGGAGTGCAGCCCTGGGGACAGCACATGCGAAGCACTCCATAGCTGGCTGCTGCTTTCTGCCTGCACTGGCATCCCGGACACTGCTAGGGGCCATGGTGGCCCTCGACTCTTGACACCTGTGTTACAAAGGTTTGCTCTGCCTCTGCCTTCTCCATAAATCAAACGTATTAAGGCTCTGATGAGGAAGTGGCTGGAACATAATCTAGGCAGAAATGTCAGGGCACGGAGCTGCACTTTAAGGAGTTAAATTCTACTTAAGTTGAAATACTCTCCCCCATTTATTTAAGGCAAAGCACCACAACATCAGTTTGATCTCAACATAGTGTCAAGTGTGAAGAGCCTTGGGGTGGGGAGCGGAGATGGAGAGATGGAGACGGGAGTCCTTTGGGTCTGACAGAACTGCAGCCACTGCCCCTGCCTCCCTCCCTAAAAGGGCAGGAAGAGAGAAAACCCGACAGTTCTGCTTCCTGCCACAGGTCAGCAAAAGTGGTTTGTTATCACGCCCATTAGGTATGACTCAATGGTTCCCAGGGCTCAGGTTCCGGCTCGAGCCAGGAGGTGGTTTTAGGGGACGGAAGAAGTTTTAAGTTAGACAAAATTTGGATTAAATTTTGGTGTCTAGGAAAGTCAAAGCTTATATTATTTTCCTCTAGGGAAATCATGGGGGACCTAGTGCTGCAGTGACCTTCACTGTTCATATACTTTGTACATTTGTTTCTGCAAATAGAACCCTTTGGCATAGAAGTACTGAGAAAATCTATGTACAATAGGTAACCTTGGCAATTGATAATCTATCAAAAATCTTGTACCCATATACACTTGACAGTAGGAGGGAAACACTTGCACTGTCACAAGTGTAACACAAAAAGAGTAAATGGATACTTTTATGATTATATATAGGGTAGGGGAAGGTCTTGTCATATTCAAAGATAAAAATAGCCATTACATAATTCTCTTACATAGCAAGATGAAAGAACCCCATGAAGAAAAACTAATGGCCAACTCAATGGGAAATGTATAAGTTGGGGATTTTGACCCCTTGACTAGTGAAAGCTCTTTATAGACAAGGAAAGAAATGTATTTGGGAGAATGGATAAAAGACACCAAGAGGCAATTTATAAGACACAGTGGCTATAAAGATGTGTGGCTTCTAATCAAAGAGGTCCATTTAAATCAGCAATGCTATTTGCCTTATAACACTCAGATTGGCACAGATTTAGAATGATAGGATCTGTGGTGGCCAGGCTGTGGGGGGCAGGCACCCCTACCGTCCCAGAGCCCAGTAGTTGGAAGGGGTGTAGCTTTTGACCCAGCAGTTCTAAGAATTTCTTCCAAGAAAATAGTATGCAAAGAATTACATGCTTACGTAATTGTGTTCAACACTTGTTATCTTTAACAATAGATGGTTTCCAGCAAAGGGAGATCAAATATATAGTTCAACCACAACATGGAGGAGAATGCATCTGTTAAAAGTGATAAGAAATAATACAACATGCCTGTGTTTAAAAACAATGTTAAAGAGAAAAAAGCCAGTTATATAATGTGATTCCAATTGGTATCTATAGAAACACAGCATGGATACCATTCATAGGCACCTTTCCATGCTGTTTGAAAGGCTTATAATGAGCTTGTATGATGGAGGCAGAGGCAAGAAGGATAGAACCAGAGACTTCACCCCTAAGAGCAAGCCAGCCTGGCTCCTCCAACCAACCATCACGCCAAGAATCCTCACTGCACACTGACCCTGAACACTATGTCCTCTAGGCCCCTGCACAAGCCAGGAAGTTGGACCGAACTGTCACAGAGAAGGTGGTTCCAGACAGGGACGTTACTTAACTGACTTCCATAGCAAGTGTCTGGATCTTCCTGCCTGAGTGTCCTATTCTGCTGCCTCCAGCTAGAAAAGCCTGAAGGCAGACATTTCCTCTAGCCTCTCCTCATCTTGGGCTGTAAACCTATCCTCAAAAAGAAGAAGAAGAAAAGGGAAGCATTCAGTTTGAGGTAGGAGGAAGAGACATTGTAGTAGTTAATCTCATTCAGTAAATGTTGGCTAACTGTTCTGTACTACTGTAAGGATCCTTATCTATTAACACATTTTATCTAGCACCCCTATGGGGATAGGTATCCCCATTTTACAGATGAGGAAACTGAGGCCCAGAAAAGTTCAGTACTCAGTATCACACAGCTAGTAAGAGACAGAGCCAGGGTTGCAATGCAAGCAGCCTGGCCCTGGGGTCCCTCTATTTGACCTGTATCCTGAAGACAAGAAAGATGGACTAGGCTAGAGTGGGGGAGCCCTGCAAGTGTCAAGGCCACTGGCCAGGCTCGAGCACTATCGTGTCCACGTGCCGGCTGTCTTAGCTCACTCCCTACCAAAGGCCCAGGAGAGTGTCTGAAGCCAAGCTCCGACACCCCACCAGGTTATTCTGTCCACCAGAGGCCAAACCCTTTACCCACCCCACCTCCATTCCCAGCATAGAAGGTCTACATGTCAGTCTGGAAAGGTCTTTGCTGCCAAGTCAGAGATGAAGGCAAACGAAGGCCAGCATCATAGCGAGCGCTGGCACTGACTTGTCTGGTGGCCGTGCCCATGGTAGCTGGTGGCACCAAGGCCAACAGGCTGCTTGTCACCCTGTGCCTACCATCCCTATGTGGACTAGTCCTGGGGGGATGAAGGTGGGGGTAGGGAAGCTGGGGATCAGAAAAGAGTCCCCACATCCTGTAGTGGAAGGCGGGCCGGCTCAGCATGGGACCGGGAGGAGCGCTTTCAAGTTGGGTTCGGTTCTTTTGGCCCCAGAATTCTGGGTTCCCCTTCTCCACCATGGCAGCCGAGCAGCGTGTCTGAGGCACCCAGTCAGAACTGCTGAGTCTGTGGGACGGTGACACGCCCCCACGGCCCATTAGCCCTGCTAGTTTCCCACTCCCAGCTCTTACAGTGGCATGACTGCCAGGACTTTAACCCTCCTCTTCTTTCACTTGTCCTGTCCTCTCTACCTGGAATCATGTCTCTCCTTGCTGAGAGGCAGAGTCTCCCAAATTCAGCCCTGGGAGACACTGGACTCTACCCAGTATTTATAATAGAGGCCACAATTCTGAAAGGACAGAGCTGACACGAAGGAACTAGTTTCTAAGACAACAAATTCCGTTCTAGTCGTCACAAAAGGCCTTCCACACCTGCTTTCAGTAGGCTGGTTTATTGAGCCCCTTCACCCTCTGTTGCCTTCCTGGAGCCTCTGAGCCTGGACCTGACTCAGGCCCACGAAAATACTGATGCCTAGGACCAGGGCAGCAGCCACCAGCAAAAGGACCACCCAGAGGAGAGGGCTTGGGTTGGAGTTCCTGGTGGAGCCTGCCGAGAGAAGGATTGGAAGGATTTCAGGGCTGGTGCAGACGAGGTGGACCCCGTCTACATCTGTGGTTCCCCACTGAATGCAGTTACACAATCTCCTGCCCTCACTGTGGCTGGAGCTTCCCCGTTTTGTCAGTACACCCTGGTCACTAAGGCCCAACGGGCCCGCCCACCTGCCCTGGTACCTGAGGGCCCCAGCGTAGGCTCCTGCCTGTACGAATCCTCAAAGCCCACCGGCCCCGGAGAGCTCACAATGTCCTGGGGCCTGGCAGTGTCGTTGTGACGAGAGGATCGTCGACGTCCTGCCCAGGGGAGGGGTGGCATCTTGAGCTGGTCTCTAGCCCCTAGTGCCCCAGAAGCCAGGACCAGGCCTGTGGACACATGAAAGAACACAGAACCCACCCCCACCCCCACCCCAGACTCACTGGCAGTCCCAGAGCCACAGCTAGTTGAGCAAGTCCTCAGCCCTGACGGGGAGCAGGCAGAGGCACTGCAGAAGAAGTAAACCTGGTGGGAAGAGAAAGGTCAGGGCACGGGGCTGGCTTGGCACCGTGGCCAGGAAGCACTGAGGCTGGAACACAGGGTCCAGGACCCAGGCCTGGCGGGCAGGACAAATACGGGCACGTTGGCCGGGGCTGAGATGACGTAGAGCCATATGTATGGCTTCCCAGTTTGGAATTCATGCCTTCCTCCTGCCCGATAGCCCACGGCTGTAGCAGAGAACCTCATGGGCAGGAACCACTGCACTTGGTAGAGCGCCAGCCCGCAGCCTGTTCCACCATCACCTCCTCTGATCGCAGAGCCCCTGGGGAGGGCTGTCTTGCTCCCTGTGCTAACCATGGATAGAGGGGATTTCGAGAAGGTGGGGCTCGACCATCCTGCTGCCTCTCTTCCTGGCCCCTGGTAACCAGTGACACACTGCTTCCAGAAACACAAGGCCAGGGGCAGCTCCTGAGGGAGGAGAAGCAGGAGGCGCTGACCTGAGCCAGCACCCGGGAGGCCCAACCAATGGTGCCCCTTCATCTAGCAGGTTAGGGTCTTGGCTCAGAAAGAGGCACACAGTTGCCCTAACAGGTGCCAACCAGTGAAATCTGACTGCATCTGACATAATATGCAGCGATTTAAAACATATAGAGTGTATATTAACGTGCAAGATACATATTGTTCAGTAGCGCAAAAGTTATACAATAGTGTGTGGCTTGTGTGTCGTTTCGATATTATGTAGAAAATACCCAAAATATACCCAAGTTTACCTGCTGGAGAACTTTCTAGACTATAAAAATTCAAAGCAGAATTACACTGAACACATTACGTCTAGAGTCAGAAGCCAGGCCTTTGTCAACACCACGACCAGTGCCCGGACGTAGGATTGCTGGCATCAGCACTCGGCGTTTTCCTTCTTTCCTCTTGTGTTGTTTATGGTTCACCTCTGGGGTGACCCAATGCCAGGACCTGGGCTCACCGCCCTTCAGGACACTTGGTAAAACCAAGCCTGCCTGTGAACCTTTGCGTCAGCTCAGAGGGTGCTGGAGGGATTGGTGATGGCTTATCCCACTTAGACAGGGAGCAGGCACAGAGATTCTTACCGGTCCCCTGAGGGCCCTCTGGGAGCCCACGTCCAGGAGGGCGAAGGTGGCAATGGTGAAGCGCTGGTAGTGAGACGGGAAGGGCAGCTTGGCCTTGTCCAAGGCTATCATTTGGGTCTTGTAGCTGTCACCGTGGAAAGGACATCTGACAAGGAGAGAAGTCAGGGAGGCCACCTACCGAGGGGAGGAATGGCCAGCAGAGGGAGCCCTGGGGCAGCTCCCACCACTCACCCGTCTGACAGGATGGGCCACTGGGGCTGCTGGAAGGGGTTGGCGCCGGGGGTGGCCCAGCACTGGTGCAGCACCAGCACCAGACTGGGGTCTGTCCTCTGCAGGAGCCGCACCTCCACCGGGACAGGCTCCCGAAGCAGCCTCACGATGGGGTACTCCTCCTCCCGGTAGTAGGAGCGGAAAGTCTCATCTGCAGGGAGAGGGGCTTGTGAGCCCCTGTGGCGGGGTGCGCTGGGCATCAGGGAAGTGGGGGCAGGAAGAGAAAGCATAGGACACTGTACCTTTGGCGATCCGCAGCTCGAGCCGCAGGGGGCCAGACTGGGTCACGGGGACTGGCGAAGGGGGTGGGAAGATGGACGCCTGCAGGGGCAGGAAGTTGCTGGCATTGAAGACACAGCGAACATTAAGCCTGAAGTTCAAATGTGAGAGGATGGGGGAGAAGACACAGAATGAGCGCATCCTGCTTACATAATAAACCAGGTACTGAGTATGTGGGTGCAACAAACAGGGCCCATTACAGCAGGGCGGATGGGTGCCACCTGGGCAATCACTGTGGTGACAGGCAACCCCTGCCCACCTCATCTTCCTGGGACAGCTCAAGTTTGCCATGCCAGGCCCTCTTCTAATGCAGGCTTACAGCAGGATGGAGACACCTTGTTGTAGCGTTTGAGCTGCCTCGGAGCCTGACAGCTGAGTCTGGTGGGAAGGCCCGGGAGTGGTCCTCTGACAGATCGGCTTAGCATTCACCAGCCGAGGGACCACGAGCAAGTGGTTTAACCTAAGCCTCAGTTTCCCCAAATAGCAATGGCCCTCTCTCTCGGAGGGCTGTGGTAGGATCGGGTGAGGTCACAAGACAACACCCCAGTGTTGTCATTGTCGCTGTAGTTGTAACTGGTCTGTCACTGGACTAGTGTCCCTGCACGTCTTGGTGTGGCCACGCCCAGCATCCTGAAGTGTCTGCAAGAGCAGCTGACCCCATGCCCCTCCCCACCAGCTCCTGAGCGCTGTACATGTACCTCTACATAAGTCAGAGCCCTGGATGTGAGCCCAGACTGGGGGCCCCAGGGAAAGCATCCTGCAGATGGAGACAGTTCTGGCACAGCTGGATGCTAACGGGCCCCAGGGATTCCAGAGGCCTTCCGTCCTAGAGCCCCCTGCCCTGGAGCCCCCCTGGAGCCCCCCCCCCCTGCGTGCTTCTGATAAGCTGCAGCTGTTCCCTCTCCCAGCTCCCTTCTTCTGGGAATCTCTGGTCACTGGGTTGAATTCTGGCTAGCTCACATCGCCCTTAAATCCGAAGGTCTGAAGAGGGACAGCTTTGCCCCCCACCCCCACTCCTTAGCATTTCAAAGCAAAAGGTACTTGACTGATGCCAGCACCCTGCTCCAGCCTTCATGGCAGGTAGGGTGGGGAGAAAGACACTTGTGTGTCCCATTGGTGCCAAGCACAGAATTTCTCCAATCCACAGTTAATGTATTGGCTTCTCTCTGAGACGGTAAACAGGGTGAGGTTGGTGCCTGACTCCTGGAGTTCCAAAGGCAGGGGTGACAAGCACAGATTCCCGCAGAGGCACCCCACCTGCACCCTGGGCACCTGGGGTCGTTGTGCCACCTGAGTCAGCAGGTCCTGGCAGCCCCTTTCATCAAAGGGTTCTCCCCCTCTGCCACTCCTCCCACCACATCCTCAGAGAGCCTCAGCCCAGGTATCTTCTGCCTCATCTGTGGCTTCATAACTTCACATGAGGAGGTGACAACAGCCACCACAGTCACAGTCTTAGCTTCTTCCTGGGGCCTGGAGGGGGACACTTTCAGCTTCATTTGTGGTTGCTTAGTTTCTGAGGATTCCAGGCCCTCGCAGGTACTGCTATGGCTTCTACCTGCCAGGCGTGGGCAAAACCCAATTAATGGTCACAGCAGCCCTGACTGGGGGGTCCGGGGGGGTTCCCCCTGCCTAGTTGGGGAGGCTGGGAAGAGGTAAGTGGTGGCTCTTCTCAGCGCAGAGAGCTGGCTAGTCGAGTCTGAACAGGAACCCAGATGGCTCCCAAGCTGGTCCTAGCTCCCTTTGCTCCCTTCACTCCCAAGCCCACAGCCCAGCCTTTTCGGGGAAGGCTGCCCCTCACCTGAAGGTGCCATCCCGTGTGACCAAACCCTGTGGCCCCATTTGGACATCGATGTCAGATACTAGCTGGTTCTCATAGATGAGCTGGTTGCCAATCACCTGTGGGAGGAGACAGTTGGTGAGGCCCTCCCAGGGGCAGTACCGGGCGCCAGCCTGAGGCCCCCTTGCCTACCTGGATGGTGGTGCCGCAGTGGGTGAGAGGGAAGTGGAAGACTACAAAGGATCCCGTCTCCTGGGTCGGGGAGCAGCCGGTGGGCGCGTAGGCCAGGTGGATGCCAGCCAGTGAGACCCTGTGTGCCAAGGCTGTTTCTCGGGACACCACCAGACTGAAGTGGCCATGTGTGAAGCACTGGACAGTCACTGGGACAAAGAGAGGCTGATCAGGGCCTTGGGGGTTAGTGTCCATCAGCACAGACACGGGGATGGGCTGGTGACAATCAGTGTTTAAGCGTCGGCCTAGGAGTCACAAGACCTGGATTCTCTCTTACTCTCCACTTGGGCTGTGTCAGCTGCAGCAAACTCTTTACGGAACCTGATGGTTGAACTATAATCTAAAAGTAAGACCTCCATTTAAGTATCATCCACGCTGGATCTTCTAGTCTAAAGGTAGGGGGACATGTAAAGGTAGAGCTATGAGTAGTTCCCTGGGAAGACTTGTCAGACAAGCTGGGATGTGTGGCTCCCCCCAATCTCATGGTCTCTTCTGCAGTCATTCTGGGGGTCAGACTCTGCTAGGAACAGGGTGTGAAGTGGTTTCAGCATTAGGGGTGGGGTGGAAGAGGAAGTCCTCCTGTTGCTTCAGACTTCAGAGGATGGCATCATGCTTGGCGTGGAAAGTTGTACCTGTATTGCCATAGTAACAGGGAACCTCTCTGGTGTCGTCATAGCAGCAGCCAGCTTGCTGACAGGCTTCCTTTGAACTTCTTCTCACTATGCAGGGGATGTGCCCAGAGGCCACCTGGCACCGTTCCCGGGACAGATAGGTACCTGGGGTTGGTGAGAGTGGTGAGGACATGAGAAGGCGCCAAGTGGGCAGATTTCCAGGAAAATGGAGGCAGGGGGCTTCTTGAGCCCCGTAAAGGGCTGCCAGGCTGCCTGATTCCAGAAGGCCCTGACATAGGGCTTGTGTACACAGAGGAGTCCTATGTACCTTTGTCAGTTGGCTTGGCAACCCCCCAGTGCTCCAAGATGCCCCACTGGGGGCGAGCCAGGGTGGGGTGCGTGGGTCCAGATCCAAGGGATGGTGAGGCCAAGGTTGGACGGTCGAAGCTGTGCTCTGGGACGGGGTGAAGGGGATGAGTATGAGCGGTAGAAAGTGAGACTGTGGTAGGTGGCGCCAGGTGGCCGTCCAGAGTCCAGGTGTAGTCAGGTTTGGGACAGACCAGGGTGACATCTCGTGCTACATCAACATGACCATCGGGCAGCACAACTTCTATGAACACTGTCAGGTGGGAGTGCCCGTCCTGCAGGTGAGAAGGCGACAGGAGAACAGTTAGGTGAGGCTCCCCAGCATCTAGGCAGAGGAGGGCTCAGCAAGAGCCCAGAGGAGAGTTAGGTAGGAAGCTGGATTTGTGGGAGGGCCACAGGAAGTGCCTGGGCTCAGGAGTTAGTCTCCCTCATCCACTAGTCACTGAGTGATCTTGGGCACCATGTGTCCCCGGTCCGTGAGGGACCTCCTCAGCCTGACACTGTGTTATGCCAAGGTGGCTCCCAGCCTTGGGACTCTCTCCCTGAGCAGTGAGTGGTCCCTACCTTCTCCAGCACGTGGCAGCCTTTGTAATCAGCAGAGAAGACTGCAGGTCCCTGGGGCTTGGCTGTGACCCAGTGGTAGCAGATGGAGCAGTTGTTCACCTCAAATCGATTCCCAAATTCATCTGGAGTCAGGGAGGGGAGAGAGGGATGGAGGGGAGGGGTCCGGGAGGGGAGAGAGGGATGGAGGGGTCAGGGAGGCTGAAGGGTGAAACCAGAGCTGTAGGGGTCTGCTGAGCTGACTCCCACTCAGGAGCAGAAGACCTGGGTTCCAGCCTCAGCTTTGCTACTAGCTTGCTGTGTGGTCTTGGGCAAGCCCCGTCTCCTTTCTGGTCTCAGTTTCTATATCTGTGAGGGAATGGGTAACTTTAGCTGGTCTTAGGGTCTTTCTATCTCGGGTTCCCTGTTGACAGCACACAGCAGCAGGCAGAAACAAAAATATTGTGGAGAAATAAGTAAGTCTTAGGCAGTGGGCTGAACATTTTACAGCAGTTCTTTCAAACTTAGTCACCTACATTCTGGGGAGGAGGCAGGTGAGTGAGGTTTCCTAGGTACACACAATAAGGGGCCAAACGAGGATTTGAACCTGGGACTTTGTAGAAAGAGCTGAGCCTGTTTGCCAGGTTAACTGGCTATTTCAGTCGTTTGAGGACACCTGCTAGGTGTTCACCCACTTCATCAGCCAGAACAGCCAGGGCACCCTCTGGTTGCGAGTGCACCGTCTGCACCCCTGTTCAGACCACATGGCGAGGTTGGGGTCATCTTTCCCATCTTACAGATAAGGAAGGCTCAGAGAGGTCAGACTGGTTGTTGGAGACCACACAGCTTAGAAGCTGCAGATTCAAATCCTGATTCCAAATCCACCTCCCTTTTCTCCATACTAGGCCATACCCACTAGGGCCCTGCCACTCAGAGTGGTTTGGGGACCAGCACCCTGGGCATCAGCTGGGCGTGGGCACAAATGCAGAGCCTGGGCTACACCTCAGCACGACGGCCAGGTGAACCCCAAGCACACTGACGTGGGAGAAGCTGCCCTGGGCAACCAGGGAAATCGAGGCTGGGAACTCGCCTTCCTCCCTCCTCCTCCCTGTGTGGTGGTGGGGACTGCCACCCTCAGGCTGGAGGGAGGCCCCTAGTCTTCCTGTTCCTGCTACAGGGGAAGGGTCCCAGGTCCCCACTGCAGCCTGGGAACTGGGGTCTGCGATTCAGCTGGCACTCACCCACCACCTTGAAGCGAACAGTCTGGCCTGACTGGGGGAACACCAGCAGCTGCATGCCTTTCACCCCACAGTCGTAGCTGTGCCGCAGGCCTGGGACACCAGGCTCGGGGTGTGGCCACCGAGCCAGTCCCAGAGTGACCAGCAGCAGCAAGGCCACACAGTGACCGCAGGCCGTGACCAAGGCTCCAGCCATTAGACCCCACGATGGCTCCTCCCTGTCACCACCTGCTGAGGGCTCAGGCCTTATATGGGGGAAGTGGCCTGTGGGAACTTCTAAGGGCAAAGGGGGCCCACCTGGAGGGGCCGCCTACTTGGCCACCAGGGGCTATGGTGAAACTCCTGCCCTGAAGGCGGGGGAAGACACCCCTGCAGCCCAAGGCTCAGAGGGGCTGCTCTGAAAGCTGCCCCTCACCCTGGCTTTCTGCCTCACAGCTGGGGGTCGGTGCTGGCTCAGCGGAGTGATTCTGGCTGAGGAGGAGGGAGCTTCCTAGGAAAGGTGGGACTGCAGCTGGGCTGTGGGCTGGCTCCAGGGCTGGGGACCTCAGGCCACTGCCCTGGTGCCCAAGTCCCTTGTTGCCCCTCGCTGCCCAGTCAGGCTCTCCAGGGCCTCCTGGCAGGGTTGAGCTGCAGGGGCAATGGTGGAGGGCAGCAGGCCAGGTTAGTTCACACCTCAATCCTCAGGGAGCGTGTTAGGGGCCAGCAGAGCAATCCCCCATGTCACGGCTCTGCCCTAAGAGTTTGCAGCTGGACACGGGTGACAGGTGAGTACATAGCACCTCATAGAGCTCTCCTGAGAATTAAGGCAACTCATAACACCATGGCTATTGCCAATAAAACCTAATAAGAATGGACAGCTGTTCGTAAATGTAACCTGGCCTCCTAGATGGGATCCTGGAACAGAAAAAGACATCAGGTAAAAGCTAAGGAAACAGACTTTAGTTAGTAACGATGTATCAACTTTGGCTCATTCATTGTAATAAGTGTAAGGCATTTATTGTAGGGGAGGCTGGGTGTGGGGTATATGGGAACTCTCTGTGCTATCCTCTCAGGTGTGCTGTAAGCCGACAGCAGTTCTAAGGAATCAAGTCTATTAAAAACAAGCCTGGCTCGCAGTCGACAGTGCGTCTGTGTGCCAGGCACAGTCCCAAGGCCTGGCTTATGTTAGCTCATTACGGGTCATCCTCTGAGGGACGGCCTGTCACCACCCGCTTTCCATGGAAGCCCTGAGCCCAGGGCTTGGCACAGTCCAGCTCCGCAAGTGCTAGTGAACGTCGGTTTACAGTCTGAAGCAGCAGGGGAGCATGTGGTTTGATGGTTAGGAGCTTGGTTCCAATCCAGCACCAACCACTTTTTAGCTGTGATCCAGACACATCGTTTTTCTGAGCTTTGGGTTTCCCAGTTTGTGAATTGGGGCTGAAAACGATCTCCTCGTAGGGTAAACAGGAAGACTGAAAGAGACAAATAACGGGTGTGATAAGTTATACGTGGTAACGATTAAAGCTTGGCAATGATTACCTGTTAGGTGCGGAAACGGAAACTTGGCGGGTGGCTTGGGGCAGAGCAGGTTGAGACACTGGACCCAGCCATGGGGGTGGGGTGGGGGGTGGAGGTGTTTCTGGAGGAAAGGACGCCTGAGCAGAAGTGTGAGGACCCAATGGGCACAGGGGGTGGTGTGGGGCGATACTGAGGGAATTTGGGGGAGAGGAGGGCATAAACAGGGTAGAAACAGTGGCTTCAAATTGGCTGGGGCTCCTGGAGGGGGAAGAGCTGGGCTGGGATAGAGGAGACGCGGCTGGAGGGGAAAAGGGGCTGGAGAGGAGACTTTCCCCCTGAGGGACAATGGGAGGTTTGAATAATTTTTTTTTTTTTGATTCACCTGAGTTTTATAGGTTACCCTCTACGGGGGTAGGTCAGTCTTCCCCAAGTTAAAAATCAAAGGGAATATCTACTTCTGACAGATTCTGAAGAATAAGGACTAAGCTTCTGTACTTTGCACTCTAGTCTAAATAGAGTGAAGTAAACGCCCTCCAAGAAATTTTTACAGCAGTCTCTTTGGTGAAAATTAAAAGACTTTTCAACGCCTTGCCGCGGTTTTGAGGGGTTTTCATGGGGCCAGAAAGAAGGTGCTGGGCCAGGATTACCGGATAGGGAGGGTCTGGACGGGGCACTGCGTTTCCCAGCACGGTCGCTCTGAAATTTTTACTTTTGAAATAATTTCAGACTTATTGCAAAGAATTTCCATATAGCCTTCACCCAGATTCCTTAAATATTAACTGTTAACTTCTTTTTACATGAGTTTTGGCTCTCTATGTGTTCTCTCTCTCTCTTTCCCTTCCTCTTTTTCTTCCTCCCTCCCTGTCTCCCTCTCTCCTTCCCTCTCTCTTTCTCCTATACCATTTGAGAGCTGTTTGCAGAGATGACTAATTCCCCCTTTACCTGCCGTGTACATTTCTTAAAAAACAAGTAACCACAGTAAGAAGATCAAAATCAGGAAACCAACATTGCTATAACTTAACAGTGTAATCTCTAAACCTTATTCAATCCACCAACTGTCCTAATGATGACTTTTATGGCAAAGGAGGAAGATGTTTTTCCTCTAGACTGGGACCCTGTCCACAGTCAGGATCATGTGTCTTTTTTTTTTTTCTTTTTAAAGATTTTATTGGGGAAGGGGACCAGGACTTTATTGGGGAACAGTGTGTACTTCCAGGACTTTTTTGTCCATGTCAACTTGTTGTCCTTTCAGTCTTAGTTGTGGAGGGCGCAGCTCAGCTCCAGGTCCAGTTGCCCGTTGCTAGTTGCAGAGGGCACAGCCCACCATCCCTTGGGGGAGTTGAACCAGCAACCTTGTGGTTGAGAGCCCACACTCCAACCAACTGAGCCATCCGGGAGCTCAGCAGCGCTCAGCTCAAGGTGCCTGTTCAATCTTAGTTGCAGGGGGTGCTGCCCACCATCCCTTGCGGGACTCGAGGAATTGAACCAGCAACCTTGTGGTTGAGAGCCCACTGGCCCATGTGGGAATCGAACCGCCAGCCTTCGGAGTTAGGAGCATGGAGCTCCAACCGCCTGAGCCACCAGGTCAGCCCCAGGATCATGTGTCTTTAGCCTCCTGCAATCTGGAACAGTCCCTGTGTCTTTGTCGTTCATACCCTTGACATGTTTAAGGAGAACAGGCCAGTGACCGTGCAGAATCGCCCTCATTTGGGTTTGTCTGCTGTTTCCTCCTAATTAGATTCAGGTTGAGCATTTTGGGCAGCTTATTATTTTGCTCGGGCTGCTATAACAAAATACCAGGGACAGAGAGTTCTTTTCTCACAGTTCTGGAAGGTCAAAGTTCAAGATCAAGGTGTCAGCAGGTCTGGTTTCTTTGGAGGCCTCTGTCCTTGGCTTGCAGATGGCTACCTCCTCACATGGTCTTTCCTCTGTGCACATACACCCTTGGTGTCTCTTTGTGGGTCCAAGTTTCCTTTTCTTGTAAGGACACCAGCCAGATTGGATTAGGGCCCACCCTAAATGGCCTCATTTTAACTTCAGCACCTCTTTAAAGGTCCTATGTCTAAATACAGTGCATTCTGAGGTCCTGTGGGTTAGGGCCTCAACAAATGAATGTGGAGGGGTGTGTGTGAATTTGTGTGTGTGTGTGCGTGCAAGAGTTCAGGTTTAAACAGGCAGGAATACCCCAGAAGTCATATTGTGTCCTCAGTGCATTCTACCAGGAGGCTCATCATACTGCTTTGTCCTATTGCTGATGATGTAAATTTGATCACTCCAGTGAGATGCAGTTGGCCGGCTTCCTCCACTGAAAAGGTACTATGTTTCTCTTTGTAAATAGTAAGGATCTGATGGGGAGATACTTTGAGACTATGTAACTATCCTGTCCCTCCGCAAACATCCACTTCCTGGTGTGGTGGTTCTCCATCATTCCTTCTACATGTCTTTGCTGTGTCTTGTGACCAAGATCTTTCTCTGATGGGGGCTGGGAGGCTGTAGGTAGCAGAGAGAACAGCAGCCGGAGGAGTTGAGAGACCTGGATTCCATCCTGTGTTCATTGCTCAGGGGTGAAAGGACCTTTCCCCACCTGTATAACAGGGATGAGAATGATGATGGTGGGGGTGGAATTAAACACAGAAAGGTGTTTCCTAACCCATCCGTGAGGAGAGCGTGTCTCCCAAGGCTCTGGAAAGGCAGAGAAAGAGCAAGGGAGCTTCCTCATGGCCAAGGGCAGAAGAATGCCTTTGAGAAAAGTGGTGCCAAATTCCTGGAGAAGGGGAGCCTGAGCCCTTGGTTCTGATTCCACATTTGTGCAGAGACTAATGGGTGCCAGAGCTTGTCAGCCTGGGAAGGATCCCAGCTCCTCAGCTCATTGGAAAAGTCGCTTACCCACATAGTGACTCCATTTCCTTATTTGAGTAAGGGGGCTAATAACAGCACCTAACTTGTAGGGTTGCTGTGAGGATTAAGTAAGAGAATCCACATAAGGCACTGAGAAGAGAACCTGCACGTGGTAGTCGTTAGAAGATGACAGCAATGAAACCACCATTATTCTTATTGATGGGAGAGAAGGTCAGATCTGAGTCACTTGGAGTCTTGGCCTCCCCCCCACTTGGCCTTTTCCTAAACTTCGGTTTATTCATCTCTTTCTTACTTTTAAAAACTTTGTTTTTATTTTTTTTAAAATTGGATTTGAATTTCTTAATCTATAAAATGGGGTCAAGAATAAGATCAACCTACCATGTTTCCCTGAAAATAAGACTGGGTCTTATATAAATTTTTGCTCCAAAAGATGCATTAGGGCTTATGTTCAGGGGATGTAATCCTGAAAAATCATGCTACGGCTTATTTGATGGTTAGGTCTTATTTTTGGGGAAACATGGTGAGATGCTGTGAGATTTAAGTGCTCATTAAGCGTTAGTTCTCCGTCCCATGTCTTCTGCTAATAAAAACTAGGGACAGAGAGAGGGCGCTGAGGGAGGAGGAAGGAGCCAGCAGAAATACAAGGGTGGCTGTGAGGACTAAGTTCGCTAATACATGTGAAGTGCTAGGCTGGTGCCCGGCAGGCACCGTAAAAGTTAGCTGTTACTGGGGCCGGCCCGGTGGCTCAGGCAGTTAGAGCTCCATGCCCCTAACTCCGAAGGCTGCCGGTTCAATTCCCGCATGGGCCAGTGGGCTCTCAACCACAAGGTTGCCAGTTCAATTCCTTGAGTCCCACAAGGGATGGTGGGCTCTGCCCCCTGCAACTAAGATTGAACACAGCACCTTGAGCTGAGCTGCCTCCCGGATGGCTCAATTGTTGGTTGTAGCGAGGGCTGTCAACCACAAGGTTGCCAGTTCGATTCCTCGAGTCCCGCAAGGGATGGTGGGCAGCGCCCCCTGCAACTAAGATTGAACACGGCACCTTGAACTGAGCTGCCACTGAGCTCCTGGATGGTTCAGTTGGTTGGAGTGTGGGCTCTCAACCACAAGGTTGCCGGTTCGACTCCCGCAAGGGATGGTGGGCTGTGCACCCTGCAACTAGTAATGGCAACTGGACCTGGAGCTGAGCTGCGCCCTCCACAACTAAGACTGAAAGGACAACAACTTGACTTGGAAAAAAGTCCTGGAAGTACACACTGTTCCCCAATAAAGTCCTTCCCCTTCCCCAATAAAAAAAAAAAAAAAAAAAGTTAGCTGTTACTGTTTGTAGTGGGTGGCGTGGTGGCACCCCCAGAAGATATGTCCACATTCTAACCCCTGGAACCTGTGAATGTGACCTTATTTGGAAAAAAGGGCTTTGCAGATATAATTGAGTTAAGGATCTCAAAATGAGATCATGTTGGTAGTTCCTAAATCTAATGACAAATGTCCTTCGGACAGACAGGCTGGAGAAGGAGGTGGCCATGTGAAGGGGAGGCCGAGGCTGGAGTGATGGAGCCACCAGAGCTAGAAGAAGCAAGGGAGGATCACCCCTAGAGACCTCAGAGGGGGAGCGGGCCTGCTGAGACCGAGATGTCAGACGTCTGGCCTCTAGAACTATGAGAGAATAGATTTCTGTTGTTTTAAGCCATCAAGTTTGTGGTACTTTGTTATGGCAGGCCTAGGATGCTCATGTGCTATTATTTTTGTGAGGATTAACTGGCATATTAGTTAATAAAAACAGAAAGTTATTAGTCCCCAAGGTTGTACCCACTGCACAGAGGTGACACGGAGGCAGAGGGAATGGCACCAGGCCATGGAAACAATGAATCCAGAAAGGGTCACCCCAAAGGAAGTGAGAGGCCTTTATGGGTCCAATCCCCAATACGGGAGATTCATTTTGTTCAGCAAACATTCATTGGGACCCCTCCCACATGTCAGGTCCTCTGCTTGGCTTTGGTGATGAGGAGATAAAATAGGAACAGTCTCTGTCCCCAAGTTGCTGGTCATGAGGGTGGGGAGAAGTTGTGTGAAAAAGTTACCATGGAGGACAGAGGTGGCATGACATCAAGTGAGGCAGAGATGTGGGAGGAGGTAGGGTCTGTCTGAGAGGATTAGCAAAGGCTTCCCGGAGGAGGCAACCTCTGGCCAGGGTTTTGAAGGATGGGTAGGAGTCCGCCAAGAAGCCAAGGGAAGAAATGGTATTCTAGAGCAGGGAGCAAACAGCATAAGCAAGGGCACAGAAACAGCCTGGTGGGTACAGGGTGTGAGGAGGTGGTGATGAATACTGACTGATGATAGGTTGTGATTAGGGAACAGCAGAAATGAAGGTGGAGACATGGGCAGAGCCGGATCACTGAGGCTTATTGGCCACGTGAGGAGTTAGGCCTCCTCCTGTGGGTGATGGTGTCACTAGGGAGCTCAGCCTGGGCCTCCACAACGTGCTGTCATGCTCTGCTGCGTGTCAGCAAAACTAGGGTCTCCCGAGTAAGGGGGCTGCAGGATTCCCGGTGCCTCCTGAGTAAGGGGGCTGCAGGATTCCTGGGGCCTCCCAAGTAAGGGGGCTGCAGGATTCCTGGACAGGCCTTACCTGCTTCCTGTTGTGCATCTCACTTCCTGTTTTACTGACCTCTGAAGAGGCCAGAAAGGAACATGAAAACCCACTTCCTAAGGCAGGGGCAGAGGGAGACAGCTGGAGAGAAACCCAGTGCTGGGGGATACACGGGCCCGTTCCCTTGACAGTTTGTGAAACACCCTCGATGCTATGAGCATCCGCTCTGGAGCCCAGAGACACAGATGATCTCAGAAAGGGGTCCTGCAGGGTAAGTAGGGAAGGAGAAAAGTGCATTCCAGGGAGCAGCAATGGCCTGTGCAGAGGCACCGAGGTACGTGGATGGGGGAGCTGGGGACAAGAGGAAGGGGCCAGGGACTGGTGGTTGGTGTGCGGGATCTCAGAGGCTTTGGGAGTCTGAACAGCTCCCACAGGCAGCAGAGACGCCACAGAGGTCTGTTAGGCTCGAATTTGTCTCTCCCCGCTGCTGTGGGTGAGGGTGATACAAAGATGGACCCGACTGACACTCTTTCTGACTGTGACATCAACTTCCAAGCTATGGAGAAGGTTGTAGTTCAGAAACCAGGGCCTGTGCCCTGGGGGCAGCTGTGTCTGTTTCTAGATCCTGGGGGTCCCTGGAGAGGGCTGGGCAGAGCTGAGCTGAAGGCCCATCCCTCCCCCTCCACCCCAGTTTCCTATCCCAGGGCTCAGAGAAGCCGGACTGAAGTGGCTCCGTGGTCACCCTTCCCCACCCCGCCTTCAGCTTGGGACACTAGCTTCCCTGGGCCCTTCTCCCTTCCCTTAATCTATAACCCCTCCAGGTAGGCCCTGGCTGCACTGGCAGCTGCGACAAAGCACATGGCCCTTCCCTCTGCTCCCCCAAATTCTGTTCGGCCCCCCAGAGGTCATACATCAGCATCAGGGCAGACAAGAAATAAGAGTAACGGCAGCTGGCTCCTGTGGACACGGCGCCAGCCTCTGAGCCGAGCACTTTGCTTGTTCTCTCCTCTGATCCCCGCAGTGGGGAGGGGAGGCACCCCTGGAGGCTCGTGCCTAGAAGCCGCTGCCCTCTGGCAGGACCTCGCTGCTGCTCCTGCTCCAAGCACCCCGGACCCACAGGCTCCAGCTTTCCATCCCAGGGGCCAGCAGCCTCAGCATCCCACACCCCCTACCCCGAACCTGATAGACATGCCAATGCCCATGCTGCACCCCACACCTGCTGGACCATCAGACACTCGGGGTGGGGCCCCGCACTCTGGGTTTCACAGCCCTCCAGGAGGTTCTAATGCTCTCAACGTGAGGTTCTAACACGCAAGCAAGAATGGCTGGTCTATATCATTTTGGGCCTTTGCCAAAGGCCCTGACCACCTTGCTCAGGACTCTGAGCTCCTCAGTGGTCCATCTGACAGTCTTGGTGTCCCGTCCATGGCACCAGGCTGGCCCTGCGGAGGTTCTCTGATTGGATTTTCTCCTTCTGACACTCAGCCCGAGCCTGAGTCTCCTGGTGGCAACAGGTTCCTGTCCCCTGCTTCCAGCCAGCAAGCCCTGCCCATGGTCCCTATTGCTCCTGTCTAGTCACCAGACTAGTCCTCTGGAGATTTCCTGTTGCAGTCCCTGGGGCTGAACCCGGCGTGGATGGGGGGAGCACATCCTGCCCACCCCTGGCATCCATCCTTCACATGGAGGTGGAGATGGTGGGATCTGGCTGTGGGAGTACGTGCCTGGAAGCCCATTCCCACGGCGGGAATGCAGCTGAGGGCCCCACAAGACCAAACATCATCACCGCCTTCCTTAGAAAATGCCTGAGGGCCCTGCTCATTGCAAGTACTTTTTTAGTTTGTTTTTGCTAACTTTTCATAAATTGTCCCTGGGGAGGGTTGGGAGATGGGATAGGAAACCAGGATTGAAGGAATGGTCAGATGAGTGGGGTTTCAGCTTTGAAAAGGGTTCAGTGGGAAGAGCTGAGGGAAGGAGCAGAGGAGTGAGGCTTTCAGGCAAGACGCACCTTGGCAGGGCCGCAGTGAGAGGTTGTGCGGGATATTCACTGCCCGAGGGTGCTGGGTGGAAGGAGGGCTGAGATCCCCAAGCCCGACGCCCTGGGGCTAAGATATGTCTGTAGGAGGGAAGGGGAGATCTTTCTCAGCCCAAAGAGCAGTTTGTGCAGCAACCTCTGCACTTGGGGGGAGGGACTGTGCAGAAGGAGTACCTTTTAACAATTCATGTTTTACTGCTGTGAAGGGACTTGCCTGAGGGCCACACAGCTAGAGAGTGGCAGTGCAGAATCCAAATGCTGGCAGTCTGGCCCAGAGTCCCTCGGGTTACCTGTGTGTCCTTAAAGGACGTCCGTGGGTCAGCAGGTCAGGGTGGGGTGGTGGGGATGAAGGTACTTCCCAGAGTAGAATGGAAACATGCCCCTATTTTCTAGGGTGGGCTGCAGGCACTCGGCTTTGGGGGAGATGAAACCCCCGGCCTGACAAAGAGGAAAGGAAACCTTTTCTTAGTGCTGCTGATGTGGATAATCAAGGCTCTTACTGATCTGCTGTCTTGGGACACAGTGAAAAATATTACGCAGTCACACAGTCACAATGGTTTATTCATTTTTCACTCAGAAGTGCAGTCTCTCAGCCAGTTTATCAAGCACCACGCTCTGTATTAAGCTTGTGCCTAAACGGAAGATTCTTGTAGACTCAGTCCTATGGAGGGGGTGCCCTTAGACCTGATGGGGGTGCTGAGTTCTTAACATGATTTATGAGTACCTCCTAGGCGCTGGGACATTGAAGGAATGGTCCCTGACTCCCGGTAGCTTTGTCAGCAAAGTGGAGTAAAGACTCAGGGACAATTAAACACAAACTTACATAGTTCAGTCATCTTATCCTAGGGCTTTGAGTGCATTTTAAATAAAACCTGTATTGCCATTGTCCTACGCCTATACCCACTTTTTCTCCAGAGGGAAAAGCAACTGATTTTTATAAGCACCTACTATGTGCTGGGTGCTTTGTGAATAAGGGCATCTCGTCGGCACAGCCTGTGAGGCAGACACGGTTGCTCTGTTCCCAGCCCAGCAAAGGGAAGTGGCTTATCTCCTGGCCAGGGACAGGATGGGCAGCCAGGCTCCCACGGTCTTTGCCCTGCCCTCCTGGCAGGAGCCCTGATGACCCCTCACGGACAGGCAGTTACGCTGCCCGGCTACCTCAGAGGAGCGGAGGGGGCAGCCCAGGGTGGTAGACAGATGGACAAGACACACTTCTGCACACCGGTCACTCTCAAGAGCACCGCCCTCTGCACACTCGAGCGCACACTTTTGGGCACATGCTTATCTCCCCACATGCAGTAGCACTGGCTTCTGCAAAATCGTCTTTGTAAAGGGAGAGGGGTGAGCAGGGGCTGCCGGCAGTTATGTCCCTTCCCCATTGATGGAGATTCATGTTACTTGAACACCAGTGGGACAACTCTCTGTTGGCTGTCCCCGCCTCCCCCCTGCCCCCCCTGAACACATACATACACACACTCTGGGGTTGACAGCTATTTCCTCCCTCAGTTTCACTCCTCTGCCTCGTCCTGCTCGGTGCCTCTCGTTTAGCCACTGCCAAGAGCTGACTGCCTTCAGGGCTGGAATCCTGTGCTCCCTCTGTGCCCAGGTAAGGATGTGGTGGCCCAGGGACTGGGCAGCCTTAGTGCCCTCTCTTGACCCACGAGAGAAGGCACAATTTTACCAGGGGAGAGGACTGTTAACAGCAGATGGCAGAGGGTTGGGTTTACCACAGACTGGAGGGGACCTGCTCCAGTTGGGAAGGATTACATTTTCTGAGGCATCAGTAGGTGCCAGGTACAATGGCAAACCATTTAAGCCTCTCATTCCACACTCACAAGCAGTCTGGGCAGGATGATTACATGGCAGTCTTAGGGTAACTGACCCAAGATCACCCAGCCAGGAAGTCGAGGATCTGGGATTCAAACCCAGGTCTCTGATTCCAAAAGCTTGCGTTCTCTGCCCCCAGCCCCCTGCCAACACTGGGCTCCCTCAGAACCCTGGGAGGCTGGGGGCTGACTCCCTGCAGCCAGAGGACCAAGCTGGATGGGCCTCCAGGGTGCAGCAAGACTGTGCTCAGTGAGCATCCTCACTGGACTTAGACAAGCAGCTGCTGATCTGCAGGGGATGTTTCAGTGCAGAGAGGGGATGGCACTTGTCTATCTGCTGGGACGGGAGTACCGGCTCCACCACTGCTACTGAAGGACATTGGGCAAGTTGCTGTGCTTCTCCAAGCTTCAGTTTCCTCTTCTGAAAAATGGGGTGTCATCGGTCACTGCGAGTATGATTGCCCGGCAAACTCTAAAGCATTCTCAGGAAGAAAAGGGCCCACCTGCTCCCCACCCACCTGAAGAGCCCCAGCTCCAAAGGGCTTATCTGCCAGGAAAATTCTACTTTGATATTCTGGAACCTCATCCTACAAAGGAACCTGGTTTCTGGAGAAGGGAGTGGACTTTCTTATCCTGGTCCACAGTGCTTCCCTTGGAAAGACAAATACTGAGGACACCCTCCACACACACCTTTCCTTCTCTTCTTCCTCCATCATCTCTTACTTAGAGCAGAGGGAGAGAAAAGAGAGCAGGCTGAGTGCTAAATTGTTGCTCCTCTACATGTCTGTGTTGTTTGGGTGGCTTTGGGCAAGTTATGTAAACACTTGAGTCTCAGTTTTCTCATCTGCAAAACGGGATGGAGAGAAGTACTGGCAATCTTTTGTGTAGAGCTGTGAGCAAGAGAGCACCTGTGTAAGGGACCTAGCACAGTACTGGTGTGCCGTGGGGGCCCAGGACAACCTGAGTCCCCACCCCTGTTACCCATCCCCTACCTCCTCTGCCCTCACCAATGTCAATCAGCTTCACATCCGATGGTCTCGGGTTCTGGATGAGGCTGTGGGTGTGCACATCTGGGGCATCTGCACATCTGCCAGAGGCTGGTTTCTCTAGCGCTTATCTGAGTAGTTGCTCCATTAATATCTGTTGAATGAGTGCCTGAGTGAGTGAATGAATGAATGAATGAACGGGCTGTGTTTCCTGGGGCAGGCAGAGCAGCTGTGGCTTCTACCTGGCAGGGGAGAGGTCTTTTGGCCCCACTAGACCTCCAGAGTCCCAATCTGGTAGTTCCTCCTGCCCAGTTCTCTCCCCACTCTTATCTTATTTCCTCTCCAACTATCAGAGGAGGGGCTGGTTCCATTGTTTGCAGTCAACACACCCAACCAGCCACCACTGTGGGAGCAAAGGGCCCCAAAGATATCTGTGGAGAGGCAAGGTCTGGGGTTGCTGTGGTTGGGGGAGGAGGTGTCCCTGAAAGGCATAGACTCCTTCATCCCCCAGGCCGGCTGAACCCTCCTGCCCTTTGGGTGGGGCCTCCATCATGCTTCAGCTCACTGGGAACTGGGAAAAGGAGTCCTGCATGGCCTGACTTTGTTCCTCTTTCTCCATGTGACCTTAGGCTATCTGTTTAACAATCACACTGACATGATGTAGCTTACTGTGTGCCAGACTTTTTTTTTTTTTTTTTTTTTTTTTTTTAAAGGTTTTATTGGGGAAGGAGAACAGGACTTTATTGGGGGAACAGTGTGTACTTCCATGACTTTTTTTTTTCCAAGTCAAGTTGTTGTCCTTTCAATCTTAGTTGTGGAGGGTGCCATTCAGCTTCAAGTTATTGTCCTTTCAGTCTTAGTTGTGGAGGACGCAGCTCAGCTCCAGGTCCAGTTGCCGTTGCTAGTTGCAGGGGGCGCAGCCCACCATCGCTTGCGGGACTTGAGGAATTGAACTGGCAACCTTGTGGTTGAGAGCCCACTGGCCCATGTGGGAATCGAACCGGCAGCCTTTGGAGTTAGGAGCATGGAGCTCTAACTGCCTGAGCCACCGGGCCGGCCCCAGACTTTTTTCTAAATGCTTATATATATGTCTTTTAATTCTCTCAGCAACCCTCTGAGGTTAGGTCCATGTTGCAGAGGAAACAGGCTCATGGTTCAATGGCTTGTCCAGTGCTGCCCAGTGAGGAGGCCGGAGAGCTGGGATGTTATTTCCCTTCACTCAACTTGACCGATCCCCAGGGGCCTCATGCCTAACAGGAGAGGGGGAGACTCCCCTCTGCTGGCTAGGGTTCCCTCTTGCCCCTGCACTGCTCACCTCGGTGCCTCCTTCTCTCCTTCGCAGCACCTGCCATGTTGGCCAACGTCACCATGAAGCCGCTCTGCCCCCTCCTGGAGCAGATGAGCCACCTCCAAAGCCACCGCAACTCCAGCATCCGCTACATCGACCATGCGTCCGTGGTGCTGCACGGGCTGGCCTCAGTGCTGGGCCTGGTGGAGAACGGACTCATTCTCTTCGTGGTGGGCTGCCGGATGCGCCAGACTGTGGTCACCACGTGGGTGCTGCACCTGGCGCTGTCCGACTTGCTGGCCACCGCCACCCTGCCATTCTTCACCTACTTCTTGGCCGTGGGCCACTCATGGGAGCTGGGCACCACCTTCTGCAAGCTGCACTCCTCCATCTTCTTCCTCAACATGTTTGCCAGTGGCTTCCTGCTCAGCGCCATCAGCCTGGACCGCTGCCTGCAGGTGGTGCGGCCCGTCTGGGCGCAGAACCATCGCACGGTGGCCGCGGCCCACAAGGTCTGCCTGGCTCTCTGGGCCCTGGCCACGCTCAACACCGTGCCCTACTTCGTGTTCCGGGACACCATCCCGCGGCGGGACGGGCGCATCATGTGCTACTACAACGTGCTGCTCCTCAACCCTGGGTCCGACCGCGACGCTACGTGCAACTCGCGCCAGATGGCCCTGGCCGTCAGCAAGTTTCTGCTGGCTTTCCTGCTGCCGCTGGCCATCATCGCCTCCAGCCACGCGGCCGTGAGCGCGCAGCTGCGCCACCGCGGCCGCCCGCGGCCCGGCCGCTTCGTGCGCCTGGTGGCGGCCGTGGTGGCGGCCTTCGCGCTCTGCTGGGGGCCCTACCACGTCTTCAGCCTGCTTGAGGCGCGCTCGCACAGAGACGTGACGCTGCGGCCGCTCGTGTGGCGTGGGCTGCCCTTCGTCACCAGCTTAGCCTTCATCAACAGCGTGATCAACCCGCTGCTCTACGTGTTCACCTGCCCCGACATGCTGCGCAGGCTCCGGCACTCGCTGCGCAGCGTGCTGGAGAGCGTGCTGGTGGACGACAGCGACCTGGGCACCGGCAGCAGCCGTCGCCGCCGCTCCTCCACTGCCGCCCCGGCCGCGTCCAGCCCGCTGCGGCCGGCGGGTCTGCTCGGCTGGCTGCCCGGCTCCCGCGCTGCTCCCCCCGCGATGGGCCGGGAGAGATCCCAGGACGAGAAGGGGCCCCTGAACCGGATGCTGAGCACCACCTCCAGTTAGAGGCGCGGCCGGCGTCGCCCTTCTCCGCGGAAGGTAGAAGCAGGGCAGTGATCCAGCGCAATAGCATCCTGAAGGCACCGTCGTTAAAATGTCGATGCCCGGCTCCAGCCTCCGAGATCTTAGTTGAAGGGCAGGACCCGGGGATCTGCATTTTAAAGAGTCCTGCGTGACTCAGTGAACCAAATTAGAAACCGAATTTAAAGCAGTTTCCAAAAGCTTTGCAAATTTTACTGTGCTTGAGTCACCTAGAGATCCAGCTGGAATGCAGTCTGATCCAGCAGGCGGAGCAGGGGCGCGGAGATCTGCCCCCAGGCGGCGGTGTCAGTGCTGCCCGTCCACGCACGCAGTTGGACTAGCCCGGGTTGAGACCTAAGACTTCTCAAACTGGAGTAGTGGACCCCCAGACACACAGCATGCATCTCCCTGGAGCTCACCTTTACCAGGTGACGGCAGGGTGTGTGTGTGGGGGGAGGGGGTATTAAACCAGTGACGTATTTTTGGGGTTGAAAAGTGAAAGGTTTGGGGAGCACTGTTCCAGTCTAACCTCTTCACTTTAGCCATTTTGCCAGGGTTTATTGAGCTAGATGCTTTATCCCACGTCCTTGAAGGGCAGGTTCTATTAGCCCCCGTTTTTACTCATTAGCAAACTGAGGCACAGGGAGGTAAAATATCTTTTCCAAAGTACAGGGTCTGCATGCTAACTATTAAGCGTGCCTGTTCAATTACTAGTTAGTAAGTGAAAGAACACTTTAACATACCCAAGGTACTTAAGACAGTAGCTGTGTGGAATCTCTACCCTTCTGGCCCAGCACTGCCCCGTGTCTACGAGGTGGAAAAAGCAAAGGGGTGCCATGGTCAAATGTTGCGGAAACCTGGGCTAACCCCAGTGCAAGGGGCATCTTTACTGAAGGTCCTCAGTCTTTGGTACCGCGTTTCCCCGAAAACAAGACCCAGCCGGACCATCAGCTCTAATGCGTCTTTTGGAGCAAAAATTAATGTAAGACCCGCTATTCTATGACACCTGGTCTTATTTTACTATAATTTACTTTATTATAGTAAAATAGACCGGGTCTTATATTAATTTTTGCTCCAAAAGACGCATTAGAGCTGATTGTCCGGCTAGGTCTTGTTTTCGGGGAAACAGGGTATTTGAATGTGCATGGAGCTGCCGAGATCACAGTACATGACATTTGCTAGCTAATCTGACACCTGTGCATGCTTGGTGTTCCTTGGTATGCCCTGTGGGCTGTCCATCCCAAGATCTTTGGAGCACCCACCTCCCGACCATACAGGCTGGGCAGCTGTCATTCCCATTTTTAGACGTGAAGGGTAACTTGTATTTGTCACTGCACGTCCACTGCACCATGTCTATTTCCTCTACCCACCATGGACTTGAGGACAGAGACTGACGTATTTGCTCTGCATCCCAGGACCTGTTATAGGGCTGGTGCCAGTAAACGTTTGGTGGATGAAATATGAGGGGAAGAGCCAGGATCTTGGGGTCTTGGTCCAGTTCTCCTTGTGCCAGCTCCAGGCTGAGGTCCCTGAAGGCTGGGCTGGCGACCTTACTGTTTACTCCCAGTGGCAAGAGTGGCCTGACCCACAGCAAGTGCTCAGCAAACTGAACAGTAGATGTACGGCTGACAGAACAGATGTCCATTGTAACACCTCCCCCAGATTCCCTCCCACCCTCCCCTGCTTTACTCATAGCACTTCCACCATCTGACACACAATATATTTTACTCGCTTATTATGTTTTCTCCATCAGAATGAAAGCTCCTTGAGGACAGGAATTTTTGTCCGTTGTCTATATTCCCTGGTACCTAGAACTATGCCTGTACACAGCAGGCATTCAATAAATACTTTATTGAAGACTAACTGGGCATGAGTTAATCAGATCTTCGGGGCTTCTGCAGAGTCTGGTACAGGAAGGAGGGTGCTAGAGAGGAACCCTGCTCCCTGCAACCTCCCCATTTTTCTCTTTCAGTGTTGAAAAGTGGGGTGGAGCTGGATTCAGTTTGCTGGGTGATGGGGTCAGGGGGGTACAGAGGTATCCAAAACAGCTCACGGGAAGGTGTGGGGGAGCTGGATTCCTGACTGCCAGCCTCCTGGCCTGGGCTAGATGCAGGACCTTGAGAGAAACATACACATTTTGGGGAGTCACCAGCTCCCTGAGGAACCAGAAGAATTCACTCTCCTTGCTTTGAAGGCACTTGGAGAAGGAGAAGGGGAGAGGAGGGAGCTGAACCTCTTCCTGGCCCACAGGCTTTGCCAGGTCCCAGGCTCCCTCTGGGCCTCTGTCCCACAAAGACCTGCCCCAGACCCCTCAAAGGCTCAGAGCCCCATCAGAGGTGGGGTCCCTGTTTTGGAGCCAGAGTTGGGAGTGGCAGGCCCAGCAGAGGTGCGTGACCAGTGGCCCGAGAGGTGCCGTGTCCCACACGGTGGTTGGCTACAGGAGGCCTCCGGGCTGTCCTGAGCTCAGACCTTGGCGGCCGGCCGCTGGGGTGGCTGCTTCTGCAGCAGAGTCAGGGTGTCCCGCTTCTCGATGGAGCGCAGCTGCTTCTTCTTCGCCCGCTTGAGCTTGGCGGGGTTTTGGATCTGGGGGGCGGGGTGAGGGCAGGACATTAGTGTGGCTGGGGTGTCGGGAAAAGGGAGGCCTGGATTCGCAGCAGGAGACCGGGTGCTGAGGCACCGCGAACGCAGCCCCCAGCCCCCCAGGCACGGCAACACTCACCACTTGGACAATCTCTGCCTTGCGTTCATTTTCCAGGCGGCGTTTCAGGTTCTCGGCTCGGCGCTGCTTCTTCTCCTGGAACGCACAGGGGAAGGGGCTGTGGGTCTGGGAGCCGAGGCAGCCCTGGTCGCTCAGGCCCCAGAGGAGTGAGAACTGGCAGAATTCCCAGAGGGGAGGGGAAGGGCCTCTTAGCCTGGGTCTAGGCCGTTCTTGGCGGTATGTGGGTGGAGGGCCAGGCAGGAACAATGCCTGTGCCCATGGGACCAGAAGCCCACCATGGTGGGAAGGCCCTGACTCCACCTGAGAAGGTGGGCACCTGGGCAGGCAGCTGAGGACAGGGCCTCAGACGGGACTGGGGGAGGGGGTGCTTAGACACAGGTGGCTCCCCACCTAGACACTCAGGCACATGCAGACACTGGGCCCTGGCACGGGCCCCACCTCAACTGCCAGGGCTCCCTCATTCCCATGCTCTCTCTCCCTGAAGCCCACGTGCGCTGAGAACACAAGGCTGGGGGTGAGGACTGGGCAGGGGTGAGGACTGGGCAGGGTGGAGGCTGCAGAGAAGAGGCTCCGGTTCAAATCCTGCCTCGGCTCCTTCCTAAACGGGTGACCTTGGCTGAGTCGTTTAATCTCTGTGAGCCGCAGCTCCATGTTTAAAGTGAAGATGCTCACATCAGCTTGCTTTGAGGAATAAATGAACGAATGCACGTACAGTGCTTGGACGTATCCGGCCCAGGGCAACACTTAGAGCATGAATCTAGACGGAATCTGTCTTGGGAATGGGAAGCCCAGGCATTTCTGGCTTTGCCGACTGCTGTCCCTGGTGGGGCTGGGGCGGGATGTGGGCGCTGAGGTTGCTGCATGGCCAGGGGCCCTTCTTGGCTTTGGTAACTCAGGGGAGCAGGGGTAGCCTGGGCCCCTGGGAAGAAAGGAGAAGTAAGACTTGGGCTCCTAGAGACAAGGGTAGGTCTGGGTTGGGGGCAGTGATAAGGCTGTTTTGCTCAAGAGGGAGTCGGGGCCACATAGGAAGTGACATAAAGGCTCAGCACATGGCGGCAGCCACACCTTCTGTAGGACCTCGACCATAGGCTGAGCTGGGCGACTCAAAGCAGGGAACAGATGACCGAGTGAATAGCCCAGTCCTTCCCCTCCGTGGCCAGACTGGGACCACAGGCTGGGGCGAGGTGTTTGACTCCTCCTGAGCTCCAGGGATTGCTAGGCGGATAATGTCTCACTGACAACCCGGCCTGGTGGGCGATCACTGGCCAACACCTTGCTTTCTCTGTGTGGCCTGCTGGGGCTTCCTAGAGACTGAAGAGGTTGGGCATGAGCCTCTCACGGGGTATTTCTGGCCCTGGGATGAGCGTCAGGGAGAAAACTGGAGGAAAGTGCAGGCATCCTCTTTGCTGATGTGTGGGACCACCTCTTGGAGAATGACAGAAACAATCTATGCCTCTCCCCCCTGAGCAGGGACCCCCGGGCCTACCTCGCTGAATGCTCCTATCACCAGTGGGGGCCACTGCGGGCTTCGTCCTGGGCCTCCTCCCCATCCTTGAGCCTCCTACAGAGCCCTGGGCTAAACTGCATGTTCCACTGGCCTTGCCTACCCTGTGGTCCCAGGTTGCACTTCTGCTTCTGGCCAGGCTCCCTGCCTCCCTGGGGCCCTCAGGCTTGAGAAAGGCTCTTGGCCAAGTTAGCCTCCCCCTGGGCACCTGTGCGAGCTTCCGCCTCCCGCCAGGCCTGTGACAGTAGACTCTGGCTCAGCCCGAACTCCAGCCTCAGCCTGGCGGGCCGGCCCCTCACCTGCCGGCGCCTCTCTTTCTCCTCCTCCAGGTGCCGGGCAAAGGCCTTGGCCAGCTTCCTCTCCTGCCGGTCCTTCATCTTCCGCTGCCAGGATGTGCGCAGGGGCTTGTCCTGAACCATTTGGGAGAACCTGGATGTGGGAGAGGGGACACTCATGGATTCTGTGGGACGCACCGGTGCCCTCTCCTCTCAAGCTCCGGGCTCTGAGCCTTCTTCCCCTGAACCCAGTGAGAATCACCTCCCCACCTGCTGGCATGCTGGACAGTTGACCCTCTGGGTCTGCAGAGACTCGGGGCAGGAAAGGGGTCTGAACATGCTGGCTGCCATTTCTTATGTGCCTCTGAGGTGGGGATCTCGTTCTCTCCATTTTACAGAGGAGCAAACCAAGGCTCTGAGAGGTTAAATAACTGCCCCAGGTCACCTTGTTCCCAAATCCCTGTTTGTGACCGCAGAGTCCAGGCCACACAGCCTCTGCCACGAACTTGCTCTTCCCCAAGCGCAGTCGGCTAGGGCGTGAGTGCCTCTGGAGATGGGGCTCACTCCCAGTTGGGGGGCTGTGAACGGGCACAGTTCTCTTAATGATTCAGCATCTCTCTCCCCAGTAGGGAAATGTGAAAATGGAGTGGGCACGGCAGGTCATCAGGGGAAGTCTTGATTTCCTTAAGTGGGAAATCCTTTCTTAATGGGAGAAAGGAGATGATCTGTGAGAACGCACACTGCAAGGAGTGTGGGTGCAATGACACGCCTAGGACGTGCTGTGAAATATTCCAGAAAAGAAAAAAAAAAGAAAAAAACATCAGAGAGCAAGATGACGCTTGACCAGTAAAATGCTGAGGACTATGGAAGCTGGTGATGAGAACGTGGGGTTCATTAAACTGCGCTCCCCTCAGCTGTAGGTCTTTTTCCTGAACTCTAGGCCTGTTTGGGTGCCCCGTGGGCCTTTTCTCCTTGGCAGATCCTCTCATCGGGGCCTTTTTGCCTCCTCCAATATCTTAACTTGCGAAAGAGTTCCTGCTCATCCACGTCCATTACGTGGTGCCCTGACCTGTCACAGCAGGTCGGCGGTCCTGTCCCAGCCTCTGAAGGCTGTGATGCCTCCAGGGCAGAGCCCACTCCCATCCACGGGGAAGGCTCGATATGGCTGTCTTCTCCCCTTCTTGCTTCACAGGAGTCTGGCACACACAGCTGGATTTGACCCCACACCTGTCCATATTCAGGCTGATTCTGCTCTCCCTCCCCCCACTCTGCCTGACAGAGCTCAGCACACCCCCGCACTGTTCCGTCTCCCTGTCGCCAAGGGCCTGCTGCGGAAGACCCGGCCTCTGAAGCACAGAAGAATGAGGCTGCAGCATGACCTTCTTCCCTACCCCAACAGGGGTCCGAGAAACCCAAATGGACCAGGCAGTGGGGACCTGGACAGAGCCACAGGACACAAAGCTGCATCTTTCTGGAGCAGCACGGCCAAGCAGAACTCTCTGTAATGGTAGAACTGTTCACATTGATGCTGCCCAAGAAGGAAGCCACTAGTTACTTGGCTGCTGAGTACTGGAAATGTGGTTGGTGTGACTGAGGAACTGAATTTTTAACTTCATTTAATTTTAATCAACTTAAATTGAAATAGCCACATGTGTCGGTGGCTAAGGTATTGGGCAGGGCCGTTCCAGAGCATCAATTTTACTTGGAGATCGGAGGAATATAGGCCTGGGTTCCAAGGCCCGAATCCACCACTTACTACCTGTGTGACCTTGGGCAAGGTAGCCTCTCAGCACCTTCCCATGTCACATGGAGATGAGAATCATTCTCATCCCAAAGGACAGTGGGAGGATTAATCGAGACTTGGCCTGAGAATCACTTAGCACAGTGCTCTGCACCTAGTAGATGCTCAATAAACGCCACCCTTCAGAGAAGGGAGCCAGCACACCCAAGGTGGCACTTAGCATGAGCAAGGAAGGTGGGGCTGCAGCCAGGCCTTTCCAGCTACCTCTATAGCCCCCTTTGCTGGGACAACTCCTGGAGCAGGTGCTGCCTCCACTGTCTCTGGGCTCACTCACCAAGATCACAAACATCAATTCGATGGCCCTTTGGCCCTTATCCACAAGACCTGCCTGAGATTCTGAAGGTGTTTTAATTCTACTGCAACAGCTTCTGCTTTCACACGGGACCTCCTACGGTCTGCTCACCGTTTCTCTGCAGAGCCTTGGCTTCCTCATATGTAAAGTGAGGATAAACCTGCTGATTCACAGGGCTGATGTGCAGATTAAACCCCATGATGCATGTTGGTCCCTGTGTCTGAAAAGCCATCCCCTGGCCAAGGCCTACTGAAGTGCTTAGCAGTGTCCTGTATACTCAGTCAGTGCTGGTAATACTTTCTATCACAAAGGCAAATAACTGTAACAGATAATAGTGGGTGAAGACCTCACTGCTTTTTATCAAGTCACAGCTGGTTTACTTGCTTCTGCCTCCCTCACTGGCGAAGGCAGACAAACGCAAATGCCTGTTGAATGAATACACAAAGGAGGTTCTTCGGAGAGATGCAGAGACCCTGAAGAGAAAAGCAGCACAGAAATAACCATGCTCCCCGGGCCCCGGATCCCAGGGCATTTTACCACACTCTGATTATAATTACCAGTTTGTGTGAGCTCTCTCCAACCTAGGGGCTGTCTCCAGGCTGCACCGGTGCCCCAATACCACAGAGAACCCCACCCCTGCCCAGCTGCCCCCCCCCCATTTCACCTCTTCTTGGAGCGGTCCTTCCACACCCGCCCCGATTTGGGCTTTCCCTTCGGGATTACAAGAACCTCCATCTCCTCCTTCAACTTCTTGGGCGCTGGGGCCTGGTCTGAAGATCCTTTTCGCTTCTTTGGCCCTAGGCCGTCTCTCCCCGGCTCCCCGGCGGGAGGTGGCTTGCTCGGCTCGTGCTGACCCCGAGGGGAGCCGGATGACTGGGGTTTCAGCTCCTGTAGTGGCGGCGAGGGCTCCGGACCTGGGGCTCGCTGACCCGGGTAAGGCTCTGGTGATCCCGGGCCCGGCTGCAACTGATGTCCGGGAGACCCCGGCACTAGCGCCTCCTTACTGCGGGCCACCTCCGCGTCCGGTTCTTCACGGCTCTGGAAGAACTGTGGTGACTCCCCACTTGGCTTTAGCTGACGTCGGAGGGATTCGGGACTCGACTCCTCCTGTCTTCGGGGCGACTCCAGGCCTGGATGTTGCTGACTCTGGGGGGGCCCTGAGCCCGGATCTGCCTCCCTGCGGGGGGACCCCAGGCCTGCCCCCTGCGGTAGACTGGGTGATCCCGGGTATGTCACCGGCTGACGTCTGGGGGATCCCGGGCCGGGTTGCCGCACACTCCGAGGAGACTCGGGCTCTCTCGTTTCTTCTGGGTTCAACTCAAACTCCACAAGGACCCGTCTCGCCCGCAAAACTGAGGTGGGACGATCGGTGGATTCAGGCTTTAGGCCTTCCAGCCGCCGGCTGCGCCTCCGCGGTGTATCCATGGCCCAACCTGAAAGTTTCCCGAATCCGACTCCACGTGCAGCGCGTGGGGCAACTGGCGCTGTTCTATGACGTCAGCGTCCGCCACGTTGGTGCCGGGCAGGAGCGGCTATCGCCAGGGCAGCCATGTTGGTGATGGGCAGAGAGGCGGGGTTGGTGGCCCGAGGGGCTGGGCTTACTGTGCGCATGCGCAAAGCGCGGTGGTGAATTTGCTTGGGATTGATGAGCGAACGAAGCCTAGCTTGAGATCCCGGTTTACCTTTCCTGCAATTTCCTGGGGAAAAGAGAGTGCAGGGGACCCATTTCCTGGAGAATGGAGCCCGTAGGCAAGGCTGGATGAAAACTTGGCCACTGACTCCTGTGTAGTAAGGCAGGGGTCCCACCCTCTTTGGACCTCAGTTTTTTCACGTGTAATATGGGTGATTTTGCACTCGCTTAGTGTATCTAAAATGACCCTGTCTGAGTACTCCTAATTGCCAAGGTAGTACCTGGAGGATCCTGGAGGTGGGGAAGTCCGGAGTTACCGGCGGAGTTACCGGTGAAATGGTCATACCTTTGCCTTCTTTTCTCCCACTCTGTGCTTAAGTATCAAATCTATGATTCGCCCTTTTCAATCAATATTTCCAACGTTTACGCATGAAGTTGAGGTACCAGTAAGATGTATCACCTTTGTCCTGGCACACCTGGGCCCTCAGCCTCACGGCATACCCTCTCGATTCTAGAGACAGATTGGATGGTCTCTGAGCTTCCTGTCAGAGGAGACTGGTCTTTGCCCCAGTGTGTGAACCTGCCTTCTCCCCTCCTTTGCGTGAGACCCAGGCAGGGCTTCGTCATTCACAGCACAAGTCTTTCTTAGGAAGAACATCTTGGAAGTTGCCCAACTGTATCCCCGCTCCACTGTTATTCTTAGAACTGCCTGGGGATGGCCCTCTGGGATCCCAGGGCTCCTGTCCTGCTGTCCCAGGGGCTTCTTTTAGAAAACCTTGTTTCTCCAGCAGAGGGGTTGTGAGAAGGCCTGGGAAACTGTCCAAGGATGCTCAGGAGTCACAGGAGAAAGGTCAGGGCAGACATGCGAGGCCTCCGCGCTGAGCACAGCCCCCACCTGCTCAGTCACTCTGCAGTGGCAGGTAGAGCTCAGCCTGTCTTGACTGTGGATCAAGGAGGAGGTAAAGAGGTTCCAGACAAAGGTTCCTGAAGGATGGAAAAGTGGACTGACAAGCCCTTAACACATCTCACTCCTTGGCTGGTGCTATGTAACATCCACAATACATCCTGATGAATTCAGCCTGTTGAAATCACCTCCCCAAAGGTAAGACGACGGCATGGGTTCTCCAATGTCCCTCCATGTCATCAGAAATAGCTGCACCCTTGGACTGTTGTCATGTGTTAGTCCCTGCCTTCCTGGCCCCTTTCAGAGGCTCCTTCTGCAGGCTCTGCACCCTCATGATCCTGGGCCAAGGAACGCCCTGCAGGGAGGCTTACCTCAGTCTCCTGCCCAGCAGTACGGCTCCCCACTGCAGAAGCAGCTCGGCCCTGTCCTTGCCCAGCTCTTCCAGCCCCCAGCTCTTGGTTCCTTCAATTCCTGCACCTGCCTGGAGACCTGAGTGGCCTACTGCTCAGAACCAGGTCCAGTGTGTGTTACCAGGGTTATTGGAGGAGACCGTATGCCACCGCACTACCACTGTCCTGTGTCAGGTCCCCTCAGCTTCCTGCGTCCTGAGCTCCTGTCCTCAGCTGGAGGGATGGCTCTCAAATGCTGGATGGATCACATCCAGGCCAGGCTGAAAGTACTGCAGAGGGTGATCTCAGGTCCCTGCCAGGGTCGTGTGAGAGAAAGAGATGTTTGACAGACATGGGCTCTGTGGGTACCTCTGGAATCATGTGTGGAGACCCTTTATCAACCTAGGCACCCGGCGAACTGTGGCCCAGACCCTCCACTCCCACCTGACCTGTTTGTCATTGTCACTGTCAGTGGTGTGCAGGGCCCCAGAGGAGACCCCTGAATTTTTCAGAAAAGTCTGGTGTGGCATTTGGGACTCTGTTCCCTCACACTCCTTTGCTTTCTCCCGCAAACATCCCAGCCTCCTTACCCTTGGGTGGGAGGACGTTGCGGGGGTTCTCACAGTCCCCCAGAGGACCCAGCAGGATTGAGCCCCACTTGCCTACGAAGGTATCCTGGTCATTCAGGCATCCTCTTTTGGCGTCTTCTCTGTCCCTGCCTCACTTTCTCACTGGTAGGTGCTCACTGAGGTCATTTGCTGAACAGACTATCTGCACTTAAATCCTTGTCTCAGTCAGCTCTGGAGGAACCCGGCCTAAAACACTGGGGCAAGCAATTGTTGGGCCAGGTATTCTTCCAAGTACTCTATATGTACAGAGCCATGTAATCCTCACAACGACCCTGTGAGGCAGGTGCTGTTATTACTCCCATTTCACAGATAAAGAAACTGAAGCACAGAGAGGTTGGGACACTTGTAAAGATCACACAGCAAATCAGTGTTGTGGGATCCTCACCTAGGCTGTCTGACTGCAGAGCCACAACCCTTAAGAGTAAATCTTCTGTTACCCAAGTAAGGAAACTGAGGCACAGAAAGGCGAAGGTGCTTGCCCAAAGTCACACAGCTCTACATCAAGGAGTCAGGAGTACAGTTCCAGAGCCGGCATACTTAGCTGCCTTGCATCTGCCTCTCACATGGGCCTCGCTCGCCCTTCCTCACACTGACCCTGGTCTGTATACTGGGAGCTGCTGGGTGCCATGTCGCCCCATGGGCTGGCCATGGCTCTCTGTGCATACACACTGGGCAGACTGCTGAAGGATTATTTATGTAACCTGAGATCTGCTGACTGATCATCTGCACCCAGAGATGACCAAAGATACAGATCAGGTGTTCTTCTCTGAGCCATTGATACTCCACCCAGCCAAGGGTGCTGCCATTGAGAGCGTGTGACATATCAGGGGCACACATCACCACAGCCCTCTGCTCAGGACCACAATCAGAGATAAGCAGAGAAAGGGTTGTGGCAGTCACCTGAGCACTAACTGAGCACTTCCTAAGTGCTGGGCCTCTCCTGGGTGCTCGTTTAATCCGCTGGAGTGCGGATGCAGGAGGGTGATGCCTGCACCAGGAGGGTGCTTCATAAGCATTTGCTGAACGTGGGAATAGATGTCCATTATGACCCCCTCAGGGCTGGATGAACAGCCCTGGTTTACCAACGAGGAAATCCGAGGCTGGGAGAGGTTGTGATTTGGTGCCTGGCGACTTAAGGAGAAGGTGCCTGGTGCTAGGACAGCCCTGGAGCTCAGGGCTTCCTGACTCCACATCCATGCCCCTACTCTCACATCTGCCAGGCCTGGGGGCCGAGTATGTGTAAGGACTTGGCAATTGGGATGCTGCTGAGTGTGGCTGGAGTGAGGGCAGGACCTGAGGAGGCAAAGATGTCCCTGGGCTGGGGCTGAGTGTGAGCACACAGGTCCAGGCTGCCCTCTCCTCCACTCAGAGGTCTCTTAAGTATGTGAAGTCAGCTTTCCTGTAGCTTTCCAGAATTGTCTTTTTTTCTAGGCCCAACATCTGCTCCTCCAGCTGTCCCTCCCACTCTTGGGAAAAGACACTAGTTCTCTACAACCATTCCAGAATGTGGTGCCCAGAGCTCCCTCAGGCACCCAGCCGGGATGCCCCACAGAGCTCCAAGGCATTTGTCACTTCCCTACTCCACCATTCCTTTCAGTGTGGCCAGGTCCCCATCCTCTTCCCGACCGTGAGCCATCAACTGACACCTCGAGTCTGGTTCCAGCTGCTGTTCCCCGTATCCCAGTCACGAGCTGTTGGTTTTTCTGGACAAGTGCCGGCTTTGTCATTCGGCCTTGCTACATTTTGTTTTGACCTCGCTGGAGACCCGGCTCTCCTCCTTCAGTGTTTGCTCCCCCTCCTTTGCGTGTGTGAACCCTGAATCAGGCCCTGCCGAGAAATTGCAACAGGACCACATTATTATGTCACTTCTTATCATGAGCAGTCATCTCAGAGGTTCATCGTTTCTTTGTGTTCCCAGCAGCTCACAACGAGTCTCAGATTCTCAAGAGGAGGGGCAGAGACCTCAGCAGAGGGGTGAGGGGGATGGATGGGAGTGGAACCTGAGACCCCTGCTGTGAGACCCCCTCTCTGTCCCCATAGAGCGTCAGCAGGGTGCAGAGAACCTGCCGGGGCTGGGAAGGGACCTCCTTGCACAGCTGCCGTGTGCTGTATACCTGCAGAGGCTATCTCCTGATCCGCTCACCGCATCTGCATGTTTTGCTAAAACAAGAAGCGGGCAGACCTGCTATCCCCAGGACGACAAGTCGTCCTCCCCCTCCGCGGGCCCTGCCAGCCTCCACAGCACCTTCCCCGGCCCCAGGCAGACCAGGGAAGGGGTGAGGGTGGGCTGGGGAATGACCACTTGGGCCAGGTGGGAGGTAGATACCCCAAGAAGCATGGCAGCTCACACCCCATCTCACCCTCACCCCAGTGTGTCAGACAGCAGTGTTTCTCAAACTTTGGTGAGCATCAGAATCAGACGGAGGGCCCATTAGAACAGATTTCTGGGCCTAACCCCAGAACTGATGATTCAGTAGGTCTGGGTGGGGCCGAGATTCTGCATTTCTAACAAGCGCCTGGGAGGTGCTACTGCTTGTCTGTCACCCACACTTCGAGGCACCGTGTCCTGCAGGACAGAATGCGTGATGCCTGAAGAGCTGCCCTGCTTCATCTGTGCACAGAGCAGGCGCTGAGTTCTCCCTACCATTTATTTTTTCACCAAATATTTATTGGATGTTTCTTCTCTGAGAGGCACTAGGAGTATGTCAGGGAAAGGGGCCGTTGTGGCCCCTGCCTCAGTGGCACTTATGTTGTCTTGAAACACTTGAATCTCCAAACTGTCCTTTGAGGAAGGCTGGGCAGGAATTGTTTCCCCTATTTTACAGGTGAGGACACAGCATCGCTGAGAGGTTATGTGACCTCCTGAAAGTCACACAAGTGTAGAGTGGCAGAACTTGAACCCAGGACTTCTCAACTTGAAATCTGCCCGCCATCCACTTGTCGTGAGCCATCCTGGCTTCATGGGGTTGGGTTTCGATGGCAGAGCTACAGACTTTGGATGTGTGTCAGTGGGTGAGAGCTGGGGGCTTCGTTCTTACGTATGGAAGGAGAGCTTGACAAACAGGCACATCCCATGCCCACACACCCAACTCTCAGTTCCTAAGACCACAGAGTTTCACAATGAGTCACTCCCCCTCCCTTCCTCTCATTTGCTTATCCCTCCCCTCTCATTTCCTCTAACATCTGGATTCTCTACAGCTCTGGCCCTTCCAGTGTGGTATCTGCTCCAGCGAGGAATGTCTTCCCCAACCAATATGGCGGCCTCGTCTCCATGGCAACCCTTGGAAACCTGCCCTTGGTGACCAAGGCGCAAAATATGAGGTCCCTTTTTGGAAGCAAGTTTGAGGGTGGAATCTGCTGGCCCTGTGGCTGGCGAACCTCTTTTCTCCATCTCCTCACCCTCCAGCACTGGAGTAAAACCGACCCCGGATCTCACTGAGCTGCTGAGATGAAGTTCCCCTGAGTCGACAGGCTTGTGTCTCTGTTCTTCCCAAGGAGCCTCAGGAACCTCGGGTTCCAGGTGGAAGACGGAGCAGCTGTCCCCAGAATCCACTGGATCAGCCAGGCTCCTGCTTGTGGCTCCCGCACCCCAAATCTTGCTCTGTCAAAGGACTGTTATGGAAACAAACAGATCGCTTCTCCCCAAAAGACCCTTCAGTGCTTACAGATTCAAAAGCATATCATTTATGGTAAATTTTACAGACATAAAAATTATAGCAATATTGATGAGAAGACATTTTATTGCAGTGGATTAAAAAGAACAACCCACAAAAACATACCAAGTCCACCTGAAGTTTAGATGATAGAGATTTGTCCAGAGTGGCTACCAAGCGTGGAGGGTGTTTGCAGGTTTGCCTCATTTAATTCTCATGGCCGCCCCCTGAGGAAGTTCATCCTGCTCTTTTTTAGAGGGGAAGGAGCTTGTCAACTCCTTGCCAACAGAGAATTTGAATCCAGGACTCTGCCTCCAAAGTGGATGCCTTCACCCACTCTCTCTGCCTCTGTGTTGTAGGCATTTGACCTAAATCAAGAATAAGTCCTGATTTTCTATTCTTTAAAAATGAGGCACAAGGCAGACATTTCAGGGCATTAAGAGTGCCTTCCATACAAAGCAGGGGCTGATCAAAGGGTTATTCTGCTTTTTAAATTTTTCAGTTCAAATTAAAATATTATACAACAATAAGATACTATCACTCTCCGAGTGGTTTTAGCTCTGCCTGCGAGATGACTCAGGGTAGATCTAGATAGCCTCCTTTTTAGGAAATTAGACACAAAAGGTACAGGAGAGTGCATTTTCTAAAGTTGGCTGCAACAGTATCTCCTGTCCACATGCTCTTCCTCCAGTGTGACCTTGACACTCCTTTCCTTGAGTAAGTGGGGTCTGTGTTTCCCCACTCCTGAACCTGGATGGACCGCTGTGATTGCCTTGGCCAAAATACTATGGCAGAACGGTTGCCATGTGACTTCAGAGGCTAGCGTATGAGAATGCCGTGTGCTCCTGCCTGGCTGTCACAGGATGCTCACTCTTGGAACTCAGCTGCCATGCTGTGAGGAAGCCTAAGTCATCTGTGGAGAGACCACATGGAGACCAGTGAAAGTGTTCCAGCTGACAGCCCAGCTGACGTCCCAGCCGACAACCCACATCGTCTGCAAGGCATGAGTGAAGAAGATGCTTTCAGATGCTTCCAGATGACAGCCCCCGCCTGTCAGGTCACTCCCAACTTTGAGTCTGCCTAGCAGAGGTTCCAGAAATCATGGGGCAGAGACAACCTCCTCACCCTATGCCTGTCCAAGTTCTGTGCTATAGAATCTGTGAGCATAGTGAAATGGGGGTTTCCCATCACAAAGTTTGGGGGTTGTTACACAGCAAAAGTAACTGGAACAAAGGGTATTTGCTCATAGTCAGGGGTCTGTCTCAAGGGAGAAAATCTTGTGGCATTTTTTGGGCACCCTTTTCTGGGGCAGATGTAATTGGCAGGGGTAATACCCAATCATGGCCCCGTTATTTTATTAGAGGCAGTTCGGATGGTAAACCCTTCCTTGTTCTTTAGTCCCCATATATTAATATATGCTGCTTGCATACTTCTTTATTATTTATTTTCCATTGACTAGAATGTCAGTTTCCTGTGGACAGGATTTGTTTTTTTCTGTTTTGTTTGTTACTGTGTTCCAGGAGCCCAGATTAGTGCTTGGTACTTAGTAGCTGCTCAATTAAAAAAATATTGAGTGAATGAAGAAACATCAAGTGAGCACAGTTTTTGATAATGATTTCTCAAGAGAATTTTGTTAATGTTACCATGTTCTAGTTATTGTGATAATGTAAAAGTATTCTCTGGACAATGGCAAGCTCAGTGTGGTGGGAATTGCTTGAGAATCACAGTAGAGAACAGAATAGAGAAGAGAAGAGAATAATAGAGAATAGTTAAAAGAGGTAGGAGTTAATAGTTAAGAATAGTTAAGAGTCCCAACTTTTTCTTGAAATAAAGAAAAAAAATAGAATCTTTAAATGTATGATGAGTGGTAGGGGGACTTCAACTATATACTGAGGAGTTTGTTTAAGGAATTTGTTCCTGGACACTGGTTAAAGGACTTAGGGTCAGTCAACAATATGAATCTATTCAATCAAGATTTCTTTGTTGCCCAGTGTACCCTGGGTGTCATGGGGTCCTCAAGCTGTGTTGAGTCCGATTGGAGAGACAAGACTGAAGTCTGTGAGGTGGCCAGCGCAATAAGGAAAGCTAGGCCCAGTGGTGAAACCGATAGGGTTTCACCAGCTGAGGCTCCTGAGGGTGAGAATGTCCAGGAGGACTTCCTGGAGGAGGCAGATCCAGGGGATTGAGAGACTGGCAAGGTGGGCAGCTTTCCCAGGTACTGATACAGAGAGACACACTACAACACCACCGGAATTCATCAGAAATCTGCTGCCTGTTAACTCAGGTTTCCACCTGTAGGTTCTCACATAGCTGGTGGAAAGGAAATCAGTGTCCCTTTTGCCAAAATACCCGTAGGTAGATAGGTAAGTACTTAAGTAGGTACTTAAGTAGGTAATACCCTTAAGAAGAAAGAAAACCTTCTCCCGAGCACCAGCCATGTCTGTGGGACACTTTTGTGATATGCATTGTAAGATGCTGCACCCAGTGGCTCATCCAGCTGTGAGACCAGCCAGCTGGCCACCCCTGGAGTGGGCATTGCTGAGCAGCCCGCATTCTGAAACCAAACAGTGCACAGCAGGGGCTGTGTCATGCAGGGTCTCTGGTTCCGCTCCCCGCACAATGCAGGACATGGTGAGGCCAAAAAGGAACACCCACGGAGCCACAGATAGGGGAGTAATGCCTCTATATTCTCACTGGTGGCTGGGCTGGAGACACAGGAAGCAGGAGCCACACGATCTGCAACCCGCCGTCCGCTTCTCTGCCAACCAACCTCACTCGCTAACTGCAATCCCCGCTTGCTAGCTCAGCCACGGCGGTTATATCAGTGGCCAATGGCTAACTGGTTACAGCTGACGGCCAACTAGTCACAGCTGAAGACCATCTACTACCCGAGCCAGCACCTTTCCGCGTGAGGCCGAGAGCCTGGAAACCGCTCTCTGGGACTCTGTCCCCACAGGCTGTTTACCAAGAACATATCTGCAAGCCTTTAAAATGTCTTCTCAAAAGCTGTTTGGTTACAATGGACAACTACAGAGAGAGTAACAGTTACAGAGACTCAACCGTGCACACTTGAAGATGTTGAGAATCAGACCCATTGGGATGCTCCTTCGGGTCACCTCCGCCATTGGTAACGGAGTGAATAGTGCTCTTCAGGTTCGAGGGAGAGACCCAGGAGAGGAAGACAGTTCCACACAAATGGGAGTGCTGTGTGGTGCACGTGACACCCCCCCCGTTGTGGACACAGAGGAAGAGGGTTGAAGTTTTCATTAACGGGAAAGTGGTTTCTTTCCATCCTCACTAAGTTAACGTTAGACGAACATTGAAAGATTATGAATTCAAAGACTGCCCGATTTTCAGCCTGTCCTCAAAAGGGTGCCTAAGTGTTTCTGACCTTCCGTGCAGGCAGGATGATTTCTGCCAGGCCACGTTGTCCTGTTGGTGAGAGAGGACAAATAATCCATGTGGGATAATTTTAGAACCTTCTAGAGGCCACGATTAGTGCCGGGGGTCAGGGTGACCACAACTGTAGGAATAGGTGTCAGTGGAAGAGCCCAGGAAGGCGCCAACTTGGGGTCTCTGCCCTGTGACTTTCCTAGCTGTTCCCCACTTGCCCAATTCTGTTCCATTCGGCCAATATTATCTTTCTGGGTGCAGCCTTGTGTGGGGCTGACCCCACTGGGACCAGCAACCTCAGCACGTGCCCACGTTCTGTGCTTGATGCCACACTACCACCTGGTGGCCTTGTGGGGACAGAGCCCCAGAGAGCAGTTTCCAGGCCCTCGGCCTCACGTGGAAAGGTGCTGGCTCAGGTAGTAAATGGCCATCAACTGTGATCGGATGGCCATCAGCTGTGGCTAGTTGGCCGTCAGCTGTAACCAGTGAGCCATTGTCCACTAATATAACTGCTGTGGCTATGCCAGCAGAACGTGGAGGCTAGCAAGGAGATGGTGGCTGAGCCTGCAAGAGCGGATTGTAGTTAGCAAGTGAGGTTGGTTGGCAGAGAAGTGGACGGCAGGTTGCGGATCGTGTGGCTCCTGCTTCCTGTGTCTCTAACCCAGCCACCAGCGAGAAGATAGTGGTCTGACTCCCCTATTTATGGCTCTGTGGGTGTTCCCTTTTGGTCTCACCATATCCTGCGTTCTTATGCGGGGAACGGGACGAGAGACCCCGCAGGCACCTTGCATGACAGGCCTCTAGTCATTTGTCTCTGGGGCTTTGTGCCCCAGGTGCTTCCAGATGACAGCTCCCACCTGTCAGGTCAGCATTTCACTATGCCCACAGATTCTGTAGCACAGAACTTGGACGGGCACAGTGTGAGGAGATTGTCTCTGCCCCATGGTTTCTGGAACCTCTGCTAGGCAGACTCTAAGTTGGGAGTGACCTGACAGGTGGGGACTGTCATCTGGAAGCATCTGACAGCTGACAGCAACTTTCCCAGGGTCTACTCTGACCCTATAATTTGTCGACCGAATGGGAGCTTTTGTCCAGGTGGGACACCAGAACGACAGGTGCAACGTAGATCTGCACCAAGGACATACAGTCACTTGGGTTTGGTACCTCCCAGTACTGGGGTGTGCATTCTACAATCTACTGTCGTGTGACAGAGGTGGGTACCAGGAAGTGATGTTCTTTGTAACATCTGTCAAAAGCCCTCTCCCTCCTCTGTGATGAGGTGGCCGGCTCCTGCCATTCCACAGTCAGTCTGAGGTCCTCTGGAACCAGGGATACACCGAGCGTTAATGTAGCTGGCTCTGGAGTCCGGCAGTCTCAGCTCAGCTACGGCCCAGAAGTGCGATTGGGGGATATTACTTTACCTCTCCAAGCCTTAGTTTCCTCCCGTGTGCATGGGGCGAAGATCGGCACCTCTGTCACCGTGTGTTGTGAGGATGGACGTGAGATATGCGTGTAAAGACCTTCGATGGGGCCTGGCACGCAGTCAGCGCTGGTGCAGGGTGCCCCTGGCCTCCTCAGGGACGTCAGCGACCTCCCGGATCCATCCGAAGTTCCTGACATCAAACACATGCTCATTCACTCACACTGGTCTCCTTTTCAGATGCAAGTCACGATAGATGAACAAAGTTTGGGTCTGTGTTATTGAAGGATTTGGGGTGTGAATAAGAGGTGAGGGGTCCTTGTGTCCTGGAGGACACACACACACACACATACCTCTTTGTTCTGTTTCTCTGGAGAGCCCTGACCAGTACAGGTGGGGATGAGGAAGTGAGAAGGAGGGGAGCACTAACAGCCTGGGGGAGGGGGAGTGGAGGAGACAGTGGGCAGTTTGGTGGCTCCAGTGAGTGCGAGACATTGGGGACAAGGGACAGTGTTCCCAGAAGGACTGTGGGATGCTTTCTGTATGGCAGGCTGGGTGAAATCCCAGGGGTGTCCCCTTAAGGAAACCTACGGTAAAAGCCTTCCAAACGCCTCAGCACTTCTCGAGTCCGACTCCCGGGGCCTGGGGCCTCATTTGGGTTCCGTTTGTTGAATGAGGGAATGAGTTCATTCCCAGAGTTGGAAGGACCCTTTAAAACCACCTGGTTCAGCTCCCTCATGTTTCAGAAACTGAGGAAACTGAGGCATGTCAGTTAAGAGGAAAAAAGGTCTTCCAAGAAGAATATGAAGACTTTTCTTCCCCGTGGGCACGTGTTCTCCTTTATGTGTGTCCAGCAGCTGGAGAACTTAGCTGTTATTTTGCCTCAAAGGCTTTTGTCTGCACTACAACTCTTAGGAGAGCTTGAGGACTCTTCCTGAGCCCCCCCAAATTTGGAAAATTGGTCAAGACGATCAATGAAGCTTCCGGGCAGGAACTTCCTGTCAGCCCTTCTCCACCCACTACGCATAACTCGTTCTTTCCTTTGGTGCATATAGTGGAACAGTCCAGTTCTGTGGAAGTGCATGTAGGTTCACATTGCTTGCTCCCTACGCACGTTTTCCTGAGAGTAGCCTGGGTACCTTGGGCTGGGATAGATGGATGGACGTTCAGGTTCATGAAAGTGGCTTTACTGAATGGCTTTTCCACTTAGCAGCAGCACCTTCAGGAAGGAATTCAACTCATTCCTCCCTGTGGCATCTGCTGCCCCAACCTGGGTCCGGCCTGGCCACATGGCTGCTATCCCCAGAGTTTTACATTGGCTCTGAGCTGTACGCTTTTGTAAGTACGTTTTCCCCAACACCCTCCTTGTTTTTACAGGATCCTCAGAGCAGCACACCCCAGTGTTGATCCAGTGGGGCTCACCACAGCCACTGCACAGGGCTCCCCAGCACGGATTAAGTTAAGGAACAGGTGGGTATTGCTGCCCACTCATCTGTCTACACACGTCGACATGATATGCTCAGGGTCCCCAGATACACAGACCAAGAGCAGGGTCCTGTCTCCATGCCAGTGTGTGTGTGTGTGTGTGTGTAAGGATTGGGGTAGTGATTTATGGAGCTAGGTGTGATCAAGGGAGGGCCACCTCCATGGACATGGGAGGTAGACAGCAGCGCAGCGTCCCAGAGAGGCCAGGTGCTATAGAAGAGTCCTTGGAGGTCACGTTGAGCTCAGCTCCTGGGGACAGCAGGTTCTTTGAGCTCAGGTAGTGGCTGGGGGCTGCTGCACCTGCTATGATGGGCTTTCGGCCGGGGCTGCTGTAGCCATGGGCACGTCCTCATCTGGGCTCCGGTACTGCAGTTGGGAGAGGAAGGAAGAACCAGGACTTGCCTTCAGTTCTCACAGAAGCCCCTATGATCTCGTGATCCTTTCAGATCCTTCTCTTTCTGCCACCCTGTGACCCAGGCTTCTGCCTCTGCAGGCCAGGCAGCAGTGGTCTGAGCCCCTAGGCTGTGTGACTTGGGCTCAATCCGTCCTATAGCCATAGTATTCCCTGGGGAGAAGGTTGCCCAGGTGTCATACCTGGAGTCTGGGGCTGGCTGTGACCTCAGCCAGGTCACCTCCATTCCCTGCCCCTAGGCCTGTCATGAGGGTCAGGGGAACGAGCTGGTGGAAGCGTCTTGCCAAGGTGAGCTGTTGTGGCCATCCTCCACCGTGCCTGCTAAGCTACACGCTCAGCCAGGACCCAGAGGCGTCCCCTCCGCTCCTCCCTGTGGCATCTGCTGCCCCAACCTGGGTCCGGCCTGGCCACATGGCTGCTATCCCCAGAGTTTTACATTGGCTCTGAGCTGTACGCTTTTGTAAGTACGTTTTCCCCAACACCCTCCTTGTTTTTACAGGATCCTCAGAGCAGCACACCCCAGTGTTGATCCAGTGGGGCTCACCACAGCCACTGCACAGGGCTCCCCAGCACGGATTCAGCGGGGCTCACCATGGCCAGTGCACAGGGCTCCCCAGCACGGATTCAGCGGGGCTCACCATGACCACTGCACAGGGCTCCCCAGCACAGGTCCAGCGGGGCTCACCACAGCCAGTGCACAGGGCTCCCCAGCACAGGTCTAGCGGGGCTCACCATGGCCAGTGCACAGGGCTCCCCAACACAGGTCCAGCGGGGCTCACCACGCCAGTGTACACTGGGTGCAGGAGGGCAGACTTCTGTCCCCTACCTCTACCGCTCTTGTCGTTCCTCCCTTTGCCTTCCCCGTCTAGGCCCTGGGGACAGAGCAAGGGTGTACCTGCCCTATCCCACAGAGACTTCACTGACCCCCTCACCCGCCAGGTGTAGTAGAACGTGGCCTGGAAGCCCAGGAAGGTGGACAAAGAGGCAATGCCCAGCTCCAGGATGGAGAAGAGCAGCAGCACCACTGAGAAGCTCTTCCGGGGTACCTGGAAGTACAGCGGCAGGAAGCCCCTCAGTCTGCACCGCTCAGAGCAGGAGGGGCTGCCCCAGGTCCCAGGAATCAGTGAACAGATCTGACCAGAAGAGCATGTACCAAGTACTAGGCTGAAAACTGGTATGGGGAAGGATAGAAAAAGGGATGGATAGAAGAAGGGAAGGACAGAGGTAGAGGATGGACAGAGGAAGGGGACGGGCAGAGGAAGAGGACAGGCAGAGGAAGAGCAGCTTTCACGGAGAGGCAAGTCATCAATGTGCACTGAACACCAGCTCTGTGCTCATTTAAATCCCAATCACTTTATTAGGTTGGTACTAGTATTAGCCCCATTTCACAGAGGACGAAACAGGAAAATTAAGGTACTTGTCCAAAGCCACACAGCCAGTAAGTTAAAGCCTGGGATTCAGACACAGCTGTCCAGCTCCAAATCCCAGCTACTCAGCCAGACTGACTTCCAACAGCAGCAGATACAGGAAGGTCAAGTGAGAGAGTACATGGCAGTGTGTCAAGTGTATTTGGCAGTAAGTCCCTGGTGAAAGGTGGCTGTGAAAGGAGAGAGGACCTCAGTCAGACAGGGCTGCAGGGTCTCAGAGACTTCAAGATGGAGACTTGGGCTTCAGGAGCCAGAGGAGGGAGCCAGAATGGATGAAGGAGAGAGAGACTGGAAAGGTGGAAGCTATGGACTCGTAACAGCTTGTCCTCTGCTGGTAAGGAAAGCACAGACAGGGCCGTGTGAAGGTTCAGGTACGTCTGCGGCCAAGGGCAGGAAGCCAGGTAAGTCTTGGGGCTGCCCAGGGATGTCAGGCTGTGGGGGAAGGGCTGATGACATGGGCAGGACAGGGCATGAGTGGACAGTGCTTCCCGCCCCCATACCCAGGCAGTGTGTCAGACCTGATGGGGTAGTGCTGCCCCCTCCCCAGTCCTCCCCTAGGATATCGGCGGACGGAACTCGTCCCCTGGCATTCCCACCCCCGATTCTTGCCACATCCGGAGCCATGGTAACGACCCCACGAGGTACTCCTATGTTATCCCACAGATCTGACCTGGACCCCAGCTGGGAGGAGACAAGACTCCTTGATGGAGCCCAGTCGCCTGTGGCTCCAGTCTTCCCAAAGTCCCCTCACCCTATATTCTATTGGGTGGTAGGGCCCTCCATAGGTGGCAACAGGCTTCAGTCTGTCACTCCATGCAAACGTTCTTTATCCGTCGGAAAAGCAAGCCTAGCTTTTCCTGCAGGTAAGATCCTGCAGCAGACAGATCTGGGTTTGAGTTCTGCCTCGGGGACGTTGTGGGTATATGACCTTGAACCAGCTAATTGCTAAAGCAATTCAGTCTCATCCCCCAACTCCAGCTTTGGTAAATGGGGGAATGATAAGACATCTCTCTCTGGGGAGTCGTTTTTAGGCTCAAATGGTGCACAAAAGGGCAGGTGCTGGTTTTCCGGCCCCTTAACTTTCTCCATTGTGTAGGCCTGAGGCACCCACCTGGGGCTCCCTGCTGCTGGCAGCCATCTCCACCGCGCAGGCACACATCCGAGGCTGGCACACAGACAGCCGAGCAGGTTCAGCCCCGTGCTGACCTTCATCTGCCAAGGACAACAGAGCACCTGTCACTGCCCAGCCAGCAGGGAGGGTGCTGGCCTCACATACCACAGGCGTGACAGGCTTCCTTCATGGATTTCGATCTGGGAAGAAGCACTGACCTGCTCTGGGAACCAACTACCGGAGGTGAGAAAGACACCTGTGCTTCGACTGCTGGATCCCGTGGGTCATAGACGCCCAGACCTGCTGCTGGCCCATAGGCGCCAAGTCAGCCTTCACAGCCAGAGGACGGCGGCTCTATGCTGCTGGGCAGACAGCATGCGTGAGGCTGCTGCTTCCTCCTGTGCCCATGGTAGACCATTAATCATCCTCACAAAGCCATCGGAGTCGCCATGGTCGTCTTGCTTCCCTGCTGTTCTAACTCTCCCGCTGGGACACACCCTTGGCCCTGTAAGTCCTGCCCACTATGCGGCTGCTGGGATTGGTGGTGGCTGTTCGTGTCTGCCTGGAGAAGGGGGCATCTGGAAGACCAGGTGTCCACTTACTCCCATGGTGGTTGGCCGTCCCTGGAAGAAGAGCTCCTCCCTGCTGGGATGGGCATTCTCGAGGGTCTTGGCCTGGGAGGGTGGCTCCTCTGGGCTCTGCCATGCACCCTTGGAGTTTCAGGGGGAGGGACCATCACTGACTGCTGCTCCGGGCTTATCACCACTGATGAGCTGGTTTCCCAGGGCAGCAGGGCCAGGGGTTGAGCTGCTGCAAGCTTTCTGCAGGGAGTTGGAGCTGGGGTCTGAGACATCTTCACTGCGGAATACCTGTGGACACTTGTACGTGACCCAAGGATGGGGCGGAGCATTGCCAGGTCGATCTCCATGTCTTGGGTCTCAGTTTCCCCATTTGAAAAGTAAAGCTTCATCACCAGGAGAAGCAATTGGTAAAACGTGTGTGTGTGTGTGTGTGTGTGTGTGTGTGTGTGTGTGTGTGTGATTTGTAGCTGTTAAAGCAAAGTCAGGATGTCCACACGGATGGATCTTAAACATGGGGCTGAGTGAGAAATAAAAGCAAGAAATAATGAGACATCACAATGCCCTTTGTGTAAATTAAATACTTGCACACGAAACAATTCACGGACAAGCCATACACACGAGAACACTAAAGTCACTGCCTGGGGCTGTGAGGGTGGGGAACACAGGTATAAAGGAGTGAGTGAAACAGGTGAGGAAGGAATTGGGAGTCGGTGACAACTGCCCTGGGCTCATGCTTACCAACACACATTTATCATTTGATAAACCCAACCTCCGTTTCCCTCACAGGGAAACAGGACCCAGAGAGGGCAAGTAGCTTGCCTGGATCACACGGTTACTGAAGAGTGGAGCTGCGGCCAGAATCCAGCTGGCTACAAAACCTGGGCTTTTCCTGCTTTAGCACAGCCCCTCCCACCCCCTCCCCTTCTGTTCCCGCTCTGCAGGCTGGTTAATACCATCGCCAACTCCACGGCTTACACCTGTCTGCAGAGCTTGTTACCACTTACCTAGCGTCTGCAGGTATGTCCCCTGCTTGATGACTAAGCATTTTATGAGGCATGCAGGACCAGGAGCATCACCTCCCCGTGTGCTCAGGTCAGACCGGATGTAAGTAGGTGGGTCTACATGTGATCCCCCCACCTTCTGATCCCCATATCTAGTGTTCAGTCCACTGCCTCGTGCTGCCTCCCTAAGCGAAAATGGAAGACATTAAAAAAACCCAACTAAAACTCCCCCAAACACTTCAAGTTACAAGGGAGCACAGGAACAGAGAGCTGGGACGCCCCCCGGGTCTGAGACCTGTGGCTTTTGAGCCTTCACTTGACCGAGGGGCGCTCCCCCCGCAGCCTGGTGGCCTCCTCACCTCTCCCAGCGTCTCTCCTTCTCTTCCCCAGCCTGCTACCTCTCACTGCTCCAAACATACCTTGCTCAGTCCCACTTCTGAGCCCGCACAAGCTGCATTTACAGCCTGCGAGCCATGCCCTTTCCCTACCTGCTGTCTCCCGGGCTTGCTCAATCATAAGAATCATCTGGGTGCTTGATAAACATGGACAGTTAGGCTTCAGTCCTGACCGTGGGAACCAGACCCCCAGGGGAGGGGTGTGAGAATCTCTGTCTTGAACACACCCCTTGGTGGTCCTTCTCATCAGGCCGGTTTGCAGAACACTGGCCCATCCCCCCCTCTGGCCCTTTGGTCCCTGCTGTGTTTCTTGGTCTGAATGAGGTTTCCTGAGTGGGAGGCTTCTGCACCGCCGTCTCAATGCCCACATCTGAGCAAGTCAGCTGACGTTTCTGAGCCTCCGTTTTCTCATCTCAAAAGTGGGGGGAAATATTTGTCCCAGGGGATCTTGTGGGATGAAATGAGATGATACATGTAAAGTGCCCAGCACAGCTTCTGGCAACATACATGTGAGCTTCTTTCCTGCCAGATACAAATCGCTGCAGGAATAATGAGGCTGGAAACTGTACTCACCCTTGGGTCCTGTGGACCTGTCTTACACGGCCTTCCTTCCCCGATGCCCACCTACCCTCGCAGGAGATGGCTGTACCCCCTTATAAAAGACTGTGAGTTTCTTTTTATAAGTGGGTGTCGGATGATTGTCTCCCTGCCCCAGATCTGCGAGGGCCATATCTAGACCTGAGCAGGTGATGGTGAGGCCAGCATCCCCACCCCTCCGCCTGCTGAAGGCATCCAGAGCCCCAGGTTCACTGTCATCCAGCCCACTGCAAACGCCGCGCCCATTTCTGTGCTGCTTGGACTTACAATTTCTCCTGCCAGCTCCGTTTCATTGAACAGCACCCTGAGCTAGTCAGACAAGCTGGTACAATCAATTATCAATCGCAGTTACTTGTCTGTTTGCTTTATGTCTTTCTTGACCGTGCAATCAAGTCAAAGTCAGAAATTATGTGGATGCAGCCATGCCCCACACGCCTCAGCTTCAAATTTTGTGCTCATTGCAATTGCCTTGTTGCTCTCATGGACGCTCGTTTACGTTGCTCTCATTGATCACAGATTAATGCTATAAACTTGAACTTGTAAAATACAATAATAATAATAATAATAAAATACCACCTTTATCTGTTTTAGCTACGTAAGATTTTGCTTTTAAAAAGTTCTGCTGCTAAAACCATTGAAGACCCTCACCTACTTTCTCCAGCCTCTGCTGGTGCTGACATGGCTGCAGTACAAGGTCACGGAGCACCCACAGATGCGTGTGGTGGCACGGGTGCAGCCTGAGGGCTAGTTCCGTTCTTTTTTTTTAAGTCGCTTTCTAATCCTTGGACCGGTCGTTTCCACCGGCCTCAGTTTCCTCTGCTGCATCAAAGGGGAGGTAGACCAGCTGATGGCCTGAATTCTGGCTCGGACATCTGGGATTCTTTGAGTTGGAGCTCGGGGATTAGGCATAGGGTGATGCTCGAGTTGTGCAGGCCGCTGCTGACAGCAGGAACGGGGAGACTCTGCAGGTGACTTGGGCCACAGGTGAGCTGACATCCCGGCACGAGGTGAAGGTCTGTGCTGCACATTCCCCGTGAGTCCCTCCAGGATCCCGCTCCCACTGTCTCCTTCCTGCTCTGCCCAGGCCTTTTTATCCTCCTTATCTCGAAATTCTCTTCATCCCACAGCTTCTTTTGCTTCCCAGAGATTCAGTGCCCTCCTCTGTGCATTAAGCTCATCCCTACTCCAACACTAGTTTTTCTTCTCAGCCCTTTCTTCCTTCTGTCCCTCACCTTCCTGCATCCTCATACAGCTAAGCTGGCTCCTCACCTGTTCAGGTGGACTGGCCCCAGATTTGCTGGCCAGTGACGCCCCAGGACAGAGAGACCCTGCATAGTGTCCAAGGTTCCTTGCCTTTGTCAGGGCCACACACAGCCCTGACACAGCTCTGCCATTTAGCTGCTGTGCCCCCTAGGGCAAGTCACTCAACCTCTCTGAGGGTGAGACCTGACAGCTGGAGCAGGGCAGGGGACTCACTGTGCATGTGTGGGGTCTTTACCTGCCCTTCGGCAGAATTAAACAGTCAAGAAGCTCACAATTACCTGAGTCTTGTGTCCCAGGCAAAGGGGTTTGCACCTGAGCTCATGAGCCAGAGGAGCTATTGTTGGCTTCCATCGAGGTGGGGAATTCGCTGGACTCTGCATGCCATGATCCCAGAGAGAGCCTTCCAGAACAGAAATCAGTGGCTTCCTGTGGCCTACAGCACACTATGGCAGCCCAGACCTCATCCTAGCACAGTTTCCCAACGTTGGCAATATTGGCGTTGGGAGCTGGATAATTCTTGGTTCAGGGTGGAGGAGCTTCCTGGGCATTACAGGGGATTTAGCAGCATCCCTGGCCTCTACCCACTAGATGCCAGGAGCACCCTCCCCCGTGTTGGGACAACCAGTAATGTCTCCAGACGCTGCTGGTGAGAACCACTGCTCTACATCAGTTGTATGAGAGTCTCTGGGGGGAGAGCCCTGGGAGAGGTGCATTTTAAAGGCTCCCCAGGTGATTCTGATCCACATCAGACTTCTGAGCTGCCCCCGTCTGCCCCTCGCTTCAGGCTGGTCACACTATCCAGAGCAGACCCCCGCTGTGACCCTTAACTTCCTTAGGTTCAACTCTTCATGCTCTGTCCCCTTGCTCCCTACACTACCCGGGGTTAGGGAGATAAGTCAGGATTTAAACAGGCAGAGGACGCCCAGCACCTCCTTCTCTGCGAGCTCGTGCCCAGCCGTGAGCCTTGCTGGCGGACGGAACGTGCTGCTCCCGTAGGCAGTCTGCTTCACGTGACTGAACTTCTGGGTAATTTATGCGATTTTCAAGGACAAGTCCCTACATGACCTTGACCCTACCTGATTGTCTTAGCACAGGCTGCTAGAACAGGGTACTATAGACTGGGTGGCTTAAACAGCAGACATTTATTTCTCAGAGCTCTGGAGGTTGGAAGTCGAGTTCTGGTGCCAGCGTCATCAGATTCTGGTGAGGACTCTCTTCCTGGCCTGCAGACGGCTGCCTTCTCATTGTCTCTTTACATGGCAGAGAGCCGAGAGGAAAGCAACTCTCTCCTGTCTCTTCTAAGGGCACTAACCCCATTCACGAGGACTCCATCATGACCGAATCATCTCCCAAAGTCCCCACCTCCAGTCGGTCTCCACCAACCCTCATGGGATTAGGGTTTCAACCTACAAATTTTGGGAGATATAAACATCCAGTCCACAGCAATGGTTTTTACCTTACCTGCTGACTGTGGATGCTAACCCCCGTGTGGAGGGGGCTTCCTGTACTTGGAAACCAGAATTGCTTCCTGCTTCTCAAGCCCATGCCTTTGCCCATGCTGTTCCCTCTGCCAGGAACACTGTTCCTCTCTTTGAGACTCAGCTCAGCTTCTTCGTGGTGTTAATTCTCTTACTGTGATAATGATATTGTGGTTATGTAGAATGTCCATATTCTTAGGGAAAATGCAGGTGGGAGAATTTGAGAACAAGGGGTTATGATATCTGCAACTTACTTTCAAATGGTTTAACAAAAAATTACATATAAGACATGTAAGTATGTATATGTGTATACCGTGTGGATATAGATACAGATGGAGAAAGACAGGAAGCAAATATGCACATTGTTAACCCTTCAATCGTACTACCCTTTAAACTTTTCTGTATGTTTGAATTTTTTTCACAATGGGAAAAGTATCAGGTTTAGGTTAAGGATGGAATACATATCAAAATATTGATTAAAACCTAACAACAGCATCAACAGTAGTCAAAGATTGCTCTCAGTTTTTAACCTGGTGTTAGACATTCTGTATTCTGTGCTCAAGGTGTCAACTGTGTAGTGGTGGAAGCCACCCAGCAGGTCATGGTGTCGACCAGCCGGGGAGGGACTGGGCCGTGAGCACACTGGGCCAAGGCCGTCTGACCCAGCGTGACCTCCCGCCAGCCACCTGAGGAGGCCAGGACATCGTGCCCTTTGAAAGGGAAGTTGTTTCCACAAGTCTTTTATTTGTAGGTTTAAAAAATATATAAATCAAGAAGGTGCCATTTCTACCTTTATGGAAGGAAAGCGCCAGTCTAGTACAACGTCTCATTTCACAAATGAGGAAACTGAGGCCCAGAGAGGGGAAGGGGCTGAGTCAAGATCACAAGGTAAGTCACTGCAGGGCTGGACTTTGCACCCAGGTCTCCTCGCTGAGGTTCTTTCCTTCCTGTCCTTTCCTCTTTTGAAAGCTTGTATTTGTCCTAAACTTGGCTCCTGGCTCTCTCTGATGCTTTCTCAGAGCCCATGATCTTTACTTTATGTTCTGTTCTAAAGCTGGCGGCAACCCACAGAAGCAGCAGAACAGAAGTGGAGAAAAGAGGCTACGGGCAAGCCGGTGATTGGAACCAGAGGTGACAGCCAGAAGTGGCAGCAAGGGAAGTGACAAGGTAAATAGGAGAACCTGGACCCCTGGGAATTTCCAGTGCAAGGCAAGTGATCCAGAGGGCATCTCTACACAAAGGGTGCATCATAAGACAATGTAGAGAGGACTGCTGTCCCAGACAATGAAAAACGTGGGCTGCCACAGGGGGAATGGCCTGTCAGGGAGGCCAGAGTTCCCATGAGCTGCGAGGGCTGGCTTTGCTGTGCAGACCACTGTGGCAGCCTTTTGTACTATGTGCAGGTCTCATCTGAACAGATCCTGGAGAGCAGGGCCACACTATAGCCATGTTTGGGGGTGTCAGGAGGCAGCACTTCAGGCTGGAACCAGATTGCCTAGATCTAAATCTTGGCTCTGCCACTTACCAGCTCTGCACCTTCGGGCAACTTGCTTAACTTCTCTGAGCCTGTGTTAAATGGGAATAGTAATAGAACCTACCTCACAGATTGATGGGAAGATGAAATGACAGCAGCCTTGGCCCAGAGTCAGTAACTTAGTAAAGATTCAAAAAGTGCGCTCTGTAAATAACTGGAGGAAGAGAGTCCAGGCAGAGGAAGGGCGAGAGGATGGCTCAGAGGCAGGGCTGTGCCTGGGGTGTCTGTGGAACCTCAAGGAAGCCAGGGTGGCTGGAGCAGAGCAAGCCAAGAGGCAGAGAAATAAAGGGTGAGATCACAGAGGTGGGTGGCAAATCAATTTGGGTTTATTTTCATTGTGTTTACATTATTTTTATGGTTAGCTTCTTTTCATGGAAGGATATTGACTTCCTGTTTGTTGCTGATACAAAAGTACCCTTCTAAAATAATATTATGAGAAAAAAATCAATTTAAGAAAACATAAAGGGAATAGAGTACAATTTACAAATAAACAAAAGTCATGAGGATTGTCCCAGATGACTGAAATTTGGGAAAAGAGGGAGGCCGATCTCTCTCCCTCACCGTATTTACTTAGCGCAAGTAGGTGTGGAATTCTGGTTTCACTGGCAACCTTGGATGTCGCCACCGGAATCCTGAGTTCGACTCCTGATTTAAGAGCTTTCCAGTGCGGAGGTCCTGGTCATTTCACCCTCCCGACCCCTCATCGTGCAGATGGAGACACTGAGGCCCAGGGAAGCAGAGACAGCTGTTGCCAGTTTAGGGGGAGGAACCAGCCATGGTTTCTGTCTAACTCAACACCTCTGCTGACCCCACCCCGAATCCATGGATTCAGACCCACAGTTCCCCCAGAAACTCTTAGTAGGTTGAGTTTAGGGAAAGCCAGGCCGCCTGGGCTCCAAGGACCCATCTCTGGCTTGCCTCACAAGCTCCCTGAGTGTCCACCACTGATTGGAGAACATAGACAAGGGAAGGTAATGGGTGTGAGATGGGCGCCCGGGCTGCTGGCCCAGGTCTGCTAGCTCAGGTCTGCTCCCGAGCTGGCAGGGCAGGTGGGGAGGACCTGGTCATGCTCTGGTCCAGCTGAGGCAGCTCGGGCCAACCTGTCAGGTGCTATGGTCTTAGGGGGTGGGGACCTGGAGGCCCCTCCTGCAACTGAGGGGTTAGGGACCACTCCATCTTGCCCACTAGTATGGGGCAGACAGTTCTTGCAAAAGCACCATTTGCTCCTTTCAGGTAATGGCCCCTTGGGGAATGGGTTAGAGAGAAGGGACCACGGAGTGAATTCTGATGATAGGTGTGAAGGGGACCCAGGGCCTCTTCACCTTTGCTTTTGTTCCTCTTGTGTGTCACCTTGAGTCACCTCTTCATAGGATGGTGGAGGCCCCATGGGCACGTTTGTGTCAGGAACAAGAAACAAGTCATCCTTCTGCAAAAGAAAAGCCACTGTTCCCACTGCTCACACATAGGAGCGAGTGGCCATTTACAAAGCACTTTTCCACTGGCTCAAGTTTTGAAGTCTTAAGGTCGCTATGAAGATGGGGAAACTGAGGCTGGAGAGACAGATGGACTCCCGTGAGGGTGATGCATGACTGTCTACCTCCCTGTTCTTGAGAAAGGAGCTGGGAGAGGTTCATGGGGCAGTCAGCTAACTGGGTCCTCACGCCAGGCCGGCTACCTGTGCTGGCCACCAACGTCACTTACCCTGCTGGCTTTCCCGATGGGGCGGGCCAGCTGATACGCCAAGGCTCCTCCTAGCCGAATATATTCTAGGGGCCTGTTAATGCTGACAGCGTCCCCAGCGACTGCTGCCGATCTGTGACGGGGGTGGCACCAAACGCGGGCTGCAGAGCCAGCCCCTGGCACTGTCCTCTCAGCTGGAAGAGGCCACAAAGGGATTTGGAGGAGGCCCGGCTCGGCTACTTACTGGCTGTGTGACCACGGGAAATCGCTTAACCTTTCTGAGCCTCATTCCTCCTCTTTGCAACGAGAAAGCCGACCCTGCCTCCCGAGATGGGCTGCGAGGTTCAAGGTCTGAGCCAGGGTGGTAGGCAGCAGGATGGCCGCCAAGGACATCCATGGACTCATCCCCGAACCTGTGACTGTCTTAGGTTACGTGGCAAAGGGGAGTTAACGTTGCTAATCAGGTGACCTTGAGGTGGGGAGATGATCCTGGATTCTCTGGCGGGGCCCAATGTTATCACAGGTGTCCTTAATGGAGAAAGAGGGGGACAGAGGAGACATGTTTGAGGATGCTGGGCCGCTGGCTTTGAAGATGGAGGAAGGGGTCACAGGCCCAGGAAGGCAGCTGGCCTCCAGAAGCTGGAAAAGGCAAGGAAACAGATTCTCCCCTAGAGTGTCCAGAAGGGAAGGCAGCCCTGCCGATGCCTTGATGTTAGCCCAGGGAGCCCCATTTCAAACTGCTGATCTCCAGAAACGTAAGGTAACATAGCTGTGTCATTTTAAGCGGCCGAGTTTGTGATCATTTGTTACAGCAGCAGTAGGAAACAGATACAGTCACCTGCAGCACTTAACACAGTGCCTGGCACAGCAAGTGTCTTAAGTGGGCACAATTACTGTTAATTTCTGCAGCCAGGTGGGGGCTCGGTCTCCTAGTCCTTAAAAGTGGGGTTGGCCTCAATGGCTCCAGGACCCCTTCCAGCTCTCTGATGTCCTAATGAGAAGGACATTAGTCCTAGTGATGGCCAGGCAGTAACTGGACAACTTATTTGCTTGGTGTTAAATAAAACTAAGGGCCATGAACTCATATCTGTGTTATATGAAAACACAGTAGAGGGATGACAGTAACATGAAAACAATTCGAGTGTTACATTTGCATAATTATGGGAGACTTAAAATATATGTTTTTATAGTGTTCTAAAGTTAAGATTGTAATATAAACTTTTTTCCTTTAAAAAAAAAAAAAGCCTAGAAAATCACTCCTCGCCAGGGACATTGGAACAAAGATAGAATTCTGTTTCCCAGCCTGCCTTTCTGCCATCTGCCCATGTAGACAAGGGCTTGGCCACGGGTTAGACACACCTTGGGGTAAGGCCTGGATCTCCTTACTGGCTGTTTGACCTTGAGAAATGTTGTGACCTCTCTAAGCCTCAGTTTACTTATCTGTAGCATGGGGAAGTAAGTACCTAACTCAGAGGGTTGTTGAGAAGATTCAGTTAAATAAAGGTACCGTTTATCTAAAGTGCTTAACAGAGAGAGCACCCGGTACGCCTGAAGTGCTCAGCCTCTGGTGACCCCCTCCCGATTTTCCCACCACAGCCAAACCCCACAACATGCTGCAGCTCTTCCAGGCCTTCCCTGTCCTGCTGCCAGGCCATTGTACGTGCTGTCTCCTGTGCTGGAGGTCTCTTCTCCCATCCTGATCTGAATCCTGCCCGGCCTCCACAGATCTCCCAGGGCCATTGGAGCTGGGAGTACAGTGGCCTGTTGTTTGGAACACCCATGGCATTTTCTCTTGGTGGCTCCGCATTTGTCACCTCAAACTGGCATTCTGTCGCCCCTGTGCCTTGTGTCCATCCCGGACCGTGAGCTGCCTCTGTGGCCCCGCTAAATAAATGCTCAGCAATGAGAGACGTGCTCCTCACGTGCCCCCTGCCTGCACCTCCCCTTTCAGAACCTCCTCTTGCTTCCGTCCCCATGTGTTAAGGGCCCTCACCTCTGCAGACTGGCAGTCATCTCTGTAGGCTATGAGAGCCGTGGGCCAGGGCAGGAAGAGCTCCAGGAAGGTGAAACAGAGCAGGGCCAGCTCTAGCCTCTGGATGTGGACCTAGGAGGGACAGAGGGAGGGAGGAAGAGGGAGAGACAGGGTGAGGCTTCACCGGATGCCTGCACCCATTGCGTGGCACAGGCGGGGTCAGAGGGCAATGGGGGCTTTGCTCCCAGGGGTGCATGTGGTGGGTGGGGGACTGTCTGGGGCTGGGACAGGGTTTGTCTCTCACTGCTCTACACCCAACGCCTGGTCCCCATGCGTCCTCAGTGAGAGTTGCCTGATATTTGAGGGCTAGAGAACCTCGTGGGTCCCTGGCAGAATTCTGGGCTGCGGACTACCATGCTGCTGGGACATCTCATGGAGCCAGAACATTCGGTGGGGAAGTGTGTGTGGGTCCATGCACGTGTGTGTCTGCATGCGGCTCACATGTGCGTTGTGCTCGGTGGAAAGCGATCAGGAAGAGCGAGCCCGCGTGGTCAGAACCTTTGAAACCTGACCCAGAGGCCTGCAGCCACCCACGTGGAGTGGCTGGTCCACCTCCTGCTTCAGAGGTGGCTGTGCTGAAAAGAGTACTGGGCTTGGAGTCGTATATCTGGCTTTGAGTCCTCCCTGCACCCTGCCTTGTTGTGTGACCTTGGTCCATGAATTTAGCCTCTCTGGACCTCTGTATTCACTCCCATAGAATGCGGGTAGCAAAGCAGACTCAGCCAGCTCTGCAAGGCTGCTGTGAGGCTTACAGATAACGGGGTCCCTGGGGCTCTGATATTTCAGGAGCCTTGAACGGGGAACCAGCAGTTCCAGGTTGTCGGTCTGAATTTGCTGCCAACTGCTGCTCAACCTCAGATGGGGACCCCCTCCCTGGGCCTCAGTTTCCCCATCTATAAAATTGGGATTGGACTCAGTGATGTGAGTGAGAAAAGGCCAGCATTCCCTTTGCATCACGCCTCGGGAGCATTGGGGCGGGAACAGATTGCCGAGGGCCCCAATACCTCCACCTGGGCTCCAGGAAAGGTTTTCTGAGAGCCAGAAACTTGCTCTCAGCCGAGCCCCAGGCCGCACCTTCTGGGAGTCAGAGGACTCTGGGGACCTGGGCACTCACGGTGCTGTTGGGGTATGGTCTCCAGATCGGGGATTCAAACGGACTCTCCAGAAAGAGATCCTTGGCAATGACATAGAGGCCGGCCAGCGCGCAGAAGAAGCTGGTGATGTTTGTTATCAGGCACAACGCCTTCTACAAGCACAAAATAAAAGTGACAACCATTGTCCAAAGGTTAGAGCTCCGGATCTAGGTCCCCACACAGGCCTACCAGCAGCTTGCTTTGTGATCTCAGGAAAGACTCTGCCCGTCTCTGGGCTAAAAGCTCCTCATCCAAACATGATTTCTGAGCTAGCTGATCACTGAGGAGGCTTTGGTGGCCCTCACCTTCTACGGGATAGGATTGCAGCACCCAGGAGCTGCCTCCAAATCTAGAAGCTTTGTGACAAAGACGGACATCCCCCCGCATCTTCCTCTCAAAGCCAACCCTGACCATCCTGGCATCAGATATGCCAACTGATCAGGGACTCGACACCCACATGGTCACTCACGCAGCCCATTTCCCACAGGAAAGGGCGGGAGGAGCCTTGGACGTGACCTGTCCTCATGCACTCCAGGCCTGCCCCCTTCCCTTCCTACCGTGGTCCCTGAAAGACCTCCATTCGTCATCATCTTGAGTTAAGCATTATTCCAAGAGCCTCTTCCAAGTCCAAACCCCTGTAAAGGGGAAGTGTATGGACATAGGGAATCACCAATGTCTTGTACTAGAATGGATTTCTCTACGGTAAGAGGTTCCCTATGCTCAGGTATAGGAAGGGGGAGGCTTGTGGGCCTGAAGTTCCCAGCCCAGGAGGACTGGGCAGGTTTTGCCATGTATCTCCTGCCTCTGCCAGGTAAATCGCACAACCGCCTCCTGTTCTCTACGTCCCCTGTGAGAGCAACGGACAGCCACAGCCCAGCCCAGGCTGAGGGCACAAATGTGGAGCAGGTCAAGCCTTCTGGGGCAGAAGGTGGGCTGAGGCCATGACATGCGAGGGTAGGGATGGTCCTTGCATCACCTACGGCCATCAGCCAGTCCTGTGCTGGTGTCTACCCTGTGCCTGCCCAGGCCCCCCTGGCTAGAAACATGCTCAGACACCTGCTGCCCACACAGCTTAATGTATGGGAGAGAGACAAGGGGACGGGCAGGTCCCGGGAGCTGTGGACACAGGAGCCAGTCAGGGCAGGTCAGGGAAGACCTCCAGGAGGACGAGGTATGTGAGCTGAGTCTTAAACAATGTTCAGGAGAAAGTCAAAGCTGGGAGAGACCGTGCGGGGCGTGGGGGTGGGAAGAGGCAGAGGTGCTGGGGCAGGGGATAGAACAGCACAGGGGAAGACAATGGCTGTGTCTGGCTGGCACTTAGAGATGAGAAGCAGATGGAAAACCGGCTGGGGCTGGGACTTGCAGACTCGCTGATGCTGGAGACAAATCAAGAACAGCAGGGAACTGAGGCTGACAGCAGTGGGGTGACGCAGTCAGACCTGCAGTCAGACCAGTCTCTAGGCTGCTATGTGGAGAACAGGCTGGAGGACACCCCAAGGCCAGACACGACAGTGGACAGGACTGGGGTGGAGGGAAGGCAGTGGGTGGAGAGACTGGCATGGAGTAAGTCACGTGAGGGGCAGACGTCCTGGGCGTGGGCACCTTTCTGCTGTTTTGAAGACTCGTGCCCGCTCCTGGCAAATCCTGGCCAGCTGCCTCCCAAATCTCTACCGCTCACAGATGCCCTTCATAAGGTCACCCCAGGCTGGGGATGGAAGGGAATAATCTCAATGTTCCCACTTACCAGGTAAGTTTTCAAAACCATGTCCACTGTGATCGCCAAGAGCCCTGAAATGAAGAACTGCAGGCCAGATTTGAAACAGTTGTAAGAGAGAAGCTGGGGTTCCTTGAAACCCCTAGATTCCTTCCCTTCCTGCTATTCTCTTAAAAAAAAAACAAAACCAAAAAAACAAAAAAAACAAAACCTACCTCTGGTGGCTATTGGTGTCGAGTACACCATTTCGACAACAAAGGGAGCTCACCTTGCCCAGCACATGGCCCATCTCAGGCCCGCTTAGCCAGGGTGCTGTGCCCACTGCACACTAACCTCCATGCCTGGCATCAAGCTGTGCCTCTCAGCCCCTCCCGCTTCCCCCCTTTACTCGCCCAAGCCATCCATCTGGGATTGGCTGCACTATCCCCTCCACACAGACCCTTTCTCCTTCCTGAATCCTACAATGAGGAGATTAACTCTCATTTCTAAGGTTTCTGGTGTATTTCTGCAATTCTTTCAAATGTCCGACGGTTCCATCCCTGTGCACTGAAAGCTTGGAGCTGGTGCAGTGGACTGAGTAACAGTGGGGGCCAGGACACCCGCCCAAGAGGTGCTGTGGAATGGGGACAGAGTGTGAGCAGGCCTCCACCAGGGACCCAGGTTGGAGAGGACACCCCGGGGAGCCTTGGGGAACCGTTCACTGGTCTCCTGTCATCTCCCACCCTGGCTGATGGCCTTGAGAGGACAGGAGCCACACCTCACACCCTGTGCTCTGGCAGGTTCGCCCTGACAGAGACTTAGGGCCCTGGGGATGTGTAGCTGCAGGCAAGGGCAGCCTGGCTGCCCAGAAGCCCGGGGAAGGTGGAGCTGCCCCCAGCTCACACGTACCCCATTCTCTGCTGGAGGCACATGTTAAATTAGGAGAGAGCACAGAGCTTGGGAGCGCCGTCCTGGGACAGAGCCTTTCCCAGAGTGCTTGGAGGACAGACGCAGAGAGAGGGAGACTAGAGAAGGTGCTGGCGGTGCTTCCCTCCTATGAGTTCTCTCTGTCTCCCCCTCCCCCGCATCAGGTCCCAAATGCCAGGATCCCCCAGGTCACCTGCTGGCCTCCACACCCAGCCCATGTTTGGCTCCTACTCACAGAAGCAGCCCCCCAGAATGGATACCAGGACTTCAGCACCACCAGGTGAAGGCCCTTGACTGTAGAGGCCAGGTAACCCCCGAAGAACACGTGTGGCAGAGCGATGGCAATGTGAAAGGCCTGGGCAGGGAACAGTGAACCCATTAGGGGACTTGCCCTGAAAGAGGTCATGGGTGCCCTGGACTAACTGCCTGAAATGAGTCTGCTTCCACCTCCTAAGGGCTCCTGGTGGGTCCGTAAGCAAGGACCACGCCTCCGGAAAGCAGGAGGGGATAAAGTACGTAATTGTCCTACCACCTGCGGCCATGCTGGTACCACCCAGATTTGGAGGGATGGGGGCGAGAAGGGAAGGGGAGACAATGTCTTCTGTGGAGGATTTTCTATGGCTGAACCTGAGCCAGGGTTGGTGCAGGTGTAGGTGTCGATAGCCTCTGCCACCTCTCACGGCCTTTTCAATTTTAGGATGAGTGTGAAGGAGGGACGCTGGAGGGTTTCTTGTCATTGCCCTCTGTCCTCAGGGCTCCTTAGCATCCTTCCCAGATGTCCCCCTCCCCTCCCTCCAGGGCCCCGGGAAGTGGACACTCACGCCCAGCTCCTTGAGAAGGCCACTCAGCTCCTGGGACTTCTCCTGGTGCCAGTCTGGAGGCAGGTGGCCAGGCTGGGCTGGACTCAGTGCCTGCCACGGCTTGAGCCCCCCAGCTCCAGATGTGGGAATCACTCTGGCTTCTCCAGGGGCTTCTGCAGCCATGACTCAGGTCAAGGAACCTGGCTGTGGGCCAAGGAGAGAGGCCAAGTCAGAACTTGTCTTATTTCTGGGGCTTGTGTCTGCGTGAGACTCAGTGTCTGTCCCCTCTGCCCTCAGGGCCAGAGCCTTCCCCAGAATAGTGGCTGCCCTGCCCAGCAGCCCCTGCACTTGATTTAACCTGGGGTAACCTGGCCCCCAGGGATGGGGAGAAATTGCCACTCACAACCTCTGTGGGGTTTACAGGGACACAGTTCCTCCTGGGGCAGAAAAACGAAGACCAGACAAACTTCCCAACCATCCAAAGACAGAGCTCACCCAAACTGGCCGACTACAGTTTGTCAAGAACCTGGAGGCACAGGAGGCCTGGGCAGGTGTGGGCAACTTTGTAAGCAGTTCGTACCTCCTGGCCCAGGATGAGCCAGATGAGACCAGGTGAGAATCAAATAATTGTCCCACCACCTGTGGCCATGGTAGTGCCTCCTGGGTTTGGGGTGATGGGGAAGAGAAAGGAAAGAACCTTCTCTGAGGACCTGCTATGAGCCAAAGTTGAGCTAGGAAGTCAGTATTTAAAGAAGACAATATGTCCACGTCTACAAGTACTTTCTCTTTTCCTGGCACTGGGATAAGCATTTTATAACCATTATCTGGTTTTATCTTCATCCCAACCCTATGAGATAAATACTGTCCTTGCTCCCATTTGGAGATCGGGCTCTGAGGAATTAAGCCACTTGTCCAAGGTCACAGAGCCAGCGAATGACTGGACTGGGCCTCAAAGCCTGGCAGATAGGCTCCAGAGCTTGGGGGCTTAAATCCTTCACATACCATTGCCTCAATGAATGAAAAGGAATGTTCTGGGTGTTTTAATGAGCACAAAGAGAGGGTTGGGGAAAACTCTGCAGGAAGCTAAAAGCACCACTTGCTGAGGGCCCTGCTTATTTTGTGGTATGTGGATGTTGTGGGCGCTTCAGGACTTGGGCGTAGACTGGTGACTTGGTAAGAAAAGGCAGCCCCTAAGTTCTTTCTCAGGAGAATGGAGCTGGGGGGTCGGGAGGGGAGGAGAGTGGTACTGGATGTGGGGATCACAGCAGGAGATGGCTGTCTATGGGGACGGGGCTAATGAGAAAATTCTTTAAAGCGAGTGGGCTGTTTTCAGCCCCAAAAAGAAAGTGGGGGGGGGCACATGCCCCTGGATTTTAAGTCTGTGTGAATCCAGGAGGTCCTGTCTAAGCATCCATACTTTGCAGTTTTCCTGCCATGGAGATGGTGGTGTTGGGAGAGGGAGAGAGCCTTGGGAGGCTGGGAGGGACAGGTAATCTGGATGACCAAATCCTGAACAGGGTGGAAAGGAAGGGATAGTGTCGGAGCGTCAACGGGCTCCAGGGTTGGTAAGCACCAGCTCTGTGCTAGGCACTGTGCGTGCGGACACCCCTCAATCCCCAGGAGCTTGACTCCATTCCATAGAGAAGGAAACCAAGGTCCAGGGGGATCAAGTGCCTTGGCCAAAATCACACAGCAAGGAAGCGTGTGGTCTGACTCCAGCGCTCTGTGACCAGACTGCTGGGACCCCTGATCAATATCTCCAGTGCCTGTAGGGACAGCTCCTGATTTAGGGGAGAGGGTTGAGGGGAGGCTGGGCCTTTCTCCTTCCTGGGGTCTGGAAGCTGAGCCCAGAGACACATTGCTGTGTGACTTTTTTCTGTGACCTGACCCCATTATGCTTGGGAATTCATCCCTCTCTCAATTCCCAGCTCTTCAGAGCCCCTCTGACATAGCAAGTAGCTGGATTGAGGGATGTAGCTAGTGGCAGAGGCCGTACTAATCAGACATGGGCTGCAGCTAGACTCCCCCTGGGCACCTGGGAGGACAGAACCTGAACCTGAGCCTGGACGCCACCGGGAAGCACAAAAGAAGGAAGTCAGGAGGCCGGGCTGGAGGGGGGTCTTGGACGGAACAGGTTGTTCAGGGAGACAGTACGTGCTCGGTCATTGAGGAGTGCCTCTGCCCAGCACTCACTTTTCAGAGTTGTGGCAGCGGGAGTGGTTCAAATATCCAGCAGGGAATTAGAGTCAAGAGGCCAGAGCAAGTTTTCTCAAAGTATGTCCCACGGAATACTGTTCCTGACAGATCAGCAGCAAAAGGGTTCCATGTTCAGATAAGTTTGGGAAACCCTGCATATCGTCTTCCCCTTCCTTTGTATATTAAAGGCCCTGAGAATTCCTGCAGTGGAGCATTCTATTTTAATTTAAGGGCGTTCCCCAAACTTAATTGGCCATGGAACCTTTTTCTCATTTGGTTTCCTGTGAGGAACACTTTCGGGCAAAGTGGACTAAAACTGACAGCCTTCTGCTTCTGGGTTTTTTGGGCTTTCTTTGCCTTCCTCTTGGTTTTCTCAGGTGCATATTAGGGAGGGGACAGGGACTTGACTGTGATCTCTAGGGTTACTTCCAATTCCAAATAATTCTCTTGCAGGATAACAAGCCGCTACAAGGAACTTTATCCAACCAGGAGGGAAGGAGTTGCAGAGGGCAGGGCTTAGATAACCAGAGCAAAAGTCTGTTGTAAAGAAGGTCATGAACTCTGAGCCCTTAGAAGTCTTATACCTGGCATGGGGAGGCTTGACCCCTCCCTACTCTCCTTAGGCAGCTCAGGACCCACAGGACCAGCCAGGTTGGCAGCCCCCAGAAAACCAGCCAGGACCTGGGTGCTCCCTGCATCCTGCACATATACCCTTTGCTACCTCAGCTCCAAGACGGCAGAGTGGCAGGGACAGAGCAGGGCAGGACCCTCCAGCCCCCAGGAGAGTGGACCAGGTCATGAGCACAGGAAGTGGACAAGCTGGGCCAGATCCTGGCTCTGTCCCCAGAGCTTTGACCTTGGGCAGGCTGATTACATCTTAGTCTCCTCACCTGTCATCTGGGGGAGCTGGGTGGGGGGCAGGAGCTGTAAGGATTAAATAGGATTAGGTCTGCAACATTTGGGGCCTGGCACATAACAAATGCTCAATAATTGTTAGCCATTACCACCAGCCCGCCACGTGCCTGGAATCCTGCCAACCACCCTCCATCTGGTCCTCGTCTGGTTCTTGGTTAAGACATGGCACCTGTCATTATCTGGAGGGGTGACCATAGGGCCATGAGACCTCTGGGCTCTTGGGGATGGTGAGGAATGGTGTGGAGAGCACAGAGGTCTGAGATTTATCTCTGCGTTCTGAGCTGAACACCACAGGGCCTCGGGCAGCAGGAGTAAGATGTGTCCACGGGAGCTTTGTGGTGGAGCAGGCAGAGAAAACTTGTGACCTAGTCAGACTGTGCTGTGGAGACCTGGAGGACATGGGGAGCTTCTGAGGGTGTGTGTGTGCACGTGTGTGCATGTACGTGTGTGTGCACACGCATGTCGAGCAGAGAAAGGCAGCAACTGAGAGGTATCGAGTCACACCATGTGACAGAGGGGCCGGTGGGGGACCGGGAGCCCCTTTAGAGGATCTGGGTTCAGGAGATGCCAGTTAGAAAACAGCAGTGAGTGTGCCAAAGCCAGGCTCCCCCACAGCTTCAGGCCGAGGGCTGGTGGAAAGAGAGGTTCACCGGCAAGGAGCTGGGGCCTCCACTCTGGGATGTCAGGAGCCTGGATTCCAGTCATGACTCAGTGATTCTGGACAAGTCCCATCTCCTCTTTGGGACTCTGTTTCCTCGGAATTGACTGTGTGTGTATGAGCTCCTGGGACTGGGACGGAAATGGCTGAGCAGCCCCCACCCAGCTCAGTGACTGGCAACAGCAGGACGAGGCCCTAGGTGGTGAATGCCGCCGTGGGATTCATGCTGTCGGTGCCCCCACCACGCCCCAGATCCTCTTCATGGGTGGACACAGTGGATTGTTGGTGCTAAAGGCTCACAGCTGCTCCCTCCTGGGAGTTTAACTGATACCTTTCCCCCAACCCTGCACCAGAGCATATAAAAGCACGGCCTCCTTGCATCAAGGTGGAACCAAGTCTGTGCTTCTGAGCAGCTCACCACGTGGGATCAGGCTGAAGCCAGAGGGCAGCTCAGCCCACATCAGTCCTTGGCTGAGTTCACCTGCCCCGTCCTGCTTCCCTGGCTTTTCTTTTCCCAAAAGCACACCCTCACAGACCAGTTGTGCAAAATCCTTGTCTCAGGCTCTGCTTCTAGAAATCTGAGCAAAGACACTGCCCTTCTCTTCCAGCCATGGCGGACCACTCACCTGGCCCCGGGACCTCCACTCCGAGCTTCCAGGCACGGTCTGCCCTCTGTTCCACCTCAGCCACACTCAGGCAGCCCCAGAAGGTCAGGATATCTTTACGACACTAGACTTTGGATCCTTTCCCTCCTGGCCCCACCTGCTGCTTCATGCCTAGCTACATGTGAGCTGTCGAAGTCTCAGTCATGCCCCAAACCCAGGCAGCTGAAATCTTAGCACCCTCCTTTATAGTTGCAAATCTCCTTGGCAAGTCAAAGGCTGACCATTTAACCTGGACAGATGGAGTGAAGACGATTGTAAATCTTCATAGAGTCAGTGGGGAGAACGGCCCAGGGAGCCTCACGTACATGCCCGCCCACCCCCCCCCCCAGCTCTCCACCGATCTTGTTCTGTCTTCTCCCCCATCGGGGATCAAAACTGACACCCTACTCTTTAGTATTACTCCTTCAAAGATAAGGACTCTTAAAAAATAAAGTGTGACCAATGTCACAACTAAAAGATTAAAACGAGGTAAGTCCTGGCGCTCATGGAGTCACATTTCTGCACGAGGCAGTAAGCCTGTGGCTCTGCACAGCTCTGTGCTGCACAGGGAGACTGCTTGTGTGGAGGAAAAGCTCAACACCAGGGGGCAGGGAAAACTTTTCTCGTCCCGTCTGTGCTCCCTACCAGATATCAAACATCTGGGCAGTGTGCAAATTTCTCTGGTTGTCTCATAAGAGTCTGTGACCTTTGATTTGCTCAAATCAGGATCCCGGCATGCTCACAAATTCCGTAGGGCTGATTGGTGGAGGTCGTGCTTGCCCTGGCACCCTGTCCCCACTCGGCCTTTGAGCGTGGCACCCACACCCTGGGAGGTGTGCAGGTCCTTGATGTGGCAGTTCTGGAGTGGGTGGGCTCGAACCATGCCCAGCTCCCACCCTGAGATCCTCCTTTTCCATCTGGCCCCCCCTGTTATGCTGGGGGGTGGGGGGCTCCCAGAGGGTCACACCTACCAGCACATATGACTTCAGCTTGCTGAGCACAGCACAGCCCTTCAGAGCCAGCTCTGGGTCTGGGCTGCCCGAGTTCAAACCTTGCTTCATAGCTGTGAGACCTAGGGCAAGATATCTGACCTCTTGGCCTCAGTTCTCTCCTCTGCAAAATGGGGATAATAACACCCATGGAGCTGCTAGAGGGTTAAATGAGTTAGAATATGTAGGGTGCTTAAAGCAGTGCCTGACATGTGTTAGTTGCTGTGTATCAGTATACAGTCACCGGACACTCTCAGGGGCCACTCATACTCAGCTACCATGCATGTTCTATGTCACACATGTCACACACAGGCAGAGAGCAATGTCTCCACACTCACTTAGCTGTCACTCCCACTGAGGGGTCCCTTACCTTCTCTCAGGCCTGCTGGGTTGGGCAGCTCTCTCGTGAGGGGCCAGGGGAGGCTTCCTGGAGGAAGTGGCATCTATACCAATGTTTGAAGGAGGGTTGGGAGTGAGGGACAAATAGGAGAGTGGAGGGGGCAGGCAGGGGACGGCATTCCAGGCAGAAGGGTCTCACAGGTTCAGTATGGCTGCTGGGTCAAGTGTAAGAGGAGGCTGGGGAGAGCAGAGGAGCTGGAGAGGTGAATAGGCCACAGCTCTGGGGGTGTGTAAAGTTGCCAGGGCATTTGGACTTCAGCCTGAGGGCATAGGAGAGGCCCAAGTGACTTTGGGCAGAGCAATAATTCCCTGGCTGTTACGTAACCCAGAGATGGATTGGGCCAGATTGGAGCTGGGGACACAGGGTAGGTCCGGAGGATGATGCCACGATGCCGGTGAAAGATGACAGTAGTCCACAGGTGCTGGGAGGGAGGATGCGGAGGGTGGACTGAGTTGAGAAAGGAGAGCAAGGAGAATAGTGAGGGACAATGACAAATGGGGCTGAGCCAAGAAGGATGCTTGGATTCTGGCTTGGGCAGCAGCCAGGTCTGTAGTGACATTGCCTGACAAATGGTTTGAGTTGGAAGAGAAGATGTAAATTCCTTTTCAGGGGGACAGGAAAGCAGATGCTGAAGCTGGCTCAAGAAGAGATTGGAGTGGGAGATAGAGATGTGGGAGTTGCCAGGATGGTGATGGACGGCTCATATGAGTTCCATGAGAGCAGGGACTTTGGCTAACATCTGGCGTCCTCAGAGCACGTAGTGGGAGCACCTGCTAAATAAAACACTGAATGAAACCACAGCAGCAGATGAGCTCACCTAGGGAATGTGCAGAGTGCATAGAGAAGAGCCAGGGTAGGCAACACTTAAGGAACAGATGGAGTCATTATTATTATCACACGGATTTTAAAAAGCCCATTGATTCTGGCGACAATGAGGTCAACGACAACAGCCTGAGAGAGAGAGCAATTTCAGTGGAGTGAGTGGGAGGTGAGGAGGTGGACTCTGGTAAGAAGAGGAAAAAACACACAAACCCAAAAACCCATGGCTGAAAGGTTTTAGAGGGTATAGATGGGACTTTTTAAGCTGGGAGAGAAGGAAACATTGCATTTTCACATTTGCAGAATTCAAATGGGCAAAAGGTATTGTGGTGGACAGATTCTAAGGTGGCCCCCAATAACCTTTCCTCTCAGGTGTGGGCGGGACCCATGATGTGCTTCTAACCCACAGGCTATTGCGAAGGCGATGAGATGTCACTTCCAGGATTACGTTGTTCCCTAAGACTTCATCTTGCTAGCAGACTTGCTCGAGACACTCACTCTCGAGCTGGCTGTGAAGAAGTAAATGGTCATGTGCCAGAGCCCACCTGGCAAGGTGCTGAGGGCAGCCTCTGGGGCTGAGGGAAGTTGACAGCTGACGGAAAAGAAGTTGGGGCCCTCAGGCCTATCGCTGCAAGGAAATGAGTGCTGCCATTGATCTGTATCAGCGTCAGCGTGGAAGCGGGTTCTTCCCCAGTCAAGCCTCCGGATGAGCATGCAGCCTGGCTGCCACCTTGACGGCATCCTTGCAAGACTCTGAGCAGAGGACTAAGCTGTGCCTGGACCCTGAGCACAGAACTGCGAGATAATACATGTGTGCTGTTTTGGGCCATTAAGTTTGTGGTAATTTGTTACATAGAAACAGTTAACTAATAGAGTAACTTTTTCCATTTCTTTTTTTCCCCACTTTACAAATTGGTGAGGTAATTACATAAAGTGCACAAATACATCCAGCCCAATGAATTTTTATCTATGTATACACTCATGTAACCATCACCCAGATCAAGATATAGAGCATTTTCAATGACCCAGAAGGCTGCCTCATGCCCTGCTTGGTCAATACTGCCACTTTCTAGGGCAAAACCACTCTGCTGATTTCTATTACCATCAGTTTATGTTGCCTGTTCTTGAAATTCGTATCAATGGAATAATGCAGTGTGTTCTTTCACTCAGAGATGTATCTGCATGTTAGATGTACTGGTAGTTTGTTCATTTTAATTTGTTCATATTTTATGAATACACCACAATTTATTTACCAGTTCTATTGTTGGTGAACATTTGAGATGTTTCCAGTTTTTGCCTATTATGCATAAAGCTGCCATTAAAAACTCTGTATCTTTCTTTTGGTTGACATACTAATTTCTCTTGGGTGTATATCCAGGAATGTAATTGTTGGGTTATATTGTATGCTTTAGTTGGCCCTGCCAAACATTTTTTCCAAACTAGTTATATCAAATTATACTCCCACCAGCAATGTTTAAGAAAAGGAGCTCCCAAAACTCATCAACACTTGCATAGCCTGCCTTTTTAATTTTAGCCACTTTGATGTGTTGTGGTAGCTCATTGTGGTTTTAATTTGTATTTCTCTAATGACTAATAATGTTGAACACACTGATTGGCCATTTTGATATCCTTTTTTTGTGAAGTTCCTGTTCAAGTTCTTTGCCCATTTTCAGTGGAGTTGTCTCTCTTTTTCTTATTTATTTTCAGGAGTGATTTACGTATTTTGCACATGAGCCCTCTGTCAGATATTATGTATTTCAAAATCCTCTACCAGTCTGTGAAGCATTTTCACACTTATGGTGTTTTTTTTGATAAACAGAAAGTCTTAATTTTAATAAACTCTCATTTATCATGTTTTCTTTTACGACTAGTGTTTGTGTGTGTGTGTCCAGTTTGAGAACTCTTTGCTTATCCCAAAGTACTAAAGATATTTTCCTATTTTTTTAGAAAATTGGTTTTTACTTGTCAAATTTAGGTTCATGGCTCATCTTGAATTAAATTTTATGTGTGGTATGAAGTAGAAATTAAGACCCTTTCCCCCCTATCCCAATATTCAATTTCTCAAGCACCATTTATTGAAATGAATATCTTCTGTCCCCTGAGTTGCAATGGAGCCTTTGTCACAAATTAAGTGAACTGTGTATGTGAGGGTCTATTTCTGGACTCTCTATTCCATTGATTTAGTTGTTTGTTTTTGCACTAAAAACTATGCTGTCTTGGTTACCATTGCTTTATAGTAATTTTTGAAATCTGGTAGTTTAAGTCCTCCAACTTTGTTTTCCTTTAAGGTTTTCTTGGATATTTTAGATCCTTTGAATTTCCATATGAATTTTAGAATTAGCTTGTTATTCCGCCTTCTGCCCCACCCCCCAAAAAAGCTTCTGGAATTTTAAATGGCATTATTTTGAATCTGTAAATTTTGGAGATAAATGGCACTTTAACAAAATTTTGAAGTTTCCAATCCATGAAAATAGTATATCTCTTCATTTATTTAGATCTTAATTAATGTCTCTTAGTAATGTTTTGTAGTTCTCAGAATTCTTCTTCATGGTAATTACTTCTTTAAGTCCCATTTCCTTTCAGTGGTAGAAAACTTAATTTTGCCGAGTAAGGATAATGTGATCACTTCTGTGCCTTGCAATCCACAAGCCATGGTCTGTCCTTGCTGTTCTCTTACCGATGGCCACTGTCTCCATTCTTATTTGTTATAAAGCTACAGTCTCATACAATCCACATTGCACATTGGCCCTCTCAGTCTTTTGTACTCCCTCTTGGGGACACAGAAAGCTTTCTGGTGTTTTTATTTATACCCCTATGGGAGAGTAGGACTCCATGTTGTGTTACCAGGCACGGCCCTCAGCCACCTCAGCTCTACATCCTGGTTCCTTGCTGTCTAGACGTGGGACATCTGCCTTGCAGTCTTTCCAGATGACAGCCTGGGATGTGAAAAAGCATCCAGCTGTATAATTCCTTCTACTTGATCTGTGGTTTTGGTTCCCCCACCCCCTGAGGGACTTAGTCAACAGGGGACAGACATGATAATCCCCAGTAAACTGAGGCTAAGCCCTTTCTTCCTCTTTTTTTCTTCCTTTCTCCCTCTCTGTCTCCAGACTTCTGCCCTTTGTTCAAAAATGTCTCTGTTCTCCTCTGTGAGAAAATCTGGTCTCAAATCTGCCAACACGTTTCCTCCAACTCTATACTTTATGGTCTTAAGTTCTCAGCTCCAAGTCTTCAAGTCTCCTCTGAAAGTCAAAGCTTTTTATAATCCCTACCCCAGCTCTGCACGTACACAGCTCTGGGAGAGAGCGCCTCCTTAAATGGGGCCTTGCTTGCCCCACCCCTGTGGCTGAATGGCACTTAGCCACCTAGCTGACTACCCCTCCTTTGGGAAGACATCACAGAAGAAGCAACATTAAAATAGGGTTTTGAAGTAGAAGCAGGAGTTTGTTAGACGAAGAAGGAAGAAGTTGGGGTGCTGAGGAATGCAGCCCTGTCCCAGTCTTTGGGATGAAGGAACAGGAGGAAGGGGAAGGGGTTTGTGGGAAGTACTCATGTTTGGACTCTGGAGAGCCATGAGGTAAGAGCATAGACTCTGAACTCAGATGGAGCTGTGTTCAAATCCCAGCCTCTTATTAGCTCAGTGGCCTTGGGCACTTGATTTCACCTCTTCAACCTTCCATGTCTTCAGTTGTAGGGTGGGGATATGAATGCCTGCTCATTTGGGCTTAGGTGGGGACAGAACAAGTGTAAGGATCGCACACACAGAGTCCTTTGCTGTGACAGTGGGACAATAACCCAGGTCTTCTGATAAATACGGGACAACCCTTAGAAGCTCCTGAAGTTGAAAAGTCATTGCGATGAGACCAGCTTAAAATGTAAGCCACACTGATTATTTCCCCCTGTGGTGTGGATGAGATGAGCCTCTGATACCAGGTGGAGGTGTCTCCGTGGCCCCAGATCCAGCATAGCTCATTGTAACCTTTAGGGGCAGCCTTGCTCCTCAGGCTGGGGCAGTAAGAGGGGGCACTGAAAGGCACAGGGAGGTCTTGAGCCTCCTGGGGAGGAGCCGCCATGTCTGTGTACCTGTGGATGCTGACGGGGTACAGTGGGCTGGCTTCAGTCCTCCTTGCAACCTCCGCAGCCCTGGGAGGGAGTAGGGCCAGGGTCAATATCAACTCCATTTTACAGATCAGGAAATGAGTGTTTCCAGAGCAGCTGGGGGACAGTGCCTGACTCAGACCAGGACTTCAGGGTGCCCAGGGGAGCTGGGAGGGCGTGCTATGGCATTTGGTTCAATGCTTTTGTTTCCAGTTGTGAAAACTGAGGCCTAGAGACATGGTAGCAGATTACAAGGACAGAGCTGGTCCTGGGGCCTGGACACCTCAGGTCAGGCCACTCAGCTGTGCGGCCTCAGCGGTTGGGCTCAGCAGTCCCTCCTGGGCTCTCTGAGCTTAATGACCTTCCCCAGGCCTGAACTTGTCTCCCAGTGAGGCCGGGATTTCCCCAGTGAGCAGAGAGTAATGCATAGCCTCACAGAGGGGCATTTCCGGAAGGCTGACGGCGCGTGTCCAAGTTGCCGAGGGACACTCACCCCTAGGAAAGAAATCACTGTGGGAAATGTGTGGGACAGACAACATCAGGGAAGACTTCACTCAGGTGTCACATTTATGGAGACTGACAGGGTGTGGGAGTGGGGCTGCCCTAGATTAACGAGGTTGGGGTACGGAGAGCATGGACGCAGAGGGGAAAAGCTGGACTCCAACAGGCCGGCGTGACCAACTACTCAGACGACTCCTTGGGCACATATGCCACATTGTCATAGGCAGGGGGTGGGGAGGCTGCGGGGCTGGGGATGTCGAAGTCTGTGCTGAAGGCGTTTGGCAGGAAAATCACAGGCTGCAGAAAAAAGGAAAATCCAATGACAACTCTAGAGGGCTCTCTCCCTGCAGGGAGGTGTTGCAATAGTGCCCCCTGGCGGGTACTCTGAGAACACCCTACTAATCTGCAAGTCGGAATAGGCCGGCTCAGAACTGTCATCCGTTCAACTAATATTTTAAAAAATATTTACTGGGGCCAACTATGACCCAGGTGTGGGGAGTACAATGGGGAGAACAAAACAGATAGAAGTCCCATATCTCTAGAAGCTGAAGTTCTTTCTCTCTGATCGGCCTTGCACGGCTTCAAGCCTTCCATAACAGCAGCACTGGCTTCCTGTTGCTTGCCTGCCTCCAGCCCCCGCCTCTCTGAACCCTCCACCCCCCTGCATTGGACAAACCCTCTTGATTGATTTCCCTGAGCCCCGCTCTACTCACCCTTCGCTTTGGACATATCTGTCTCTGCTCAGAGACGTCAATAGTCTCACCTCCCATTCTGCACAAAGCCACCTCCCCCACACTGTGGCCTGCATTTTCTCTCTTTACTCTGACTGGTTCTCCTTTACTCTGACTGGTTCTCCTGCCATGAATGCCCTCCTTCACCACCTTTCTGGATTCACTGATCTCCAGTGTTTGGGAAACTAAGCTCAATTCCCACCTGTCGTGCTGCCTTGTCTGACGCCTCTTGTTTCTTCCATGGCCCATGAACTAACTTCTAGAGGCTTCTACTCAACTGTGTTCAGACTCCCGCCTCATCCCCTGTGCCCAGGGCCTTGACTGCTGGGTGTCAAGGCTCACAGAGCAGCGGGTCCATTGCTGCTGGCACCCCTCTGTGGCCATGAGGAAAATAGTCCCATCTTTCAGCAGAGACTTCTTTGGGTTCTCAGATTTATGAGTGGGGAGCTCAGTGCAGCACAGTCCCCTAGACTGCTTCCCAGAGGGAAGCAGGGAGGGGCTGGAAACAGGGACCCTCCCCAGCTACAGCCTTCCTCAGAGGCCCAGGTTGGGGTGCACGCACTCACCGCGTTGGCTTCAGCGCGGGTGGCCTGGCATGCGAAGTGGGCGGCAATGACTGCGATAAAGAACTCCAGAATGGTGAAGATGGTAAGCACAGCCAGATAGCCCCTGCCCACATCCTGGCGACCAAAAAACCCACAGTTAAGGCAAGCCGAGAATTCTAGAATCGAGAAGGGGGACCAGAGCGAGAATAACGTACCCAGTCACACAGTCATTGGTGGCAGAGCTGCACTGGGCCAGTCCTCCTGCTGCCCGTCCTGTGCCCTCCCCCCACTCCACCAGGCTGTCTCTCTGTTTTCCCCAAACCCATGCTGGGGGCAGGGTCATGGGGTCCATATGCTCATGCGGTCTGTTGGGACTGGCAGGCCCTGCCGGTGCAAAGGGCCCTGGCCGCCTGGTGCTGCAAACTCTTGCTTCACCTGGCCCCTGACATGGCTCTACCATTCTCCACATCTCCCCACTGCTGGGGGTGTCTGAAAACACACCCAGTTAGTGACACCAAAATCCATGAGCAGAATGGCTGTCCCAGCAAAGGCTGCCATGGCACTGAGAATGTTCGTCCCCAGACTGCTTCTCACCTGCAGGATGGACAGAGACAGGAGGGAAAGGAGCAGAGGGAAGAGGCAAGGAGGAGAGAGGGCAAAAGGCAACAGCTCTCCCCGTCCCACGCCTCCCAGCCCAGCCTTCCCTGGCCAGGGGCAGTGGCCCCATTGACTTGAGTTCTTGTTGACCCCCCTCCTTTCCTCCTAGCCTCCCCCTGGACCTTGGGAGAATGGCCCTGCTCAGCAATCTCCTGTCCAAGAGCTCAGTCGCCTCCCTGTTGCCCGCAGAAGGCACCAGAGCCTTCCTTGGTGAGATGGACCTAGCGCATCTCTCCATCTGATTTCTTCCCTTCCATTTGACCTTTGCCCTGGGCCAACAGAACCACACATGGTTTCCTCAGCAGCCCTGCCCATGGCTCCTCGTTGAGGTCTCATGCTTTCCCTTCAGAGTTACTCGTCCTTCCCACCCCCCAGGGCCCAGCTCAGCCACCTCCTCTTCCAGGAGGGCCTTCTTGCGTCTTCCATTTCTCTCAACAACCATGAGCACTTTGCCTGCAGACCCTCACTTCCTGCTTTGCTGTGTATTTTGAAAGTAGATCTTGGCTCCTCCTCTCTCCAGTGTAAGGGGCAGGGATTGTCTGGATGCTGTCCCACGCCTGGCACTCAGCAGCCCCCCAGGAAATGCGTGTTGAAGGAGCCAAATGAGTGAGGTTGGGGTCCTAGTGGAGTGGAATCCTCATGGCCCTACCCTCGTCCCAGGTCCCCGATCAGACTTACCAGGCAGCTGGTTTGGTTCTTCTCGGCTGCCACTGACAGGGACCCAGAGATGATGAACTGTGTGGGGGAGAGGAGACCCTGGTAAGGCTTTGGCTGGGACACTGGGCAGGGCACACTGTGCCTGGGCTCTGTCGAGGCTGTGGGTACTCGGGAGAGGGAAGTAGCCTCTAGGCTGCCACCTTCTCTGCCTCCTTGGGCTCTCTCTGTAAGCGTGTCCCCTGGTTAGGGGCCCCTGTCCAGGGTACTAGCCGTAGCTTGTTTTCATTGATATCTCGTCAGAGCCTCAAAGTGAAGGCAGTGTTCCTTTAAACATTCACTCCCGAAACATTTACTGAGCAGGAGGTGTGTGCCAAAGACAAAGCAGAGCTGAGTAAGACCAGGCAAACCCCTGCTCTCACGGGGCTTCTATTCTAATTGGGGAAGAATGACACTTAGCAAATAAACAACCAAGAAGTACAGGTGGTAGTCTTGACAGGAGCTGTCATGACATACGAAACCACTGGGGGGGGGGTGGGCTACCTGAGGTTGGGCGGTCAGGGAAGGCCTCTCCGTGCTAAACTGCAAATGAGAGGACCAGGAAGGAGCCACTACAACTGTCCAGATGGTGTGGACCAGGGTGGGGGCAGTGGAGGTGGCAACACGCAGACGATTGCAGGCTCTGCTTGGGAGGGTGAACTGACGGTACCTGCTGGTGGGGTGGACAGGGAGTGGGAAAAGAGAAGAATCTAGGATGACTTGGGATGGAGGGATGGAGGTGCCATTTGCTGAGCTGAGGAGAGGGTGTGGGAAAATAGGGGGAAACAAGAGTTTAATTTTGATATATTGCCTCTTTGACATTAAGAGGAGATGTGAAGATGGAAACTGGATTTAGAATCCAGCTCTCAGGGCCGGAGACAGACATGATGTTTCATAGACAAAGAAGCTGAGCCCCAGCGAGAGGCAATGATCTGCCCGTCAAATAGAAGGAGACCCACCCGAATCGGCACCGGAACCGCATCCCAGCTATGTCGTCCCTCTCCTTCTGTACAAGTTATCCTTTTCTGGGCTTTTGGGACTTTTTCAGCTAAGGACTCCTTGGAGCATCTTGTAAAAGCTATGAGCCCTCTCTAGAAAAACATGCACAATACATGTATACCTACAGGGGCCCCTGGAGGTCAACTACGTGAAGATCCAACTGAATGATTAAATATTGGGGCTCACACACATCCCGCCTGGGTCTCCTGACCCTGATGGCTTTTATGATTGAAAATCAGGGTTTTTGCTTAGTTTCAGGTATACAAAACAATGTAATAGTTAGACATGTATCACTTCTACTCCTCACCAATTTTGAAATCTTTACTGGGGCATATCTTGTGATACAGCTTGGCAGGAGGGAGCTCAGAGAAGGAAATGACACCTTCGTTTCTCCCTGATGCGGTTTCCCCCTTAGATTCTCCCATTGCTGACATTTCCGCCCATTTCCTGTGGGCCACAGCCTGTCCCCAGAGCATGGCCAGGTGACCATTCTGCTCTATGTGTCACTTGCTTTTGCCTCTCTGACCCCCACTTTTGAGGGTTTTGAGCTCTTGCTGGAGGCAGCCGGGGGCAGGAGGTCACTGTGCCCTGGCTTCAGAAAGCCTCACTCACTCCAGGGAGGTCCCTCTCGTGCAAGTCTCTGACTCTCTCTAAAGGGGAAATCATTGCAAACGACAGCCACTATTTGGTGCGGAATCAAGGCTCCCACACGCGCTAGCTCTTCATCTCCTCAAACTATGGGGGAGGCAGAGCCAGAACTATGGACCCGATTTTAAGATGAGGAGGCTGAGGCCTGAGGCTGAGCGGCTCGCCTAAGGGACTCGGTGGTACACCCCACTGGCCTGACCGCAGAGCCTGTGTTCCCCTGGGGGCCCGGCAGGCCCGGGTGTGGACAGGGCGCTGCAAACGCTGAAATGCTGTCTTCAGGCTGGAGGTGATAACGACACCCTCCCTGACACTCCAGCAGGGCCGGCTGGTCAAGCCGGCCAGGGTACGAGCAGAGGAATGGGCTCAGGGGCTTCAGGACTGGTCAGACTCCCAGGGGGCTGGGACCCACCAGAGGCGCTGGCGGGTTTCCGCAGGACGGGGTTTGGATGTGGGGTGAAGCGCAGGATCCGGGTAAAACAGGTGCTTAGTGTCCTCCATCCATCCTTTTTGGGAACCTTCTCTGTGCCAGGCTCTTTGCTGGGAGCCTGGCGTACATAGGAGTGGGGTCTGGCCCAGTTTTAGGATTAGGGTCTGTGGTTAGGAGGTAGATGTAGGCTCAGGCCTCCACCTAGGGGCGGCTGTGCCCAGGAGAATGTGGTGGGGGGTGGGCACAGGGGAAAGAGGTGGACCTCAGCACGGCCCCCCAGATGGCCCCGCACTCACGCAGGCTCCTCCCCAGAAGGGGACGCCGCTTTCGATGAAGAGCATCCCCACGTGGCCGCGGCGGACCATGAGCAGCACGCTGCCGAAGCCCAGGTGGATGAGGCCGATGAGGATCTGGACCGTCTGCGGGAAGCGGGAGGCTGCTCAGACAGGGGGCTCCACACCGCCCCCTGCCGGCCCCGGAGGAGAGCGTGCAGGGAGCGCCCTCCTCCCCCAGCCAACTGTTAGCAACTGAGAACCAAACCTCGATTCTGTTCTTTTGAGGAGATACCATTATAACAACCATAAGGGACAGTTTTAAGAAGGACAGGCAGTTTCCCCAAAGCCTACGGGATCCAGCTGCTTGTTTCCATGTCTCTACAGCTTTACATCCTGCTTTGTGCTCTGACCCATGGCTCTCAAGCGTCGCTGTGTGTTGTCCCTGGTTTTCTCTGCCGGCATTTCAGGGACACCGCGTTCCCTAAGCCAAACGCCTCACCTTTTCCTTCCTCCTCCCCTTACTGCCTGCACTGAATATCTCCTTGAGCATATTTCTCATTTCAGTGGCTATCATTGCTCCATCCAGCTGTGGGTTGGAGCTGACCCTACCCAGCTGAAGTCTGGACTTGTATTTTCTTTCTTTCTTTCTTTCTTTCTTCTTTCTTTCTTTCTTTCTTTCTTTCTTTCTTTCTTTCTTTCTTTCTTTCTTTCTTTCTTTCTTTCTTTCTTTCTTTCTTTCTTTCTTTCTTCCTTCCTTCCTTCCTTCCTTCCTTCCTTCCTTCCTTCCTTCCTTCCTTCCTTCCTTCCTTCCTTCCTTCCTTCCTTCCTTCCTCCTTTCTTTCTTTCTAGAGGTGGTTTATTAGCTCCCCATTGACCCATTCCCAGAAATGGGATGATTTCCCCAAAGATGGGGACATGTGGGATTCTAGTAACTTCTGTCATGTCTTTCCAAATTTTTTGGTAACAATTGAATTCCAGAACTGAGTGGAAATGTTGGAGGCCCCTGAATTCAACTTCTGCTTAATCCAGGAACACTTTCCATCCCCTGACTTCTAAACGGCGCCCTCAGTGACGAGGCACTCAGCACCATCCAAACCAGCGTGGTCCACATATGGGCAGTTCTGACTGTGAACCGCTAGAATAATATTGTTGGCGGCATGTGGAATATTTATATGTCTTTCTAACATGAGTGCCAAGAATCTGGATATTTACAGGCATGACCCCTTGACTTTTCTCTTTGGCTGCATGTCTTTCATCTTTTCAGCTTTCTTATGGAGCACGGTGGCCCAGCAGCCAACACTGCTCTCCTTCTCTGCAGGTCCTTCTCCTGCCACTAGACCACCACTACTGCTGTGGCGATTACTCCTCATGAAACACCAGCCGCCACTGACCTGATGCCTGTCTACTCTAAGCCATGTTTTACAGGCATTATCTCATTGAACCCTACCGTGATGAGGTAGATATTATTACTATCCTAATTTTGGAGATGGAGAAGCTGAGGCTCAGAGATGCTCAGTAACTTGCCCAAAGTGTCCCAGCTGGGCAGTGGCAGGCCAGCTAACTCTAAAGCCAGCGTTCTCCTCACCGGATGACAGTCCCTGACATCTGTTTATGGTTTCCACTTCTATGTTCTTCAGCAATTTGTATTTCTGTCATCAAATTCCTTTGGAGGTCATGGGTTCCTAGGGTCAGCCCCGAGGTTTCAGGATTCCAGCAACTGATGACCGCATCTCTGTTCATGGTCTCTAGTCCATTCAGGCACCAGTGGACTTGGTGCGGCTGTTAGTGTAGAATCCTAAATTTCAGCATGTTCAAACCAAAGCTCCTGGATGCAATGAAGCAGTGGGGTTGAAAGTAGAACCTGACAGTCAGGTCATCCTCGGGTACAGTACGCCGCTTGCTGTTCCCTCTTTTTGGGGAGCTCTGGCCCCCAATCTTCCCTTGGCTGGCTTCAGCCCAACAGCCTAAATGCCCTCTCCCCAGAGAGACCTCCCTGTCCACCCCCTCTAGTGTTTCGCCTCCTCCACCCACCATTTAACCCCATGATCCTATCTCGGTCATTACTTTACTGGTTTATCTCTGGGAGCTCCACTGGAGAAGGGTCGCTGTCTGGAGCACAGCTGAGTCCTCAAGTCCTCACTATGTATCGACTCTCTGCCGCCTCTCCAAGGTGGGCACTAATGCTCCAGTGCTGGGGTGCTCCCTCCTGGCCCAGCACCCGCCTCAGGTCGTCGGGAGAGGCTGTTCTTACCCCTAAAGCTTTGGGCTCTCCCGTCAGAAAGGTCTCCACGGGCCGCAGGTCGGGCGCCTGGGTGGCCCTTGGAGTCTGAGCCTCCAGCGGTGGCTCCTCAAACTGCATAATCCCAGGAGGCTGGCACATGGAGGTGGGCAGAATGGCTGCAGGAGGGCGGAGGCCACTGGCATTGCTGGGCGGGATGACGACAAACACCCCATTGCTCGTGGGAGCTGCAGACATCGTGGTCAGAGACCCTGGGAGACAAAGGCTTGGGAGATAATAGTGAGAGTGATGATGGTTGCATATTTGCATAGAACTGTTTAGTTGATAAACAATATGCTGCCAACCTCCTTCATTGCAGCCCCCTTAGGATGGCACCAAAATCTCTGATCGTCAATGGAGGAGGTTCCCTCAGAGAAGGGATATCCTAGGTCCAGGGCCTCTGAGTGAGGCAAGGCCGAGCCTTGAATTCTGGTCTCTCTCACCCAAGAAGCCACCTTCTTAATCTCTGCTGTGTTACACGGAAAGGACCTTGAGGAGAGCATGCATTTAAACCCCCTCCTTTCCCCCAGAGAGGGCAGGTGACTTGCTGAAGAACACACAGCCAGTGCGAGGCAGGCAGAGCTGAGGTGGCGTGCATGTCCTCATCTGACCAGAACTCGCGGCCATTTCCTGACCCTCGGCCCTGGCTAAGGAGCTTGTGTAAATAATTCCCTGGGGAATTTCCTGCTGTGGGAGGCTTTCTCTTTGGCCACCGAAGCATTCACTGTTAATGTAGCCAAGATATGCATGGATTATGGATTACGGAAACTTGATGTATGTGCGGGGGGCCTGAGCAAACACTTTGGGGAAAACCGCCCAGCTGTCAGGAGATGAGTTTACCAGGAAACAGCAGAGTGAGGAATCTGCCCGAGCAGACAGTGAAATTAAAAGCAAACTTCTCATTGGCATTAACTGATTCAGCACACAGATCTGGAAATAGAAGCTAGGATTTGAATCCTGGCCCGCTCCCCCGCACCCCCCGCACCCCCCCAGTTACTGTGAGACATGGGACAAGATGGCCCTCACCGCTTGCTTCAGTTTCCTGCCCTGTAAAGTGGGGATGATAACACTGGCACCAGTCGCCTAGGACTTGGTGTGAATTAGATTAAATAACACACAAACCTGATAAAAGCCCTCCTTTGGAGAATGTATACAATTATGGATCAAACACCGAGTCCCTGCACTCCAGGAGCCTCGTGTCTAGTAGGAGAAGCAAGAGGTTTGCAATTCAGTCCAATAAATGACTGAACTTTTACTATGAGCACCAACCATAGGGGCTGGGGATATAATGAATCAAGACCAGATGTCCTGTCCTCGTAGGGTCTCCCAAGGCAGAGCAGGGCCACTGCTAGGAGAGAGAGGTCGGTGGAGGGAGGGAGAAATGACTTGAGCTGGTTGTGGAACTCAGGGATGTCTTCAAGGAGGACATGGACCTAAATCAGGGGTCCTCAGACGTGACTGCTTCTCCTCTCTCACTTCCCTCACCCCACCTTCCTTTGCTTTCCTCTTTCTCTCCTCCATCTTGTTCTCCTTCCCCACCCATCGGCTGCTTCCCTCCCTGCCAGACATACTGGGGGAGAGTAGACACTTGCTGAGGACAGTGCTAAAGATGGCCTGGTCTGACAGTCCAGGAAAATGGGAATGAGAGAGTGAGGTGGCAGAACGATGGAGTCTGGGCTGAGGAGGACCCACCTACCCCACGGGTATTTGCTTCTTGGGGTGTGAATAATGATCACTTAAGCCCACATCTCATTCTCAGGGAGACACAGGCATGGATAATTAGCTGTGCTTAGAGATGAGGAAACAGAGGTTCAGAGAGGGTGAGGGTGTCTCTCATGGTTACACAGCACCTCAGTGAAAGAACTGGGGTAGGCCCTGGACTCCCATCTCTCAGTAGGATAGTTGACTTTATGGAATTCATCCACTCCTGGGTCTGAATCCTGCCTTTGTCAGAGTGAGACCAAGGCTTGTACTTTGCTCCTTGGAGCAGTCGTTCTAAAATGCTCAGCGTTCACAGAGCAGTAAATTAAAAACAAATGGGGACTGAATGAGTCTGCCAACTTTCCACTTTCTTGAGTAAGTTCATGTCAAGAGATCATCCATGTTATCACCACCATCTAGAAGGGATATTTGACACCAGAGAGGGAGGAAGGACATACTTTGAGAGTAGAAGGACAAAAGCTTTATGCAGAACAAATTTAATTGGGCGAAAACATCACTCTTGCCTGTATAGTTGTCATTTCACCAGGGACGGGTGAAAACTGCCTGAGATCCGTGGTGGTTTGGGGCGTGTCTGTGGACATTCTCTGGGGCTGCAAGGGCGGGCGCCATGGCTGGACTGACCCCCCCCAACAGGCTGATGGGCCTGAATAGCCCCGGGGAGGGAGCACTTGTGTAATTAACATCACTCCCAGGGAGGTGGTGAGACAGGAGCTGAGACCTTGCCCTCCTTAGGAGAAAACACCTATAAAAATAGGCTCTCAGCTGATAAGGTGGGTTAAGTGGCAATCCCGGGCAAGAAAGTGTCACATAGTTCCTGAGACTCTTTAGCTCTTCTTTCTACTACTCCCCACCCCCAGCAGCCACCATCAGCATCTCTGTACTCTCAGGCCAGGGACCACCCATTTGTTCCAGAGGCCACCTGGACCCTGACCCCAGCTATATGCCACCAGAAAGAGAACACTTTTTTCCTTACTAACCAATCAGCCAGGGACAACCCTAAACACTAATACATGTGTGCCATAGACAGGCAGGTGAAAAAGAGGAAAACTCACGGTCCCCTGCCTCCAGTAGCTTATAAGGTAGCTACCAGAGGAACTGCTGCCTGTAGCAGAGACACAGAAAATACCCAGACACCCACAATAGGGCAGGTTATCAATGGCTGGATGGCCCTACTTTTTACAGTCTACAGAGTGTTGTTATCTGTATGAGACCATATATCCTTACAACAGCCCTGTGAGGTAGGTGTCATTCAGCCCATTTTGCCGACCTGTAAACTGAGGGTCAGAAACAGCAGTGTGGTGGGTGGGATAGGCTGTGGGCCTTCAGACTGGGCATATTTGTTAGAGATGTTAAAATAGAAATTTCAGCTGACACCAGATCCTGCAGTGAGCTGTACCACCGATGGCCCACAGGGACTCACAAAAAGCAGGTGGCAGAGATGACTTTGTCACCCTCACCCACACAGTCGGGAGTGGAGACAGAGGATTTTGGAAGATTTAGAGCAGGGGTGTCCAAACTTTTTTCAACGTTTTTCACCAAGGGCCACATGCGGTAAAACACACAAACAGCCGGGCCACTCACTCGAGGTGAAGTACGTATTGCCTCACCTGGTTTATTTAAGTAAACTAAATATATCTTTGGAATTTGCTGTGGGCCAATTAACAATGGATCATGGGCCACAATTGGCCCGCGGGCCGCAGTTTGGACACCCCTGATTTAGAGGGATGCGAGCACTGTCTGTGTAGGTGGGGCCTATATCCTTTTCACCTGGGGACAAGATAGGGAGGCTGGCTTTAAGGAGATTTGGAGAAATTGATATGCACCCCTCTTTTTGGGGAAGATTATTGGGGGAGGTGCACAGGAGAGAGATCCCCAGTGATGGTGGCATCTCCACAGATCTTGTAAAACCCCTCTGCAGAGAAGTCAGCTTCAAGTCCGCTGTCTCAGGAGGTGTGTGGTGCAGCGGGCAAGTGCATTTCCCTGTCCCCTTCATCTCCTCCTCCCTGTGGCCCCGGTGAGGGTGGAAACCCAGTTAGCCTGCTGTGGGGGAGGGAGAGTCAGGGCGAAGCCCGCCAACTCCCCTTCTTACCTGCCTTGTGCTGGGCTGAGGACCCAGGTGCCCCAAATCACGCTGTGCTGTAACACAAGACTGGACACCAAAGACTAACTCAGGACGTTTGCCTCACCTGAGAGCAGCCAGAAAAGCCACGGGGCTGCCCTAATTTCACCCCGGCATAGTCTCTGTGAGTTTAAAGGAGTTTTCAATGCCCACCTAGTGCCCACCAGTGCCTGGCACGCAGGAGGCCTTCATTGCCTTTTAGCTCCTACTGTTGCTAACAACCTTAGGAGGTAGGTACTAGTATTCTTCCCCTTTTGCTGATGAGGAAATTGAGCTCAGAGTCGTTCAGTGAGGTGTGTGATCTCGGGCCAGTCACTTATTCTCCATGAGCCTCAGTTTCCCCATCTGTAAGATGGAGCAGGGGGATGGTCCTGGTGGGTCCCTGAAATCCCCTCTAGGACTTGAGGTGAGGTGAACTCGCTCTTCCTGGGAGTTTTAGTCCAGGACCCTGCTGGGCAGGCGGAGACACAGCGGCTCAGCCCACTCCATCCGGGACAGAGGGCTCATTACCTGTCACCTTGAAGATGAGCAAGGTGACTTGCCCAGGGTCACAAGGTCAAGATAAGGGATAGAGCTGTATGCAAACCTTGGTCCTCTGACTCCCTGCTATTCCCTAGCTCCCTGTGGCCCCTCTGATCCAGGGGCCACACAGTCGGGACAAAGGGGCAGCAGATGACGTCTGCCAGCCCCAGGATGCTGACTCCACTGGCTTCCCTCAGCTGATCCGAGGTCGCCGGGTCCTGCGCTAACTCATGAACCTCACTGCCTTTGGCCAGGCAGAGCCCTGTCACAGGCCACCCAGAGTCATAGGCTCAGCTGCCCCTGAGCAGCCAGGTGTGGTCCTGTGAGCCTCTCGGCATCATCTTTATTCACAGGCAGCCAGAAGCAGCTGTGTTTATTCACAGTTGGAGCAGCGTGGGGAGGTGTTACCAGCTGGAGGAGAGAGGCTCTGAGCGTGTCTTGGATGAAACGCACAGGAACACATCTGGGAAGGGGCTGCACATCTGCACATCTGGGAGGAGGCAGCCGTGCTTAGTGGTTGAGGTCATCGGCCCTGGGGTTAGCCGGGGAGGACTCCACCCCACCACTCTGCAAGCTCAATCAGCTGCATGACCTCAGGCAAGTTGCTTAACCTCTCTGGGTCTCAGTTTCCCCATCTGTCAAATGGGTGGCTTTGATGGTGTGGGGGAAGAGGTGCTCTAGGCTTTGTAGGATGCCATACCTTCTGGCCCTACCACATTGTCAACAGGCAGGAATTTGCTCCTATCTAAATCTGACTTGTGGCATTGGGCTGGCAGACCATCCCAGCTCCTCCAATCCCAGCCCTTCCAAGACTGCCCAGACCTGCTTCCCTAGCCTGGAAAAGATGCCAACAGATGCAAACACATGACAGGAGGGGGCAGGCCTCCCAGTGCCCACACTCACTAAATCGGATCATGCATATCACCCAGCCCCTCAGCAGGGCTTCATTCAGCTCTGCTGCCCACCTCCCACTGACTGGGGGTGGGATAGCCCCTTCCCCCCTCGCTGGGCCTCCGTATCCCCATCTATAAATGATGGGTGAAATAACATTGTCCCTATGCCCCTTTCCAGCTCAGAATTCCTGCTAGGTCCTTCTCTTTCCCTTGGAGAAGGGAAACGGTGGGGCATCTGCGTCTGGGTTGGAGTCACACCTAAGGCGGGGGGAGTGGGTGGAGAGGAAGACTCCAGTTCCCTGGGAGGATGGTTAGGGCCCCAAGATCTCTAGGGGATGCCTGAATCATCTCAGTGACTGGGTTGGAGGAAAGACAACCCTCCTTTACCACCCCGTCACCCGTTCAGGGTCCTTAGCTGGCGGGTCCCTGTCAGTGGGAGGCCAGTAGTTCTGATGGCCCTGGGAGCTGTCCTGGCCTTCTTAGTGCCAGGCTGGGTAAGTCCCATGGGTCGCAACCTCTTCTGCCCCCAGTCTCTCCCTCTCGCCTTGTCTGGGACCTGATGCGCCCCTGCCCCGTTTCCCCTGTTTGGGCGCAGGGCCTGGGTGGCCTGGGCCACTGCTCCTGGAAGGGCTGTGGGTACTCACCGCTGCTGCACCTGCCGCTTACTCCTTGCTCCTCTGCGCTTCCGCAGCTGCCTCTCCTGAGTTCACACATTTTCATGTGAAAACCTTGCTATTCGTGTGGGGCTTGGGACTCCGCTCTGCTGGGAGCTGCTGCCTCTGGGAAGTTCCCAAGTCCCTCTTGCTCTAGGCCACCACCCACTGGCCCCACAGAGGAGCAGAGGGAGCTGCTGGTGGGATCGTTGGCTTCCAGCCACAAGCCCCGTGAGAGGGTCTAGTTCCTTCCTTTAATGTACAGAATGGGAAACTGAGGCCCAGGGAAGCTAGCGGCCTGCTGGGGTCTCACTCTTTGTTTCAGAGCTGGGAGCGGGATCCACGTTGGCTTTCACCTTCCTGCAGCTGAGGAGGGAAACTCTGAGTGTAATCAGGAGGCGGCCTGACTTTCTTCCCCACGAACTTGTCTGACGATAGATAAGAAGGGCCAGGTGGTCAGTCCACAGCTGTCCTGGGGCAGGGGCAGAGTGAGTGTGAGCATGAATGTGAGTGAGTGTGAGAACATGCGTGTGAGGGTGTGTCAGTGAGAGGGCACGTGTGTGTGAACGTATGAGCATGCGTGAGTGTGCGTGCACGTGAGTGTGAGCATGTGAGCATGTGTAAGTGTGTAAATGTGTGACTGTATGTGAATGTGGGTGTACTGCGTGCATGTATGGGCGTGTGAACATGGGAGTGTATGTGTGTATATGTTTGAGTATCTGAGCACATGTGAATGTGTGTGTATGCATACAGAGTGGTACTCAAGTGGCATATGCACAGAGAATTTGTGCATCAGTCTCTGGATTCAGTTTCTCACCAAAGTAGCCCCTGAGTCCTCTGTGCAAAGCCGGGGAGACGACCCAGGATCGTGGGTGCAGTGTGGTGTGGCAGATGCTCAGGAATGGCCTGGGTGAGCTCTCAGCTGAACAGTGTAGCAGGCTGATTGCAGAAATGGCCCTGGTTTCATCCCCCTCCGTGTATCCACACCTCTTGCAGCTACAGCCAGAATCTGTTTCCCAAACTCTTGAATCCGGGCTGCCTTGGGACTTCCTTTGCCAATAGAATGTGGCAAAAGTGGCCACGTTCCAGTTCTGGCCTGAGACCTCAGGAAGCCTCTCCTGCTTCTGTCCTCTTTCTTCCAATGCTTCCTGCTATGAGGCTGTGTCATGTCACCTAACCTCTCTGAACCTCAGTCTTTTCATCAGGCAAATGGGTGTGAGATAACAATCCCCATCCTCTCGACCTACAAGTGGGTCATGCAGATAGAAGGGGAGAACAAAGGTGGAAATTACAAATGGGAGGACGGGGCGTTGCTGGCACTCTTGAAGTTAACCCTCAAAGGAAGTCACTTCCTCTACCACTGGGGAGGCCAGAAGGCAGGAGGGTTGGAGCCCCAAGGGCAGATTTAGGGCTTGCTGGAAGGCTCCGTGGGACTTTCAGAGAGGACAGGAGCATGATGGGTAATTGCCCTCCCCAAAGGCTGCCATGGTTATAACGTCACCTCCGGAAAGCAGCCCTCGGCTTTCCAGCTGTCACCGCATTCTTCACAGATGGGACTCGTTTATGTTTAATCTATGTTGATCTAAGGGGCAGCTGTTCCTGTCACCTGTGCGCAAGGCAAACAAGCCTGGAACAAAGTCATCAGAGTGACAAGCTACTCTAAGATCCCGCGAACCCCGGGCTACGTTTCAAGGGCAAAGTGGAAAACTCTAAGTTTGTAGTTAGGGAAGAGCAGATTATATTGACTGAATCTGAATTTTTCTTACTGTGAATTTAGTCTTTTACATGTAAATCTTTCTAGGACAAGGTATTTGACATCTTTTCCATTTAATTTTTAATCAACTTGGTATGCAACAATCAATTCAGGTGTGTCAAATAAATTTCAAAAATGCCAAATTAAAAAACTCCACACACAATGGATTAAGGAAATTCTTTGACATGTCTGATGATCTCATGACAGTGCTGGAGCTACATGCCACCAAGGCCCTATCCAGCTCAGAAAGAAAAACAACACTGGCGGGGGGACGGGGGGCATCTAGAAAGTCACTCCGGCCCAGGGACAGCTCCCCTGCTTTCTAGCCAGGTGATCTCTCTCAACTACCGTTTAAATACTTCAGTTTCCTCTTCTGTAAAGTGGTCACTGTAATAGTTCCTACCTGACACTGTTTTTTGTAAGGATCATTGAGATGCTGTCTGAGAAATACTTGTAAATACTGAAGTGCTCGGAAAACATTTATTGTGACTAAGCCTTGTACATTTGGAGGGAGGCTTTGAACTGGATAATCTGAAATCCTGAAAATTATAACCTAGTTCCAGATGGTTTAATTCAGGAACTAAAACCTAAAATGTAGCTGAAATCTAAGAATGCAGGAAGGAGGTACTAGCCAGGATGATAAGACGTGGAAAAGAAATGAAAACATAGGAGGACTGAAAAGGGAGAAACTGTCATTATTAGTAGATGACATGATAGTCTGCACAGAAATTCTAAGAATTCCTACATGCAAATCACTAGAACTAATAAGAAAGTTTAGCAACTTAACTGGATATAAGATCAAAATGCAAAAGTCAGCTGCATGTCCACACACCAGGAATGAGCAGTTTGAAAATGTAACTTTAAAATTTGTTTACACAAGAAACATGAAATCATTGTTAAGTGTCGTGTGGGGCGGCCTGCGGGGTCTCAGCTCCCGCTCCCCACATAAGAACACAGGACATGGTGAGGCCAAAAACGAACACCCGCAGAGCCATAGGTAGGGGAGTCATGTCACTATAGTCTCACTGGAGGCTGGATTCACACGACGACGTGCGACCTGCCGTCCGCTTTGCTGCCTGCCAACCAACCCCACTTGCTAACTGCAATCCGCGCTTGCAGGCTCAGCCACCATCCTCTTGCTAGCCCCCATTTTCTGCTAGCGTAGCCACGGCAGTTATATTAGTGGCCAATGACTCACTGGTTACAGCTGACGGCCAACTAGCCACAGCTGATGGCCATTTGATCACAGTCGATGGCCATTTACTACCTGAGCCAGCACCTTTCCACGTGAGGCCGAGAGCCTGGAAACCACTCCTGGCTCTGTCCCCACAGTAAGCAAGGAAAATAAAAGACATTTAGGAAAAAACATCTAAGGAAAGATACGACATTTTATGGAGAAGTTGGTTAAACCTTATTGAAAGATATTACAGTTGACCTTAGTGAATAGAGTGGTAGCCACATCAGAAAGCTCAATAGAAAGAGATGTGAGTTCTTCCTAAATTGATTTGTTGATTCAGAATAAGTAAAATCAAAACCTCAACAGAGTTTTTCATGGAATATGAAATTTAGATGGATGATCAAAAGTTAATATTAGTTAAGACACCCTTTCCTGAAAAGAAGGAATTCAGGGAAGTTCTAGATACAGGTTTCTCCCACTATCTGAAAGTATAGCACGTCTACGAAACCTTTCATAAGCTGAAGTGGTGAGAAGCGAAGAAGCAATTACTTTAGGACGCAGCTTGCTAACAGATGCACAAATAAATCGAGATAAAGCACAGGTGCTCACAGACACAATTCAAAGCTGTGGGGCTTGATGCTGGATGCTGAGTGTGGTTCCCGGACAAGGAGCTTGGGGGCCCACTCTCACCGCTCTGGTGAGCGCTGCCTCTATAAGGCTCATTGCAAAACAAATACTGACTGCTATTTTTGCTTTTTGCCTTTTATCGTAAAAGTGAAAATTCTCTTTGGATTTCTTTCGGTTCGCAAAAGCAGGTACTAATGTAGGTCTTTTGTAAAAGTGAAGTGGCAGAAAGCGAACTTTTGAAAAGTGGAGGACACCTGTATCAAGATTTACTATAAAACAATAGTAATTAATACAGTGTAATGTATCAGTAAAGAGCAGACAAGGCAACACCTGGAACAGATTAGAAATCCCAGAAACAGACCCATATGTATACAGATATCTGACATCTGAGTGGAGAAAGGACGGACTGATAAGTAAATGATGCTGGAACAATTGATTATCCACAGAGCAAAAAATAAAATTGACTTTCACTTCATAACATAAACCAGAATCAATCCCCTATAGGATTAAGGATTTAAATGTAAAAGGCAAACTTCTAAAATTTTAGAAGAAAATATAGAAGAATCTCTTTATGACCTTGGATAGGAAACTATTTCTTAAGCAGGATACAAAAAGTATGAACCATAAAAATTTTGACAAATTAGACCACATTAAAATTAAGATCTTTTGTTCATCAAAAACTACCATAAAGAAAGTAAAAAGAGAAGCCAAAAAGTTGGAAGAAGATATTTGCAACACATAACTAACAAAGGGGGAACATGCAGAATATACAAAGAATTCCAAAGAATCAAATAGAAAAAGACAAGCAAGCAACAGAAAAACAGGAGAAAGAAACGAACTGGCATTTGATAGAAAACTGAATGGCTAATGAACACATGAAAAGATGCCCTACTCATTGGTAATCAGAGATGAAAAATCAAATCACAGTGATGGATGGTGTGATATCTGCCAGAATGGCAGTAATTTCAAAGTTGGATAATAGGTTTGAGAGGGGTTGTGGGGCATTGGAACTCTTACTGCTGGTGGAAATGTTGATTGCTACGACTTGTTTGGAGGGCAGATTGACTCTACCTAGCAAGGCTGAATTTAGTTCACACATCATAGCCAGCCATTCCACCCTTAATAATAATCTAAAGCAGCACTTCTCAAACTTGAATGTACACACAAACACCCTGGAGATCTTGTTAAAATGCAGATTCAATAGGAAAGAGTCGGCATTTCTAACAAGCTCCCAGGCGAAGCTGCTGGTCCAAGGACTGGAATTTGAGTATCAATCGAGTGTTGGTTGAATTTTATTTCAACCAAATGGCACCATCTCCTTTCACCCTCAGAGGAGTCCCAGCAGAAGTCTCCTTGCAGTCAGAGGCATCTGAACAGGAGGTCTGGTCTCCTCACGCCACACCTGGCTGTGGGGCAGCGTCTCAGGACATACCCGGAACCATTTCCAGACTGCTCGCGTGGGAGCTTCTGCCACGTGCACCAGGAAGCACGCACAGGCATGGTCACAATGGCATAGTTTGTATTGCGCAAAACTGGAGACAACCTAAATGTCCATCAACGGGAAAATGAATAAACAAATAAATTGTAGTGTATTTGTATGTTGGATACTATATACTAGTGAAAATGAATGAACTACAGCTGTTTGCGACACAGATGAATCTCCCAAAGAAAATTTCCCAAGGGAAAAACCTGTGGCATTTATACTAAGATATAGTCATCTACGTGAAAATGGGATTGAAAGCCAGGAGACTGGATAACATCAACGAGGGAGTGAGTATAGCTAAAGAGAGGAGACCCAAGGACTGAGTCCTGGGAAATTCCAATATGTGGTCGGTCAGGGAGAAGGGGAGGGTTCTGAGGAGGAGCAGTGGGCCAAGTAAGGGAAAACACAGAAGGTTTTGTGAATGTGGGTCCCTCGCCACAAGTGCAGAAAGGCTTAAAGGGGATGGACAAGACCAAGTGAATTAATGCTGCTGATAAATCAAGTGAGTTGAGGACCGAGAACCTGCTAACAGATTTAGCAAGGTGGAGCCTTTGGGACTTTGACAACAGTGGTTTTAGTGAACAGGTAGAAAAGCCTGACTGGGCAGGGTTAAAGAGGGATGGGAAGAGAGGAATTGGAGACAGCAAGCAGAAATGGTTCTGAGGAGATCTTTTCTGCAAAGGGGAATAGAGAAATAGGGCGGCATCTCTAGGGGGTTCTGGGGTTAGAAGAGGGTTTCATTTTTCAAAAGGGAGGAATGACAACATGTTTGGGTGCTGTTGGGAATAATTCAGTGGGTTGTGGAAAGCTGTGACGTGGGAAAGACAGTAGAGGAGAGGCGTGGAGTCTGCTGCCAGGTGGAAGGAGCCTGCAGTAACTGGTGGGACGCTATGGGTATAGAAATATCAGTCTTCTGAATGCATCCAATTTCATAGGGAAGCAGGAAGCAAGCTCGTTATGTGAGACAGAGAATTGGGGAGCAGGTATTGGGGTTTGCAGAAAGGGGATAAGATATGAAATAGTTGTCTAGAGGTTGGGAGAGAGTATAGACTAAGGAAATGAAAAACAACTGCTAGACAACTATTTCGGGACATTTGGTTGGGTTAAACCAGGGTTGGGATTCTGGCAGACAGAACGCTGAGGTGAGAGGGGGGCAAGGGACTTGAGAATGATTGTGATGATGAGTCATGGAGTCTAGGATGAGCAATGGGGGCAAAGCTGTAGCAGTCCGTGAAAAGGTGGGATGTTGATGGGCTGCAGGTCCTATTGGAGTCGAGAACTACAGGACTTGGGGTGGTGAGCTAGAAAGATAGGAGGTGGAGGTTGGAGAGATGGGCATTGAAACTGAGGTTGGGGAGGGGGTGCCATTGTGAAAATGACCAGGTAAAGGTGTGATCATGGGAACGAGTGATTGAGATTGGAGGGGCGGGAAGCAGGGATCATTGCTCCCAGGCGACGGGATATTATAAATTCCGGAGCAATTATTAGAGGATATTCAAGCACCAAATGGAGGTTATCTTTAAGTTCTTGTCCACCTCTGAAATTCTACGCGCCTGTAAATTCTTACAACATGGATAATGCCACTCTGTATTGTTTGAGAGGAGGACTCGTTTCCTTATATTCAGAGAAAAAGGAGGTCGCCGAGGGTGACTTTCACAAGCCTTTTTCTGTTCTCCTTTCCCCTGCCTGCCTCTGCCCTATTTGTGTTTTTCCTTTTTCCTATTTGTGTGGGGCCGATGGTTGTAGGAGAAAATGCTCTTTATTGCCTGATTGTATGTTTCCATCTGGTTTATTTCCTGTTGGTTTGTGTTTTGTTGAGTAATAGTCCCTGAAAGCTGTAACCCAGTCCCATTAGAGACTAATGGATGCACCACTGTTGACATTTATCTACTCTACCCTTTTTAATTGCCTGTCAAGCTCTATTTCTGTGAATAGAGCCCTTCCCTTATTCATGGTCCTATGTTTATCATTTCATCACCAGGGGAAACCTCTGATTGTCAAGGGCAAGAGAGGGTGGGTGGATCACAGCCACTTCATGCCACCATGAGCAAATAGCTTGGAACACTATGATTCTAGGACATGAAGGACTTTGATTTTATTATCATTGCCATCATCACCTGCTTTCTTTGTGTCCTGGGCCCAGCACTGCACACATGACAGGATGAAGTACTCAAAGTGCATGGGATTTGGAGGCAGGGGATTCAAATCCAGGTCCACTAATTACTAGTGGCATGGACTCGGGCAAATCACGTCAACTTTCTAAGCTCCAGAGTTTTCAGATTTCTTGTTCTTAAGACAAACATAATACCACTCTGCGTTGTTTGAATGTGAAATGAGATAATGCACATGGAAGAGTATTGAGCAGAACAACTTGGTAGATATGAAGGACTCAATAAATGTAAATTTCTTTTGTTTTCCCCAGAAGATTGAGTCCATTCAACAGATATTTACTGAACACCTACATGCCCTGTTCGGTGTTCAGTAGTGAAGGGTGGGAGGCATTCTTTGATGACAGGATGACTTTTGGCAGCCTTTGGACTGGCCCGGGGGTGGGGGAGCGTCCAGGGGGAGAGGTTTATTGGTCTCTTCTCTGGGTGAAGTCCAACCTGGCTGCTCTTGCTTTCATTGCCTTCTGCATCTGTACAGCCTCTTTCTATTGATTCCTGGTTGGTGATTTTACTTTATGAAAAATAAAATGTGTACTTGACAATAGCCTCACCTGTGTCAGAAGGTGAGAGAGTGACCAAAAGGAAGGTGAGGAACCTGGGCCTACGAGAGGCTCTGACAGGAAATGGATGTGCTGGGACTGAGTCCTTTCTGACACTCACTCAGGTTGATCAATTCTGAAGGGGGAAGGGTCATTTTTTATCTCCCAGGTGATCACTTGGGGGGTGTCCTATTTGGATTTCCACTTAGAGTTGGTTCATTCTTTGGAAGAGCGTCTCAGTAGAGTTATCTGAGGATGACGTAGGCTGCCTTTGGAGACACCATCATAACATACAACAGCATGTGAGGTGCTCAAAATAGAAGGAAGAATCATTTGAGGTTGAGCAGAGGTTCTCAAACTTGAGTCAGCATCAGAATCACCGGGCAGGTTTGTTAAAACACGAATTGCTGGACCCCACCCTTGGAGTTTCTAATTAAGTAGGTCTGGGGAAGGGTCAAAGAATTTGCATGTCTAACAGGCTCCCAGGTGATGAGATATTATAAATCCAGTGGGCAATTATAAAGGATATTCACGCATCAAATGGAGGTTATGTTTAAGGGCTGGGCCACCTCTGAAATTCTATGCTCCTAGAAGTTCTTGAGGTCATTAGTGCCGAAATCTTGGTTTTTCTCCCCAAGCCTTTTTCTACTGCAGCCTTCCCCATGTCAGTAAGTGGCTGATCAGTCCATTACTTGAACCATAAACCTTGACATCTGCCCCAGTTCGCTGCCTTCCTCTGCTACCCCACACAGTCCATGAGCCCTAGAGAGGTCACCTCCGAACCATGTCCCAAACCTGCCTCTTTGTCTCTACTGTTAGTACCTACGGTCTCTACTGTTGTATGGTCTCTGTCACACCGCTGACCTCTGCTGTTATAGCACAAAAAAGCCAGGGACAAAATGAGTGGGTGTGGCTGTGTTCCAATAAAATTTTGTTTACAAAAACAGATGGAGGCTAGGTTTGGCCCATAGGCTTTAGTTTGCCAGCCCCTACTCTGGACTGTAAGGCAGGCAGAATGAATGAATGATCTTTCAAACTTGTAAACCTGACGACATCACTCTCCTGTTTAAAGCCATCCAATGGCTTTTAGCCCTAGAATCAAATCCGAATTCTTCATGTGGCCACTCCTGGCTTTTCTGGTCTCTTTTTGAGTCATTCTCCATCTGTGTCACTGTGTTCCGTCTGCACTGGAGTTCTTTTCAGTTCCCTGAACACTCTGAGTACCGGTTGTTCTCTCCTCCTGGAAAGGTTTTTACTGCACTTCCTGTGTGGTTAGTTAACTTCTTTCCTCTTTAGAGGGGCCTTCCATTCAGAAACTGCCCCTTTTTCCCTTCCCCAATAATGTCTGCGTGAGCATCCTGTTTGTTTTCCCCATCACTTTCTACCACTTAACTGATCATGCGACTTGCCTGTGTGACATTCTGGCATGTCATCTCCCGGAGCATGGGAAATAGGTCTGCTTCCTTCACCACCGTATACCCAGCACCTGGCATGCAATCGGCACTTCAGACGGCTCAACGACTGAGTGAATGGATATGTCAGGGATTCTTTCCTGGAAGTAAGAGGACACTTTTCATGCTAGGAAATAGTCAGTGAACAGCTGTTTTGTTCTGAGCCTTATCCAGAGCCCAGCAGGAGAGCTTGGAGCTGGTGGAGACATTGTGCGCACCCGTGAAGACTGAGTCCATATGAATGGCACAAACTGTGGTCAGTAAGCGTCCTGGGAAGGAAAAGTCAGGGTGGTGTGAGCCGCAGCCTGGCACTGGGGTGGGGGTGGCTGGGTCCTGGGGCGCACATGCCTTTCCTACACGTGACACACCTGCTGATACCATAAGGCCCCTTCCAAAGACTGAACAGACTTTCCCAATGTAATGTCCCAAAGTTCTTAGGGAGGTTGGGAGGAGCTTTAAATGCTGCGAGTGTGAATTAGCTACTGTGAAACATAAAGTCACAGTTCTATTTTAACTGCAATACAAAAATCAGATTTTTCTCAGTCAAGGAAAGAAAAACCCCTCAGAGTTAAACTCTGAATGTCATTTCTGCTAGGTCATACTGCGTGCCTCCTTCCTTGCTCCCACCGCAGGCCTGCTTTTCACTTGGATGCTTCAGGCTGTTGGAAACAAAGACAGTTTCCTCGTGGAAGTGGCCTTTGAACTTGCCAGGTGGAGAAGATGGAGGTAGGCATGTCGAGCAGGAACTGGAGTGGTCTCTTTTATAAGAAACCCCAAATTAGACGACGATGAGTCCTGGGATGCAGGGCCAGATTGGAAAGCAGTATGTACGCTGAGCAGTGCTTTTGTGCACCGATTAGATCTTTTGAATCTCACAATCTCACCTGAGACTTGACTCTCAAGCCACCAGGAGACAGGCTTGAGTACACAAGCTGGGAAGAGGGCCAAAGGCAGTGCAACGGGGAGCCATGCTTGAGGCACGAGAGGAGAAAGAGGAGCGGGTGTAGGAGAAGTTGGAGCAGAACAGCAGACAGTGTTTTAAGGAGAGAGTGGCTTTCTCTTTAAAGAGAAAGAGATGGCTCGTGGGACGCTGTGCACAGTTTTATCGCTCACAGGAGACAGTGAACTGTCACCCCAGGTTGGTGAAGGGGCCCTCTGGGCTGAGGGGCCTAGCACAAGAACTAATAAGGTAGGTGGTAGGAGAGGGAGGGGACTGTTCCAACAAGCCCCATGGTGATTTCAGCAGGGCAGGTGGCAAATAGCAGGCGTCACCTCTCTGGAGAAGCACCAAGTGTATGAGTAGATGCTTTCTCTGAGACGACTCATGCTGTAGGAGGTGAGACACATCTGGACCATTTGAGTTGACTCACAGGCCAGACAAGTCAGGAAGGATGCTCTGAGAACAGAGTGGAGGGTCAAGGTTGAGGATTAGCGATCTGTAGAGTGAGAAGGTGTGGAATCGGGTGGGGTAGTGAGAGGCAACAGTAAAGAAGAAGATGGAGAGAGGGCCAGATTCACTCTGACCATCCAGCCCTCTGAGAATGATCCAAACAGGCCAGCCCCTTTTGGGAGCCCAATGTGCTAACATCTCAGCTTACAAAACAGATCAGTGAAGCGCTGGTCTAGAACCAGTATATTACATGCCCAGATTCCATTTTTATTGGCTGTGATTTCCTAAGGCACACGCAGTTCTAGCAAATGAAAACCCACTGGAGGCCTTGGAACCTCAGCCATTCCTGACGCGCTGATGGGCAGCCGAAACCTTCCTGGTCAGAGAAGAAGCAGGAGCAGAAGGAGAAGGAACTGTGAATAAGAGCAAGCCACTTAGAGAAAACTTCTTAGATAAAGTCAGAGCTGAAAAATATTTACAAGAGTAAAATCATGTTCTGTGGTCAGCAACAACAACAAATCATTGCAAGGCTTCTGTAGCAAAGAGAAATTTGATGGCACCTGGATTTTAAAGATTATTGCTATAATCTGTAGCCATGTAACTTTTTGGAAGCCAATTGGCCATCATGGATAACAATATTAAAATTAATGTGTGTAAATCTAGAAGTTAGAGACTTAGCCATTTCTCTTTGAATTAGTCCCCAACCTTTTATAAAGAAAGATATACTAGCCTCATAAGTTTGGAAGTTATCTTAAGACAATGTTTATTCACAAGAACTATTGCATCAGTGGTAAGAGTATATAAAAGATACAAAAGAACTGATCATTTTATTGGATGGCTCACTCTTTCCACAGGTCTTCCCAACAGTGTGGTTTCTTATTGCATTAAAAAAACAACAAAATGCTCTCTCCTTTAATGACCCCCTCAAAAGTTGCTTCCTTAACCAGGCTTGTTCTCTGCTTTCCCCATCACTGCCAGAATAGAGCATATCCTTCTCTGTGTATCCCCACATTCAGCTTTGTGTTAGAGGAAACTGCCTGCACGTCGTCCTCTCTGTGAGGTGAGAAGTGCCTTGAAGTCACGGGTTTTGTGTGTTCACCCTCCTCCTGCCATGTATAGAAGCTTGAACATATCAAATGCTCTGTGCATATTTATTCAATGAGTGAATGATTGAAACAATGAAGCTTGGGTGGTCTAGACATCTGTTCCTCTAACACACAAGCTCACACAGGTAAGCACATGAATATGTGCACACAAAGACCCCACAGGTAGATGCCTTAGGAAGGACCTCTTTGTTAAAATCCACTTTAAATCCCTGCCTCCTTTTGCTGCGATGGTCGGATATATCTGAATAATTATTTCCATCTGCTGACTGTGGATGGAAACTTCCAGAAAGGAAGTTTAGGAAAACAGATGTACATTTTTCTATATTTTTGCGTTTTTCAATAATGAATAGCAATAGGAAATTTTTATACATAAAAATAATGTCATTTATATACAAAGCAGCTCAAATTGTTATTATTAAGTGCATAACAGTCAAAATAACAACTTTTTGTTTTTTTTGTGGATTTCTGACACATTTTGGAAAAAACCTTGAAATCAATGAACACAGCGAAAGAGTTAATAAAGGAACAGCACGAATGTTCAGGCTGAATTGAATGAAGTCAGGATGCATGCAGTTGGAGAGACATTGCCCTTAAATTATCAGGGAAAAAAGAAGCTGAGTTTCAGAAGCCCAGAAAAGGATGGTCTTCTGTTGATCCCAGTGAAAGATGCTTCTAGAACCTTTGGCTGTGCTTATCTGGAGCCCTGGACCTCACTGGAGTACATCGGTGGTGGCAGGTTTGCTGGTTCTGGGATGACCATGGAGTTTGCCACATAGACATTTGGGTATACCACGTCCACCTGGAAAACACAGGCCCATGAAGGGCGCTAGTAAGGGTGCAAGAAGGAGCGGGCATGCATGGAGGACTTTAGACATTCTGGGACCTCCTCATGTTCCTGGGCAAGAAGGGGAAGTGTGAAGACCACTCTAGTCTCCACCCTCTTTGGGAAATCTTTCCACCCCTTGGAGGAGCCTCCAAGACTCACACTGTTGGGTGAATAGCAGACCAGTTGGCAGCCAAAGTGGGCAGATGTGCACGCAATGCAGAACTCCAGGAGGCAGAAGATGAATAGCACGCCAGAAATAGCCATTCCAGGGGCCTGCAACCAGAAGGAATCGGGAAGTCCTGAGTGCTGCTCCAAGAGTCCAAGGTCTGGCTCTCAGCGTGGCTCTGCAACGGGCCATGGCTTTGAGGAAGTCCCCTAACTTCACCTCAGCCTCGTGGAGAAAATATCTCACCAGATTTTTGTAAGGGTCAAGTGTGTCTGAAGAGAATTGTTATTTTTACACTTATTATCGGTATTCCTCTAAGGGAAAGAATAGTTGTTGTTTAGGGAAAGACCTTGATAACTTGTTTCAGGTATAGGGGATGAGACCTGAGGGTGTGGTCTGGAGTCAGTGAAACAGTGAAACTGTTCTGTGTAGGAAGTGAATAGAAATTTGGGAGTATGGACAAGCCACAGAGAGGAAAGTGAGATGGTTAGAGAGGTAAGATGGGACTGAACAACATGGCAGGAAGGTGGAGGCTGCAGAAGAAGGCATCCTGGGAGAAATTAAGACTTACAGAATGGGGATGTCTAATCTTCACTCAGCAGGAGTTTGCTGGGCTTGGATGTAAACCTCCACCATCCCTCTGAACCTTTAGAGAAAGTTGGCTGCTGAGGGAACCTTCCTGGCTTATGAGAGTGGCATTTTGTGGAGAGAAATAATTGGGGCTGTCTTTAGCTTAGCAAGAAGAGTTAGCGAAAGGATCCCCCCCTGAACTATTTCAGCAGTAGTAGATTTCATCTAAAGAGCAGGAGACATCTAAGCCCTCCCTTTGCTCTTCTCCAAGAACACCCAAGAGAATGGGGTTTCCCCATTGTATCTGTGGAGAGAGTTTGGGTAGAATACATTTGATCTTAAAGGGCAAGGAATGAATCACCGCAATAACCATTTGGATTCCAATTACACGAGATAATAAATATGAGAGTAAAAGTGCAACATGGCAGGTACCAAATGCTTGTCAATTCTAATTTTTAAAACAGCATTGTTGATTGTTGGCTGCTCAGAGAAGTTTCCCTTCTGGAGAGACCCCGTCTTAGCACTTTCCTTCTCCCTCTCACCTTAGCAAGCATTTATTAAACATCTGTTTGGTACACGTGGCTGAGAAAGGATTCTGAGAGGCACAATCTAGTGAGGGAGGCAGATACAGATATGGATAATTATAATTCAGATCAGATATGGTAAAAGTTGTAACACAGACAAAACAGTGCCTCAGGGACACTAAGGAGAGACAAATTCATTCTTACTAGAAGATTTACAGAAGGAGGGGGTAGGACAGGGTGTCCCAGGCAAAGGGAAAGACAGGATGATGATGTCTTAGTCAACGAACCACAGAAGTTTAGGGAGGAAGGGCCTTTACAAGCGATGCTAGTCCTTTTCAAATGTGTTTTTAACAACGAAATTCCTTTATAAATAAAACCTCCCAATGTAAAGGGTTTGGGGGCGTTGGGTGAAAAGGTGAAGAGATTAAGGAGCACAAATGAAAATAGTCGTGGGGATGTAAAGTACAGCGTAGGGAATATAGTCAATAATATTGTAATAACTATGTGTGGTGTCAGACGGGTACTAGACTTATTCGGGTGATCACTTCATAAGTTATATAAATGTCTAATCACTATGTTATACACCTGAGACTAATATAATATTGTATGTCAACTGTAATTGAAAAATTTTAAAAAAATTTAAAAGATTGAAAAGAAAAAGCCTTCCACGAGAGAAAAGGGGTCCCACAAGCAACATAGATATTTATTATTTGATGGGCATTAATTCATGCTTGTGGAGCCCCTGGAGTGCCCCATCCCTGGGGTCATCATTTGCAAAGCTGTGATGAAGTCCAGCCCTCCTTGTTCAGACGGGAGGACTGAGCCCAGAGATGGGGTGGCTGGTTGGGATGGGGGAATTCTCTTTCCAAGATCAGACATCGGCAGAACTGAGATTAGAAGCCAAGTTTTCTGACTCAAAAATTACTGCTCTCTCCACACCAGGACACTGACTATGCTTCCGGTATTTGTTTGTTTCTGAACCTTTCCCCATCTTCCTCTACCTTTTGCTTCACAATTTGCTTCCTAATGTCTTACACTGGGCAATCTGTGCCTCCTTGGTAGGTTCTTTCCCACCAAGAAAAAAACCTAAGTATTCATCAATGCCTGCCTCTCCTAGTGGGTTGGAGTAGCTGGAGTTCAGGGTGACTGAGGGATTCAAATGGACGTGAGCTGAGGGACATGGAGAGTTGGAGCCAGATTTCTGGGGAACAGGAAAGAGCTGGCTGAGGAAGTTGGACTTTAATCCTAAAGCAACTGGTAGCCAGAAAATATGTTTGGGAAGGGAAGGTTTCAAGGTACTTTTGGTAAATGACACAGGCTTGGTTGAGGATAGGTTCTCTGGGGAGAGGCTTTTCTCAGGAATCTTGGAGAGGAAAGTCCTGGGGAGGCCCTTCTGATTGAATACAACTAATAGTTAATGGCTACCATCTGTCAAGTACAGACCACACCTCGTGCATTCATTTATTCGTTTGACAGATGTTTCTGGAGTGTCAAATACTGCCAGGCATAGTTCTAGGTACTTGAAATACGGTGATGAATGAAATAGAGAAATATGCCTGCCTTTATGAAGCTTATATTATAGTGGGAGGAGACAGACAGTAAGCATAAAATGTAATAGACCAGCAAATTATAGAATGTGTTAGAAGATGTTTCAGACTATGGAAAAGTAGATTGGGGGGTGGGGAGGAGGAGAGAGGTCCTGGCATAGTGTGGGTGGATGCTTGTGACTTTAGGTACAGTTGTTCAGGAGTCTCACTGAGAAGGTGATTACTGAGTAATGGCCTGATGGAAGTGAGGAAGGGAGGGAGCCTTGGGGATATCGGAGGGAAGAGCATTCCAGGCAGAGGGAGCATTCCAGGCCAGTCCATCAAAGAGGAGGAATGACTGGGGACCTTGAGCAGTGGAGGTTTTTGGAGAGGTGAGGCTGAAAGTATGGTTAGATTGGGTTCAAGAGAGATTATGAGAGGAGAGAATTGGAGACAGCGAGTATAGACAATTCTTTTAGGGATTTTTCTGCAGAGATGACCAGAGAAATAGGGTGGTAGCTTAAGTAGGACCCAGAGAAGGCTTCTTTGTTTGTTTTTTAAGATGAAAGAAGCAAAGAGTGTTTAGATGCTGATGGAAAAGCTCTAGTAAAGGGGGAAAATTGATGCAGAGGAGAGGCAGTGGGGGGGGAGTGGGTGGAGAGAAGAACTTGGAGTGATAACATTGGGTGGGTGGGAGAGGACAGGCTCTGTTGTGCAGATGGAGAAATTGAGTTGATGCAGGACTCGTCTATAGCTGCACTTTTCAGTCCAGTAGCCACGAGTCCCCTGTGGCTGTTGAGGACTTGAGAGGTAGCTAGTCCCAAGTTCAGATATACTGCTAAATGCAAAATACACACTGGATTTCAAAGGTGTGGCAAAATATTGAATTAATCCATTTTCATATGGATTACATATTGAAATGCCATTTTGGATATATTGGTTAAATGAGATGTATTATTTTTAAAGGTTTTTATTAAAATATATCTAACATATAATATTATATAAGTTCCAGGTACACACCATAGTTATTCAACATTTGTGTACCTAAAGAAGTGATCATCATGGTAAGTCCAGCAACCATCTGACACGTACTAAGCTACCTCAATATTATTGACTCCATTCCCTATGCTGTACATTACATGCCCATGACTTATTTGCTTCGTACCTGGAAATTTGAATCTCTTATTCCCCTTCACCTTCCCCCTGCCTTTTTAATTTTTCTATCACTGTTGACATTCAATATTATTTTATATTAATTTCAGGTGTATGGCCTAGTGATTAGACATTTATATAATTTAAGAAGTGATCCCCCTGACTAGTCTAGTGCCCACCTGGCACTATACGTAGTTATTGCCGTATCATTGACTATATTCCCTATGCTGTACTTTACATCCCCATGCTGATTATTATTATAAACAAAATGTATTACTAAAATTAATTTCACCGGTTGTTTTTTTTTTTTCTTTTTTCATGTAGCGACGAGAAAATTTAAAATCACATACGTGGCTCACATTATATTTCTATTGGACAGTGCTGGTCTACAGCACGGGAGGGCAAATTATGGTCTGTGGGCCAAATCTCCCATCCCGCCTATTTTTGTAAATAAAGTTTTATCAGAACACAGCCATGCTCATTCGTTTACATATTTTCTCTGGCTCCTTTCACACTGTAGGATAAGGTTCAATAGTTATAACAGAAACTGGATGGTCTGCAAAGCCTTAAATAGTTGCTCTCTCTGGCCCTTTACAGAAAACCTTTATCTATAGTAATGGGCAGGAAGGTGAGCGTGTGAGTAGAGGTGCAGGTTGGTGGGTACATGAGCATTGTCTGTAGAACTGCATTTAGTTTTCTCAACAATGTCATCAGGTAGGTACTGTTTTATATAGGGAGAAGCTAAGACTCTGAAAAGTCACGTGCTTAGAATAACACAGCAATGAAGCTCCAGGTCAGGGACTTCAGGTCAGGGTGCTGCTGTTCTGATTCTGACAGCACCACCTACAGTGCTTGGTGAAGAAGATCCGTGGTCAGGCTCTTCCCAGGGATTTTCTAAACATAGCTGAAACTGGAAGCCAGAGGAGCATTGGTTGAGGAGAATACTTACCACCTCCCTGTAAGGATAGTAGTCGGGGTAGACAGACAGGTTGGTGACACTCATATCAGTGATGAAGAGTATGATTCCAATCACAGAACAGATTGCACTGATGATGTTCAAGCCCAAGCTGCCATTCAGCTGAAGAAGACACAGAGGGTCAGGGTGAGACAGGAAAACTATTACAGCTGAGATAAGCAGAGACTCACATTAAGTGTTTCTTAATATGAATCCCCGGGACCTTAGTTTGCAGCAAGTAAAGAGGTGTTCTGTGCAAAAAAGAGTTTTTTTCTTTTTCTTTTTTTTTTTTTTTGGGGGGGGCGGTAAATTAACTTTGAAAAAACCTTTGGTGCAAGACTCCGGAGAGTCTTTAACAAGAATTATGGATCTTCCAGAGAGGGGAGTACTAAATAGAGATTTTTCCCAAGTTTCCCTAACCATCTTCATAGAGTATCTTGTGGGAAAAGTGGTCCCCAAAGTGGGAAACACTCGACCCATTTATCCCATAGGAGATAGGCAGAAGACTTGGCCCCAGTGTCTTGGGATGCAGCAGGCTTTGCTGCTCCATGACTCTGGGCCATGTATAGAGACATGCCCAGAATTTTGAGCTTCCCTTTGGAGATTTTCAAATAGATCTCATCTGGTGTGGAGACCTAGCTATACTGGGGCCCCTTGCCTTAGATAACCTGCTTGTGAGAGAAACAAAGGTACTTTCTTGGTCCATGGTTAGCGGACCACAAAGTCTTTTCCATGTTGATTTGCAGAGCTTGGTTGGCTGCATTCCTGAGAGAAGCTGGGGCCCGCAGAAATGGCAGGAGGCCGGCTCTGTGAGCTGCAGGTACTCTCAGTTTCCTGCTCTGCTGGTTGGGGGCCCTGGGTCCCTGGCAGCTTTGTGCCTCCTGCTGTAAGGGCCTCTTAGGAAAGTTCTTCTGTCTTCACCCTCTGATGTGTTAACTAAGGTGTGGCCCTGTTGCTCTTCTTTCCCCGAATCCTCTGGACTCTTTCCGACTTGTGACTCTGGCCAGGTTTATGTGGTCCTGTACATGAGTGTGAGTGAGAATGAGTGTCAGTGCCCTGTGTCAGTGCAAGGATGAGGGAGGGATTGCGTGTCAGCCTTCTTTTCCCCTCTGTGTGTCTCTCCTATGGGTCCCCAGCTGGGAGAGCCTGTCTCAGGATGTGACTTACCAGGCAGGTAGACCTTGGTTGATTTTCTGCTGATACTGAGAGGGATCCTGAAATGATGAACTGGCACAGAAGAGAGGGAGTTTAGAAAGAGGTCAGAGGTTAGGTTAGGGTCCCCATCTTCAGGCTTCTGTGATTCTGGTCACACACATATTCTCTCCCACATCATAGGCTCTTCTGCTGGGACCTCCAGCTCAATATGGGGAAAAGAGTGAATGAATGAATGAATGAATGAATGAGCTGTTTTGCACCACATGACAGGATAATGAAGTGGGATATATAGGTTTTAAGATCAAGCAGAACTGGTTTAAATCCTGTCTTGAAACTTATATAATTTTGGTAAGTTATTTATTTCTCGAAGTCTCTATTTCCTCACCTAAAAAATGGGAAAAACTATATGTCATTGTCATGAGATAATTTGTGCCTTGCATCTGGCATTTGGTATATCTTGCACATGGTAGATAGTAGATACTCAATAAGTACATAGTAGATACTCAATAAGTTACTTCTTTCTTTGTCATTTATTTTCCCATGTGCACATCTTGTTGGCTTCCCATCTTTATCTCAGGATTCAGTCAGGCCTACGGTCTCTGGAAGGAAGAGGGAAGGGGCCACCACCTCCATTGCTTTTAGGTATAAGCCCACCGTCAGTCTTTGCCTGTCTATACATCTCGATGAGTACCTTTTAGCTAATCAGAAAAATGCTGCATCTCTACAATGTTGAACATCAAATATAAAGACAGTGGGGTAGACTGTATGAATTTATTTCAACAGCAGCTCTTCAGCAGGCATAGTGGCTGATAAGATCACCTGCTGTCATTGTAAACAGTGGTCTGAGAGGCTGTCAATTAGGGTTTGATAAGAGCTTCGCTAAGCACTACGTGAAGTGCTTTTTTAACCTTGCCTTACTTAATTGCGTGATGGCCCATCAAGCACTATTATTATTCCCATTTTACAGATGGATGACTGAGGCTTAGAGATTTTAAATACCTCACCTAAGACCATCCAGCAAATAGCAGAGCTGAGAATCAAACCCACGTAGTTGACTCCAGATCCCAGATTCTTACCCCTCATCCTATAACCCCTTCCTCTCACAGTAGACGCACGTACCATGGAGTGGACATGGGTATTTACAATGAAAACTTACTCTAGCTGCCTATGCCTTCTAAGGGGAATGCCATTTTTCCTGTAAGTGGAAAAATAAATCTCAATCTTACACCCTTCTGTTTAGAGCGCCTTGATGGGGAAGGAAGGGAACAAAAGGCTGGACTCTGATGTCCCTGCTGGTCCTTTTGAGGTGCCAAAGGAGATGGGTCTTTGGTTGGAGGAAGACATTAATGATCTTGAGGAAATAAAAAGAGTCAAGAAGGCAACAAAAAAGCAAGACTGCCCTGCAGAAAAAAAGGGGATGGATCATGAGGGCTGACGGGAGCTGAGTGACCTGGCGGAAGGCGAGATGGCCCAAGAGCCATTTGAGATGCCCGGGCAGCCACTGGGCACTTAAGAATACTCATGAGCATCTAGCACTCACTGGCAGCTGTTCTGTGGCTGCGGCGTTAGTCCTCTCCGTTGCCCCAAACTCCACTAAAGTCAGACACAGGTGCCTGCGGCTGAGGGGAAAAATAGGTGCTGAGTTCCAAGTCTGCGTCTGGGCCGAACAGAGAGAACACCGCAGCTCAAAAGATGAGACACAAATGGCAACAAGAAAGAGCAGGTACTCAAACAAAAACGCTCCCAAGAACGTCAGTCCTGCAGACGATGTGTGCGTGTGTGTATGAGGGTGGGGCATAACTCTCGGCTGTTTTATTTGAATCTCATGGGATAGGGTGACCTGGCTGACATCCAGGTGACTCTGGAGTTTTGGTATGTGTGAGAAGAGTTGCATTTGAGTCACAGTGTGTGTCAAGTGACAGACCATAGAACAGCAAAGAGAAAAAGAAGATGGGGGAGAGGGGAGGAGCAGGAGGGATTGAGTGCAGGCCTGTGTGTGTGTGTGTGTGTGTGTGTGTGTGTGTGTGTGAGTGTGTTTAGGAGGGAGGACACTAAGGAGGATGCAAAAGAATCCTAAAAGCAATACACTAGAGAAGAGAAAGGACCTGGGTTTTTAACCCTATATGGAGTCACAGATCACCTTGAGAATCTGATAAAAGCTATGGACTTTTCCAGAAAAAAAAACAAAAAAAAAACCAAAGAAACCCACAATTAACATACCAAATAGTTTGCCATAATGGGGACTCTGAAGGCCATCTGTGACTCTAGATTGAGTCCCCACTGCTTAATGACTGTTCTCTGGCTGGGCAGCCACTCTTAACCGTTGCTGGAAATGTTTTTCTCCTGGAGCTCAGGCTGTGGGCCTACGTTGAACAGCACTCGAGGGCTATTCCCAATACATCTTTTACAGATTATTTTTGTGTAAATTAGAAAAGGGGCCACCTCTAGGCTGATGAACTAGAAAGAGGTTCCCTGATATCTGAGGTGGGCCAATTAGAAAAGGTGCCCACTCTGGGTGTTGGCACCTTGCAGGGTTGTTGCTTGGTGTGATGAGCTGAATTGTGTCCTTTCAAAATTCATCTTTTGAAGTCCTAACCGCCAATACTTCAGAATGTAACTGTGCAGATGGTCCCTGACTTATGATGTTTTGACATATGGTTTTTTCCTCTTTCTGCTGGTGTGAAAATGTCCAATTTAGTGGAAACTGTCCTTTGAATTTTGATCTTTTCCTGGGCGAGCAATATGTTGGACAGTGGCAGCAAGCCACAGCTCCCAGACAGCCCTGTGATCACGAGGGTAAACAAGCGGTACTCTACAACGGAGTATTAAATGCATTTTTGACGGAAGTGTTTTCAATTTACAGTGGGTTTATGGGGCTGTAACTCCATCGTAAGTTGAGGAGTATTTGTATTTGGAGACACGGTCTTTAAAGAGGTGATCAAGGTTAAATGAGGTCATACGGGTGGGCCCTAATCCAATATAACTGGGGCTCTTGAAAGAAGAGATATTAGGGGGCGGCCGGTTGGCTCAGTTGGTTAGAGTGCAGTACTCATAACACCAAGGTCACCAGTTCGATTCCTATATGGGCCAGTGAGCTGCGCCCTCCACAACTAGAGTGAAAACAATGACTTGACCTGGAGCTGATGGGTCCTGGAAAACCACACTGTTCCCCAATAAAAAAAAAAAAAAAAAAGTTGAAAAAAAAGAAGAGCTATTAGGACACAGACACACAGACCCCATCCTGAAGACACAGGGAAGAACGTGGCTATCTGCAATCGAAGGAGAGCGGCCTCAGAGGAAACAACCCTGCTGACACCTTGACCTTGGACTTCCAGCCTCCAGAACTGTGAGATAATAAATGTCTGTTGTTCAGTCACCCTGTCTGTGGCATTTGTTATGGTGGCCCTAGTAGACTAATATGCCTGGAGAACAAGGCCTGAGTTGGATTCACACCCCACACGCTCTCTGGGCTGGAAAACTTCTGCAACAAACTACTCAACTTAACACGGCGGTCCTGAGCGTGTTGGTGATTTCTGGGAACTCGCTTGCAGGGTGACTCACATGACTTACCCAGATGCCTCCCCAGAAAGGAAAGCCTCCGTAGAATGAGACAGGTACATAGTAGTACACGTGAAGCAAGGTTCCCATGACACTGCCGAGGCCGATGTGTAGCAGGCCGATTAGGATCTGGATGGCCTGTCAGGACAGAGCCACAAGCTGACACCTTTGCTTCTGACGCTGGATGCTGCATGCCCCCCCTCACCCCCTTTCTGCCTCCTTTTTATTTTAATGAATTTTTTGTCTTCTTGGTCTAAAAGGTAATAATGAAAAACATAAAAATGCAATAAAAACTTCCCATAATTTCTTCCCCCTACCCCCTGGAGGAAACAACCACTTATATTTTGGTGTTTAATCTTCCATTATTATTTTCAAATATGCGTATATACTTTGATAATATGAAATGACTCTGCATATTTAACTTAATATTTCATCATGAAGACGTCCCCACGGTATTAAGTATTCTTCAAACATATGCTTTATAAAGGTTGCCCAGATTCTGTCGTGTGGATGTTCTGTGGACTAGTATGAACAGAGATATCAGGTAGGTAAGATTGTTTCTATGTTTTCATTTTATAAAATAACACTGGGATAAACATCCTTATGATAAATCTTTGTGCTCATCTCTTATTTCTTTGGGATATTGTTATGGATTGTGTCTGCCTCTACCCCATCGAATTAATATGTTGAAGTTCTAGCCCCCAGTCCCTCAGAAGTGACCTTATTTGGAATAGAGTGGCTGCAGAAATAATTAGGTAACGTGAGGTATATTGGAGTAGGGTGGTCCCTAATCCTATATAATGCTGTCCATTTAAAGAGAATGCCATGTGAAGAGACACACATGTGCACAGGGGAACACTGAGCCTGGAGTTTTGCTGCCACAAGCCAGGGACGTACCAGGAGCTAGGAGAGAGGCCTGGAACAGATCCCCACCTTTCCCCGCCGCCCAGCACCTTCAGAAGGAGCACGGCCCTGTGGACACCTTGATTACAAACAGTGGCCTTCAGAACTGTGAGACAACACATTTCTGTTGTTCTAAGCCACCCAGTTTGTGGTACTTTGTTATGGCAGCCCTAGGAAACTAATATATATATTCTTGCCCAAATGGTATACTACAAACATGGCAGTGAATACAACTATATTATTTCCTTAAATTTACACAAATCGTGGCAAATTATATGGAATGTCTGCCCTTATTTTGTTTTTTTTTCCCATTAATGATGTATCTTGGGTGATATGTCCATATCATTACATAAAGAACTGTTTTTTCATAGCTCCACAACATGTCATTCTTTGGATATACAATACACTGATTTAACAAGTATTATATTGATGGATATTTTGGTTGTTTTCATTCTTTTGCTATCACACAGCATGCTGCAATAAATAAGCTCATACACATCACATTTCTCACGTACACAGTCGTATCTGTAGGACAAAGTCTCAGAAATGAGATTATTTTTATTTATGTAATTATTTTATTGGGTATTTTTAAATTTGGCAGGTACAAATCACTCTCCATACAGGCTAGGTCGATTGACACTCCCAAGAGCAATGTATAAATAGGGTGGAGCTAGGATTTGAGCTTGGGCAGCCTGGGTCAGAATCCACGCTTGTCATCATTAGGCTATGCAATGAATTGGGCCTCCTTTTGTCCTACCCCGGACAGCCTTTCAGGGGGAAAGTCATCATGAACTCTTACTTTGTTGGTTGTCTAACCTGCTGCTTTTGTTCTTCTTCGGCAAAGATTCTTTTTAAGCACATTGGGTTTAGACTCACCCTTGTGGATCGCAGAACCCATTTTCTTCCACAAGCCACACAGATCAGCATGGATACTGACAACCCAACCAATGTTCCCATGTATTACTTTTTTGTTGCTTTTCTTCATCTTTCCTAAAATGCCTAAGTTAGAAAGTATAAGGCCGCCCACTGCGGCCCTGGTGATGCCGCACAGCTGAGCTTTCTAATAGACCTGAGCTTGGCAAGGCCGGGTCAGCTCCAACCCTGCTTGCTGGGTTTGGAGCTTCTGTATTTCCAGACCTCCTCCCTCCTCTGACTCCAGCCACGTGGCCCCCAGTCTGCAATGTGAAATCTCACTTACCCCTAAGGTTTTGCCCTCTTTCAAGGCTCTCTGGGCAGGTTGCACACACACAGCTCTCTCCAAACCAGGTGGGTTCCCAGGAATTAGGTGGACTTGGGGCTGGCTGCGTGGATACAGGGGCACCTGAGGCATGCCCCCCGGGGCCACAGGATACCCGTGGTGTGGTGCCACCACAAACACAGAATTGGCCATGGGGCCTGCTGAAGTCGTTGAACTCATGCTGCTAAAACATAAATGTGCTAGAGTCGTCACTCACATAGGCACTAATGTTTACATTGATTAAGGACTTTGGCTGTCATCAACTTGTTTGAGCATCTCAACCCCCTAGGAGTTACTTAATCCTCTTTTAGAGACATCAGGTACCAGTTATAGGGCACTTATGAAGTGCCACACAGTCAGTGCTTTACAAATACACTTCCTTTAATCCTCACACTTGCCCTGTTTCACAGATGAGAAAAGTAAGGCCCAAGCAAGATAAGCACTACGGAGCGCAAAGGCTGTGCCTTTTTCATTCTTGTATCTCTCCTCTTGCCCAGTTATCATGGTGCTTTGCCCTACTAGTACTGTCTGATAACAAAACTTCAGAGCTGGAAAGTCTCCTGGAGAACATTGAGTCCAATTCTCTCAATTTCTGAAAAAGAAAACTGAGGCTGGGAAAGTGGACGTGAATTCCCCTAGGTCCCAGTCATATAAATATTAGTTAATTGGAGATCATTATACTCAACGGAAGCCCATTGCCAGTGCAGTACACATTCATTGGGTCTGCCATGCTGCTCAATTTTCTTGTGCATTTTGTTTGGTTTTATTATAAGAATTTTTTTTTTCTTTTTCTTTCTCTTTTTCTGGAGCAGCCCTCGAAAAGCTAGTACAATCAACCCTGCCATTGGCTCTACTCAACACCCAGATTCACCGTAAGTCTCATTTGGCAGAAAAACCTTATCAGCATCCTTCAGTTATCCATAGAAATCATTAGGTTAAGCATACTCACTTTGCTCTCCCAGTGGCTAGGTCTCTCTTGCCCCTCTTTCTAGTGCTTCGCTGTAGGCAACTTATTTTTCCCGAGAGAATGAATGCACTGGGTTCAGTTGGTTGAGTGATACATTTAAAAGATCCAAAGTCCTCTCCACTTTCTCCTAGGTTCAGGCCAGGTCACCAACTGCTCAGAGCTCAGCTTCCCCACCCATATTTACTTCCTGTATTGGCCAAGGAACCAGTTAAATGCAATTCAATTGGGGCAGTGCTTAAGAGCTCTCTGTGTGGAGAAGAAAGGGTTGTGCTTGGTGCCCTGGGAGACACAGGAACAAACTGGGCCCTCGGGGGTAATGTATATAGCTGTGTTGCAAGACAGAACGACAGAAACACCACAGGAGAGAAACAAGAGTCCCCTGCAGGAGAACAGAGAAGAAACTGATTTGTTGGATTTGAAGAGATTAAGGAAGACTTCAAACAGAAGGTGGAATTTTGACATCAATATACTGCATGAGAAAAGGGGAGTCACAGCATGTGAAATGAGAATTGCCATCAACTGAAGTCCATTTTTATCTAAGTCAGAGCCTGTAGAAAATCAGGAAACACCCATGGGTGGGCACCCAATGTACCTACGATATACACCACGAGAACTGCACAGACAAAATGTGCAGGAACTGCTGCTCTAGGCAGTATCTTGAAGGAATCGTTCATGACTCATTCACCTTTGTACTCCTCTGGGCATATAATAGGCGCTAAACACATGCCTACTGTATGAACAAATGGAGCTGATGAGATGGCCAGAACTTTGTGAAAGGGTTGATAGAAAGAATATATTTACAGGTAGAGGGCATAGAGGCGGGCAAAGGCAGGGAGAAGAGAAGGCATAGGATATATTTTGGGTGTGGTGAATGGTGGTTGAAGCATTTTGTGCGTGAAGGATTTTGAAATAAATAAGGATGAAAAGGTAGACAGAGCCAAACTTTATGTCTATAACTACTTTTTTGGTTCAATTTCTGGATTTTTGTCCCTCAATTTTTAAGAGTTCTTTATATATTAGGGATATTAACTCTTCATCTGTGATATATTTTCTCCAAGTTTGACAATGTCTTTTGATTTTGTTTTTGGTGTTATTTTTATCGTGCAAATAAAAAAAATTATGTAGTAAAATTTATCAATCTTTTGCTACTGGATGTAATTTTATATTTTTCCCAAGGCTACCTAGTTGTCCCAGCACCATTTATTAAATAGTCTATCTTCAGTGATTTGAAATGCCATCTTTGTTACATGTTAAATTTCTATTATTTATTTGGTTCTAAGTCTGGTCTTTCTCTTCTATTCCACTGGCCTATTATCTATTCATGTGTTAGTTTAATAATGTTTTTAAAAAGATTTTTATTAACAATATAGCTAATATACAATATTATATTAGTTTCAGGAGTACACCATAGTTATTTAATATTTGTATTCCTAAAGAAGTGATCACTGTGATACACCCAGCAACTATCTGACACTGTACCATGCTATCACAATATTGTTGACTATATTCCCTATGCTGTACATTACATCCTCATGACTTATTTGTTTTGTACGTGGAAATTTGGACCTCTTATTCCCCTTCATCTTTCCCCACCACTTTAAAAATTTTTAATTACAGATGACATTCAATATTATTTTATATTAATTTCAAGTGTATAGCATAGTGGTTAGACATTTATATAATTTAACAAATGATCCCACTGATTAGTCTAGTAGCCAGCTCCCTTAAGTTTCAGCCCCTCATAAAACCTTGTGCAGTATGTAAAGTTGGGTGAGGCAGGGTATCAGGGAGTCACTAGAGTGGGAAGAGTTGTGGTCAGCAAGTTAATGTAGATTATGATTTGGTGCCAGTGCTGGCCCTGGAGCTACTCAGCAAAAGTCTCAGTGCACACCGAGGCCAGTTACCGCCAGCCTGGGGCCCATAGACTGATAGTTTTCCAAGAAAAAGTGCAACGTGGGTGGGGCTGGCTGCTCCCCGAGAAAGTGCCTCTGACATTGGGGGAGTTGGGTGGGACTGGGCCCCAGGGAGTCAGCCAGGTGGAGCAACAGAGCTCACCAGACCAATCAGATTCATTTCTGGCTGTGTGAGGGGAGGACTCAACACAAGAAAGATGGTGCCTGCCTGCTGGCTGCATGGAGAAAGACCCCACACAGGGAAAATGGTGACTGTCTTCCAGCCCTCGCCTCACAGCCACATACCTCAGTCTGCTCCAAAATGCCTCCGACACCCCTGAATCACTGTCCCTCTGCCGGAGCCCAGGGTGAGTGCCTGAAAATGAGTGAATCTGTGCATGGGCCCTTTAGTGGATATTTGGTTTTCCCATAGCCTTTCATCTCTCCAGCATGGTCGGAAACCCCATTGTTTTTCACAGCCAGATATTGTAGAAGCTCCTCTTCCTGGTACTAGTATTCTGGGCTGGATAGCTTGGTGTGGGCTAGGGTCCCTTGCTCCTCTGGGGGATCCTCTGCTGCCAAGATATCCCTCCTGATTCTCAACCACCAGACGGAGGTTTGGGGCCAGCCCATTTCCTGTCTCCACCCCTCCTACCAGTCTTGAAGTGGCTTCTTCTTTATATCTTTAGTTATAAAACTTCTGTTCAGCTAGATTTCAGATGGTTCTCTAGGTTTATTGCTGTATAATTTAGTTGTAATTTTAATGTGTTCATGGAGGGAAGAAGGCACAGTATTTATCTACTCCACCATCTTGGATCTCCAATAATGTTTTAATTATAGAGGCTTTGTAGTATGTTTTAATGTAAGATAGGGCTTGTCTCCCCTCATAATTTTTTCCTTTTCATTATTTTTCTGGATATTCATGCAAGTTTCTTTTTCCATATAAACTTTAGTATTAATTTGTATGCCTCCATAAAATAGCTTGATAACTTTTTGAAAAGATGAGTCACATGAACCAATCTGCCTTGAATACAGTAATAAGAGACATCTAAATGGGGACATAGAGGTTACTAAACCTGAGTTCTTTGGGGACCCACCTTAACTAGATATTTTAGAGGACAGAATTGTCCACCTTTTAAATGAGTTCTCAGAAATGGTACCAACTTCCTAGAAGAAAACTGAAGACATACAGAAAAGAGGATTGTTGTCTAAACCCACCACAGCAAATGCTGTTCATGCCTCATCCACACTCCCTCGGCCCATTCTGGATGTCATCATCAGTTTCCATCCCTACAGATAATTCCTACCTCTTTTTTCCTGAGGATGCTTGGGTATGGTGAGGCCAAATATACTGGGAAGTGAAAGGTGGGCATTGCTGGGTAATTACTCTAGCTTCTTTACCCCCCAGACTGATAATCCTGAAATGAATCCAAACTCTTAGAAAGTCCTTGCAAAGATTGAGCCCCACTTCCTCATAACAGGAACCCATTCATCAATGCATACTTTATCAGCTCTCTTTCCTTCTTATATCACTTTTCCATTCTCTCACAATATCCAAATCTTTTGGGTCTTTTATTTTGAGAAACCCAAAATAAGACACGTACTGCCTTGGTTTTTGAAATAACTACCAAGAATAAGAGAATATAAGACTCTAAAGACCAAAATAGATTATGGAGGCTGTATATCTAGTTCAACCCTCCCCATCCTCCAAATGATGCTCAAGTCCCTTCTGTGGCATACTTGCCAGTGCTGAATGCTTCCAGGAGTGGAGAACTTGTTGCTACTCTAAATTATCTTGTTACAGAAATGTGGTGAATGGATTATCTTCCCCTATTGACCTATAGATTCAGTCAGTTGACACTGATCACACCCATCCTGAGTATGCTGATAGCTTATGCATACTTTTGTGTATTCTTGTATCACTTGGGGTCCCAGAAGTAAACAGAAGGCAGTCTTACACTGTTTAATTGAAGGTGGATTAATGAAGGAAGTATTTTTAGAAATGTGGGCAGGGTCATGGGGACGGTAAAAGATGTTGACACACTTCGGAACCAATAATAGATGGAAGCTGTTCCCCTAAGACTTAAGGGACAAGGGACATGAACCATGTTACTATATCAGGAAGAGCTGTAACCAAGGACGTGAGCTGCCTAATAGGAGCTGAGGCCTTAGACGGGGAACTCAGCTACTGCCAAAACTATGACCAGGAAAGGGAGGGTGAACTCTGACTTCTCTCTCCTCCTGACTTCCAATTTTATTGGCTGAACATCACCAGAAGGATCAGAACCAAGGAGTGTACGTGATGCTGTGCACATAGGCTGTAGAGTAGAGTACGGAGCAGGGCAGGGCAGGGCTATGCTGGCTATCTTTCACCTGTTTCTCCTGATCTCTCCATCCTTCTCCAGTCTATTGTGTCCTTGGGGACTAATATTATATGGATTTCATTAACAGGCGCCCTTATCCTCTGGCTTCCAATTGTTTTCAAACAATTGGACACCCTATTAGGAGACTGGAGGAGAGAAAGAGCAAATTATTCATTATCCCAGTTTCCTCCCTGTGCTGTTGCCAAGGGCTGGTCGGTCCCTTGACCAAAGGTCACCACTCAAGTTAGCGGTCCTCTCCATGTGACTGTCTTCTCCTTGAGGTCTGGGGAACCACTCCTTTCACTTGCGTATTCATGCTTAGAGGATTATGATTTGCTTCTCCTCTGAACAACTTGGGATATTATTCTATCAGTTGTGATTTCTCTACACTCTGCCCACATTTTGTAGAAAGGCTTTGTATTAAATGTCCCTCAAGTTATCCCATTTGAAGGCTCCATCTCAGTCTTACCTGCTACCTGACTACTCTAAGGGTAGAAAATGGATCTGGATGGGCAAGTGGAGACTTGTTTACCCCTTTGGTCTCCCCTCCCTTGCCATAAATTGAGGCAAACATGATACCTATGACTGTATAATTTTTTATTTAAAGGAAGAACTCGGAGGCCTAGTAATACAGGACTTCCAGTAAGTACATGACTACTTGTCTTCCCCTGGAGAAGGCTTGGCTCATAGAAAGCTCCAGGCAACTGTGTGAATATGATTTTTTTTTTCCAATTGAGTGGATACATTTTTCTACTTTCTCTTTGGATAAAAATAAGTGTATATAGTCTCCAATTTGCCCAATAATTAAACATTTTTTTTCCCCATTGTTAGAGCAAGTTTTTTTTCCTTTGGTGAAAGTTCTTGTGAATTGAGAGATGGGAGTGAGGAATCTAAGAGGATGTTAGGATGCCAGTAGAGACTGCAGTCTTTTGATTCAAAGTATTAGATGTGCAAGACCTGCATATTTTCCAAGAAAACAACATCAAAGAGAACCACGGTGTACAGAGAGATAAATCTGTTTAAGTTCTAGAACTGTTAAATTTGAATGCCTAGATTCTCCTGTTCCCAAAATAAATGCAAGAGTTTCTAATTTCTAGTTCTAAGATTAAGATGGGTTTATGAAGGATGGAGATGAAAACATTTCCTTTAGAAGGTCTCCTCTGAATTGGATTGATAGTCCATCCTTGGAGGGCACGAAAGAATAAAGGTTGTCAAGTCTCTCAGAGCAGTGGAGCTCCAGTTTGATTGGTTTCAAGAAACTATTTAGCCCTTATATGCAAATATAAGGCAAAAGTTTTCAAAAACTCCTAAGAAGAAAAATAATAAGAAATTATATAAGAAAATTTCTCTATTCTGGGATAAAATGATATGCTCTGTAGTCACTGTTTACAAAGAAAGGCAGATAGTGAATTATACTCTGTTATTTGTACAAATATGTTAAATAGGTTAAAAAATTGGTTGTCAGACTGAATTTTGTAATGATTTTCTACCTGGAAAAGATACTTCCCAAGTGAAAACCTAAATAACAAAATTGTAGTTTACAAGTAAAGATTACACTTGGAAATTGTAAAATGAAATAATGTGTAAATATTGTATGGAATAAAAGTTTAAACAGGGTTTAGTTTTTAAAAGCATAAGCCTTTTTTTATCCCTAACAATTTTTTAATGAGAAAAAAGACAACTTAACATTGGGTACGTACGAAGGTCTCAGCTTCTCTGCCTAGTTATAACATAAAGAACAAAAGCTTGAAAATTGACAACAAACTCACAATTAGTAGTCATAAAGATGAGATTTTAGAAAAAGACAAACATATATAGTTGACTGCAGCATATTCTTTTTGTTGTTGTTGTTATTGAATGCAATTTTATTACATGAAGTTATATCTCAAATATTGGGTTATATAGGTAATTCAATTTTTCATTTTCTTGAAAACAACAGTGGACTCTCTCTTGACCTGTTAATTCCCAAAGATGTTCTTAATTCAGAATGCTTTCCTTTCTGTGGGTTAATTCTTTCCCTGTATATATGCACAAAAAACTTATACTGTTAAATGCTCAGTGGTCTCAGGGGAATCCAGATGCTTCTGTGGCTTCTATCAGCTCAGTCTATATTTATTGAATTCTTTAAAAAAATTTTTTATTTTGCCTTTATAATTGGCGTACAATATTATATTAGTTTCAGATATACAACATAGTGATTAGACATTTAAATACTGTCTGAAGTAATCACCATAATTAGTCTAGTATCCACCTGGCACCTGACATAGTTGTTACAATATTATTGACTCTATTCCCTGTGCTGTAATTTATATCCCCATGACTGTTTTCATAACGGGCACTTTCTGCTTCTTAATCCCTTCTTGAATTCTCCATAAACTAAGAGAATTCTGGAACGATTCACTCATCACTAAGAAACAGTGTTTACATTATGGAGGGGGAAATTATGGTACAGCTAATGCGAGGAGCAACTGCCCTTTGAAAGTCAAGGACTGCCCACCAGTACTTAGATAAGGCCACAGAAGGTCAAACACTGTACATAAAACTTAAAAAAAAAGTAATTCATTCCTAAAAAGATCAAAAGAATAGCGTGAAATTAGACAGTAAGATTCATCGTCTATTATGTTATTTTATATTTAAATTTTGAGTGGCATATTTGGGGAAAAAAACCTAGCAATCATTTGGTCTAGGCCTCTCACTTTACACATGAAGTAACTGACACATAGAGAAGGGCAGTGATTGGCTTACCGCCTCCAGCTAGGTAGTGGCAGAACCAGGACTGTCCAACTATCTTCCAGCCCAGAGAAATGCCTTCACTGTGATATAAAGGGAAAAAAAAAGAGAAAGTTTATAATAAAATGTCTATTTCATTGTGTAAAATTTCATGCCTAAATATATTAGAAGACATAATAGTTAGATGTCTGTACATTTTTATAATAATAAGTTTGGATTTAAGAGAAGGAAGTCAGAAGCCATCTGTGCAAAAAAAACAAAAAAGCAGAGGTATGAGTAGAAAAAAGTAATAAAAGAACAGACTTATTAGTCTAATATGGGAAAAGAAGGATAAAATGTCAATCTACATAGGAAGAGTAGATCAAAGCCAATTACAGAATGTTGCAGTAGAGAAAATGAGTATTTTCATAATTAACCAAGGGAAAAGCAGTATAATCCCTTGTGTTATGACATGGGATGGTGAAGGGAAGAATATCCCAGAAAATATATGAACTATGAGAGATCCCACCATGGGCTGAGACATATATTCACCTGAGGACATTAACATTAATTTTGGCTGCCATCACCTTCAAAGGGCAATGGGGTATCAAGAATGGAAGAAGAAATGGTAATAAAAGAGGTTTTGCAAAAGATGAATGTGGACCCCTGGAAATAGCATCAGAGTAAGCCTGAAAAACAACAGGGAAAACCCAAACATATAACTTCAATATGTAATGTTCACAATAGAGATTTTAAATCATTCTATCATTATAAAATATTAAAATATGCACATAGGATGATGTATTAGTCAGGGTACTCTGGAGAAACAAACACACATGTTTCTACAAGGTGTTGGCTCACCTCACTGTGGAGGTTAAGAAGTCCTGCGATTTGCTGTTTGCGCGGTGGAGACCCAAAAAACAGGAAAGCTGGTAGAATAGTTTGAAGGCCTGACCGCCAGAAAACTGACGGTGTAGATACCAGGCTGAGTCTGAAGGCCTGAGAACGAGGAGTGCTGAGGGCAGAAGTACAATGTTCCAGCTCAGTCTGGCACAGAGCAAATTCAACCTTCCTCTGCCTTTTTTGTTCTATTCAGGCCCTCGATGAATTGGATGATGCCCACCCATACTGGGGAGGGCCATCTGCTTTACTCAGTTCACCAATTCAAATGCTAATTTCTTCTGGAAACATCCTGACAACACACGGAGCAATTATGTTTAACTAGCTATCTGGCCATCCCGTGGCCCACTCAAGTTGACACATAAAATTAACCATCACAAATGGCAATAATATGAAGTATTTTTAAAACAATCTTTGTGATTGTTTTTTTTAAATTAAATTAAGTGAGCTTCCTGTATTTCATGTGTTTATTCCAATTTAATAATAATTGATTTTATGTAGAAGGTGTCTTAGATCTTTTCTGTTACATCTTCACATGAGATAGTTACAAACGTAGACTGATATGATTGTGCTGTATTGGTAACTTAAATGCCACACGTGGCATTGCCTTTTCTCCTATTGTTTTACATGGTGAATCACTCTTGGTGAATTCCCAACTAAAGCAAAGTACGTTGGCAACCATGTTCCCGGAAACTTTGGTGTAGAATAAAGCCATGAAAATTATTCATTAAGTTCTGGGCTCTGATAATTATAAATAGGTTTATCTTCTTCGTGGATGTCTGGTGGAACATTCCAAAGTCACGAGAAACAATTCATCCTTGTTTAGGACTGTATTGAACATTCAGAAAGTCTAGCTTCCCTGGCTTTATTCTCCAAATGCTCTCAGTGATTCATCATCTCCTCTACTCACTGTGCCCAATAATAACACGTTCATAAAAACCCCAGAATCTCACTAGGGCATGGTGCCTTCTTTGTTGAAGAACTGCTGAGGTGTGCCTTTTCAGGATGAATTGGAAGCACACCCATATGCAATAACTAACACCACGACAGGCAGCAAAATACTTCTATAAAGATTATCATCCTAGGTTTGGACTTTCCTTTGCTGTTAATAGTAATCAAGGTGCACATTTTATAGGAAGACGCTAAAGAAAGTTTGTAAAACTCCACTGACTCATCAATGCCTTCGACTGTGCATATCATCAGGGATCTGTGAGGATAGGGAAGCATGCAAATGGACTTTGAACTAGTCAGAATGTAAGCAGAATGGGAGCTAAAGAGTCGAGAGGCTCTGCCCTAACTCTTATGAACAGGAGCTCTGCAGCAAACAGAACACTGGGAATCTTCCCACAGGAAATGCTGAGCAGGCCTGTGGACTGCTGGGTACTGCTCTGGTGGCCACCCACTGGCAGGAATTCATGTGTTAAAAAACGCTGTGTGAGGTACCACAACGTATTAGTTAAGTTTGCCAATGCATTCTAATTTCTTAGGAGTACCCGTTTATGTGAGAAGAGAACACACAATGGAGCAGAGGATCCAAACCACTCAGGGTAGTGCTTACCCGCTGTGGAAAGGCGGGGCAATCGGACTGGGAAAGGTCGCTCAGGTTCATGCAATGGAGCTGGTGATATTTCAGTTCTTATAGTGAGTGGAGGTGAGTAGATGGTTCTTCCATTCCAGTTGTTTCAGTTTTTGTTATGAAAACGTTCTCATTTAGGCTCTTAAGGCTCAGGACTGACAATTTTGGAGGAAATGCAGTTTGTTTTTATATTTCTATACCAAAGATGGTTTACAAGTTTGGTTGCCTTTTCCATATCTTGCTCAGGACACCATACATCACTCACCATGGTTTTTCATTTATTTCTAAAAATTTCACCCAGTTGTTATTAAACTTGGTATTTACAAGTGACCAAACATAGTCATCCTTTTCTGAATGGTAAGTAAAACACGCAATGCTTAATATAATTGTACCAAGTAGAGCAAAGCAGTCCCTTATGCTGCCATAAGAATGGCAGTCATAAACTGTAATAGACATACAAAAAAACTGGTCATACACGGCATAAACAGGTTTTACTCAGTCTGTTGTATTTGCTAGAACATTCAAATTGAAATTTTTTATTTGATTTGCTGGAATCTTACTGTGGTTGATAGCAGGATTCTACTTCAACTTTGTCTAAAACCTAATAGGACAAAAAAAATACCTCAGATGAAGTATTTATTTATTCATTCAACAAATAATTACACAGTGCCTACAACATGCTAAATATTGTACTGGGGATTAAGCTAAGGGTTCTACCCAAGAATCTTACAATCTAATGGGGGAGACAAAATGACAAATTTGATTTAATATAATTTAATAAATATATCATGATATGGATAAGCTTCAAGTCTAGGATTTGTCAGTGTCATTCCTACCTCAGTAATGTCACTTTACTACTTCAAGCCTTTCCATACTTCCCAACTTCCCTGAAGGCAGTATCCAAACTCTTGAATAGCCTTGCATAAGCTGTGAAAGAAGGCTGTGCCCCTTTTAGAAGGGTATGTGTGAGGGATAGTTACATGTTAAAGAATATATATATATATATATATATTTTTTTTTTCTAATAGGAAGGAGGATGTGATTTGGTATTGGTTAACCAAAGGAAAGGTCTTAAGTGGACATATTAATTTTTGGTTGTCTAGCAGGCAGCTCCCTTCCTATTTTGGGAGCTCTCCTCATTGGTTTAGTCTATATAAAAGAAGTTTATCAAACTTCAACTACGAAATCCAGAGGGAGGTCAGAATGGTCCTTTCAAAACACACACTTCATCGTGTCACTCCTCAAAATACTCTCCTATTTTCCCTAGGACAAAAGTCGTTATGTGTCCCATAACACACAGACCTCATTTCCTGCTATCTTCCCTGAGCTACTCCTATAGCCACATGGGTCTCCTTCCCAGAAATGCCAGACACGTTCCCACTTTAGGGCTTTTCCAATGGCTGATCCTTTTGCGCAGAATGCTGTGTCCTCTGATATCTGCATGGCTGTCTTTCTCCCTCAAGCTTTGCTCAGTAAGACTGATTTGGATCATCTTATTTAAACACGTAGCTTACCAATGGCAGCCCCTTTAATGTTGTCTTTTTTTCCATTGCAGCTATCACCTTCTAACACACTATGTGATTTCCTTATCTGTCATGTTTATCGTCTTTACCCCCTATTAGAATATAAGCTCCACAGGGTCACTAAATATTTGTCTGTTGGTTCAGTGATGCATCCTACATACCAAAAACATGCCTCATACTCAATAAATACTTCCTGAGTTCATTTATTGGAATTTAGGTACATTAGATACGTTAGGTGCATTATGGTACCTAAATATAATGGAATATTATGCTGCCACTAGAATAATTTTTCCAAGGCATGTTTTTCATGACTTGGTAAATTATTATAGTTGATTTCCTCTTGTGGAGCTGAACCACACTGGTCTGGAAAATTCCTGGACAAGCATCCTTGCTGCAGATGAATCTCTGTGTGAGGAATGATGTCAAGTGTTTCGAGAGAGGGAAATAAAATTTCTCTGTATGAGACAAGAAGAGGACTTTAGTTTTTTCTTCTTGAGGTTGTGTGAGGAGAGGGAAAAGGGAGGGCAGAAGATAGAGTGGATGTTGGAGGTTGGGGGGAGAATTACTAGGGGAGCAAGATCATAACTAGAACATGAAAATTACTGTCATAATCTTCTCCCACTATTCCTCAAGTAAAAGACCAAACACTTTTTGTGAAAACCAGTAAAGGGGGCCAAGTTTATTTACACCTGTTTTCTTGGAGGTTGTTAAGCAAAATTGGGACAGAATGAGTACATACAGAAATTAAACCAGGAGGATTTCAGTTCCAGAAATTTGCAAAATCACATAAGGGCTTCATGGGCTTTGAGATCAACTATACTTATATTTCTGGGGGGAAGCAACAACAAGCAACGTCTGGGTCACATGTACCCGATGTTTGTAAATATTTGTAAACAAACTTGGGAAAAGGACTAGAATGGAAAATAATGTTAATAGTAGCTACCTAGGTGATGGTACAAGTGTAAAAGATGGTATAAAAATGTAATGCCCGTAGTTATAGCCACCAAGCTGCTGTGGGGCAAAATAGCCTCTGTGTCTCTTTGACCCTGTCCTTTAAGGGGAAAAAAAGGCAGACTTTAGCTGAGTTATTAAACTAAATTTCTTCAGTTTCTTCTTTCACCAATCCCTGAAAGCACCTTGTTTTCCTCAGTAGGTTTTGATAAGCAGAGCTAACGTTTATTGAGAACTCACTGTGTGCCAGGAGTGGTTCTTTATGCTTATTTACTCATTTAATTCTCACAACACCCTTTCAGGTACTATTATTAGCCACATTTTTTTCAGATGAGGCGAGTGAAGGACAGAGTGAAGTAATTTATCCAGGTTCACACAGCCAATAGTAGGGGACTCAGAATCTGAATTCAGGCAATTTACCTCAAGAGCTGTCATCGTAACCATAAGGGGAGAAATTCTAAAGGAGAAAGTGACTGTCATTTGTTGGATGTATTTTTAATGATATCTGATTTGTACTCTAACGATGTTCTCTAGACTTGCTGAAGCCACTTCTCTTTTCAAACATTATTTTGTCATATCCCTTTCTCTAACTCAACACTGTTACCCTAAGCCTACTCTATCTACTTTTCCTCCCTTCCCACTGCTTTGACTCCCAGCTCAGAGTTTTGTATGGTTACATATACCCCTTTGGATAGGTTGAAATGACTTATTCCATCAAAACCCTCACACAGAAAACAACAAAAGAACAAGACAAATAACTGAAAGAACAAAAACTCATAGACACAGACAATAGTTTAGGGGTTACCAGAGGGTAAAGGGGGGTGGGGGAGTGGGGCTCTAGAAGAGGGTAAACGGGGTCTAATATATGGTGATGGAAAGAGAACTGACTCTGGGTGGTGAACACACAATGTGAGATATAGATAAAGTATTACAGAATTGTACAGCTGAAATCTATGTAACTTTACTAACAATTGTCGCCCCAATGAAGTTTAATTTAAAGAAGAAGAAAAACCCGCACATCTGACACCTTATAAAACCAGTTCCTCACACTGCACCCTCAACAGCCATTCACAAAAGACACACTGGAGTGCATCCTTATCAAAATTAAATGTTGTTTTCCCCATCCAAACGATTGAAAAAGCACCCCCCCCCCCAAAAAAAAAAGTTAGCTCAGAAGTAATAATTTCTTCTCCTCAGTTTGTGTCAGGTCATCTTTTTATCTTTGGCATTGTTCCAAACATTCCGCTATAACTTACATTGTGTAGCTTTCTTCTATGCCCTTGCACTGATGGATCCTGAGATGAGGAACTGCGGATAGAAACAGGCTTTGTAAACACCCATTCCTGCTGATGGTCCCCTAAACAAGTACTTGTCCTAATGCCAGTGGTATTCTTGAGATCTGAACTATCAGTGAATTCTCTGAAGAAAACGGGTTTTAACTATTTCAGTTCTTGACTCTGGGTGGTGAATACACAATGTGATATATAGATGATGTATTACAGAATTGTACACTTGAAACCTATGTAATTTTACTAACCATTGTAACCCCAATACATTTAATTTAAAAAAATGAGGTAAAAAAAACAACAAAACTATTGCAGTTCTGTGGTGACGATTTTCTAAGAAATGGATTCACCATTTCTCGGTTACCGAGATGAAAAGTTAAAGTGTCTGGTCATTAATGAAACCTTTGTATTGGTGATGAGACTTAGGGACCTCACAGTGATTTTATAGGAACAAGCTGTAGGCACTTCACTTGTTTTGATTGTCAGTTATTAAAGTGATGACCTAAGTTATTAGAAAGTAATCCCTAGTGACTAGTGGGGTGGCTCTCACTTGCAAGAAATTTCCCCCCATAATTTGTAGAAAAAAATATTTCATCAATAGAAACTAGTTTCACAAAGCATCTCATCTGAAGAGTTACAGGTTGACCATAAACATCACATCCTAAGTGTTATCACCTGGCACCAGTTGAAAGGATTGCTGTTTCTGGTATGTCAAGAATTCAATATTTTCCCCCACTAATATATCTTATACCGCTTTCGATCTGCTGACAGCACTAACAAAAGATGACTCATTTGAAGGGCACTCAGACTCCTGCATCCCAGGAAAATAAGATTCTATCATGGAAGCAGAAGTACCTTAGCCTGATTTTTAAAATCTCTGACACTTTATTGCTGGGTCACTCTTTAAAAGTGATTTACATTTTCTAAGTCTTGGTTTCCTCATTTGTAAAATGGGGACCAGTGATAGCTATCTCATGGGGTTATTGTGGGAATTTTGTAAAACAAACCTGAGGCACTTTTGGAAGGTACCTGATACAAAATAAAATAAAATGGGATAATTACTGTTTGTGGCTAATTTCAGCTGGAAGCTTCTCTTCTATCTTGGACTTAGGATTCTTTCTAGATGCCTTGTAGTGGGTGATTCATTGTATTCTTTCAGTTTAAAGCATTTCTCTTTATGACATGCTTCTCTTTATGACAAGCCCTTTCCAGAACATTCTCAATGTTAGTAAGCGTTTTCCAGTTGAGGACTTGAGCTATTGGAAAGCCTGAAGAAATGTCTCTCATCCAGGGCACTGATGACCAGGCTCTTCTCTAGGTGAAGTAACTGTAGTTGCATGTCTCAGGCCTTTTCACAAAGTGCAGGGACTGGGTTACATTCAAATCTTCTCTTCCTTGCAGCTTTGTTTGTTGGTTGAGGAGTGCAAAACGGTGGGTAAGAAAAATTTTTCCAAAAAGAAATTTGGCCTTTGGTTAACTTTCTAGCTCTGTTCAGTTGGAAACTTGAAACAATTGGAATATCAGTAGTATTATTAGGCCAAATTGCTTATTAATAAAATGATCCCTAGTTGATAAATTGCTCCTGGATTGGTTGTAACTGTCATTCCAGAATAACTTGTGGGAAGCCAGGCTTCCACCAGTGCGGTGGTTTGTAATTGAGGACGTACCTCGTAGGGACCTTGGCAACTACGCCCATGGAATTATTACAACAGCCTTACTCGAAACATCCACTTTGGAAATCTCTGTTTAATTTCTCCAAATTCCTCTTGGGCCCCCCATGTATCTTCTTTTTCTTTATGTTACATCTCTAAAAATCACTGCTATAGCTCAGGCCTTTGTATTTTCACTCTGCCAAAGAAAAACTGTATAGTTATCCAAATAGTCACTCTTCATTATTCTTCAGTACCTTTTCTGCATGTACACCCCACCCTCTCAAGGAACTTATCAAACCAGGCAGCAAACATAAAAATTTTGCTAAGTATACACACTTCCCAACCCCCCACTCTCCCTCACCATTTTGTAAAGGCTGTTTCCATAGTAAAATGAGCTCCTGAGAGTCTTTAGCCTTTGTCTGATCTCTTAAGTATTTCACTTGATACATCAGGGGAAAAAAAAAGAATTGAAATCAATAATACCATGGTTTACTCACAAATGGTGATGACCAAGACGCATAAATTAGTTTAACAATTACAGGGATATAAGCAGCATTTGTTATTTTCTCCTCTTCGAAAAACAAACGAAAACAGAGAATCCCCAGTGCACGGTGAATCAGGGCAATAATTACTTGCACAGCCTGTGAGAAGAGAGAGCCATCATTCTTACTCAAGCCAAATGTATCACAGACAATTACAATTTGGGTGACTGAAGGGTCACGGGAATGCCAGCTTACCCTGGTATTTCTGAAGTAGTGGTGAAAGGCTTATGTGTCAGGGAGGACCCAAGGTGAAGAAAAAAGGGCCACCAAATAGGGTGGTGGGGTCGCCATGTTTATTTAAATAGGAAGAATTTGTTTTTGTTTCATAGCAATTTTCATAGATAGTTAGTATTTAATTTTCTCGTTGGTTCTAGTTAACTAAAAAGCAGAGGCCTCTGTCTGTGATTCAGGGGGACACACAGCTAAAAAGAGAGCTGCTGGCTCTGGGGACCTTGACACGCTTCTTCTTCCTGTGGTTGGTTCTATGAGGCTCACTCCAGCTGGCAGATTCAGTTCTTATCCTCTTCTACCCACCCAAACTAGGTACTTTTTGACTTTGCCTTCCTTTTCTCATCTTCTCTTGCCTGAGTCTTGGGCTTTGGTTTCCGTTTGCTCTGTCCACGCCCACACCCAGTGCTGACTTTTGTAACCACAATCTGGACAAGAGCGCTGGTTTTCTCTAACTCTCATGTGAAGTGTTCACAGGGACCATGCGTGAAGCTGGGCCTTATTCTCCAGCTGGAGTAGAGCCATATAAACACATTAGTGACCAGGATGCCTGCAAGCAGGCAAGGTCAGCCTTTTGTTCTTATCAGGCCTTCAACTGATTGGATGAGGCCCACTCACATTATGAAGGGCCATCTGCCTTACTCGTGGTTCAACGATTTAAATGTTAATCTCATCCAAAAATACCCTCACAGAAACACCCCAAATAGTGTGACCAAATATCTGTGTGCCCTATGGCCCAGGTAAGTTGACACATAAAATTAACCATCACAGAAAGTCAAGAAGTGGCTATTGGGTGATAATACTCCTCTCCCTTAGAAATTACCCTGACCTTGAAGCAACACAAAGCCATACGTGTATTGGTGACTTCTGCCTCCATCTGGCACATGGGGGATGGCAATTTGGGATGAGATGGGACGGACTTACACACTAGTACCACGCTCTTCAGTTTCAGTCCCTTTCTGGGCCATGAATCCACTGACCACTGACGTACTCTGAGTTCAGTGAAGGACCAGGAGGGTTTGATCCTAAAAGCTTTACCCTCTCTGAGGTGGTGGATCTTACTGGGTAGGTCAGTGTGTAGTGTGACAGGTCTATTCCTTTTCACACATATTGCTGTCACCACCCTCCAGGCCAGATAAGGAAACAAAGAGCAAGCGATCCAGACCTAAAATGCCATGGTACTAGGAGATGGGGTGGGGAAACCAACAGCCCCTGGCTCCTGCTGTGTGAGGCCTTGTTGCTATTAAGGTGTGCCCTCCATTCTGGCAGTGGACCAGGCAGTCACCAACCCGCTGGATATGTTGGGAATTTTTCTAGTACAAGCATAGATCAAAATGTGTGTCAAGGCCCCATAAATATTCGTGGATAATACCAAAGGGGACAGCGTTCTAGGGTTGAGGACGGGTGAGGATGCTCAATGATGCAGATTATGACTTTCTTGAGGTAAATATAGGGGGAGCATATTGAGGGCAGGATGTTATCAAGTGGCCACTGGCCACTTAGCCCCCGGGTCTACAGCCCCGCCTGGTTTTGGGTCCATTGCCTGACCACCTCATTTATGATCTATGAGCTTGTTTCAAACTGTTTACGTAGGCATAAAATGGACCTTCCACGCACAAGCAATCTCAGAGTGTATTTGCTAGAACCCTGGGTAGGTTATGATGATGTTGAACTATTTACTTATGGTTTGTGGGTTTATAATTGGTTTAATTTACTCTGGCCTGACTGGCATCACCTCAGAACAGTTTCATCAACTTTCCTTCCTTTGGGGAGTTCATTGCAGACTGGTCTCTTCCCTTTATTAGCAAAATGCAACACTCATCATTTATTAACCCAGGCAGTACTTAGTCCTTACCCCCGTTGCTCTGACCTCCTCTCTCAGGGTATCTGCTTGGCATTTTAATTAGGATATTATACATAAATTATGGAGAATGAATGGACTCCTTTCCTGTGGAGAAATATACAGAAAAGCAGTAGTAATTATTTTTGAGATAACACACTTAATATTACAGTCTCTTGAGAAGCTTTTTGTATCAACCTATTGATATTACTCTCTGCAACATAGCTAATAACTTCCTGTCAAAAACCAAGAGCTACTTCTCAGATTTTATGCTTCCATCATGGTCTGAAAATGAGACTGAGTAGATAACTTTTGATATAGGTTTCCCCACTACCATTATTTTCACCTTTTCTAGGAATTATTTGCTCCCTTAGATCCCCAGGGTCACCCAGGTTTGGGTTCCTGGTTGCCATGTTTGGTCTTCATAAAAATGTCTCGCAATCTAGCCATAGTTGATTGAGGAAGTCATGGGCACCTGACTGTCTGACTGAGCCAATCATAATTCCCTTCCCAGGAAATTGTATTTAGCACGAACACAATCCAGTCTCAATCTGGGCTTGTCTCTTGAACAAGAAGAGGTAGTATTGACACATTCCTCCTTTTGGAAAGAGTGGAGGAACACCCAGAGTAAAGAGATACAGGGAGAGTACTCCCTAAAAATTCTGCTGGTCCTCACTTCCCTGATTTTAGTTGCTTTTTTAGGCCTGTCTATGAGACACTCTTGCATCTTTAAAATAAAGTCCCCTTTATTTTGTTACAATTTACGTAAGAGAAAGAACATGAAGTGAGAGTTTTCATAGTGTTCCAGAATAATGACTGAGTCTTAAAGGTTGGGACAAAAGGCAATATTTTGTATGTTAAGTTCATAAAAACGCCAGAGATTATGGCTAGTAGCTTCCCCAAAGACTTGTTGGTATGGGACAGTTCAGAGAAGTGGCTATGGTCAATTGAATCACTGTCCCCAATTATTTTTTCCCTTTTCTCTGTTAGAGAATCATACACCTTCATACGTTGCCCTGTGACTTGCAGTGTCCACCCCTCCACTCCAGGAAAGGAGCAGTTCTCTACATTTCTGGTATTGGATTTGACTTTGTATCGTGCTTAGACTGACACTATATGAGGGACATGACACATGCCACGTCTGAGCCAAAACCTTATGAGGTATTGTAAGTTTCCATCAGTTTTCTTGCTCATTTCCCTCTGTTGTGAGACTATCACTTCCCAGGATATTATTATTCTGTACTGTAGTGTGGATCCCAGAATGAAGACACATGGAGCAGACTCACAGCCTATCTATAGCATTGAACAAAACTTTCCATAAAAAAGAAAATCTTGTCATTTTTGACATGGATGAACCTGGAAGACATTATGCTAAGTTAAATAAGCCAGACAGAGAAGGACAAATACTATATGGTATCACTTATACGTGAAATCTAAAAACAAAACAAAATCAAATTCATAGAAACAAAGTAAAATGGTGGTTGCCAGGGGCTGTGTGGGTAGAGGAAATAGAGAGAGGTTGGGCAAGGGGTACCAACGTTCTTAGATCTAATGTACAGCATGGTGACTACAGTCACCATGGCACATGGCGAATACAGACTGTATTATATACTTGAAATTTGCTAAGAAAGTAGACCTTAAGTGTTCTTAAATATATATAACTATGTGAGGTCATAGATGTATCAATTAACTTGATTGTGGTAATTATCTCAAAGCACACACATATAAAATCATATTATACACTTTAAATATATTATAATTTTATTTGTCAATTATACCTCAATAATGCTGGGGAAAAGTCTTTAGTTTTTATGAAGGCAAATTTATCTATTTTTTCTTTTGTTGTTTGTACTTTTGGTGTCATATTTAAGAAATCTATGCCTAATCCAAGGTCGTGAAGATTTATATGTTTTCTTTTAGGCATTTCATATTTTTAGCTCTTCCATTGATCCATTTTGTGTTAGTTTTCTATATGGGGTACAGGTTGAAATTCTTTTGCATATGAATATCCAGTATTCCCAGCACCATTTGTTGAAAAGACTATTTTTTTGCCCCACTAAATGGTCTTGTCACTCATCTAAAATCAATAGACCATAGATGCCTGGATTTATTTCTGGACTCTCCGTTCTACTCTATTGATCTATGTGTCTTCCTTTATGCCAGTCCTACACTGTTTTGATAGCTTTGTAGTAGGTTTTGAAATTAGGAAGTATGAGTCCTTCCCTCTATACTTTTTTCAAGTGTGTTTTGGCTAGTCAGGGTCCCTTGCTGTCCAGTTTCTTCAAGAAAAAACAGTTTGGATTTTGATAGGGATTTAATTGAATCTGTAGGCCAATCTGGGAGTATTGCGTCTTAACTATGTTAAATCTTCCAACCCATTGAGCCCAAGAAATATTTTAATTTATATAGGTCTTCTTAAATTTCTTTCAACAATGCTTTGTTGTTTTAAGTGTGTAAGTCTTACACCTTCTTTATTAAATTTATTCCAAAGTATTTTATTCTTTTGATTGTTATTGTAAATGGAATTATTTTCTTAATTTCATTTTTGGATTGTTCATTGCTAGTGTATATAAATACAACTGATTATTGTGTATTGATCTTATACCTGGAGACCTTTTGAACTTATTAATTAACTAATTTTTTTGTGTATGAATTCTCTAGGGTTTTCTCTATACCAGATCATGTCATATGCTAATATAGTTTTACTTTTTACTTTCTATGGAGATGCATTTTATTTTTTTGCCCAGGTAGAACTCCCAGTACAATGTTAAATAAAAGTGAAGAGAGTGGACATCTGTCTTGTTCCTGATCTTAGGAGGAAAGTTTTAGTCTTTCACCATTAAGTATGATGTTAGCTGTGGTTTGTCATACAAGTCATTTATCAGGTGAGGAAGTCTTTCTATTCTTGGTTTGTTGAATATTTTTATCATTTAAGGAGTATTGGGTTTTGCCAAATGCTTTTCTGTATCACTTGAAATGATCATGTATTTTCCCCTTCATTCTCTTAATATGTTATATTTCATTGACTGATTTTCATATATTCAGCCACCCTTGTATTACTTGGATTAATCCTATCTGGTCATGGTGTATAATCCTTTTAATACACTGCTAGATTAGGTTTGATACCTTAGCACTGGAATAGTTCTGAGTTAGGTGAGACCATGGTGAGTCCTTTGAGCACGTCTTCCAGGAAACCACCAGACAGGTCAAACAAACAGCCCAAATTCTTTGAGGATAAGATTTGTTTTGCTCCTTCTAGCACTTGGTACTTGCACTGGGAATGCAGACTCTTTTCTTGAAAGCCATCATTGATGAGCTGGGGAGTGGGAGATGAGAATAAGATAAGCTAAAATTCCACAAAGCTTTATTACCAAGATTCAGTTTTGTGTTCTTGTTTAAGCATTCATTCCCTTCTTGCAAGTTTCAGTTAATTTTCAGAGTTGGGAGACAGTTGATTCTGACAGCTTTTGCCAACTTATTCATTGCTTGATGTTCCCTACTCTGCCATTTTCACTATGTTACCTCTCTCCATGTCTTTTTAAATTAGTCTCATTGCCATAAGTCTCATATCCAAAAGTGAGCCTTGTGGGTTCCCACATGCTCACTGTATTGCAACTTTCCTCTAATCTCTGTGAGCTCAGTGGAATTAAGATGAGGACCAGAAACTTGACTGACGTATCATTAAGGTTGGATATGCTCACAGGCATATTGTGACCACAACCACAGCATTGTTACCGCACCACGCCGGATGAGGAGCACATCCGAGGACACAGACCCCACCAGGCTCTTCCGGCTGAGAGTCCCAGAACAGAGAGCACCCCCTGCGGGATCACACCCTCTGGCCCTGTGCCTCCTTTTCACCTTCCTCCCCTTCACCTTTCTTCCTTCAAAGCCAGCCCAACTTGACAAATCAACCCATCAACTAAAACATGGAGAAGCCAAAAACCAAATCTATTACTATGTGGAGGGGTAGGTGAAGAGCTAGAAAATGGAGAAAAGCTAAGAGATCAGTAGCTGAGTTGACATGGGATTCATTTTATGCTTGGATTATTGCAAAGTTCTCTAGTTTGGTCTCCTTTCCTCTAACATCTCATTATTCCTTTCCTTGCCCCTTAAGCCCACATCTCAGTCAGCAATTTTTCAAATCTGATCATATCACTTAAGAGGCTCCCCACTGTCTTCAAAATAGCATCCAAACATACAAAGCCTTTCATGATGTGCCCTCTGCTTTCCTTTCCAGCCCAGTTTCTCAAACCACATTCCAGCCATTTCTGATGAGTTTCAGTTCCATCAATGGGCCAAATTTATCATACTTACCTCTTAAGTGTTTTAAGCACTATTTATGGCACATTTTTGGAGCTCAATGACTGTTGAATAACTGTATAAATACAAACAAATTTCTATGTGTTCCTGCAGCCTGCAAACAACTGAACTGACTTTCATTTCATGGTATTTTAGGTGATAGGTTTTGTATATGGGCTCATACCATTCATGAAATTAATATTAAAGAGATAAAATTAGAAAAGTGTTTGGTATATAGTAGATGTGCAACAAATGTAGCCATCGTTGTATTATTACTACTATCCTAAAGAGCAAGCTGAAACTTCAGATAACATTTCATCAAATTTGGATGGTATGTCTGGAATGGAATGACTTAAATCAAAGCTATGTGAATACAAAAGATTCCCTTTAGGGACCCTGGAGACACACCTCAAGGTGATAAACAGTAATCATATAAAATAGCTGAAACCCAGACTCAAGAGGATCTCATATGGAGATCCGAAGCATTAAGATGAAAAGAGAAAACAAACAGTGGTTTGAAACAGGAACCCACATTGGGTGGAGGCTAAGAACGGTAGGCCTTGGTTTATAATGGTGCTGCCAACTCACAAAGTCAACTCTCCCGCTGGAGTTTACTTACTTAAAATGATAGAAGACGCTCCCAGGCCATGCGTGTTAAGCCACGCAGCCTTCTTAATGGTGCTGAAAAGTGTAGGATGAGCATGGATCTTCTCAACTCATCTACTTGTACCAGTAAAACATTCCTGGAGATGGGAGAACCCAGGATGAGGGAGTCCCGAGGTGCCAGGACCTGGCAACCTCTGATCTCAGGGTAACTGGGTCTGAGTTCTAGTGGCAACCGGGCCAAGGCTCGCTACGCTTAAGTCGTGCCCTCAGCATATGGCCAGCGGGAAGTGATCCTGTAGGTGGCTCCCTCAGTTCCGGGCCTCCCAGCCGGAAGAGCCTGGTGGGGTCTGTTTCCTTGGATGAACTCCTGACCCCGCCTCGTGCGGTAACAATGCTGTGGTTGTGATCACGGGCAACGCCGCGTGGGGCACTGTGCGTGGAGACCCGCGCGGACGCATGCGGTGCAGTGGAACCTCCACAGCTCCAATGAGCCGGCAAGCACCCAGGATGAGGGCGGAGTAGTGGAATGACAGAGATGCCACCCTTCCCTGGGCTATGTCAGCATCTTACTCTGTCCCAAGGGGAAGAAGCTGTGCTTGATAACTCTGCAGAGGCACCCCTTTGAAGAAGTGTATTCAGGGAAACTCCCTGCCACCAAGAATCTTCCAAATGCTTGGTGGGTACAACACTGGGAAGAATAATTAGCTTCTTTGGTCCTCAGTTTACTATGTAGAGTGGAGAAAATACCTGCTCAGGTACCTCACAGGCTCCTGCTACAGAACTTTGAAGATCAAAGCTATTATATAGTCTACTACTATAATTACTATCATTTTATTCTGATTAAGTAAAAACCATGAGTCAAATACTTGGAATCCTCCTAGATGGCTATTTTCATGAGGGCAGAGACCCTGTCTGACTTCTTTACCTCTGTGGCCCCCATCCCCATTCACCCTCTCACTCTCCCTAGCCGCTGGAAATCAGCTGTTACCAGTGTATACCACTGTGTCTGGCACATAGTATGAATGAATGAATGAATGAATGAATGAATGAATGAATGAATGAATGAATAGACCATGGAGCCCCCTTTCTGGTCTTGCCTGGGGTGTTGATCGCTGAAAGATGTTTATTCACTTTCACTTTCTTCCTTTGGACAGAATCTGGTGGTACTTCTAAACGCATGTTGTCAAAAGATGTTTGCTTTTTGCTGTGGGGCCTCTTTTGCAGGAAGAAGGTGCTGGGTGCTCTGCGGGTGATGGTGGTGGTGGCAGCGGCCTCTGAGGTTTTCTAGAGTGAAATAATTCCGTAATTCAAGACAACCAGATCTAAGCTGAGAAAACTTTATACTCAACGTGTCCCATATAGAAAATACAAACCAGAGTTATCATTTTAATTTTTAATTACAGAATGGGGAAAAAGAAGCATTGAGATGAACTGAATTGCGGGAAGTGAGTCTCAGAAGAGCCACCTCTTGCATGGGAAAGGTGAGCAACAGCAGAATTTGCTTTTTAAAATCATGGTTAAAGAGTCTCCCAAGCAATGCTTGCAAACTCAGCTAGGAAAGGGAATACACAATCAGAGAAACTTCTTTTTTTTGCATTTCAGTAACTTTATTGAAATGTATATCTAGTACCAAAACATAATGGTAGTTGGTTAGTTTACCTCTGTCAACTCAAAATTAACATTGATATAATCAAAATATTGAAATATATCAGCCTTTTGGGAAAACTGAAAATTTATCTACAAAACATGGTTTATGAAAGTATAAGATGCAGTAGTTCTTTGGTTCATTTTCCAGTGCATATTTACCCATCATATGATGTCAAATCGGATACAGCCATCCTGGATGGCCTCAGACTACACATTGCACTGAGTAACTGTTTACAACACTGTTAACACTGTAGATCTCCTTATATTCACTGCCTGCATAAAAAATCCTGAACACTCCCTCAGCAACCTCACAATTATGAAGATGCTTATTTACTTTTCTTAAGACTTTCAGTTGGCATAATAGGTGCAATTAGTGAAAGTATAGTCTCTTTATTTTAAACATAATTCTAAATGAGAAGCAATGGCAGTTTTATAAAAACAGTCCTTAGTAAAAACTTCTGGAGTGTTAAATCGGCAAGTTTTCAGAGTGATGTGAATTTATTTGAGTTACTAATACAACGAAAACTAATTTTCTCGATGGAACTAGATTGAAGCAGATTTTGTATAAAACCTTTATTATCATGGATACAAACTCCACCTGCTTTCTAGAAAATATGTTAAATATAACTTAATATGCCCAAATTAATAGGCTTTATATAAAATGCCCCAAATTTAAATGTAATTCCCATGTAGCAATAAAGCCCACATCTCTGCATTATCTGTGACTTGCATTCCAGATGCCAAAAAACCATTTTCACTGCCCAGAATAGTGACCCTTGTTATGCCTTCAAAGTGCATATGTGAAATGGTTTTGAGGTAAACCTCATAATTTAAAATTAAAATTTAAACAAAGTAGGTTACCACTTTTAATACCACCTAAATATATTGATCCAATGTAGAAAGTTGGATCAGTGTTAGAAATGAAGACTCAAGTACCTTCCCAGACTGTCATTAACAATTCACATTTATGTTCTTGTTTGCATGTCTCACAGATTAATTCAAATTTAAGCTTAATTCCATTACAGCGTAATATTAATTAGGCAGTTTTCCCAAATCTGACAACATCAATGCTAATCTAGTTGTGATGTTTTGAGGCTTCATAGCTTAAATCCATGACAACATTATGGAACGCATAGCTCAGGGTTGTGGAGAAAGGCTTCAGAGAAGAGTGTTTTGTTGCTATAATAATCCAATTAAGGGACCATTTCATGAATTGTGGGAAGGTGCGTTATTCTGTAGTAATGATGCTTCAATTGCCAGGCAGTACACCCAGAAACAATCCATTTCAACTTCTGAACATTTGGTTTGGAACTCTTGCTTGATGAATATTCACTTAAACCCTTGGATATAAGCTCTTGCCAGAAAGTCGAATCTCTGCCATTTATCTTGCAATGTTTCTGAATGTTCCTACTCCTTCTGTTAACTCTACACACTTCTGTGTGTGGATCTCCAAAGCAATGATAGACAATGCCAACATAGAAGGCGTTGCTTTAGAAAATATGATCCTGCAGTGGCATGCCTTAAGTTGAGCTTCTAGTCTTTCAAAATTAAGGCTCTTCCTTCTTTCAAATGGCAAGTTCTTTCCAATGAGTGAATAGAGCTGCAGAAATGGAAAGGCAGTAGTAGCTTTGATTTTCCAACACATCTTCTCCAACACAATCTTTTCCATCTTCATCAAGTCTGAAACTGTGAACCTAGACTGGCTTATTCGGATCAAGTTAGTTGCCAGTGGGACATTCCTTTCCTCTTCTATGGATTTTACAGCCAAGTAGAAGCAGCTCAGTCCAACACACCCAAGGTGCTTGAACTGGACCTTCATTTTGGACAGGAACCTGTCCAGTAAATTCACAGCTAGAAAACGTCTAGGTGTCTGAAGCCAAAGAACTGAATTAGACTAAGAAGATCTTTTACTTCAGAGTCCCTTAGGCTTGCAGTCATCCTGAGGCCGTTATCATGTGCAGATTCAATTAGTCTCAAGCCACAGACCTTTAGACGACATTTCCACTCCTGTTCCAATAGGGCGTTCAGCTGGTGTAGCTTTTCTGAGAGTCAGTTGTTGGCAGTACCTCTATCATCTCGATCACAAACGCGGGTCCTCAGCCTCAGTGCTAATCACCCTCCCGGAGCTCTCACCTCAGCCCACGATATCAGATCTGGGAGACACCTACTAGGCCAATGGGATTCACGCAAAAGGGGAGGGGTCCGGGGAGCTGTCCTGGGTGGTCTCCCCAGCGCCGCCCAGGCGACACTGCCCTCCTCTCAGTCAGAGAAACTCTTAACTCATCATTCTTGGAAATCAACCACAAGTATATGAGTTGCAGTTTATATAGTCTCCATTGTAAAATCTAACGCTCATCTCCTAAACCACAAAGAATACAGGAATGTGGTCAAAAGATGGAAGGCAAGACTCAGTACTGCCACTACTTGCTCCATGACCCTGGGATCCCCAAGTCACTATATTCTTCTTTAGCTAACTTTTTTTTTAAAAAAAACCCATATCATTATTAAACCTAATAAAATTAACAACAGTTTCTTGATCTTATCTAATACCTAATCCATATCTGTCGCGTTCCGCACTGCACTACGAGGATTGTGGGGAGCGAGGAGGGCAGCGCAGGGTTAAGAAAAGACAGTAGCCATGAATAAAATGAAGCAGGGCCAAGGGACCTGCAGCCTCAAGGACTGGGCTGGGTGCCTAATGGGGCCAATGCATTAGCTTTTATTAGTTAGGTGGGGAAGTAAAGGAGATAAAGCTTGTAAATCTCAAGATCTGTGAATCCTATACATTATAATAGGAAACGATTCAAGCCAATCACCCTTGCCTGCAGGCTGCAGAACCATAAGTCTCAGAATGTTTGTACTTCCCCAAGGGACAAAACCTATATGCATATGAATAGATGGAGGGCACATAATCCAATCACTTCCCTTGCAGGTTTTGGGAAGGAAAGCAGCCACAGAGGCTTTCCTTAGCCTGGGGAATGTGGGGGGCTGTGCCCACCTCTATGAATCCCGTGGGTTCTCCTGTTGATGGAGAAACTGACCTAAAATTGTTCCCTGACCTAAAATGGTGGCCCGAGCACAGAGAGAAGTCCCCAGCCTAAGCCCCAGCCCACTTCTGCATAACCCCCTCCAAGCCACACCCCAAGCCAATCACCAGACGACACCTACCCCTTCCCCAACTCAAGGAAGTCCCCAACTCATAAAAACCTGCTCAAAACCTTACTAGGGGCTCAGTATTTTGGGAAAGATCCCACTGAGCCCGCCGGTGTAATAAAGCTGACTCTCCTAACTCTCTGAGTGCCACTTGGGTTCTTTCCGGTCCTGGTATCCGTAACACTGTTGGTCCCCACTGGACTGCACCTGGCTTACGTTGTGACCCCCCCCCCCCCCCGCCCCGTGGGGAATCTTACTCGTCATTGGCTGACCAGCCATCTTTCTGGGACCAAACAGGGAGATATAAGGTGCAGGTGCAAACACAAAGGTGAAGCAAAGTCCCTGAAAGGATCCGTCTCACACACTCTCCTTTCTTTGGGGGCAGATACACAGAGACAGACGGGTAGGCTGCTGCATGGCCACATGTATCCAAATTTCCTGATTGTCTCGAAAGTGTCTTTTTGTAGTTGGTTTCTTTGAATCACTACTATTCAAATAAGATCCACTTACTACATTTAGTTGCTTTATGTTGTAAGTCTTTTTAAAACTTTCAGTTTCCCTCCTTTTTAAAAATGCCATGTATTCAGAGAAAACTGGTAGTTCATTTGTCCCTTATAATTTCCCACAATTCTGAATTTACTAATTGCTCCTGTGTGATATCATTTAACTTGTTTCTCTTTTTTCCATATTTCCTGTAAACTAGTGGTCATATATAGATGCTTGATTAGATTTAGGTTCAGATTTTCTGGCAGAAAGCTTCATGGTGGAGTCTACTTCTTTTTGCCTCATATTGGGAGACATTTGATGAATGGCTTGCCTATTTTAGTGATACTAAAATTGAATGGTGCATTTAGGTTTTGTCTCGAGCTATCATTACATATTTTCTCATGACCTTTCCTTCTAATGAATTTTAGAATCTGTTGATGCTCTTTACTTAGATCCGTACCACTGGGGATTCCACAATTGTGGTTTTCTTAGTGCTGTTATTTTGTCTTAATTTATTGTCTGATATTCTTCTGAAAAGAATAATTTCCCCCAAGGAATTTAATTCTCCAAAAATAGTTTGTAAAGGAAAGTCAAAAGGCAAAGGCATTCTGGAACAGTACAGTAAGGACCTCCAATGAAAGCAATGAGGACATTGGAAAACATTGTAAAAGTCAACTTTTCAGAATTCTGGAAATTAACCAAAGGCTTGCAACAATCTGAGAAGTGCTTATTCAAGAAACATGGCTGACTTTTTTGGCAACACGCTTTGTGGTGTTTTAACTTGCCCTTTTTCCACACCCCCTCCATCTTCCTGCCTCTGAAACTACAGCCTCAGAATGATGGGAACTGAAAAACAGCAGACCAGCTGGCAAGGTCTGACAGAGTTAGAACTCCCCCAAAAGCCCTCTAACCAGAGAACTGTCACTATTTGACCAGTATGGTAGCTCCTTGGAAAAGACTTATTGACCTGACTCAGAGCTTAGTCAATGAGAAAAGCCCTATGCCAGGGTGTTTGTGGAATCTGATAGGTGACTTTTTAAAAATTGCAGCTGCCACCTACCTGATGAAGCAATACCAGTAGCAATATACAGTAAGAAAGAAATATTAGAAATTGTGTTTAGAGTTAATCTGCTGAGAGGCCTTCACAGGCAAGGGGACTGTTTATAACTTCTGTTAATATTCCTTTTCACAACGAAGTGATTTCCTTGAGTTAGCATTTAGTATATTACCCTATCAATATTAGATCTAAATCCTACTCAGGAAACATGTACCCATTCTTAGAATTTCTTTTGTATGGAAGAATCCTTTAACTTAGGCTGACCAGATTTAACTTGAGATAAATTTATGCTCACCTCTACACACAGACATAATAATCATATTTATCAATTTAAATTTTTATTAATGAAATGGAGGAAAGGAAATACTAAGGACTTAATTAAAATGCATTTTTGAAGATGTTTGTTGAACACAGTGAAGTTCTTTATTCGCCACTAAACTTTCCTCCTTGAGTGAGGTCATGCTGGTTCTTTAATACGTAGGAAAACGGTCCCATTTTGCCATGTACCTGAGGTAAGTTGGGTGTTAATAAATTGATCATTAATACACTAAAATAAGGAGCTACAGGATTTTGGGTGGAGTTTTGGAAAGAATGCTAATAGGAATATTCTCATGATTGAGATTTTTAGATTAAATCATGTGCTTTTGATGTTTTTTTCCCTTTTCCCTCTTCTTTCCTTTCTTCTTTTTCCCTTCTGTTCCTTTTCTTTCCTCCTTCCTTTTTGTTTCTTTGTGTTGGCAGCCAAAGACAATGCTATGTGAATAAACAGATCCCCAAACACAGATTAATCATATAAGAACATATAATTTTCTACTTAAACTAAATTGCATTATTATTTTGTATGATGTTAAATACCTATCTGTTTAAATTATATCTAGCTGAATAGAAAACTGCACAATATTATATATTGAATTCATGTTATTTTTTTCTCTTTTCACTTTATTCAGAGGAGAATTAAGAATTAGACGTGTGTTTGTGTGTGTGTGATGTGTGTTTTTGTTTGTTTCCTTTTGGCTAAAACCATTTCTTCTTTAAATTCTGAGTTTAAATGCCTTCCGATGGAACCGCAGCTCTCCATTTTACTACTTGGCCATTGTTTTCTAATCTCATAAACCTCACAAATTGACCTTTTAACCCAGCTTTTTATGTGGGCGTTAATCTCTTTAGGCTGCTATTCTGTCCCTTGACTCTTCCAACTATAGCTCTATAGTCCCTCTATAGGCAATACCACTTACATCAACAGCTTGGTTAACCACATGTAAATTTCCAACCATCCTAATGCTGAATTTTTATCCTAGACTTCTCTAGCTCTAGACTCACAGTCCCAACTTCTTACAAGAGGTTTCAACTCAGATGATCCCACCACACCTCAAATTAAATATGTCTCAAACTGAACTCCATCTGACACATGAAGTCATTTTCTTGTCTTTTTTATTTAATTTTTTTCCATTTAAGAGCACCATCACCACCCGAAACCTGGCCAGGTAGCTGAGAAGCACTCTTAAATGGATAAAAATATGACCATCCGTTTGATGTGATCTAAATAGATTTAAATTATGTACTGAGTTTTGTTATCTCCCACAATTAAAGCCTAGACAGGCGGCACACAGCATGACAGCCTGATAGCATAACATTCATTCCTGTAATAATTTAGCCCCGATCGAGTTGCTTGACGCCTCTTTCCCACCACTCATCCCTACAAAGAATGAGGATGTGCTCCATTCTCATTAATTTCCTTACTATTCCGTAAATATGCCTTGTTTAATTTACCATCTTAATCTGCAGATTGCTTTGCTTAAATAATCTCTTTGATAGTCAACTTTTTTTTTTTTTTGGCAAATTTTGAGAATTAAAGGCATGGGAATTCAGTATTTTCTTATTCCTGTGCTTGGTAACAACTCCCACAGTTTTTTTTTGTTTCTGGGGGAGTATGTGTTGAATTAAACAGACCTAAGCCAGAAAATCATATATCTTCCATCTTATTCTTTCACGAGGTATGAACATAAAAATTTCCTGTAATAAGAAACACCTTTGTCTAGGGCAAATTATTTGCCTTCAATTGTATAGAAACCCATATAATGCACAACAGTTAATGCATTGTTTTCAGCTGCCTGTAACCACAGCTTACAGAAGGCACTATTTACACTTTATTCTTATCAAAATCTTAGTTCTTCAAATAGGGTTCATAACAGAAGCCAACATCTTCTGATTTACCAAGGGAGAAATTAGATACTCACCACATCTTTATTATCCTCTATATTTTGCTTTGCATGCCCAGTGGACCACTGTACATGCCACAGACAACTCCAAGAAGTTGAACAGGAACAAATATTGTGAAAGGAGTTTACCACTTTTCTGTTTCCAAAAAGAAAATGTACATTCCTTACAGATCTTTATATGTTAACACTTAAGAAAAAGATATATAAAATTTCAGAAAGATGAAAAATAGAAGAGAAAAACTACTCAATATATCCCCCACCATAAACAACTATGGTTATTTATATATATTTTTCTTGATCATAATGATAACTGATAATTATTAAAGATGATTATAAGCTGATGAATTTCTGCCAAATGGATAATGAGAATCATTGATTATGTTTTCCTGTTTGTTGTTGCGGATAAGGTCAGCACATTTTTCTTTGAAGCCACAGAACCTCTGGAGAAGATGGAGTTGGGACACTCTTGAAGTTCAGTGTTGTAGAACTTATTTAATAGAAAGATGTTTAAAATTAGACCTGTTGTTAGGAAAGAGCCCAAAGAAGAACTCACAGTGAAGGAAGAGGAGGTTTGGATTTGTGACCTAGGCTCAATACAAGGGCTTATGTGTTCTGGGGGTAGGTGGTTTCCTGCTGGGATTGTGCCTCTAAGTGTAAGCCCCAATATCCTTGCCAGTTAGTTGGGCTGGATATGAAAATACAGAATCTGTAACATTGGAAACCCAAGCTTGAAGGACCCAAACCACTTTTGTGACAAGGCTACTGTGGGCTATTTGGATTAGTTTTCAATAGTAATATCATTTAAGAGTAACTAAAGCCATGGCAGTGGAAATTATGGGCATGTTGGAGGAGTGCTGAGATGCTCCAGGGTTCTGTTAACTAGAGGTTTGGAGTCAATATTGAACCTTTTATTCCCAACGTTCCTGAATAACTGCAGGGGGTCAACTTGGAAGCAGCCTTAAGAGGAAGATCTTGGATTTCTTGCTAATATGAACATTGGTGGTTCGAGAGATGAATTGGAAAAATGAAAGAGTTAAGACTACAATTGTACTCCAGTTCAGTAAAATGAGACATTCATGTTATGCAAATATAATCTTAAGTAGTAATATCTGGAGGTTCATATTTATTTAAGATTTCAGTTAAAGGTATCCCTCAGGGTACCATAAAATATTAGCATCCCCTATAACAATAAAATGGTTCTTTGATGTACCATTTAATTGATTTCTGTTAGGTTTCATTTTTGTGTAGTGAAATACCTTGAAATTTGAACCACATTTGTAGTAGGTGCCAAAGAATAAACTAATGATGAATGTTACTGCCATATCTTGCATAATACTTAAATACTTTGATCACTCACCAAAGAATTTAAAATGCTATTCTAAATTTATAATGAAATTCTCATAGAAACCTGGTATTTACCTGTGGCCAAATAGGAACTTTAGAACTTAAACCAAATACTAAAAACTCAAGTAATATTACAATCAGACCAGCCACTGAAACGCAGGCACTTATGATATTCACAAGTATAGTGCAGGACAGCTGGAATAGATAAAAAGAATCACCTGGTTACTGAAAGTTATCGACATGCATCACTGGCAAGTATATTCAAATAGAAAATTTATATAAATTCTGATCTTTTCAGAACAGTAAGATTCTTAAAAGGACTGTCAGATCTCCAAACTTGTCAGGATCCCAATAGGACTGAACAATTTTGGAGAAAATATAACTTTTGATGTAGCATGCATGTCTCTATTCCTTCACTGACAAATAATTATTGAATATTTATTCTGTATGATGCAAACTAGTCTTAGTGATAGTAGATAAAGAGGCCAAAAAGAAATGGCTTCTGCACTCAAGGAGCTTTCAGATTATTGAGGAAGATAAACACATGAATATTAAATGTAAATAGAATGTAAAATATGTTAACATATAGGCAAATTCATGGTGCCATATAGGATCAGATTACCAGAGAGCTAATATTCCAGGAGTTTGGTATGGTTCATTTTAAAGTGCAAGCAGGAGAGTTGTGGGGAATTTTGTTGGAGAGACAGACACTATCTAGAGAATATATTTAGGAGTTTACGTTGGAGACAGTGGTGAGTTACATTGCTGGAGGTGCCTACTCTGTTTTCAGACCACACTCTTATCAGTATATATATACTCCAGACAATGCATATGTATAATGTTGCTTCATAATTACATTTTGACCATATATGAGGTCAGAGAGGTAATAAGCCATATGAGATTGCTATAGGACAGATCCTTCTCTCTTGTTCCTTGTTCTCATTTGCACTGGTAGAATTCTTTCCATCTTATATGAATTAGATAATAAATATGACAACTTCAACTGCTGAATTCTGAAATCTGTTTCACTGGATACATCATATGTTTATCTAAATTGCTCTTCATTGTTGTACAGTTTATTCTTTTGGAACAAATCTCCCTTAAAGGAAGACAATCACATTTTTTAAAATGTTCACTAATTCATATAACCTAAACATCCAACATTATTGTTTAGTAAATTGTAGTATATAAATGGAACGCAATCTTTAGAATGAAGTACTTGATGAATTTTCAATTATATGAAAAAATGATTATGCCACAATAATAAATTCTTATTTAGAAAAAGAGCCACCTTTGTTGAGGAAATGCATCGATAAGACCAGTCAGAGCAGGTGTTCTGTGTAGCGTGGAGTTTTACTAGCAAAGGCTTGTCGGAATAAGACAAGCAGAGCATATGCGTTGGTTGTGGTATAGTTTGGGGTGGTGTAGGCATGCAATGTAAGAGAGCAAAGGTTTGGAGGAACTGGAACACTCAGAGCCTGTGAGTAGGAAAGTAATACGATACAACCACTTTGGAAAACAGTTTGGCAGTTCCTGAAAAAGTTAAACATTTACATATACCATATGATTCAGGTATTTACCTAAGAAAGATGGAAGCATATGTCTATACAAAGACTTGTACAGGAATGTTCATTGTAGCTTTATTTATAAGAGCCCCAAATTGGAAACAGTGCAAATTCAATCAACAGGTGACTGGATTAACAAATTGTGGTATATCCATGTACTGGGGTATGATTCAGAAAGAAGGAGGAATTACTTATTGGTATACATGGATGAATCTAAAAATAATGATACTGAGTAAAAGAAGCCCGATAAGAAAGAGCATGTACTGTATGATTCCATTTATATGAAACTCTAGAAAAAATGTTTCCATTTATATAAAATTCTAAAAAATGCAAACTAATCTAACGTGACCAGAAGCAGATCAGTGGTTGCCTGGAGAAGAGGAAGTGTGGGGGGAGGGGTTGAGAGGGCACAAGGAAACTTTTGAGAGTGATGGTTATCTCACTGTTGGTGACAGTTATGTTCACTTGATTGTATTAATGACTTATCAAATTGTATACTTGAAATTTGTGAAGTTTGTTGTTTATTGTATATCAATTTTACTTCAATAAGGCCGTAAGTCCATTAAAAAAAAAAGAAAAAAAAAATGAAGGGCACTATGTGAATTCCAGATATCGTGGTAAAAGTGTGAGGCACGGGATCAACTACTCCCTGGGACCCTGCCATCTACTATAAAGTGGTTTTTATTTGTTTGTTTGTTTGTTTTTTAAGTAATGTTTAAAAAATAGGGAATATATAAATAATATTTTAAGAAACACTTTTATATTTTTATATCCACTGAAAATTACGAACTATTAATCTTTATTTAAAAGTTCCAGGCTTTTTTCCTAAGAGAACTAAAACATTTAAAATGAGGGTTCCTGACATTTAGTCCATTTTCACGTTTTGGCTATTATGAATAAAAATGCTGTAAACATTTGTGTGGAAGTTTTGTTTTTTACATAGGTTTTTATGCCTCTGCAGTAATTACCTAGGAATGGTTTGTGGATTCATATGGCAGGTGTATATTTAAATTTACAAGGAATGACTACATATTTTTACAAAGTGGTTGTATAATTTTGCAGTTCCATCAGCAATGTGAGGGACCTGTTTGCTCCACATACTTGTCAACGTGCTTGTTTGGTGTGGGCAGGCTGTTTTATTTTTGTCACTCTAGTGGGTGAAGCGATACCTCCTGCAGTTTTAGTTTGTATTTCCTTCATTACTAATGATGTTGAGCAACTCTTCCTTTGTTTAGTGCTCATTCATACATCTTCTTTGTGAAGAGTCTGATCAAACCTTTGCCAACTTTTAAGTGGGTTGTTTATCTTCTTTTTACTGAGCTGTAAGAATTTCTTTTATATATTCTGGATGCAAGAACTTTTCAGACGTTAAATATATTTTCTCTCAGTCTGTGGCTTGCCTTTTAATTTTCTTAACAATGTCTTTTAAAAAGCAGACCGGGGGCTGGTTATCACTCTGTGAAGGGTATAAATGTCTAATCATTAAGTTGTTTTATATACCTGAAGCTAATTTAAAAAACCATAAAAAATAAATAAAAGGTAACAACAACAACAAAAAAGCAGAATTTTGATGTTTCATTTATCAACTTTTCTTTCATGAGTTAGGCTTTTTAGATTCTTCTACCACAAGATCACAGAGAATATCTTCTATTACTTCTAGAAATTTTAGTTTTAGTGCTTAGATTTATGATCCGTTTCAAATTAATTTTTTTGTATGGTATGAGGTAGAAGTCAAAAGTCATCTTATTCCATTTGTACATTCAGTTGCTTTGGCACCATTTCTCTAAATGACCATTCATTCTCAAATGACATTGGTAACTTTACTAACAATTGTCACCCCAATAAACTTTAATTAAAAAAAATTACATTGGTGTCTTTGTCAAAAATCAATTGATCAAGTATGTGTGACACGACTAGGAATATATATGCATATATATTCATACATATATTCATATGTATAAATTCGTATATATAAATGCACACACTAATGTTGTCTTTCTTTTAAAGATTTTCATTAAAAATGTAGCTAACATACACTATTATATTAGGTTCAGGGGTACACCATAGTTATTCAACATTTATAGACCTAAAGAAGTGATCACTATGATAAGTCCGGCAACCATCTGACACCATACTATGCTGTCACAATATTATTGGCTATATTCCCCATGCTGTACATTACATCCCCAGACTTATTTCATACTTGGAAATTTGGATCTGATTCTTGGTGCCCTTTCCCCCTTTTTTTTAAATTGATCAATTACAGTTGAAATTCAGTATTATTTCATATTAATTTCAGGTATATGGCATAGTAGACATTTATATAATTTTAGAAGTGGTCCCCCTGACTAGTCTAGTAACTACCTGGCACTACACATACTTATTACCATATCATCGACTATATTCCCTATGCATTACTTTACATCCCCATGACTATTTTGTAACTACCAATTTGTACATCTCAATCCCTTCACCTTTTTCATCCTGCACCCCAACACCGTCCCATCTATTACCCCAACAAATCTAGTACCCATCTGACACCATACATAGTTATTACAATATTATTGACTATATCCCTTATGCTATATCCTAAATCCCCGTAACTACTTTGTAACAACCAATTTGTACTTAATCCCTTTCCCTTCTTTCACCCACTCCCCCAAACCTCCTCCCATCTGGCAACTATTAAAACATTTTCTGTATCTATGAGTTTGTCTCTATTTTGTTTGTTAATTTTGTTCTAAGATTTCATATGTAAATGAAATCACATTGCATCCGTCTATCTCTGTCTGATACACTCCACTCAGCACAACACCCTCCAGGTCCATCCATGCTGCCGCAGATGGCAAGAACCCATTCTCTTCCATGGCTGAGCAATAGCCCATTGTATATATGTACCACCTCCTCTTTATCCATTCTTCCATTAATGGACACTCAGGTTGCCTCCACATCTTGGTTATTGTAAACAATTCTGCAACGAACATATGGATGCACACATCCCTTGAAGTAGTGTTTTGGGTTTCTTCAGATAAATACCCAGAAGTGGGATTACTGGGTCCTTCATTGTGTCTTCTTATAGCCTTTGTTTGAAAGTCTATGTTGTCTGGTATAAGTATTGCTACCACAGCTCTTTTTTTTTTCTTTCTCATTTTCATTTTCATGAAATATCTTTTTCTATTCCTTTACTTTCTGTCTGTGTGTGTCTTTCAATCTAAAATGAGTCTCTTGTAGGCAGCATATATAAGGGTTTTGTTTTCTTATCCATTCATCCCTTCTATGTCTTTTGATTGGAGCATTTAATCCATTTATATTCAAAGTAATTGTTGATAGATATGATGTAGCTATTGCCATTTTAGTATTCATATTATTTATTTATTTATTTATTTATTTATGTATGTATGTATTTATTTTTGGTCTTAAAAAAGCCCTTCTAGGATTCCTTGTGATAGTGGTGGTGAGAAACTCCTTTAACTTTTTCTTGTCTGGGAAGCTCTTTATCTGTTCTTTGATTTTGAATGATAGCCTTACTGGGTAGAGTAGTCTTGGTTGTAGGTCTTTGCTTTTCATCATGTTGAATATTTCCTGCCAATTCCTTCTGGCCTGCAAAGTTTCTGTTGAGAAATCAGCTGACAGTCTTATGGGGGCTCCCTTATAAGTTACTAGTTGCCTTTCTCTTGCTGTTTTTAGGATTCTCTCTTTGTTTATAACCTTTGCCATTTTAATTATAATGTGTCTAGGTGTGGGCCTGTTTGGGACTCTTTGCACTTCCTGGACTTGTATGTTTATTTCTTTTGCCAGGTTAGAAAAGTTTTCAGTCATTATTTCTTCAAATAGGTTCTCAATCTCTTGCTTTTTCTCTTCTCCTTCTGGTACCCCTATGATGTGAATGTTGTTATACTTGAGGTCTCTTAAACTATCTTTATGTTTTTTATTCTTTTTTCTTTTTGCTGTTCCGATTGGGTGTTTTCTGCTATCTTGTCTTCCAAATTGCTGATTTGATCCTCTGCTTCATCTAGTCTGCTGGTGATTCCTTTTAGTACATTGTTCATTTCAGTTATTGTATTCTTCACTTCTGACTGGTTCTTTTTTTTTTTTTTTTTAATTGGGGAACAGTGTGTTCTTCCAGGACCCATCAGCTCCAAGTCAAGTCATTGTTTTTCAGTTTAGTTGTGGAGGGCTCAGCTCACTGGCCCATGTGGGAATCGAATCAGTGACCTTGGTGTTATGAGCACTGCACTCTAACCAATTGAGCCAACCGGCTGCCTATGACTGATTCTTTTTTATGGTTTCTATGTCTCCTTTTATGCTTGCAATCTCCTTGTTGAAGTTCTAAATTCCATGAGCATCTTCATGACCATTGTTTTGAACTCTGTCTCTGGTAGGTTGCTTGCCTCTATTTTGTTTAGTTCTTTTTCTGGATTTTTCTCCTCTTCGTTCATTTGGGACACATTTCTTTTTTCCCTCATTTTGGCTGCCTCCCTGTTTGTTTCTATGTGTTAGGTAGATCTGCTATTTCTCGCAGTCTTGGCTGAGTGGCCTTATGTAATAGGTGTCTTGTGGGGCCCAGTGGCACAGTTTCCTGGTCACCTACTCTGGTTGCTCCAGGAGTGTCTCTTGTGTGGGTTGTGCATGTTCTCCTGTTATAGTTGAGCCTTGATTGCTATTGGCATGTCAATGGATGGGATTGACCCTCAGGTCGACTGGCTGTGGGGTTTGGCCATGTCCACAGCTTATGGGCTGCTGTGTGGGAGGCTAACCCCACTGACTTTTGCCCCAGTGGACTCTGGTTCCAGTTGAGGCCACCCTTTGTGTGTGCCGCTTGTAGGGCTAATTGGGCAGTGCTCTGCTATGGTCTGAAGCCAACCTCCAAGTATGTTGGTTCTGGGGCCTCCTGGGAGGGGCTTTGGTGCACGCCAAGGTCACCCATTGCCTGTGACTGGCCAGAGGCTATCTGGTAAGAGCTACAAAGCAATCCGCGATTGTTCACTGCCTGTGCTAAACCTAGAAGTGGGTGGGAGAGGCCACGGTTCGAACTGAGGATGGCTGCCATGAGTACCAGGCCTGGGGTAACGCTGCTAAAAGCCAGGACACCTGGAGGCCTGCTGCACCTGCTGGCTCCCTTAAGGTTCAGCCACTGATAAAGCCTTATGTGTACATGAGTTGGGTGAGGCAGGGTCCCAGGGAGTTACTAGAGTGGGAAGAGCTGTAATCACCAATAAAACCAGTAGACTCTGGTTTGGTGCCAGTGCTGAGCCTTGAGTGATTCAGCAAAAGTCTCAGAGCAAACTGAGGCCAGTCTCCATTCACCTGGAGCCCATGGACTCTGATAGTTTTCCAAGAAAGAGTGCAATGTGGAAGGGGCTGGCTGCTCACAGAGAAAGTGCCTACAGCTGTGGGTGAGTTGGGTGGGGTGGGGTGAGGTCCCAGCTGAGTCAGCAGGATGGAGCAGCGAAGCTCACCAGGTCAATTGAATTCAGATTTGGCCTATGGGGGTGGGCTCAACATAGGAAAGATGGTGCCCACCTGCCGACTGCAGGGAAGAAGGACCCCTCACTGTGAAAATGTCAACTGTCCTCCAGTCCTTCCCCGAAGTCACACACCTCAGTCTGTTCCCCGTGTATCTCTGAGGCCCCTCGAGTCACTGTCCCTCTGCTGGAGTCCAAGGTGAGTACCTGCGACCAAGTGAGTCTGTGCGTGGGCCATATAAGAGGACGTCTAGGTTTCCCACAGCCTTCCATTCCACCCAAATAGTTGGAATCCACACTATTTTTCATAGCCAGATGTTTTGGGGGCTCCTTTTCCTGGCACCAGTGCTCCAGGCTGGGGAGCCTTGCTCCACTGGGGGAACCTCTGCGGCCAGGATATCCCTCCTGATTTTCAACTGTGGCAGGGAGGTTTGGGGCCTGTTCCATGTCTACACCCCTCCTACCAGTCTCGACATGGCTTCTTCTTTATATTTTTAGATAGAGGACTTCTGTTTGGATAGACTTCAGATGGTTCTCTAGTTGATTGTCCTATAATTTAGTTGTAATTTTAATGTGTGCCCTAAAGGACACAGGCACAATGTTTATCTACTCCACCATCTTGAATCTCTCTGCCTAATGTGTGTTGACTGTGGTAGCTACATGTGAAATCAAGTAGTGTTAGTTCTATACTTTTTTATTTTGGGTTATTTCCATATAGATTTTGAAATGAATATTTGTCAACATCTAGAAGAAAAATACCTTCACTATTTTGATTGGGATCATATTGAGTTTATAAAATGATTTGAGGGAAAACTGACATCTTAAAAATGTTTATGTCTTTCCACTGTGAACATATCTGTTTATTTAGATATTGTTCAATTTCTCTCTGCAACATTTTGTAGTTTTCTGTGTAGAGGTCTTGAAAATATTTCAAGGGGAAAATACTTAGGGGAAATATTTTCTAAGTGTTTTATTTTTGAGTGCAATTGTAATTGGTGTTTTTAAAAATTTCATCTCCAAACATAGAAATACAACTAAAATTTTTACATAGTGAATTGTATTCTGCAATGGTGAGAAATTATTAGTTGAAATTTTTTTAGTAGACAGGATGTTTTAGGATGTCTTAGAATGCTTGTGAATAAGGCAAGTGTGGGGACAGAGCCAGGAGGGCAGTTTCCAGGCGCTCGGCCTCACGTGGAAAAGTGCTGGCTCAGGTAGTAAATGGCCATCAACTGTGATTGGATGGCCATCAGCTGTGGCTAGTTGGCCGTCAGCCGTAACCAGTGAGCCATTGGCCACTAATATAACTGCTGTGGCTATGGTAGCAGAAAATGGGGGCTAGCAAGAAGATGGTGGCTGGCAAGCGCAGATTGCAGTTAGGACGGTAGGTTGCGGACAGTGTGGCTCCTGTTTCCTGTGTCTCCAACCCAGCTGCCAGAGAGACAGTAATATGACTCCCCTATCTATGGCTCCGTTGATGTTCCTTTTCAGCTTCACCATATCCTGCATTCTTATGTGGGGAGAGGGACCAGAGACCCTGCATGACACAAGTATTATTTCTAACTATTCATACTGTATGCAATAAATTGTGACTTATTTAATATTGTATTGGGGAAGTTCCATTTTACTACTAATTTGATGAGAGTCTTTTTGTTTTTAATTTCAAGAGCTTTTTCTTAATCTCTTTAATTACCCTAATATGTTGAATTACATTGATTGGTTTTTTAATGTTAAACCAAGCTTGCATTCCTGGAATATAATTTATTTAGAATGAAGTTTAATTAACTTCATTATAATTTCAAAAATATGTCACTGAATATGATTTATGATATTTAAAGCATGTTTTGGCATTAGCATTCATTAAGGATATTGGTCTCCTATTGGTGTCAAGATTATGTTGGGCTCCAATCAGGAAATGCTCTTTCACCTGTTTTCTGAAATATTTTGTGTACCATGTGATATTACGTGATATTATTTGTTCTTCAAATCTTTGATAATTTTATCATTTAAATCATGTGTACCTGGAATTTTCTTCATGAAGGATTTTTAATGATTAATACAATACCTTTAACAGATACAGGGATATTCAGTTTTCTACTTCTTGTTTCTGTTTTGGCAAATTGTATTTTTCACAATTTATTGGCATAATGTTGTTTACAGCATTTCCTTGTTATTCCTTTACTATCTCTAGTACCTGTAATAATTTTCCTTCTGTCATTCCTGATATAGGTAATTTATGTTTTCTCTTACTGCTTTTTGATCAGTTGTACCAGGGGCTTATAAATTTTATTAATATTTTCAAATAATACATTTTCAGCTTTGCTTGTTTTCCTTGTTGTTTATTTTCTATGTGTCTGTTTTTGTATCAGCACCATACTGTTTCAATTACCATCACTTTGTCATATAGTTTGAAGTCAGGAAGTGTTATGCCTCTAGCTTTGTTCTTTCTCAAGATTGCTTTGACTATTCGTGGTCTTTTGTGGTTCCATTCAAATTTTAGGATTTTCCCCCCTATTTCTGTGAAGAATGCCATTGTAATTTTTATAGGGATTGCACTGACTCTATCTATGGCTTTGGGTAATATGGAAATTTTAACAATATTCTTGAAATCTATGAACATGGGGTATCTTTCCATTTATTTGTGTCTTTCAATTTATTTCATCAATATCTTAAAGTTTCACTCTACAGATCTTTCACCTCCTTGTTTAAATTTATTCCTAAGAATTTTATTCTTTTTGATACTACTGTGAGATTCTTTGTTTTATTTCTCTTTCAGATTGTTATTAGTGTATAGAAATACAAGAAAATTTTGAATGTTGACTTAGTATCTTGCAACTTTATTGAATTTATTAGTCTAACTTTTTTTTTTTTTTTTTGTGGAACCTTTAGGGCTTTCTATACATAGGATCATATCATCTGCAAACCGAGACAATTCAATGATTTCCTTTTTAATTTGCATGTCTTTTTTTCTTTTTCTTGCCTAATTGCTCAAGGTAGGATTTTCAGTAGTCTGTTGGATAGTAGTTGTAATAGTGGGCATCTTTGTCTTGTTCCTAATCTTAGAGGAAAAACTTTTAACCTTTCACCATTGAGTATGATGTTAGATGTGGGTTTGTTGTATATAGCCTTTATTATGTTGCGGTATATTCCTTCTATACCGAATTTCTTGAGGGTTTTCATCATGAAAAGATGGATTTTGTCAAATGCTTTTTCTGTGTCTATTGAGATGATCACAGGATTCTTACTCTTTCATTCTATTAATGTGTTTTATTGCCTTTATTTGCATATATTGAACAACCTTGCATTCCAGGGATAAATCCCACTTTGTCATGGTGTAGGATCCTTTTAATGTGGTGTTAAATTTGGTTTGCTAATATTTTGTTGAGAATTTTTATATCTATATTCACCAAGGATAATGGTCTATAGTTTTCTCTTATTGTAATATTTTTATCTGGCTTTGGTATCAGGGTAATGCTGGCCGCATAAAATGATTTTAGGACTATTCCTTCCTCTTCAATTTTGGAAAGATTTTGGGAAGGATTTGGATTAATTCCTCTTTAAATATTTAGTAGAATTCATCAGCAAACCCATCTGGGCTTGGAATTTTTAGTGTTAAGAGGTTTTTTTTTGTTTTTTTGTTTGTTGGTTTGTTTGTTTTTATTACTGATTCAATTTTCTAATTCCTTAATGTGTAAAGTTAGATTGTTTATTGAGATCTTTCTCTTTTCTTAATGTAGTCATTATTGCTTTAAACTTCTAAGAAACTGCTTTTGTTGCAGTGTATAGGTTTTGGTGTGTTGTTTTTTCATTCATTTCTTTGAGTTATATTTTGATTTCCTTTTTAATTTCTTCTTTGAGCCTTTGGATGTTCAGGAGTTTGATACCAGTTTCCAAACATTTGTATATTTTTCAGCTTTTCTCTTGTTGTTTTCTAGTTTCATACCATTTTGGTTGAAAAGGTACTTGGTATGATTTCAGTCTTCTTAAATTTGTTAAGACTTATTTTGTGGTCTGTAATATGATCTACCCTCGAAAATGTTCTGTGTGCACTTGAGAAGAATGTGTATTCTGCTGCTGCTGGATATACTATCTTCTATATATGTCTGTTAGATACATTTGGTTTAAGGTATGATTCAAGTCCAATGTTTCCTTCTTAAGTTTTTGTCTGGATTATCTATTTATTATTGAAAGGGGGAATTAAAGTCCCCTCCTATTATTGTATTGTTGTCTATTCCTCTTGTCAGATCTGTATTTGCTTAATATATTTAGCTCTGATGTTGGATGCATATATATTTACAAATGTTATATCTTGATGAGTTGACTCCTTTATCATTACATAATTACCTTTTTTGGTCACCATTTTGGCATAGAGTATGTTTTATTTAATATAGTATATTTACCTCCACTTTCTTTTGGTTTCCACTTGCATGGGATATCTTTTTCCATCCTTTTACTTTGAACCTGTGTGTGTCCTTAAAGCTGAAGCAAGTCTCTTGTTGGTAGTATATAGTTGGGTCTTGTGTTTTTTTTTTTTTTTAAATCCATTCAGCTACTGTGTAGCTTTTTATTGGAGAATTCAATACATTATATTTAGAGTAATTATTGATATGTAAGGACTTATCAATACCATCTTATTAATTGCTTCCTGGCTATTTTGTAGTTCCATTGTTCCTTTTTATTTATCTGTTTCTGCTTACCTTTGTGAATCGGTGATTTTTCTTGGTGGCATACTCTGATTCCCTTCTCTTTATCTTTTTTGAATCTGCTATAGGTTTTGCTTTATGCTTACCAGTAGGCTAACATAAAATATATTATAAATAAAATAGTCCATTTTAAGCTGATAACTTCAATCACATGTAAAAGCTTTACCCTTTTTATGTTTTTGATGTCACAGTTTACCTCTTTTTATATTGTTGTTAACGAGTTGTAGCAGCTGTAGTTATTTTTAACATTCTTTTCCTTTAACCTTTATACTATAGTTAAGTGGTAAACTCAACATTGCATTACAGAATTAGTTTTCCAAGTCTGACTGTATAATTACCTTCACCTGTGTACTGTAATTTTTCATATGTTCTCAGGTCACTAATTAGTGCTTTTTTATTTTGGCCCACAGATCTCCTTTCAGCATTTCTTGTAAGGCAGGTCTAGTGGTGATGAATTCCCTCAGCTATTGTCTGAGAAATTATTTCTCCTTCATTTCTGAAGGATAATTTTGCTGGATAGGGTATTTTTAGCTGGCATTTTTCTATCAATACTTTGAATATATCATTGAACTCTCTTCTGGCCTGTAAGATTTTTACTGAGAACTCCACGAGTAGATGAATGGGACTACTTTGTAGGTCTATATAATCTTTTTCTCTTGGTGTGTTTAGGATTCTCTTTGTGGCTTTGATTTTTGACAGTTTCATTATAATGAATCTTGGAGAAGACCATTTTGAACTGAGAAAATGTATTAGCTTTGTGAACTTGGCTGTCCAAGTTTGTCCCCAGGTTTGGGAAGTTGTCAGCTATTACTCCTTTAACTTTCTGTCTCCTCCCTCTCTTCTCCTTTTGCAACTCCAGTAATTCTGATATTGTTCTTCGATAATATCCCATTAATCACATAGGTTTAATTTACTCTTTTTAATTCTTTTCTTCTTTGTTGTCTTCTGACTTTGGTATTTCAAAATTCCTATTATCTAACTCACTGATTCTATCTTCTGTTTTGTATATCCTGCTGCTGATGCTCTCTAGTGCATTTTTCATTTATTGTGTGAATTCTTCAGCTCCAGACTTTTTTTTTTGTTTTTGGTTTTTTAATAGTAACAATAGCTATTGTTTATTGAAAATTGACTTGCCAGACATTGTGCTAAGTGTTTTGATTACATTAGCTCATTTTGTCCTCCCAATAACTCTATTTTATTTATTTTCATTATTTTTTTAAATTAAAGTTTATTGGGGGTGACGATTGTTAGTAGAGTTACATAGATTTCAGGTGTACAATTCTGTATTACATCATCTATAAATCCCACTGTGTGTCACCACCCAGAGTCAGTTCTCCTTCCATCACCATATATTTGATCCCCCTTACCCTCATCTATCACCCTCCTCCCCCCTTACCCTCTGGTAACCACTAAACTATTGTTTGTGTCTATGAGTTTTTGTTTCTCATTTGTTTGTCTTGTTCTTTTGTTGTTTTTGGTTTTATATACCACATATCAGTGAAATCATATGGTTTCTCTGCTTTTTCTGTCTGACTTATTTCGCTTAGCATCATACTCTCAAGATACATCCATGTTGTCACAATGTTCCTATATCATCTTTTCTTACCGCCGAATAGTATTCCATTGTGTATATATACCACAACTTCTTTATCCATTCATCTATCGAAGGACATTTTGGTTGTTTCCATGTCTTGGCCACCGTAAATAAAGCTGCAGTGAACATTGGAGCACACTTGTCTTTATGGATAAACGTTTTCAGATTTTTGGGGTAGATACCCTGGAGAGGGATTGCTGGGTCATATGGTAATTCCATTTGTAATTTTTTGAGGAACCTCCACACTGCCTTCCATAGCGGCTGCACCAGTCTGTATTCCCACCAACAGTGTATGAGGTTCCTTTTTCTCCACAGCCTCTCCAACACTTGTTACTATTTGTCTTGTTGATGACAGCCATTCTGACTGGGGGTGAGGTGATATCTCATTGTGGTTTTTATTTGCATTTCTTGATGATTAGTGATGTTGAGCATTTTTTCATATGCCTATTTGCCATTTGTATGTCCTCATTGGAGAAATGTCTTCTCAGGTCCTCTGCCCATTTTTCAATTAGGTTGTTTGTTTTTTTGTTGTTGAGTTGCATAAGTTCCTTATATATTTTGGATATTAGCCCCTTATCAGAGGCACTGTTCGCAAAAATCTTCTCCCATTCAGTTGGTTGCCTCTTGGTTTTGTCAATGGTTTCTTTCGCTGTTGCAGAAGCTTTTAAGTTTGATATAGTCCCATTCACTTATTTTAGCTTTTACTTCTCTTGCCTTTGGAGTCAAATTCATAGAATGCTCTTTGAACTCAAGGTCCATAAGTTTAGTACCTATGTTTTCTTCTATGCAGTTTATTGTGTCAGGTCTTATGCTTAAGTCTTTGATCCATTTTGAATCAATTTGATTTCTATTTATTTGTTAAATTTCTCATCTTGTTCAGGTATTATATTCCTGATTTTGTTGAGTTGTCTTTCTGTATTTTCTTGTAGCTCATTAAGTTTCCTTAAAACAGCTATTTTGAATTGTTTATCAGGTAAATCACAGAATTCCATATCTTTTGGTTAGGTTCCTGGAAGGTTATTGCGATCTTTTAATGATGTCATATTTCCTTGATTTTTCATGTTCCTTGAAGTTTACTGTTGCTGTTTTCACATTTGAAATAGTAGTCACCTCTTCAATCTTTAGTTTTCTTCAGGTAGGAGATCCTTTTCGTTGGTCCTGCTTACATTTAATTGGTTCTTTTCATTGGGGTTTTCTCCTACCTTGTATGGATACAGTTATTGCATACTTTTTGCTCTCTCTTGTAGCAGAATTCTTTAGCTTATATGTCTTCTCTTGGTCTTACAACTCACCAGGCCAGCTGCTGGAAACCTTTCTTTTGTTTTACCAAAACTATATCTCAGGTTTGTGGTTTCTCCCTTGCTGTAAATCCTGGCCTGTTTTCTGTTGGCATTCCCTGCCTGCTGGAGCTCAGTCTCTCATTACCCTTGGGCAGAGAAGGAATAGGCCTCAGAGTGGGGTAGGTGTGGGTTTAGCACTTCAGGTACTGGGGTTCCTGCGGGGCAGGTTGGGGGATCCTCTGGTGAAGTTTTCCCAGTGGCTCATGGGCAGCTTCTGGCTGGAGTTCAGAATGCAGTCAGCAGGAAACTACATTCATTTAATTGCCATCTGATATTCTTTTTTTTAAATTTAATTTTTAATTTTATTGGGGAACAGTGTGTTTCTCCAGGGCCCATCAGCTCCAAGTCATTGTCCTTCAATCTAGTTGTGGAGGGCACAGCTCAGCTCCAAGTCCAGTCACCGTTTTCAATCTTTAGTTGCAGGGGGTGCATCGCACCATCCCCTGTGGGAATTGAACTGGCAATGTTGTTGTTGAGAGCTCACACTCTAACCAACTGAGCCATTCGGCTGCCCCCCATCTGACATTCTTATCTGCTTCTTTCCTAATCTCCTCCCCCAGTCATGGAGGTCCAGCCTCAATACTCTGGGTGCTAAGAGAGAAAAATAGGTTTCTCCTGCAGCATCCCACACTGCTGGGGAAGCCAGGGAATCACTACCTGCTTTCCTTTTACCGTGAAGGAGAAATTGTCAGTAGTTAGTTCAGCCCCATGCTGTGCTGCTCTGGAGGACGGGTGGTGATAGCAAAGTTCCTCTTAGCCTCTCCAATGTGTCCAAACTCATATATGTATTTTTTTTCCTTCAGTGGAATGCTGGAATCTCTCATCAGGATAACTGGTGTTCCCCAACCACAACAGGGAGGGGCTACTAACTGTAGTTCATCAATTCCTGCTGATTCTATATCCCATACTGAGGTCTGTCTGCTTATTACTTGATGCACAGATGGGTGAGACTGCTCCAGGGTCACTTGGCATATGATTTTGCATCCCGCAACTCCCACGCAGCACTTTTGTTCATAGATGGATGCAGAATTTTAATTGTTAAAGGAGTAGACAAAAAGGAGGAATATGGTGCCATGATGCTGATGTCCAATCCTTTTATTTATCAAGACTTGAGGCTTGTGTTATGGTCTACCATGTCATTTATCCTAGAGAGAGTACCATGTGCACTTAAAAAAATTGCATTTTGCTGTTGCTGGGTGGAGTGTTATATTGATATTTGTAAAATATGATTGATTTATAGTGTTGTTTAATTCTTTTATATCCTCGTTGATCTTCTGCCTAGTTTTTCTAATCATGATTGATAGTGGGGTATTTGAGTCTACAAACATTATTGAAGAATTGTCCATTTCTCACTTCAATTAAGTCCATTTTCTTCATTTACTGTAGGGCATTTTTTTCAGGTGCATATCCTCCTGATACAACGTCCTTATACAATGCCCTTCTTTTGTCTACTAACAATTTTTGTCTTATAATGTATTTTCTCTAATATGAATATAGACAATCCACCTCTCTTTTGGTTAGTTTACATGGCATATCCCTTTTATCTTTTCACTTTAAACTTATTTGCATCTTTGAATCTGAAATATATCTCTCTCAGAGATATAGTTGGATTTTTTTTGTTATTAGTTTTTTCAGTCTGCTTTTTATTGAAGTGTTTAATCCATTTGTATTTAATGTAATTACTAATAAGGTAGGATTTGTGTCTGTCATTTTGCTATTCTATGTCTTATATCTGTTTTGTTCCTCTATTCTTCCATTACTGCCTTCAGTTTTCTTAAACATGTATTTTCCAGTGTATCATACTAGTTTCCTTGTTTCCTTTACTGTATATTTTTAGTAGTTTTCCTGGGGATTGCCATTACCATATTAACTTAAAATAATTAATTTTGGATTAATACTAACTTAATTTGTATAGTATGTCAAACTGTGCTCCAATATACTTCTGCTTTCTCCCCCTATTTTCTGTTACAGGTTATATCTTTATACATTATGAGCCCATCAACACAGGTTATAATTATTGCTTTATTTAATTGTTTTTAAAAATTAGAAGAAAAAAGTTAAACAAAAATGCATTTATACTGTCTTTTATAATTTACTTATGTGGTTGCTTTACCAATACTCCTGATTTCTGCATGCAAATTCAAGATCTATCTAGGGTCCATTCATTTCAGTCTTTAACATTATTTTGTAGTGCAGGTACACTGGTGATAAATGCTCTTAGTTTTTAAAAAACCTGACAATGTCTTAATTTCTCCCTTACTTTTGAAGGATAGTTTGGCTACATAAATTTTTTTTGGACATTTTCTTCAAAACATTGAAAATGTCATCCAGTGCCTTAACCCTCTAGGATTTCTAATGAGAAGTCAGCTATTAATCTTATTGAGAATCTCTTGTATATTATAAATCTTTTTATATTGCTGCTTTCAAGATTTTCTCCTTATTTCTGAATTTAATCAGTTCAACTATGGTGAGCCTATGTGTGAACCTTTTTGAAATTATTCTACTTGGAGTTTATTGAGAACCTAATATTTAGATTATTATTTTTCATCAAGTTGGAAAGTTTTCTGCTAACTTCAAAATGTTTTCTGTCCCTTTTTTTTTCTCTTTTGGGGAGCTCCATTATGTGTACATTGGTATGCTTGATGGTGTCCTACAGGTTTCTGAGCATGTGTTCATGTTTCTTCATTTTTTTTTATCTTTCTGCCCTCATATTAGATCATCTCTGTTGACCTATCTTCAAGTTTTCTGATTTTTTCTTCTGCCAGCTCTAATCTATTTATCTCCTCTAGCATATCCTTCATTCAGTGTTTGTGCTTTTCAGCTTCAGAATATTTATTTGGTTCTTTTTTATGATTTCTGTTTCATTGTTGATATTATCTATTTGGTGAGACATCACTTTTATACTTTTATTTTTTTAAACACTGTTTTATTTAGTTCTTTGAACATATTTATAACGGATGAGTTAATGTCATTGACGATTAAGTCCAAAATCTGTGCCCCATTAGGGACATTGGCTGTTGGTTACTTTTTCCCCTGAGTATGTGAAATATGTTTCAGTGTGTTTGCAAGCTTTGTTTTTTAATGGACATTTTACCTAATATATTGTAACAAATTTGGTATAAGATTGCTCCCTCCCCTCCAGAATTCATGATTTTTGCTGTACTTTTGGTTGTTTTTCTTGTTCCTGCTTATTTGTTTAGTGACTTTCCTTGACTTATTCTGTAAATATTATATTCCTCCATGTGGGGTCCCTGAGTTTTCTGCTATCATTTTTATGGTACTAACATTTATTGAAGTGTCAGAGAATTAGAGTTCAACATTCTCGCCATATTGAATTCATTTGCTGTATCTTTTCATCTGCATGGGATTTTTTTTTTTTTTTTGTTTGCTTGTTTTGGATCCTTTACTTTAAAACTAAGTAAATAGTTAATCACATATTTATGGTTAATAAGTGTAGCTACCACTTATGAGTGTATACAATATTCCAAGCTCTCAGTTTGGCATATAATATGCATTATGCATTTAATCCTTATAACTCAATGAATTACAAAGAATCTAAGGCTCAGAAACATGGAGTACGTTGTATAACATCACATAAATCCCAGGGATATAAAAACAGTTCTGTATAATTTCAAAGTCTATATTCTTTCCCCTTACATAATTTTTAGGTATTAAAATTTTTTTTTTTTTTTTTTTTTAAATTTTTTTTTTAAGATTTTTTTTTTTTATTGGGGAAGGGGAACAGGACTTTTATTGGGGAACAGTGTGTACTTCCAGGCCTGTTTTTCAAGTCAAGTTGTTGTCCTTTCAATCTTAGTTGTGGAGGGTGCCGTTCAGCTTCCAGTTGTTGTCCTTTCAGTCTTAGTTGTGTCGGGCGCAGGTCAGCTCCAAGTCCAGTTGCCATTGCTAGTTGCAGGGGGCACAGCCCACCATCCCTTGCGGGAGTCGAACCAGCAACCTTGTGGTTGAGAGGATGCGCTCCAACCAACTCAGCGGCAGCTCAGCTCAAGGTGCCGTGTTCAATCTTAGTTTCAGGGGGTGGAGCCCACCATCCCTTGCGGGACTCGAGGAATTGAACCGGCAACCTTGTGGGTGAGAGCCGACTGGCCCATGTGGGAATCAAACCGGCAGCCTTCGGAGTTAGGAGCATGGAGCTCTAACTGCCTGAGCCACCGGGCCGGCCCCTTAGGTATTAAAATTTTTAGGACCTCAAAAAATTTACATTTGGTCAAATTGTTTCCAGGAGACTACTTATCAGGCCTTCTGTAATAGCTCTTTCACTGGTCTTCCTGTTTCTCCTCTTGGTTCCCTTCACTTTATTTTCCACAGAGTAATCATTTTAAAAGTAATCCTTTTAAAGCAGAAAGCTGATCATATCACTCTCCTCCTCTAATGAAGCTTCCCATCATACTTAGAATAAAATCCAAAGTCCACTGTGCCTCTCCTGGCTGTCTGATATCTTTTTTTTCTTATTTTTTGCATTTATTTTCATTTACATTTTTGATGGAAATATATTCTAATTTGATACTCTTTGAATATAACTACATGTTAATTTTAATCCTTTAGAGGCTTATTGTCAGTGGCACATAAATTATGTGTATATTTTTATTATAATTACATAACTAGTGATTTTTTTCTGGCATGAATGTAACAAAATATATGGAATATATGATAATTCATAAAATATGCCTTTATTTTATCACTCATCCAAATATTTCTGGGCCATCAATAGCACATGCACAATAATAATTAAATTCAGTTGTCTGATATTTTGCCAACCTTCAGTTGAAAAACTATAGTTTTTCAATTTTAAAATTTTGCCATTATAAAGCCATGTTTGTCAATGTAGAGAAGACAAATTCAATTTAACAGCTTGATTTATAATTTTTAAATATTTAGATCTCTTTTTTAAAAGTTCTTTTTCTTTTTACCTTCCTTCCCTCCCCCCTTTTTTTTAAACACTGGCTTTCTAGAGGTTACCCTTGGATCAGTATAATTTAATGCTAGTCAATAATCATTTGCCAAGAGGAATCTTTATGAGAATACACACCTTAAAACTTCAGTCAGTTTACAAAACAGGCTTAGCTTTCATTTCTTGCTTGAGCAGGGCCTCATAATCAGCCAGAGCTGAGTGAGTGGGTCCTTATCCTTTTCCAGGTCTTTCCTGGTCATGCATACAACCTTCCACACATATACAGTATTTTTGATCTCTAAGAATATGTTGGAGCTTCTCAAATCTCCCATGGTTTTCTAGTTACCTAAGATTTTCCTTTAAATTTCTGGCCAGGCCTTTGGTGACCCCAACTGAAATCACAGCTTTATCCAGAAAGACTGTTGCCTGCTCATTGATATAGTTTCAGTAATTCCCTGGTAGTAGGGTTTTGTTTTCACTGAGATGAGATCTGTACCCACATAACTAGCTATAAAACCTGGGGGATAGAGATATTTTTAGGTTGCTGCAAGTTCAAATAAAATATTGACTGTGCTCAGAGGATGGTGATTTTAAGAGAACTTTAAAGAATATCAACACTCTCAGCTGGCTGTAAAACTACAGGCATTTCATGGCTACCATGCCAATGAGCTGGAGATTGAGGGTAATGGGAATGGCTCCAAGTTAAAACATTGCAGATCCCTCTGATTTTGATGTTTAATAGTTATCTCTTGTGTAGACAATTTTCAGTCTTTACTGTGACTTGGGTTAATTTCTAGTGTTCTGAAATTATGAATTCTAATTGTTTTGCTGGTATTTTCCTTGTGTTTGTCAAAGAATGAGCTCATGGAGTTGCCTACTCTGCCATTCCAGAGTCAATCTCCAAGCATTAACATTCAAAATTACTCTAATTATTCATTCTTCCATTTTGCTACCTGTCAACATAAAACTCAACACTCTCTAAAGGAAATCAGCATAATCTAGATTCTACAATATCTCATACTCATTGTCTACCCATTATTTACCACATAACCAAAAGTTCCTAGACATATGAAGAAGGAAGAAAGAAAGAAGGTAATAATAGATACTGGGTCATTTCAAGATATCCAAATTTACTAACTCTCCTTCTTTTGGTAAATAATACTGTTATCTCTAGAGTTGCTATAAACATTCTGACTTACCAATAACCTTGAACGCCTCCTCTCTAATAATACTGCGAAGATTCCTGAGAGCGTAAACTAGAAACAAAAATTACATTTATTAATACCCAGTCATTATGTTTATAGGTATAATATACTTAAAGAGAAAGAGAATTCAGGAATGTTGTAACATGAAGAATATCATCTTAGTATCATCTTAGTGGAACATTGAGGAAATCATCCAGGAAATAATTCAAGGGTTCTCTATTGGAGAGATGAGAGAAGGCATGAAATCTCTGGTCACTAATGTAACACATGTATTGGAAATGGAATCTAGGGGCACTTTAAGGTGACTTTGTGGGGGCAAAAGAGTGTCAAATTTTACTTAGTTTTTGTCATAATTTATTTAGCCCATAAGGTGAATTCTAAGAAAATATATCCAGTTAATGAATTTACTGCTAGACAATATTATACTCTGGTGACTTCAGATGCGAATACATTAAATATAATGTTAAAATATTTTATTAATAGAAAACAGCATTCAGAAAACATTGAAGCTTCATGTTGCATATTTAAATATAAAGATCATATAATGTCTTCCATAAGTAGCTTGTTCTGAGACCTTCCATCATTTCCTAAAACTTGCTAGAAAGATGGCAGTTATGGTATACCATAAATTAATTTTTTCATGGCTGCAACTTTTATACATGCATAGAAATTTCCCACAGCATTAAAAGATAAACTATTCAGTTAGCAGCAGAGAGAAGGAATGTTCTTTCCCCAGAAAAATGGGCCTACTAATATGTTAATACTAAATAGTATTTGGGGGTCAAAATCATCTGAATTTGAATTTTTTGCTCATTGCTTTTTATATGACTCAAGAGAAATTACTTAACCTCTCGTTAAGTTTTTCTTTGTTTATTGGTAAAGTGGGGATTAGTATTTTCTATGTTGTTGTGTTATTGTGCTGTTGTTGTAATAGTTACATATAAAGCAATTTGGTGAATTATTTACAGTCAGTTTGGTCCTACAGCTTCCTCCTGAGGCTTAGTACTATGTTTTCCAGATTTCTTTTCTTGTATGGTTCCAGGTTACAACTAGTCAAGAGAAAATCTCAAGCAATATTTGGAAGGGAGAAGGGAAACAGAAACTATTACTTGTAGAAAGTCACAGTAATCAGGCATGGCAACTGTGGCCTTTTTTTTCCTCTCTCTCATTTCTTGTATTACCATTTTGTCTTCCAAAGTTAACCGTTTCCAGTCTTCTCCATGACCTTCCCTTTGCAGCACCACTCCGGTGATCAGGAGGCCAGGGCTTCCTAGATTTAATTACAACTTCAACTTGTCCATTCATTCTCGAGTCTTAGGCGGGAGCAGTTAGTGTCTCTCTCTATGACTCTCTAACTCTTCGGTCTACATCTTCTCATCTCTAGGAACTCCCACATTCATGAAGTCTCCAACTCTCATACGATTTTCTCTATTCCTATAAATCTTGTAATGGTCCTGTTTTCTTTACAAAACCTTATACTGAAATAAGCACTTACCAGAGAGCCCAAAATGTGGACAAATGGCAAATATTATTTTCGTTACTTTCTATTATATTTTCTACTTCCACATCGCTTACTTGGGATTCTTCCTAAACTTTTGAAATGGGTGCTTCTTTTGTCTTCCACTTACTTATCTTAGACAGTCTACATATAGCCAGAGAAGACTGTTCCTTCTCAGCATCCAGGACTTCTTCCACTTGAGGTTCTCATTCTAGAAAAATTCTTTCAGAAAATCAAAACATAAAACAAAATCATCAAAAAGAACACTACCACCAGGACAATATTTTCTCTTTGATCTCAGGCAAAATCATGGTCATAAACAAAAGTACTGTCGTTATTTACTGCATGTTGCAGAATCTTCTTCGCGAAGTGCAGAGGCTGAGGCACATTCCTTCATTCTCTCTTGCAGCTCTATTTCTGGCTGGTAATCCATTCAAGACATCAAAGGGGTCTTGAGCAACAGTGAATTCCAAATGATTTATAGTTAGATCATAAACTGTTCAAAGGTGTTAATCCCCAATTTATGTAGGACTCTGAAGGAGGGCTTAGGACATGGACATGAGTTAACAGGATGCAGTATGATGACAGGAAAAACCTTGATTTTTATGGGATATAACTGATTTAGTATATTCCCATTTTCTCCATTAGTACATTTATATTTGTCAGGCTAGGGCTGGTGATATGTAAGAGAATACTTGGGGGCTATTTTAAATAGGTGGATCAAGGCGGTCCATTGAGCGAGTCACTGCAGCTGCGCTCCTTGACAAGAGTGCCTAAGGTTCTCTAGAAGCCTGGCAGCAATTTTCCAGAAAGAGACAATGCCTCCTTTACAGAGGAAATCTTTATTTGTTAGGACCGGTGTGCATGGAGACCATACAAGAATGAGGGGTATGTCTTGTTTCATTGTTTTTTCCATCCCTAGAGCAGTTCTTGCAATAGTGCCTCTCCCATATATTTTTTTACTGAATGAAAATATAATTTAAATAACATAATTCACGTTAGAAATGAAGTTAAAAAAATATGTGAAAAGCCCTTTTAATAGATTCCATGTCTTCTGATGTACTCCTTCAGAGTTCATCTTCAACTAGGTCCCAGGTGATAGAGACCATAAAAAATAGCGTCTCATGACCCCTTCAGGGTGTGTGTGTGTGTGTGTGTGTGTGTGTATGTAAATTCCACACTTATTCCAAAATTTATATGGTAAAACGATGCAGGAATAGTCAAGATAACTATGAAGAAGAACAAGATGGCAGGAACTCACTATACTGATATGAAAACTTGTATAATGCCACAGTAGATAAGATATTGTAATACTAGCACATTATAGAAAAATAAAGAGTTCAGAAGGGGATCCGAACCTATTTGGACACTTGACTTGTAGAGGCAAAAGAATATGCTTCCAATAAATTATGCTTTGAAAATCCGTATCTTAAAAACATGACTTTGACCCCTAATTCATATGATAAACAAAAATAAATTCCACGTACATTGGAAATCTGAATGCAAAGGTAAAACAATTCAGCTTCTGAATATAATATAAAAATATCGTTCTGAATTTAGAGCAGGAAAAGATTTATTAAGTTGGCTATAAAAAGTACTTACCTATAAAGGGAAAATTAGTACACTGGGCTACACTAAAATGAAGAACTTGTTTAATCAAAAGACACCCTTAAGGAAGAGAAAAGGCAAGTCACCGAATAAAAAAGATGTTTAGAACACATATACTAACAAAAGGCTTATATCCAGAATATATAAAAAACTATAGCAAATTAGTATGAAAAAGGAGGCAATCCAATTAAAAAAATGTGAAGAAACTTGTAAAGTACTTTAAAAAAATGCCTCTACTTTCTTAGTCTAGATAAAGAGTAAACAAGCCTTTTCATTGTGAGAAGACTGTGCTTTCTGTAGCCACCAGACTAAGGAGCCACCAGACAAAAAGAAGCAAGTCTGTACCTGATCTGTAGCTTAAAGCCAAGCCTGGCTTGTCCCAGCCTAGAACGGCTGAATTCTGCCTACTTACAGATGTGTGAGTAAGAAATAAATACCTGTACAGACCTACCTCTACCATTGAATTTTAAATGATAACCCATAGCCCTTTGCTACTTTCCAAGAAATTCCATTGCCCCTTACCCTACTCTACTTATAATTTTTTACGTCTATAGCATCATCTTCTAAAACACTACCCTCTGAGAGAATAAAGTTCCACCAGAGCTGGGGTCTTTGCTTTGCTTGCTAATATATTTCCGACACCTAGAATAAAGCACCTGACACACAGGGGATACTCAGTAATTATTGATCGAATGACCAAATTTCAAATGTATTATATTATTATTATCATTATCGTCATATTATTATTGAGTTTCACTGAGGATTTTGTGGGGACAATGGCACACATCACCCACCATAATGTCGGATAATGAAATTTACTTTAGAAGTCTCTGTTGAATTCTACCAACTTCTTTTTGGACCAATAGAACAAAAATATTTCATTTTTTTTCCCCACACAAGTTCTGTCTGTCCCACTAATTCCTTAGCAGTTATCCAGTCTCACCTCGCTTATCCCACTGGCAAAATAAATGCCCTATGGGTAGCTGTATAGTCACCAACCATTTTATGTTTCCCAATGTCCCTTGTGCATCTTCCGTTTCTCACTATATCTAAGGAATGTGTAAAAAGTGGACCTTTAACAAAAATAGATTCTTATGAAAAAACATTACTGATAAGAATCTAGTTGTAGTATCAACTAGCTATAAGAATGAGTTCCTTGAGTACAGGGATTGTGCAGTTTTAGTGTTCTGTCTCTGGGTACACTGCTTGGCTCAACAAGAGTCATTAACTATAAGGAATAAATTAATGAATAACACCAGGGAGTAGATTATTTACTCACAGACAAAGATGACCAAAATGGGTATCCTATTGTTGCTACCAAAGGAATATATGCTGTTCCAAATGCAACAACTGTGTGACTAACAAATATGTCCAGATCAGTCCCAGCCAGTGAACAATCAGACCAGTCATTATTTGTATGGCCTGGGAGAAAAGAACACATTAATTACTTACCATTATTTCAGTCTAACCATTGAAAGGAGCACACATCAAGAAAAAGCCAAGGTAGCTATTCAGGGTCTTTGTGATTCCATACAAATCTGATGATTTTTTGGTTCTACTTCTTTAAAAAATGCCATTGGGATTTTGATGGGGATTGCATTAAATCTGTATATTGCTTTGGGTAACGTGGCCATTTTAACTATGTTGACTCTTCCAAATCTATGAACACGGAATATTTTTTCCATTGAGACTATTATGCTAAGGGAAATAAATCAGACAAAAAAGTCAAGAACCATATGATTTCACTCATGTGGGATATAAAACTGAAAAGAAAACGAACAAGACAAACAAACAAACAAACACTCATAGACACAGACAACAGTTTAATAGTTACCAGAGGGGAACGAAGAAGGGGGGATGGTAGAAGAAGGTAAAGGGGGTCAATATATGGTGAAGGAAGGAGATTTGACTTTGGCTGTTGTACACACAATGCAATATGTAGATGATGTATTATAGAACTGTACACTTGAAACCTATATAATTTTACTAACCAATGTCACCCCAACAAATGTAATAAAAAACAATACAAAGAAAAGAAAAAAAAAAAAACCAAGGTAGAGAAGAAAGTTACAACCTAACAGAATTTGAGTATTCTCAACATTTAATTCAGATGAGGGAGTTTATTATTTCAGAGCAGTTACAGAAACAATGACTGTTTACCTGTCCAATTAAATTATACTAGGAGCCTGTTTATCTGCTTGGTTTAAGAGGTCATAAAGCATGAGACCAGGAGTCCTGAAATAATTGACCTTCCTCAGTAGTATATGGTCAACAATTTTACCTGTAGATACAGCTTTTGTTCAATAGCCTAGCAGACTTGGTATTTCTGACTGAACCTGCCCTTCTTCCATCCTCTCAAAACTGGGAGTTGGACTCGCATTCCTTTAGTTCTGCCCTCTCCCATGCCTATCCGTGTCTATGGTTTATATCAGAGTCCTGGGCTCTTTACATATAAGAGTTAAAGAAAGATGGCGACCCCTTGGGCAACCTGGTTTTTATAGTTCTTCCTAGGGACCATTAGCTGGTTGGGGATTGCAGGCGATTTCTGCCCACAGGAGCCAGGCCAGCTCTGATAGTTTCTGAGCCCAAGGAGGAGGGAAATTCTGAGCTTGCTATGTAGAGCCTTCTAAATCTTACTGCAGGATCTTCAGTTGGTTTTCAGATAGGTGTTTTTCAGGCGTGCCTCCTTCTGCCACAGCTGATTAGCCACCCTCCCTCGCAATATAGGAGTTAAGCCTGAAAAAACTGAAGGAGTTATATTGGAGTTCAGAACCTCATCTCCTGCTTTACCTCAACTTGTATTTCCATTATGCCTGGGGACATTGACAATCCTTTTTCTCACAGATCTTCTTAACAGGATTACCTCAACTGCAAATTTGCAATAGGCTTCTGTTCTAGTATGTACTATGAGGAGAGATAAGAAGTGGGTAATTGGTGTACTTCCGCTCACTCGGAGAGTACTCTGACCTCTAGGCAACACAGAACTATGCGTTTAGTGGCACTTCTGACAGGCTGTGGCAGAGGGAGGAGGCAAGGGGACACTGGGGTAGATAGCACTTTTCCCATTACTGCCAGTTTCAGGTCCTTGATGGTCTTGGGAACACTGACTTTCTCTGAAGTCTGAGTCCAGTGAAGGATGCAGGACTTGCAAAACTTTTATTTTTAAATAATTATAGATACACAAATTTGCAAAAACAGTACGAGAGGTCCTGTGCTCCCTGAACCTGGATTCGCAAATTGTTACATCTTACATAAATACAGTACAATATCAGAATGAGGAAATGACCTTTGGTAATGTGTGCATATAGTTCTGTTGCCTTTTTGTCACATGTATATATTTGTGTGCCCCCCACCATAATCAAGATCCAGAACCATTCCCATCACCACAAATATTCCTCATGCTACATCGTTATAGTTACTTTGCCTTCAACTTTCCTATAACCCTGGCAGTCACTAATATGTTTTCTATCACTACACTTTTGTTATTTTGAGGCTTTTTATAAATTTAATAATTCAATACGTATCTTTTTTTTTTTAATTTAGTTAATGCCCTTGAGATCCACCCAAGAGTTTGCCTGTATCAGTGTAGTTCACTCCTTTTGTATCTGAGTAGTATTCCGTGGTATAGATAACCATGGTTTATTCATAGTTAAGGGACTACCTGATAGTTTTCAGGTAGTTTCAGATAGTTTTGGGGGCTATCACAAACAAAGCTGCCATGAACACTCATGTAGAAGCTGGACAGATCTCAGCTTTCAGTTCTCCAGCACAGACCCCAGGAGTACACTTGCTGGGTTTAATGGTAAGTGTATGTTTAGTATTTAAAGAAATTGCCAAACTATTTTCCAGAATGGCTACCATTTTAATATTGCTACTAGTAATGTAAGAGATATCCAATTTCTTGCATTGTCACCAGCATTTGGGTATTGGTATTGTCACTATTTATTTTAGTTGTTCTAATAGGTATGTAGTCTTGGTTTGCATTTCTCTAGTGGCTAATAATGTTGAATATTTTACATATGCATACTTGCCATCTGCATATCCTCTTCAGTGAAATGTGCCTTCATGTCTTTTTGCCCACGTCAAATTGGATCATTTAGGTTTTTTTATTGTTGAGTTTTGAGAATTTTTATATATTCTAGTTATAAAACCTTTGTCAGATAGGTTTTGCAAGTATTTTCTCCCCCTCTGTAGCTTGTCATTTCATCTTCTCAACAGGGTCTTTCACAGAACCCCAAATCCCAAAAAGGCTTGCATCTCTCTCACATTCTTAGGGATTGGATAAGCTTGTATCTTTTCAAACACAGCTTCTGGGACAACATGCATCTTACCCAACCAAATGATTCTCAAAACCTTATGGTGATACCTGGGACACCATCTATCTTTTCCCACGGAGATGTTCCAGCAAAACCTGTAGGGTGTCCTGACGCAGAGGCAGTCTTCGTATGTTTAACATTATGTCATCAATACAATGGGCCCATTTTATTGATGTGGGAAAGAAGAACAGGGACAAGCCATGGGTTACCATTGCAATGACATATTATGGAGCTGTGTAGTTAGCTTTGGGGAAGCACTGAAAGATTCATTATTGTCCCTCCCACAAGAAGGCTACTGATCTTAGTTATCAGAAACCTGTACTTGTCAGAGTCTTTTCCATGAATTTCTTTGAAGATGAAACATTTTTTTTTTCAAGAACACTTTTGCAAAAGCATGGAAATAATAAACTGTCTGCAAATGACAAAAGACTTTAAATGGCCACGATTAAAGATCTGGTGAGAGTTCACATACACATACACAAGTGATGATTTTTCTAAGTAATCAAAGACTTGTTAAAGACAATATGAAGCTCAATCATTTTATTTAAGGGGTAGGTGACTGGGTGATGCACAGAGAACTTTTAGAGCTGTGAAAAATACTCTGTGTGATATCATAATGATGAATAAATGTCCTTACACATTGTTGAAACCTACAGAATGTACACCACCACGAGTAAATTGCAATGTAAACTGTGGACTTTGAGTGATTATACGTCAGTATATGTTTATCAATTGTAACAAGTGCACCACTCTGGTGGGGGTATTGATAATGGGGGAGCTATGCATATGTGGGGGCAGGGGGTATATGGGAACTCTCTGTACCTTCCACTCAATTTGCTGTATACCTAAAACTGCTCTAAAAAATAAAATCTTAATAACAAACAAACCAACAAACCAACCAACCAAACAAAACCCCCAGTGTGGTACTGGTATAAAGGCAGTACACAGGGGGGCAGTAGATTGGGGGTGGGGGTTGTCACTTTGTGGGGAGTAAAATATCTGGTTATTGCATTGTTTTGTGCACCTAAACTAAACACAAACAAACAAACAAACAAAAAAACCAGACATATAGACCATTGGAATAGCACAGAGAGATCAGAAAATAAACCCTCATGTGCATAGTCAAGTGGTTTTTGGCAACGGTGCCAAGACCATCCAATGGGGAGACAATGTTTTCAATAAATAGTGTTGAGAAAACTGGATATTCACGTGCAGAACAATGAAGTTAGACTCACACCTTATACCATATATAAAAATGAACTCAAAATGGATCCAAGACTTAAATGGGAAACATAAAACTATAAAATTCCGCAGTGTAAGTGCTTGACATTAAGCCTTTGATTGTCAAGGAATCCACTTCATAGACATCCCTTTCAATAAATATATTGCTAGCTGTATGACACAGGTACTGGCAAAACACTAGGTTAGGGCTCAGGCCACCCCCACTTCCTTTAGAAAGCTCTGGCTGTGAGTGACTCCTCTTCTCTCCTCTTCCCCTTCCCATGCCCTAATTCCTGTTCTTATGCTTCTTTTACATTTATTTATTTTGACATTCAATATTACATTAATTCAGGTATACACATAGTGGTTAGACATTTACATAATTTAAAAATGATCCCCTGACTAGTCGAGTACCCACCTGGCACTATGCATAGTTACTGCTGTGTCATTGACTACGTTCCCTATGCTTTACTGTATATCCCCGTGTCTACTTACTGCCTTCACCTTTTCCACCCTGCTCCCCAAGCCCCTCCCATCTATCACTCTGATCTGCTCTTTTGCTTTCAATTCACCCTTGTAAGAGTGAACCTGTGAACTCCAGACACCTGCCCTTGGGCCCTAATGGAGCCCTAGGTCCATGCTCCCTCCCTCTTTCTCTCCTCACAACCTCACTTGGGTATGCGGTGTATCCGCCAGGACCCAGGAGTAATAAATCTTGTTCTTATAAATTGCTGATGCTTATTATCTTGCTGAAGTGCACCCTGTGGTCATAAGAACCACGAGGGCCAGCCCAGCCACCATATGGGTCCTGCTGGGGGTGGGGTAGGGTGGGGTGGGAATGTCCGAGGGGCTTGCTATGGGTACCTGTGGGCCTGGCAAATGCCTCAGGCATTCCTCGCTGACACTATCACTACAAAAGGCCGGGACAACAAAACGAACTGTTAGGAGAAAATATAGGAGAAAAGTTTCATGACGTTGGCTTGGCAATGATTTTTTTGATATGAGACTAAACGCACAGGCAACAAAAGAAAAAAAAAGATAAAATGAATGACATCAAAATTTAAAACTTCTGTGCATCAAAGGACACACAGAGTGCAAAAGGCAACCTACAGAATGGTAGAAAAATTTTTGAATCATTTATCTGACAAGGAGTAAATATCCAGAAAATATAAAGAATTCCTTCCATTCAACAACAACCAAAATACATACAACCCAGCTAAGAACTGGGCAAAGGACGTGACATTTCTCTGAAGAAGATAACACAAATGGCCCTGAAACAATGTTCAGTATCACTAATCATTAGGAAATGCGAATCAAAACTGCAATGAGATACCACTTTACACCCATCAGGGTGGCTACTATCAAAAAGCAGAAAATGGACAAGTGTTGGAGAGGATGTGGAGAAATGGGTGCACTGTTGGCAAGAATGTCAACTGCTGCTGCTGCTATGGAAACAGCTTAGCAGTTTCCCAAAGGTTAAACACAGAGCTACCATATAACCCAGCAAGTCCATTCCTAGGTATACATATAAAAGAATTGAAAGCAGGGATTTGAATACATATTCATACATTTATGTTCATAGCAGCATTATTTTGCAATAGCCAAAAGGTGGAAGCAACCCAAGTGTCCCTTGATGGATGACTGACTAAACAAAACGTGGTTATATAGACAGTGGGGTATTATTCAGTCTTGAAAAGGAAGGAAATTCATTTATATGTATATATATATATATATATATATATATATATATATATATATATCAACATGAATGAATCTTGAAGACATTATGCTCAGAAAAATAATCTAATTACAGATGGGCAGTACTGAATAATTCCACTTATCTGAGGTACTAGAATAGTCACATTCATAGAGACAGAAGGTAGAATGGTTATTGTTAGGGGCTGGGGGAGAAATGGGAGAGTTATTGTTTAATAGGTATAGAGTTTTAGTTTTGTAAGATGAAAAAAGTTCTGTGGATGGATGGTGGTGACGGAAGCATACCAATGTGAATGTACTTACTGTCCCTGAACCATATCCTTAAAAATGGTTTTGATGGTAATTTTGTTATGTGTATTTTAGTACAATTAAAAAACATATGACTTTAATCTTCTGTTTCAGCAGATCTTCTCCCGTATTTTGCTGGCAAGGGCATGGGTGCACAGCCTTGTTACTGCTAGGTGGAGTTAAATTCCCCAGTCAGCCTCTGTTGACACTGGGTGCGGGGAGGGGAAGGACACCTGGAGGCCTCTTCTGACTCCACCATGGCTGTTTGGAACAGGGTCACCACATTGCAGCTGCCTCACGTGGCCTCTGCTGACACAGGAGGCTGGGGCAGTGGCCTCGTTTCTGCTGAGATGATGAAAGTCTCAGCCTGCCACTTAGCTGCCTCTGATATCACCTGGGAAAGGGTGCGGTGTCTTGTTATAAGTAGGTGATGGTGGAAGTCCAAGTTTCCACGTGGCCTTTGTTATTGGGGCTAGGGGGGTGGCCATAGTTTTTCCTATGGTGTTTGGCTAGAGTAAGACAATTATTGTCTAAAAGTTTTCTGCCTTGCTAGACTGTCCCTTCCCTGGATGAGTGAAGTCAATCATAGACTTGAGATGCTGGGAATATTTCTGGACCAAGCGTTAATCCTGCTGATTTGATTTCCAATCTGGTTCCATCACCAAACAAAACGGATGGATAACGCAAAAGGATAAAACCTGCTAGATTTAATGGGAGTTGACTGGGAAACATTGGCCTGTCCCGGGGATGGGATCAACATAGGACTATTATCACTACTGTCCACAAAGCACCTTCTCTTAAATACAGTTTCCACAATCTCATCATCTCCTTTGGGACCATGTCATCATCAGTTTAGCTTGAAATAATTTATAGATGCCAAATAAAGGGGGGGGGGGGATTTTCCATCCATTTATAAACTCAGAAGTATGACTAGGTTGTGATGGTTTGGGGTTATTTAAATAGAGGTGATAGATTTATCACTTCTACTTTATTTAACTTTAGCCTGATAATACAGCTTATATGTTCAGGCTGTATGAACATGGAAAATGTAGATATTGCATAACCATTTCAGGACACTTCTATTAACTCTCCTCCATTTGGGGAGTTCATAAAGAGGTGGTTAAAGTCTTTTTCTATTTAGAAATTGCAACACTATAGTCATTTATTTATTCAAGTAGCATTTAGTTCTTACCCCCAACACTCTTGTTTCCATTCTTATCCTCAGACGATTTCTTGGCATTTTTCACAAATATACAATAGAAAAGTGAGAGGGATAAAGTGTTTCTTTTCTGTAGGAAAATATGGAGACAGATTAATATTAATTATTTTCCTGGGTAAGCTACTTAAAAACAGTGCTAAGTTTGCACTGTTTTATAGTCTCTTGAGAGATGTTTTTCTTCAAACCATCACTATTACTGTCTTAAAAAAAAACCCCAAGAATTATTTCTCAAATAGTTTTGTTCATCTGCCAAACTTAAGTTGGACTGTATTAAACAGTATGTGGTGGGCGCCCCCATCCATCGATCCCTCCAGAAATGACCCCTATCCCACGTTCACAGGGTCAGGAAAATGGAACGTTTACTTGCTATGGTTTATTCTCTTACTCCGAGTTATTTCCTTCCAAATTAAAGTTTGGTGCAGGGGCACCTGACTGGCAGAACCCCAAATCACATGCCCACATCAGCTGCACAGGAAGGTGACAAAGTGCTACTTCATAGATTCTCCTTTGGAAAGGTGGACTTCACAGGTTAGGAACCTATAAAAATGTAGGGAGGTATTCAGTAGACAAGACGATTGAAACTCACAGATAGCGAGCATTACAATTATGAATAACCTTTGGGATTTCTGTAGAACTATCAGTCCTCCCTAGACTCCATATTTAATATCCGTGAGAATTTTTCCTTGAGCCTAGCTGATAAGATCAAAGGTGAGCATCTCACGCAAGCTGGGCCTATAAAATCTCTTTCTCAGTTTGTTTGGGCTGGTCTCTCGATAAGAAGATGTAAAACCTTAGGAGTAGTGACATTACCATGTTCTAATCTAACGGGCAGACTTGTAGAGAAAGTGAGTTTTGAGAGTCAGAAGAATAGAGAGGACACCCAAAGAAAAGCAGAGACAAGAAGGAGCAGAACTTCCGAGTTTCTGATGGTTTTTCAATTTTCCAGTTCCAGTTTCTTTTGGAAACCTGGCTGACTTCTTGCCCTTACATTATGTAAACATATCTGTTCACATATTACAATAATATATCTTCATTTCATTAAAACTAGTAAGAGGTAGTTTCTGTTTCTTGTAAGCAAAATGGTTTGTTTCTTTGTTTTTGCTTTGTTTTTAAATATCATCTTGTCTTCTAACTTGTCTCACATGGCTTTGACAATCTACTCTCTGGAATCTTTAATGTCTGATGCTTCTTCTTCTTCTTTTTTCTTTTCTTTTTCCTTCAACCTTTTATCCATAGCCATACCTTAAGTCTGAGACCTTGTCCCCAAATTCTTCACTTGTAAACTTTTCCTTCCATTTACATAAACCAAGAACTCTTAAGGTTTGAGTTGTCCCTGCGATAGCCTATTGATGCTTGAAACTGAGAAAGTACTGAAAGATGTGGTGGGAAAAAGTCAAACTTGAGTTCAAACTTGTCCTTACCAGTTACTGTGTGACCTTGCCCATATCCTTTATTCTTTCAAAGGCCGGTGTCCTCAGCAACAAACAACCTGAATGAGTGTCTTGGGGAACAAATAAGAGAAACTGGTTCAAAACTGAAACTCAAGAAAAACTAGCGTAGGGAACTCTTGCCCGCAGCGTGGTCCACACCCACCACGGATCCCTCCATTCACATGATCACATGATCACAGGGCTAGAGCATCATTTAGCTGCTGGAGCCCTGAGTTCCAGACCTTTCTGCCTTGGGAGTCCTGGCAGCAGCACTTGCCCAGTGGCGGCTGCTGCTTTCTTGATGGTGGTGCCTCTCATCCCTTCTCGCGCGGTTTCAACGCTACGGTTGTGGCCAAGGGCGCGGCTTGGGAAGGGGTGGGGCGTCACTGCGCGAGGAGCCCCGCGCGCGTGGGCACCTGCGCGGTGGGGGCCTCAGAGCTCTGCTGAGTCTGCAGGCTCTCAGCATAGGGAACGAGATGCATCACACTCTGACCGCGGATCTGGCCCACGCCTGATCCCCTGGCTGCCTCTGCAGAGAATCTCCATCCAACAAACGCCCTCCTATCTACTTTTCTGCTAGGTTAGGATCAGCAAAACTCTTTCTACCTTTAATCTCTGCAAGGTGTAGAGCGAAGAATATTGGTCAGCAGACCTGGACTCTAGTCCTTAAGTCTCCTTGTTATTAGATACGAGGGCAGAATACTTACCTTTTCTGTTCCTTATATTGTTTTTCTGTAAATTTACTATGACAACCAAAATCGTCTTACACAAGTTTAAAATCTGCTATAATTAGATCCCAACAACTAATGTATTAGAATCCTAACTTAAGGGCCATCTCCACGGGACCAGTTACCACGAATAACTTATTTTTTGTTGTTGTTGTTTTTGTTTTTTTTTTAAACCACTGAACACTCAGTTGTAAGGGCACTGTGTCTGGCACATAAAGAAATCAATGAATCACAAGTCACTATTCAAACTCCCTCAGTTTATACTGAGTCTGAGATTAAGAGTATAAATGATTTGCTTTGATGGCTAACTAGACGTGATGTTATGAGAGGGACTGGAATTAATATTTGTTGAGGCTTTAGGTGTCAGGTGTTTTCACATATTGTATAATTTATGGAACAAAATGTCTTAAAATAATATGTTTCAGATATTGTTCTGCAAATTGGGAATAAAGCAGTGAAGAAAATACATATATATTCCTGCATCTCATGGAGATTACCTTGTGGGAAAGGTTGGGGTGAAGGGATGTGATAATTGTTAGTGTCAGAAGATCAAGGAAATGAATAGCATCCAGCACAGGAGGTCAGGAGTGGCCAGAAAGGTACCTGAAGAGTTCTGGAATGTAAAGAAGGGAAATACAAAATTATGGCAGAGGTCTCCCGGATGGTCAGTTAAAATCAGAACTGAGCACTGGTCATTAGATTTGCAATACGGAGGTCGCTGTTGTCATTGACAGGAGTAGTTTTAGGGGAGCGGTAGATGCTAGACCCCCCTAAGAGCAATGGATTCAAGAGAGAATGAGAGGAGAAAATTTGGGGATAGCCAATATTGGCAGTTTTTCTGAATTTTGCTTTTAAGGAAAGGAAAGAAATGGAGTCACAGGCAGAGGGAGAAGTAGTCATGAGGTTTGGGTTTGGTTTTTAAACAGCAGAAATAATAACATGTTTATATGCTGGTGGGAGTAACCCAGAAGAGAGGGGAAAAGTCATCAGCTGAGATGAGGATGCGGTGGGAAGTCTTTTGACTGCGTCCCCTGGAACCTGCCTCCTATTGTGCACAGACCCTTGTCCATCTTCAGTCTCTTCACAGGAAACTTTCTGCACATCCTTGGCCTGAATCCTAGCTTTCTGGAGGGCAACACTTTTCCAATTACTTGCTCATTCTTAGGAACCAAGAGTCCTTGGGTAGGAAGAATGGGGGATATGTTTTCGGTGAATTCTGCTGAAACTTTGAGACCCATGCAATCTAATATAGCAACCGCCAGCCACAGATGGCAGTTAAGCATCTGACGTAGTCAGTCTGAACTGACATGTGTTTTAAGTGTAAAATGCACACACATTTTGAAGACTTGATCATGATAAAAATGAAAGTAAAATATCTAAATATTTTTGACATAGTGGGTTAATGAAATCTATAATTAAAATTAATTTCAGCTGTTTCTGTTTACTTTCTTAGTGTGACTACTAGAAAATTAAAAATTACACATGTGGCTCATATTATTTTTCGAATGGATAGGTGGTTATTCTCGATCTTTTCACTGTCTTATGAACTGCTTCCCTCTTTTAGCTCTTATCATCTTCTCAATGCATTTTGTCCACATTTACGTAGAATTCTAACAACTTAACAAGGCCAAAAAGGCACTATGTGAGCTGACTCTGCCTGTCTTTCCAACTTCATCCTTAATCACCTGCCTTTTTGATCAATGAGTTCTAGCCATACCATCCTCTCAAACTAGCCAATCCCTTTTCCTTCCGAGGATTTTGTTCTGTTTTCTCTGCTTGGAGCATTTGTCTTCTGACTTTGAAAATGGCTGGCTCCACTTCTTCCTGCTAGTTTCACCCTATATGTCACCTTCTTAGAAAAGCATTTATTTCCTATCTAAAATAGTGCCAGCCATCCACCCCATCTCTTTTCCATCATCCTATTTAGTTCCTAAAAAGCATTTCCTAATTCCATGGTTCCTAAAATTCTCTTGCTAACTCATTTAAAAAAAAAAAAAACTTTTGTATCATTTATCTTTTCCTTCATCTCCATTATAGTAGAGGTCTTGTATGTCTTGTTTATGCCTAGGGTCTAAAACAAGGGTAGATGCCTAAATATATGCTAAATGAGCACAAGCGTTATATCTATGATAACATAAGAATATTTAGTTTTTTAGTGAAAATAGTACAAATGTGGTTAGGTAGCATTAGAAACTATGCTTATGTATTACTGTAAATTATAGAAATTAGAAATAAATTATTAACAGTTAATTAAGTAATTATGGTTAAAACAACTTGTTTTTCTCCACCGTCTGTCTCTTCCTTTAGTTTCCAACATTTGACTCTCTCCTAGTTCTTTGTGTACTCCTTGTGGATTCCTTTCTATGGCCTTATATTTCGGTCTTACATGATGTTTTTCCCTAGGCTCCCTTTCACTCTCTTCAGAAATCACAATTAGAAAGACTTTTGGATTAAACTTCATTTACAAACGTTAAGGGGTTTTGTTTGATTAATTCTGTGATATGATTTTTTTGACTCTGATTTTGAGGGCCTTTAGGTGGGGGTTGGTTCTCTAAGACCCCATCTGGTCACTGCTTTGTCAAGTTTTATACCTGGTTTCTTGTGGACCTTAGGATTGCTGGATCTGGGCTTTCTCGATGGGAAAAGCCATTTGCATATCTAGAGTTCACTACCATCTTAGAAATAATTTCCAAAGTGGAATTTCCATCTTAGAACCCTCTACTGAATTCCCAGTCTCATATTTTTAACTTCTTACTAAACGTTTCTACCTAGATTATCCAAAAGCACCTCAGATAAAAAATAGTCCGATCTAAATTCATCGCTTGTCTATAAAGCTTTTCTTTTTTCCTTAATTCCAATTAATAGCATCACGATCCTGCTAACTGCCCTAGCCAGAGCATTGGAGTCACTTGCAAATCTAATCAATCTCCAATCTGTTTGATTTTCTCTCCCATATACAGATCAAAGTTTTCCTGCTCGTCTTTGTCTCCCACTCTTCTAGTTGAACTATGCATCCTCTCTCCTCTGGAAAATCTTAGGAATCTTCTAACCTAGATAACCTGCCTTGAGTATAACAACTGCCTCAGATCCATCCTCCACATCCCACCTACAGGGAACTAACCAAGACTAACTATTCACTTACAGGCTGAAATTCCAATGCCTGAGTATGTCATTCAGCTGATGTCATGCTCTCCCCTTGTCTACCTGTACAGCAACACTTCCCACCTCCTCTCCAGACACTGTGGTTCATCTCCAGCAAGCTACTTGCTATTTTGCAAACATATGCTTTTTTCCCAGGTCAGAGCAGGTCAAGTTGCTTTTGCAATATGAAGTCATTTTGATTACATCTCTATTTTTGAATGAATCTGATAAAGTTGGGTAAGTAGGGAGAGACCGTTATCAGACATTATAACTTTTTCTGTGGAGGTAGCATTAATCTATTTTCCTTTTTCATTCAATCTCAGAGTCTGGCTTTTAATTTATAATAGTGGAAAACACTTTGTTTTCTTTAAATGTGTGGGTTTAATGTCAGTCCAGATAGTTTGGGTTCTTGAAAATTTGGCTAATCAATAAGAATGAGACAGTATTGTCGAATTATTTCCATATTTTTCTTCCCCCCTTACTGATTTCTTTCATAGAATTATCCCTGTGGGAAGTTTTTTTCACATTCCAGTTACCATACTGATGAATATTCCCTAATATCTGACACATTCATTATGAATAAAGCTCAAAAGTCTTAGGCCTAATTTTACAAATGAGTTTATTGATTTCCTGTTCTCCCAGCCTGGCACTCATACCTAAAAGTTCCTTGTAATTCCTTTGCACAATTTGACCTTCTTGTTTTTATCCCATCTTGCATCAATCATTTGTACTTTAATATGAATGAATTTCAAAGTTGGAGCTGCTGTTAGTCTATTCCCATGAGATCCTGGGATTAGAACAAAAGGATTATCCGGGCATCTCTGATTTTACTGAGACATATACGCAGTATCTGACGATGGTACCATCTGATTCCTAGTCCCCTCCCGCCTCCCAAAGTCCCAACCTGTGGCACTTCCCCAACCCCAAATCTTCCTCCAGTTCTAATGCTCCCAGGTGCTGGAATCTGTTCCCATTTAATCCCTGACTCTCCAGACTGTTTTGGAACCAGGATACAGACAAACGCTCTTCCTGTTGGAACCTAGTATCGCCTTTGTATTGTTCCTTAAGTCTGGGTCTGGGACCTGAGTTTTTAGAACAGTTGGCATGGAAGTGGAAGAGGCAGATGTGTCATTGACAAGAATTCTTTGAATCAGTGAGGGGTGACACAAGTTGAACATAAATTTTGTCTCCCAGATTTGGAATAGAAAATGTAGAGAGGGTAGAAATATATACAGCTTTATGGAATACCCTCTGTATCAACTTTTCTTGGGATAATACCTGATGCTTCAACTCGCTAGCTCTACAACATCTGATTTTTGAAGAAATTAGAATATCCTGCATCTTTGTGTATATACAGCGAGTTATAAAATACAGGAACCACAGATTTTTTTTAATTAAATTTGTTGGGGTAACATTGGTTAATTGCATTGCATATGTTTCAGGTGTACAACTTTATGTTTGCTGAGTTCAGTTCATTTACACTTAAGGTGATTATTGATATATGGGGACTTTTGGGAGCACAGATTTCACTGTGTCCTTAGTCCTCCGCCTGGTGATGAAACACCAA